>NC_138027.1:39420543-40020543 GCF_964106645.2 Podarcis pityusensis
CATGTCTGATAAGAGCTATAGTGTAAGGACATTATAGGAGATCTGCTAGATCAGCCCAAAGGCCCAGCAAGTCCAGCATCCTGTTCTTAGAGACCTGGTTCTCATGTAATGCTAAGCCAAAACAGGGCTTAGTGTGGTGTGAGAGTGTGAGCTCCTGAAGAGGAAATCTTGGCCACTCAGCTCTTCCTACAGCCCTGCTGCTGCTCTTCTGCTGCTGTGAGCTAAGCCATGACTTGGCTTAGCCTGTCACCTGAACCTGGGCTCATGGTTTGTCTCGTTTCAGACAAAACACAAGCTATAACCAAGCAGTAACACTGGGAGAGGCAAATCACAAACCTGGGTTCAGATACCCCAAGACCATCTGTCTGGAGTATTATGCAGCAGAGGAGAATGCAAACCTTATCCATTCTTGTAAGCATAGAGTCACATTGGATGCTGCGCTAAATGCATAGATAGCAGCTATTTCAGGCTGAACAAAGTGTGTGTCTAATTTACATACAAACTGTAATATGCAAGGAGTTCACAGCCATGATTCCAATAAAAAAACCTTGCAATTAGCTCTAATAACTCTTCATCCTATGGGAGCCAATACGAGCCCTCCCACCCCGTAAAGCCAATTGCAATTTGTGGGGAAGTTATTTTCTTTAGCTTCTCAGTAGGGGAGAGGGGGAGTAACCCGTCCTTCCTAAGCAATGCAGTCCTGATGAAAATCATCACCCTACACCTACAATTAAACTATTAAGCCAGCTTTGTTTCAGGCTTTGTATCTAATCTGTGCTGCTTTCTATTCAGCCTCCTTTGTCAATAGGTTAACACAGTACACTTGATGAAGAGGCTGTTGAGTGCACTTATTCTCCATTGAAACCAATGGGTTAGAAGAGCTTAACAGTGCATTTATGTCATCCTACATAACTGTCTTTCTGTGGTATGCATCTTGTTGCAGCACAATGATCTGGGCTGAAAAAAGGTACTATGAAAGATTCTATAAGCACTGGGAAGGAAAGAGGCTCTAGTGTGCTCCTTTGCATTGTACTTCCTAAATTCTTGATGCTTTAAGCTAGATAATAGCATATGAGTAATTATGTTAGGAATAACGATGCTGCCAGGCACATGGATAATTTAGTAGATGGCAGAAGAATAAATGCTTGATCTCTCTTCATAGTTGAAATCCTTTCGAAATATTATTTGAAGAGCTATCTTTGGAGAGCAGCCTGTGACTTTATTCTGTTTTATTTATAATAGTTATGTGTTTCTTATTGCCATGGTATGTAAATTAGTTTACTGCCATGAACAAATTATTAACTGTTGCTTTTCCAGCATCAGCATCATCAGTGGCGGTCCTTTGCATAGACCAAAATGGAGCAATCATGGTTGCAAACTCATTGCCCAGTTATGACACACAAGTAATACGGTAATCAGGCAGTTAGGGATATGTATAACTGGACTTCTTGTTTTCTGTTTTTGTTCCAACAAGGGTTGTTTTTAATGTTAGGCCATACCTGGATGGTTTTAATTTTGTGGATCTAGTTCACAAGTTCTATGATTCCAGTTACAATATGCAGGTGATGTAAGGATACTCGAAAACTTTCTAATATTTGACAAATTTTATCCTTTGACTCTACTAGCATCTAGTACAGGGGTGAGAAACCTGTGGCCTTCCAGATGTTGCTGAACATCAACTTCACCCATCATCCCTGACCATCAGCCATAACAACTGGGTGTGATGGGAGTTGGGAGTCTAACAGCTTCTGTAGGACCACAGGTTGAAGATCCTAATCTATTAGACAGACAAGGGGAGAAGCATACATTAAAATTCTAGCTTGGTCTTCGATGACTTGCACAGTCACTATTGGACTATGGAGTCACTACTGGACTTTAGAGTCACTATTTCTTACTCTCAATTTCTGCCTGTAAAATTAAGGCATTGGGTTTTACCTAAACAAGACTGATTTGATGGTGAGGTAGCTAGAACTTTTACAGTCATATATGATTATATGTCCCACTGATTTCAATAGCACTCATTTCATTTACAGTGCAGTCATATACATGTCTACAATGAGTTCATGGAACTTACTTCCAGGTGTGTGCATAGGACCACAGTCTTAGAATTGTACTCAAACATCCTGATGCTAGCTATGTTCGCTTGCAGGTAAAACCCACTGGGTTCAATGGGCCTTTCTTTGAATGCATAGGATCAAGCTTCAGTTTTACAAAGAGCTTTGTAAAAGATCAAGAATAGTAAATCCTTTACATTGGCCAGCTGGCCAGAATTCCTAAGATATGAAAGCGAGTGCCACCATCTTTTGTGAATGCCTTGAGCTTTGATATGAATTAATCTAATTAATCTTTCTAAAAATATTCACCAGCTATGTTTTTATTTTGAAAGGGAAAGAAGATAGATAACCTTGATATTGGAGGGAATCTTTCAAAGGGGGAACCATTTCAAAAATAGCAAGACTGACTAGGAGGCAGAACTATAAGCAAGTTTAGGCTCTGAGGTATCAAAGTGGCTTCTTTAAATACCTATCTAGAGAAAGGAGAGAGTTTAATTTTGTTGATAAAATTAGATCAATTAATCAGCCAGACCCAGCAAAGGAAAAGCAGCTGTTATGACAAGAAACCTATATGTATTAGCAAGAGTGTTGTCCTTACATTTTTGTGAGAAATGAACGATAAGCCAAGAAGAAAATATTTTAAACCTCATTGTGGGACTTTGGTGGGCAACTGAAATGTGTGTCATCTATCATTATTAAGATGAAACTATTAACCTACTGACAGCTTAATAACCATTTTTATGTTATAATAACACAGGGCTCCATTGAGACCAGAGTTCCACAATTCTGGAGGCAGTGTCCATCATTTGTTGAGGAAATTGAACCTTTGTGTTGAACAAAATAGCTACAAAACCAAACATCCCAAGCCACTCGCATTAGGCCTACTATATTGGGTCCTGGCTTAGCTTTCTTGCAAGTGAGCCAATTTAGTGTGCACTGCTCTGCTCTTGGGACCACACATTACTTGCACAGAAGTATTGAGCGGAAAATAGGATTGATGAATCACACATTCAAAAAGCCTAAGTATTTCTGCAGTGTATGGGAGTTCAAAGGGTTGGTTTTCTTTTAAAATCAGCAACATGTATTATGGTGGCAGAGGAATTGCCCAGTGAGCCAGAATAGCTGATCCAGAAACATATTAGAGAATCACTGCCAGTGAGTATCATACTATGCATTATGCAGAATGAGGGTTTGGCTGAGTTAGTAGGCAGCTTAGGGCTATACTGGACTACAACTGCAATGATGTAATTCTTTTTAGTGCTCTCCCACATTTAGAGGGTGGAGGTGGAGGAGGAATGGTCTAGCAAGACCCTCTGTGGATGCAGCCATTTTTACTTCCATATATGTACATGGTATGAAAAATAAGATGGCTGCATCTATGGGTAGGCATACATGGCTCATCTACCCAGGTGTCAGTGATACATGGTTAGCCCCTCCTTCCATGATCAAATCGTAGATAATAAAGATCTGATTCTGGGCTGAACAGGCATACGATAACAGCACCACTAGTATCTCTATTTTTGTCTCTGAAATGTGTGTGGCATACAAAATTTGATATGCCAAAGATGTCTGGCTAAAACTCTAATCCTCTTGACCACAATCCAAGACAGATGGCCCCTACAAAAGCTGCATCCAAAACATCGAGGACTGTTGTGTAAATTAAAAGAGGTGCAAAGAGTTCCTCTTATTGTCCATCAAAAGTTGGCATATATTTACACCAAGAGAAGCTTACCTTAAAAGATGACCCCTTATTTTGTTTTCTTTTTGAGCCCAATACAGCAATAATTGCTTCGGGTAAAGGCGTTATACCAAAACACACACAGGTAAGATGCTGTGAAAACATTTTCAGAATTATTAAAATTAATGTACTGTAGTTGTATTTTTTGCTTTTAAATGAAAATCCGGTGAAACAGAGCAGTAGGAGAACACTGACTAATAGGCAGCTGATTAATGTCCCTACTGTTTCATATTAAGGGCAATGGAGGGATAAATTATCATTTCCTGAAGCAGAATGGACCATGACAATAATGCAGACAATAACATACTAAAAGGTAATGTAAAATATAAGCTATGGAATAAAATGAAAGATATATGGAACCCCTTACTGAATACATGAATCTTAATGAAAGGCAATGTTATCCACTATCTTCTTCTGCTGCCTAAAATTGTTTGTCCCTTAAATCTGGAGCAGTGGGAGACAATGGACACTCATGAGCAATTTGGCTACACATTGTTTAAAGCCCTCGTGACATTTACTTTAATCCACACCTATATATAAGGAGTCAGAGGGAACTGAAACGGATTTATTGCATAGCCTGAGAATGGAGAATATAAGGGTGCCTGGGAACTCTCATGCATGTCAAAAGGTTAGAGTGCAATTCCCATAGAGATGTCTGCTCTCCGTGTTTTGGTGGTTCCCCACATTCTTCCAGGTTGGGACTGGCTCCACCGGCATTTGCCCCCCCGGAGGTTCTCCTGAATGGACTCAGAATGGCCCAATAAAGGTGGCATTCAACTAAGTTTTCCTCAGAGTAAGCCCATTAAAATTAATGGATCCCTGACTTAGTCATATTCATTGATTTCAGTTGCCCTGCAGAGGTTGCCTCTAAGTAGGCAGCAGGCATGAAACAAAATGCAAACTAGAGAATACAGTAGGGAGACACCTTTCTTAGCCCAAGGACCTCATTCCCTTCTGTGCCACCTTCAGCATGCCAGTTGTGAGTGGGACCAGAGAAATGTGGGCCTAGCATGTATATTTCACAGTAGGCTGCTTTCTATACACACTAGTTACAGATAGGTAGCCGTGTTGGTCTGCCATAGTCAAAATAAAAAAAATCCTTCCAGTAGCACCTTTAAGACCAACTAAGAAGAAGACTTAACTTAGTTGGTCTTAAAGGTGCTATTGGAAGGATTTTTTTTTATTTTTTCTATACACACTATCATCCAGAGAAGCATTTGGCATTATCAGGATCCAAGGACACATTCTTGTCCGGCAAAACCACTTGCAGTGCAAAGCAGAGGCAGTGATGGCTGTGGCCTGGGGAGAGTTCTGAGAGCTGGATAGCACAACAATGTGCTCCCTCCCCTGGAAAAATTGCCTCCCAGCCATGGAACACAGAAATGAAGACTAGGTAACTGCTAGAGACATCCACACAGACCCAAGGAGTTGACTTGACTCATAGTACGCTCATGGTTGTTCCAGTGCATCTCACACCTTAGGGAAGGTCTCAGCCTGACATATAGCAGCCAACCTCTAGAGGCTAAGGTCTTTTCACTCCTCCCAATAAAATATTTGAGGGGACTGGGCCCCCCAAAGTTGAGGGGTATTGCCATTCAAATGGTGCATGTACGTCACATCATGTGATTGATTATGTGGGGTGGGGCTTACCTACCCTCCCCACAATATTTTATTCAGGTTGGCACCCCTGGCCTGCAATTGGAAATGTTCCCTATCCCTCCTTTAGCTATGAAGAAACACAACAGTATAGTGCCACTGAAAATTTGGACAATAGACTGAGTTTGTAAAAATACCATCCTATATGTTTAATGCCAGGACATTTTGTGCAGTTAATTTTGTGGTTTGTCTATAAAGGGGCTAATGGGTTTTCACCCACAGTTTTGTTTCAGCCTTTAGATGCATCTCAACGGTAATTCTAAATGCACTCTGTTAGATCCAAGGGTCTCAAATTGACGTAATGGTTGGTTAACAAAAGATTACCGCAGCAGGAGAAATTTCTCCTTGGTTTTCATGTGTAATCCTAACTGGCATTGTGCCACTAATTCTTTACTTTCTCATCTAGATCACATATTGGGGCCAGGGAAAGAAGCACAGTTCCGATCACCCTTGTACTCTGAAAAGGAGGTGATAACAAAATTGGCACAAAGCCTTTCCTTGCCTCAAGCACAGACCTGCTGGGCTCAGGATTTCTGAACAGTTATGGCGATTTTCAAATTTTACAGCATGCAGATGCCTGTAGTGCCTAGGGAAACAAAGATACAACTGTCTCCTCTTATTCTCAGTTTATGTGTTTGTAGGACTTTCAAGGTTGGGGGTGGCGGGTTAGGGTTAGGGTCACAAAATAAGACTTGTGATGTTTTGATCTGCACTTTGTCAGCAACGCACGTATCCAGTGCACTCAGGCTGCAAACAGAAAGGGTGTGCATGCGGAAGGCAGGCATCCACTGCAGCTACTACATCTTTCTGATTCATTCCTATAGATCTTAACATAGGAGCTTCATTGAAGATGAACACACAAACACACACAAAACCCCACGACCCCCCACCATGAGCAAACTTCAAAGCTGTTTAGAATAATAATAATAATAATAATAATAATAATAATAATAATAATAATAAATTTTATTTATATCCCGCCCTCCCCAGCCGAAGCCGGGCTCAGGGCGGCTAACAACAATAAAAAGTACAAAAGTACAGCATAAACAACACTCTAAAATCATTCATTATAAAATTAATTAATTCAAGCCACTGGCAACCATTGGGCCAGAGCTCTGTGCAGATTGCCGAGGGAGGGAGTCAGGCTGTGCCCTGGCCAAAGGCCTGGTGGAACAGCTCTGTCTTGCAGGCCCTGCGGAAAGATGTCAAGTCCTGCAGGGCCCTGGTCTCTTGTGACAGAGTGTTCCACCAGATTGGAGCCACAGCCGAAAAAGCCCTGGCACTAGTTGAGGCCAGCCTAACTTCTCTGTGGCTTGGGACCTTCAGGATGTTTTTATTTGAAGACCATAAGTTTCTCTGTGGGGCATACCAGGAGAGGTGGTCCCGTAGGTACGAGGGTCCTAGGCCGCATAGGGCTTTAAAGGTTAAAACCAGCACCTTAAACCTGATCCTGTACTCCACCGGGAGCCAGTGCAGCTGGTATAGCACCGGGTGAATGTGATCTCACAGCGAAGACCCCGTAAGGAGTCTCGCTGCAGCATTCTGCACCCGCTGGAGTTTCTGGGTCGGTCTCAAGGGCAGCCCAGGAAATAATAAAATAATGATATCATTAGCAAAAACAGTTAAAAACAATTATTTAAAACATTTTTAAAATCATCATCATCATCAACTATAAGCTACAAGGCATGGATGAAAACACATGCCAACATCTACATACCTGGGTAGGCTTGCCTATACAGAAATGCTTTTAGCAGGTCATTAGTGGACCTAGGGCATGCTGGACATACAGCACTAGTAAATTATATTTTTAAAAGCATTTCTTGCTTCCAAGGAGGGTTGCAAGAAGAGCTGGTGAGGGGTGTGGCCTGGGAGGACGTGTGATCTAGGGAGAGTCCTGAGGGTTAGATGGAAAGAAAAACGTATTTGACCTCTGAGGTTCCCCATAATGAAAATATTTATTTATGGCATACAGTGGTGCCTCGCAAGACGAAATTAATTCGTTCCGCGAGTTTTGTCGTCTTGCGATTTTTTTCGTCTTGCGAAGCACGGTGTCGGGAAAGTTTTGGAAAAGCTTCAAAAATCACCCAAGTCTTTAAAAACCTCAAAAAAGGCTACCACACCGCGTTCTATGAGTTGCTCCTCGAAGTCAAGTCGCAACTGTATTAACGGTGTTAAGAAAAAGGAAACAAACTTGCAAGACGTTTCCGTCTTGCGAAGCAAGCCCATAGGGAAAATCGTCTTGCGAAGCAGCTCAAAAAACAAAAAACCCTTTCGTCTAGCGAGTTTTTTGTCTTGCGAGGCATTCGTCTTGCGAGGTACCACTGTATGTGCAATTATCCTGGCGACTTGATGTACTTTAGTTTTCTGTTAAAGGCAATGCTTTCTGCTAAAGGCTGTGGCAATATATATATTGTACACACCCTGCTTTGAGGCACTTGGGTGCATAAATGTGACTCATAAATTATATATCCTTGTGAGAGGTCTGGATGAGGCCTAGTGCTAAGCAGGAACTGAGTTCTGTTGTGCATCCTTGGCCCCTGGAACCAAGAGAATGGGTATGTTCACCCAAGCAGGCACGGCATCTAGCTGCTTTCCCCAGCCCAGCCTCTGCCTGCATAACAGTCCAAAGTCTATTTGCAGTTTTCAGCACCTCCAAGCCAGTGATGTTTAGGACTTGCCCGTTCTGCCAGCTTTAATTGCTTACCTTGCCTTCGTTGCGAGACAGCAGCAGATAATGCTGCTCAGCCAGGCTGGGAGGGCATGAAATTGTGTTAAGCAACGCTCAAGGAAATGGCTGGATTTGCTCCTTCGGTGTAAGTGTCTAAATGTTTTTGAAATTGTAATTTTCCTGTGCCGTTATGTGTAAAGGTGACCGCTCCATGTTAGACCCTCAGCAGTTCTGTGCTCGACAGCTAATCAGGTTGATTCATTTGGTGATGTGGGCAGCGAGCTCCCTCTCTCTCCTTTTCCCTCTCAGCAGTTATAAACAGGACTGAGTTCTTCTCTGACTCATGGGGATATAATACTGCCTAGTTCTTTTTAAAGGAACATATTAGAAATATAGAGCTGGCTGAGAAATACTGCAGAGACATTCAGGGTTCTATTTTTGTAGCAGGCAATATCATTATCGAGAGAAGCTAACATGATGCCTGTTATTAAGTCTGTCGGTAGCTTTAAAGTTGAGTAGGAGCTATTATTGCCAGTCAAGCAGGTGCTCCTCCTGGAGCAAAAGCTTTGGTGATTTCTGGCCCACGCTTTCGGATTTATATTCCTACAATCAGGCCATGTTTACTAATTGCAGAAGCATTAGCACCAACAAACCAGAGGCTGATAGAACGTTACCCAGCTCAACCACATGATGGCATTCATCACTCAAAGAAACATTATAAGTATTAGTGGGAGGATGCTGGTGAATGGCAACGAACTTTTCTCTCTTGGTATTGAGGGTTTATTTTCCCTAGCTGCTGTTTTGATGTGAAATTTAGTTAAATCACAGGGATGGAAGAAAGATGCAGTGGCTGCTTCTGTCACGAGTGGGAATTGAGATTGCCCAAAGCCAGGGAAAGGGGGAAATGAAGAGCTGAGACTGAACTTTAGGTATGAAAACCCACACATTTAAGAGTACCAGGAATTGCAATGCTGCCACTGAGAAATTTCTGTGTTTCACTGTCCCATTTGTCCCATACTAGTAGTAAACCATTGATGGAAAGACCTTAGAGTTGGTTGCAGCCTATGAATAGTTAGGGATTTTTCAGGAAGAAGTTGGCCTTGGTCTTGAGATAATCATATGCAACAAGGGGTGGCAAGCAACTAGCGGAACTTGGGGTAATAATTGTGCTAACTGGGTCTAAAGAGCAGAGGGAGCCAGGGGGTGCAAATTTACATCTGCAGTGCAAGACACAGTCCATTTCATACACTGGCTAGACAGCATCTAGGTATGCAGCTGGGAAGCATTCATAACACATCTGTGTATGAGCCTAATTTCCCATCTGTTGAGTGCTGCATGCGTGGCTTGTGATCTAGTAGGCATCTAGAGTTGCTGATGCAACAGAAGACTCTACATAACAACCTGCTTACATACAGCTTTCTCTTGTTGGATTTCAATATCTGTTTGTTCTTCTCTGGTGACTTCTAGAGTAAATTCACCTTGGTTCACCTTGATTCCTGCTATGTGTGTCAATGATTGCAGACTACCCCTTGAATGTGAAAATATGTAGTCTTCGTTTAATAATATTGCATTGTATTTTTAGGTTAGCTATTGAACAGACAAATGAAGAAATACAAAGGTAAAAGGAACAAATGGAATAGGTGGATAGATAACAAAACTGGGAGGAAAAGGGAGGAAAAAGAAAAGGAAGAGGGAAGGAAGGAAGGAGTGAGGGGCCAAGAAACAAGAAGAACATGCTTGTGATTCCTTGGTAGCTCTGTGCAAACTCTTTTATAGTGCATGCCTATGCATGCCTACTCTGAAATAAGTCCAAATGAGATGAATGGGGCTTACTTTCAGGCATAGGATTTGCAGTCTTTCTATTTAAATGCATTTGACCTTAAGAGGCATGCAGTTTATAGGACTGCAGTGCTTATGCTTCTGTATATTTATTAATAGCCCAAGAACCAGAAAAGCTTGAGGAATTCAGTATTTGGGTTCCTATATGAAATTATCTGATCCACACCTGTCAGACTAATGTGTGGACTTGAACTTACTTAGCCACCAGATTTTGCATTTCTTAAAATATTGTAATGCAGTTGCTGACAATTAATATGTAGCCTATTTTAAAATGCATTTAAATTAAATTAATTTTTAAGAAGAGTTTTTAAAATACAAACATAGATGAATCTGGAATGATATTATGGGTATGACATATGAACATGATATGGACTGAGAAGATGTGCACCGCTATTGTGAGCAATGCATATTTCAAAGGCGGTGATTTGATTTAATATTTATATTCTGCTTTTCCAACAACAAATATTGAGCTAAAAGTGGCTCACAATAATCACGATATCATAAAAAAAGAAAACATTGCAGTCACTATACTATCAAACACAACAGCATATAAATAGAGCAAATAACAACAAATCCATCAAAACAATTAATACAATTCTAGAAAGTCAGAGTGATTCAAAATATCAAAAAGAGCTGCTGAACACCAGTCTGGTGTCATCCTCTCTCTGGGGCTTCTCATTTGCTGAGGGCAACAGACAGCACACTTCCAGGCAGTAAGATCTGTCATGGTTTTTAATCTTGACTTCTTCTTCACCTTCTATGGGTCCACAGGTGGGAACTCTTGGTATAGGTCTTGCTGCAGGTGATGTAGGTGTGGGTGGCAGTCTGTTTGCAGGGCCAGGAGCAAGAGCCCCACTTGGGCTTGGCTACCAGAAGTTCCAGCGGCGAGGAGACTCACTGGGGTGGTGTACTGGCTATCATTTTTTTAAAAAAAACCACCACCTGCTCCTGGCCAGGAACCAAAGTTCCTCATGAAGTATCATGTATGCACATTGAGACTTGTAATCTCTTTCTTGGGGGAGAAGCCCTTTGCACACTGAGAATACCCACATAAAGGTTTGGGAGCCTAGAGAATTTCCAGAGAAGTACTTTCTGAAGTCATGGAAATGGGCTTTTTTTGGGTGGAGGGGAGTCTCATCCGGATCTGCTGCTTTTGCTGGCAGTAGCTTAGATCCAAATACCTTGCTGTATGAATGGAAATCGTTCCATTCATTCCACTCTTTCACAGAGGGGACCTGCCATTTTCTCCCAATCTTAGTGCATGGCAAAGTACTGCTCCAGAAGTCTTAATCTGGATCTGTGGAGGGAATGCGCAGGTGTGCACATCACTCCTTCCATCACTGACCTTTTTTGCATTAAGCTGGGAAGTCTGGATAGGGATAGGAAGGGTGTTCAATCGAATACACTAACAATCTCCCTCACAATCCAGAAGCCCGATCACACAGAGTATGGGATGGGAGGGGGAGAACTGTAAATGTTTTCAGCCAAAGGTCCAGACAATTCACTCAGTCTTTCCCACTGAGTACATGAAGATCAAGGGTGGAGGTGGCAGCATCAACACAGCCATCCATGGATTGAAGAGTGAAAATGCTTGAAGAAGGCTACGGTGTTTCGTAGAGGTGGGCATTTAAAAACAACAGCACCATTTCAAATATCATATTTCTTAAATTTTTTAAATCTAACAGAGCTCTGGGCTCTTTGGGGTGGGTAGGCAAAATATTATTATTATTATTATTATTATTATTATTATTATTGGTAGTAGTAGTAAGTAGTATTAACCTGGGTCCTAGCCTCAAAAGCATGCTTGTCATTTGTGTTTGAGATGTAGCAAAATGATTTCTGATGGGCTTGGGAAATCCCATGCATTCAAGAGCCATTTAATAAGTAACTTTCGGATTCTAGGTGTGAATTGGCAAAAAGGGAAAAAGGGAGACAAAGAAGAAAAGATAAAACACCACCCACTGCTTTATGGTTCCCACTCTTAATGCAAAGCATTCTGATCACTGGAGTGAATATGAAAAAAATCAAAGTCATCAAACTGCATCTGACATTGTTAGTAAACACCGAGCAGTTACATTTCCTGTGACACTTACACTTCTCTCTCCATCTCTCTCTCTCTCCACACTCAAGGCTTTTTGTTTCCTCTTCCCACTGCATCTGACAAGCTGATTCCAGAGGCCAATGACAACATCCATGTCTCTTTCAAGCTGAGTGCATTTGTTATGCATTTGAGAGGGTTACCTTCCTGCCCTTGGGTATCTAGTCACGCAATGTGAAAAAATGCAGGAGTTCATGGGCTGCTGAGTGCTCAGACATGGCACTTTCCTAAGTGAAGGCAACTAGCGAGCAAGTGCAGCAATTAGAGATTTATGAAAACAGTTTCCCCCCACTGGGATATCTTGATGATTGCGCTGATCACAAAGCAAAGATTTGTTTGCAGGGAGTTTAGAGGATGTAGCAGCAAGCAGTTGTTATACCCAGTGCTTTTCTCCTAGAAAAAAAACCGGTGCTGGTACTCATCATGAAGTTGTTACAGTAACTGCCACACTTTTAATGTGCTTTTCTTCTAGAAAAAAAGGTGTTAGTACTGCGTACCCTTGGGTACCCCCAGAAAAAAGCATTGGTTATACCAACTTTTCAGTTCATTTCCCAGTCATGTTCCTTCCAGAGAAAAAATCAGATTTTGGAGGATTTGTTGCATGAGAGTGCCAAATCTGCTTTAATTGCACAACTTGCTGGTATGTGATTAAATCCCACTTGCAAAATAGTGACAGTCTAGTGCTCTTGGAATTCATGCACCTCAGAGTTTTATAAACAAGCAGACTGTCAATAGGTTAAAAATTCTAGTCATTTTAATAGCCATTCCATTATGCATCTTTTCACTTTTGTAGAATGTGGAATCAGAAAAAACAGATACCTGGCGTGCCTAAATATGCTCATGTGAAAATGAAGCCAGTATTACAAGATGCAGTAAGAAGTTACATATAGTTACTAAAGATTAAGATGATTTTGAAACTGTTTAAAAAGAGAGAGGGAGGGGAAGAGGGAAGAGAGGATGAGAGATTCAAAGCACTGAATGTGACCTAGGTGAACATTAATCGGAGATAATCCCAAATTATTCTGTAAGTGACTGTAATACTTGACAGGGGTCTTGGATTGCCTGACCTAGAATTTGAAGCATTTCCCTTATCCATAAAAGCATCACAGCATGGGCAGTGGTGAGGCAAGCTGCTAGACCTTTGGATTCACAGGGTGTACAAGAGGACTTTATATCCAGATCTTATATCCAAACATTTAGTGCTTTGGGGCAAGCATTGTAGTGTGGGTGACACTCTTTTTCTTCTCTTTTACTGTCTGTCTCCAAGCACATGGTTCCCTGTGCTGCTTAGCAAGATGCCACATGTGCTGTGTGCCTGGCAGCAATCAAATGCACTGAATCAGCACATTACACATCTAAATAAACCCACCTGCAGAGATGCCCTCTGTGATCCTAGCTGAGGTGCCAGATCAGCCCTTATTACGGCATTTCATTGCAACTATTCATATGCACAGACAGGGGGGTTTAAAATCCCCTCTGGAAACAACAAGACTTGCACCCTGCTGTCCCAACAGCCATGGCAAAAACAAAACAAAGGTTGTCTAAGGTTGGTCTGCACAGAAGAGACCAATAGAAAGGATTATGCTTTTGGCTGTCGGGAAGCCATAGACATTTGAAGAGAGCTCACTGCTGCTGCTTAGCAATTATTACAAATTATTGTAGCTAGAACAGGGGGAGGGGGAGAGGGGAGCTTTATCTTCACAAATAACATTGCTGCTCTGAAATGAGGAGTTGCCAGTGACTTGGGTTGCAGTGATAATTTTCAGTTGGCCTCCCTCCATCCATCACAGGGAATAACACCTGGCAAACTGCTTGGTTCCAGCCAACTCTTGTTAACCTTTCAGCCTTCACAATAACTATCAGCAGGGACAAACTTGGTGCCACAAATAAACTGGCATTCAGAACTCTCCACCAGCTAATAATGGTGCATGACTTTTCAACACGAAAGGAAACAAAAATGTTCTGTTTAATTAGACAAAAGAAGTCCTCAAATATCACACTGCTGTCGAACAGAATTGCACACAATGATAAACAGGCTTTGTGGTTAGCTTTGGCATCAATGCATATTTTCTCTCTCCACTTCCCTTAAGCATTTTAAAAATTCTGTTTTGAAAATAAAGCGAGGACAGTCCTTGAGGATGCTTGTGGAAAGAAACAGCTACATTTCAGCCTTTTCTAAGCTTCCCATCTTGTTGTACTCTTCATTGCATTTGCTCATTGGGTTGCCAGAAGAATGAACAATTTACTTTCACCCTTTGGTTGGCTATGCAATTTCCTCCTGAACGAAGGACCTGTTGACTGTGATTTATTCACTTTCCTGAGCAACGGCTTAATATACTTCGGAAGGAAGAGACAGTACTTTTAGTACTAGTGGTTTGCCTTGTAAGGGCCCATTAGAGGGATCATTCTGGTGCTACCAGTTCTCTCTCTGTACTATCTTCAAGCTCCTGGAAGGAAGCAGCCCTGGATGTTTCACTCGGCATCACTCAATTCCAAAGTAACAGTTCAGAAAGAGAAGTCTGAGCGCAGTGTCTTGGGTTCAGCTTGCTGAAGACCAGGACCTTATTATTTTTTGTCAAAGAAGCTAGGGTTGCCATACATCCAGGAAATCCCAGACATGTCCTCTTTTGTGGGGGCTACATGCCCATCCAGGGAGATATTTACATCATATGATGTGTAGGGGTGAAAACTACAAATGTGCCAATATGTGTCTTCTGTTGGTGCAGTTCTTGGTTTTTGCACTACATCCACTTTAATCATCTGCCTCATCATGATGCATAAGTCCTGCTGGGCCATCCCATAGTAAGCAGGCCCAGCCACACATAATGGGAACAAAAAGGGAAACCCACAGAATATCCTACTTCTGCCCCTTAAAACTTGCTTGAACCAAACCTTAGAAATGGGGGGTTTTATAACATAGGAGCATAGAAAGCTGCCTTACACCAAGTTGACTATTGGTCCATGTATAGTCTATGACTGGCAGCAGCTCTCCAGCATTTTGGCAAAGGAACATTCCCAGCCCTACCAAGAGATGCTGGGGATTGAACCTGGGACTTTCTGCATGTGAAGCATATGCTCCACCACTGAGTTATGGCAATTCCTGAAACAAGAATGTGCTTCCTCTTTAAGTGGTATATACAGTATATGTGGTACAAAGTGCCTTTTGCCACCAGAAGCTAGCACACCAGCTTGGTCCCTTACTGGACAGAGCAAATATGGCTATAGCTATCATACTTTGGCTTTCTAAGCTGATGTGTTATGGCCATTGCAAATATGCTTCAATTTATTTAATTGGCTGGTGTTTTGGCTTCATTGATGTATTTAATACGCCTTGTTTTTGTGCGTTTGATCTCTCCATTCAGTGGAAAGGCAGGATACAAATTTAGCAAATCTAGAAGCAATAATTGAATACTGTACAGATACAGGAAATCTGACTCCTTAAAGAAAGAGTGGGTACTCTGTGGCCTCCCAAATGTTGTTGAACTCCTATCAATTCCAGTCAGCATGGGTGAGAATGGTGGGAGTTGTAGCCCAATAACTTTGAAGGCCAA
Organism: Podarcis pityusensis; assembly: GCF_964106645.2. Lineage (NCBI taxonomy): Eukaryota > Metazoa > Chordata > Lepidosauria > Squamata > Lacertidae > Podarcis > Podarcis pityusensis. The sequence continues at coordinate 39,436,148 of NC_138027.1, forward strand.
AGATCCCCCCCTCATTCCTGCCTTTAACCAGTGTGGAATTGAACATCCTGCTCATCCAATTGTTCCATCTGCACAAGCATTCCAGCTTGTGACAGAATGATATCCCTCCTTGCATGTTGTCTCTCAACCTCACCAGATCCATTTGGGAGTTTTTTTGGGGGGGTCATTGGGGTACATGGAGTGAGGAGAAGGGGGAAGCCCCATTGCATAAGTAGAAATCATTGCCCAGGGTTCCCACAGATGGAGGAAACCGACCCTTAGTTTTTAAGCTGGTTTTGTTGTATTTATGTAAAATGCTTGTTGTAGGGTTGCCATGATATTTCAAAAAGTAAAAACCAGGACATCCCAAAAGTTATTGAGACCCTGGAAAATCCGGACATATGTCCTCCCTGTGGCTCTTCTGCTGAAGAGCAGAATATAAACCCACAAAGCAAACAAATAAGAAAAGTATCAAATCAATCAAAGGATGGTTTTTGTCGTATTGGCAGATTAATTGCCAAGCTCTTCCCCTTGAAGTTGGCATACTGACTGCCATCATTGCCATTGGGCCCCTGGACAACCAAGTGCTGTTCCTCAGCTGTATGTTCTAGCTTTAAGAAACTATTGAAATAAATTAAGAAATGGCTCTTAAATGGCTCTTAAATATGGTTCTGATTGCTGCCTTAAAAATACCTTAGATAGCTATTATTCAAACAAGCATCAATCAGTCCTACACTCTTACGTTGCTGCTCATTTTGCAGTGACAAATTGGATCGTGAAGCAATGAAAATCTACATGCTGCTATATCAAACCTGACTCTTCAATAACACAGATGTCAAGCTGGCTTCTGCAATGTATTCAGCTGGGAAGCAGGCACAGCTAGAAAATGTGGCATTAGCTTAATGCTAGTCATATGGCTTGAGGGCCTGTCCTGCTTTATCCATACGTAGTCTTCTGACAGGAAGCACCAATGCTAGCTCTGTGTTAGTGCTACCTGTAGTTTCCTTCCAGTACCAAATAGCAGTTGTGTAAAAAAAGAGGATTTTTATTGAGACTTCAATGCAGGAGGTGGACATACTTTTCTGAGAAGCTGCCAGAGGGAGGTTGTTGTTGTTCAGTCACTTAGTCATGTCCAACTCTTCATGACCCCATGGGCCAGAGCACGCCAGGCACTCCTGTTTTCCACTGCCTCCCGCAGTTTGGTCAAACTCATGCTGGTAGCTTCGAGAACACTGTCCAACCATCTCGTCCTCTGTCGTCCCCTTCTCCTTGTGCCCTCCATCTTTCCCAACATCAAGGTCTTTTCCAGGGAGTCTCTTCTCATGAGGTGGCCAAAGTATTGGAGCCTCAGCTTCAGGATCTGTCCTTCCAGTGAGAACTCAGGGCTGATTTCCTTAAGAATGGATAGTTTTGATCTTCTTGTAGTCCATGGGATTCTCAAGAGTCTCCTCCAGCACCATAATCCAAAAGCATCAATTCTTTGGTGATCAGCCTTCTTTATGGTCCAGCTCTCACTTCCATACATCACTACTGGGAAAACCATAGCTTTAACAATACACACCTTTGTCGGCAAGGTGATGTCTCTGCTTTTTAAGATACTGTCTAGGTTTGTCATTGCTTTTCTCCCAAGAAGCAGGTGTCTTTTAATTTTGTGACTGCTGTCACCATCTGCAGTGATCATGGAGCCCAAGAAAGTAAAATCTCTCACTGCCTCCATTTCTTCCCCTTCTATTTGCCAGGAGGTGATTTGACCAGTGGCCATGATCTTAGTTTTTTTGATGCTGATCTTCAGACCATATTTTGCGCTCTCCTCTTTCACCCTCATTAAAAGGTGCTTTAATTCCTCCTCACTTTCTGCCATCAAGGTTGTGTCATCTGCATATCTGAGGTTGTTGATATTTCTTCCTGCAATCTTAATTCCGGCTTGAGATTCATCCAGTCCAGCCTTTCGCATGATGAATTCTGCATATAAGTTAAATAAGCAGGGAGGCAATATACAGTGGTACCTCGGGTTACATACGCTTCAGGTTACATATGCTTCAGGTTACAGACTCCGCTAACCCAGAAATAGTACCTCGGGTTAAGAATGTTGCTTCAGGATGAGAACAGATATCGTGCTCCCGTGGTGCAGCAGGAGGCCCCATTAGCTAAAGTGGCGCTTCAGGTTAAGAACAATTTCAGGTTAAGAATGGACCTCCGCAACGAATTAAGTACTTAACCCGAGGTACCACTCTACAGCCTTGTCGTACTCCTTTTCCAATTTTGAACCAATCAGTTATTCCATATCCAAGGCATATAACAAGGGTACCTGCGGACACACTGGTAGAGGCAGCGTCTAGCAGCTCATTCCTCTCAGGAAGAGAGTAATATGGCCCCATTTGCAGCCCTAGCAAATCATCATCTCGTCAGAGGGGGGGAAAGGCACTCCCTAGACTCAAGCACACATAGCAGATACCACAGAAGGAACAGAGAGAAGGGCAATGGCAGATAATCTTGGACCACAGGTAGTTTGATATGGAAGTAGATGCTGCTTTAGGTATTATACTTAATTAATTAATTAGATTTATATCGTGCACATTCCTCCAAAGGAGTCCAGGATGGCAAACATGTCATTACTGAAACAACACATGTTTTTTAAAAGGTAATACTTACTCCATGAGAGATCCAATTATCATTGCATTATGGATAACTCTTTTGTAAAATATTTGAAATATATGTTCCACAACATGAATGTGGCCTAGAGTTGTGGTTTGCTGTTATGAAGGGGAACCTGTTGTCTGCCAGATGTTGTTGGATTCTAGCTCCCGACTGCCCAAGCCAGCATGGCTAAGGGTCAAGAATGATGGGACTTGGAGCCTAACAAGGTCTGGGACAAAGATTCCTCATCCCTGGTGTAAGGTAATGCAGTGTTACATGGAATAATATTAAACCAGAAAAGAGCAGCAGAGTACAGCTGCATTTATATGTGTCTCATGGAATTTTTGTTATTGTTGTCGTTGCCCAGCAGCTGTGGTTTCACATCACAGTACACTTTAGGATGAAAATATCCTGAAGGTAGACAGGCAAAAAAGAGTTCGGGATAAGCCACTCATTATCATAAATGCAATTGTAACCATAAGAGAAAAATCTTTGAAAAATGCCATAAAACTAGAGTGGGGACATGAACACAGCAGGATCTGTAACTCAGGTGCTGTTTTCTTTTCTTTGTTCTGAATTTGCAAGGAAAACACTGCTTTATTTCAACTTTGTTCTTTCCCTGAATAATTTATTGGGTGAGCTGATAAGAAGAACTCACTGGATATGAAAACAGTAATAATAGATGTTTCACCTGAAGCTTTGAGTTGAGATGTAGGGGCATTCGAATGCACAAGAGGTGGTTCTGAGATTACGGCTGCTGGACCCTCTTCCATAATTTCTCAACAGAGCTTATGTACCTATAAAGCACAAAACTGGATACTCTACAAATTACACACATTCAGTCAATAAATAACTAGGGGTGGGTGGACCCCCCCCCCACGTTGACCTTATAAAACAGGGCATGTAAACATCGAGGGCAGCAATGGTTTGTACCATACAATTCCCACTAAGAGTGATGAAATGCCATGAAATCCTGGCACATCCAGGGAACCTGCTGTATGTGCATTCAAACTATGCATCAGCAAGGCATCCCCCACATGAGCTTCTCAGGCAGTGGACAGCTGGACACCTTGCCCTAGATATTTAAAGGAAAAATGAGGGGAGAGAAAGGGTGGAGGCAATTCACAACACTGACCACCTCATTCATACATATGCCAGACTGCAATTTCTGAAGTGGATCATTGATCTGATCTGGGCCATGTTGTGCCTAGACTGGATCAGGTGCATCTGCTTTGAAATCTGGGTAGGGTGGAGCCCCCCCCCCACTCCCATCCCTACATACAATTGAACAATTCTTGAGAATCAATTCACTAACCTGCCAGGCTGAATATGTGGCTTGAGTAGATTGGTGGTGTTTGAAGCACAGTGGAATAATCATTATATAACTTCAGCCTGTATCAAATGTCCTACTCTGCCCATGATTACAATGCCAAGACACCAATGTTCCCCATCCTGGTGAGCTCCATGTATTTGGGCTACTACTCCCATTATATCTGCTCTTTGTTCATGCTACCTAAGGCTGATGGGAGATGAAGTCCACAGCTTCACAGTCCACAGCTAGAAACTAATTATCAGAAGTTGGGTTTTTTTTTAGTGCTGATCAAAGTACATTAATACAGTGGTACCTTGGTTTAAGAACAGTTTATTTTATGAACAACTTGGATTAAGAATGCTGCAAACCCTGAAGTAGGTAATTTTGTTTGTGAACTTTCCCATGGAATAAGAACATGTTTCGCTTCCTGTTTTTTTTTTTTAATGATATTTATTGAGAATTTTAAAGTTACAAAGAAAGAAAAAAGAAAAGACAAGAGAGGGAAAAAGAGAGAGAAAGAAATAGATAAACATAACAATTAAACAATACAGATCAATAAGAACCAAAGTCAAAAAAATAATAATTAACAAAACACACAATACATCTAAATCAAAAAACAAAAATAAACAAACAATTAAAAAAACAAATCTAATATTCCCAAATCCTTAACTTTCATTAACTTATTTCAACGACCTCCTCACACCTGCCTTTTTTGTATTCTAGTTATTAATTATCTCAGCAAATCCTTTCCATCTTTCACAATATTCTGTCATTTAAATTACCTTGATCTATTTTAACCTTATCTTACCTAAAAAACCCTAAAACTTAAAACTTATATATACCAATTTCTTTTAACCATAACATATTCTTTCATAATTCTTTTTGACATTTCTGCTAAAGCCAAATAATTTCATTCCAGCATTTTTCTAATACTCTTTAATTTTACAATACTTTTCTAAATAAATTTTTAAACTTTCTTCCAATCTTCATCCATCGTCTCTTCTTCCTGGTCTCGGGTTTTGTCAATCCTTTCTCGTCTATCTAATCCATCAACCTGGTGCTCTTATATCCAAGGCTCTTAAATCTTTTCCATGTCCCTTCTGCAGGTCTTCTTCTTGTTTATACCTGCCCTTTACTTTATCTTTTGTTGATCTTTTTCTTGTTTTCTTCCCTTTCTCATTGGGGGCGGGGGTAGGTCTCGGGAGGACTCCAATCCAAAAGTATCTCCATCTCTCCTCAGCAGATCAGTCCATTCCCCATAGTCCCATTCCCCACAGTCAACACTGTAATCCAGAAAGTATTTAAAAGCATGTTTCAAAGTCTTTCCAAAATTAAGAGCCCTCACAACTCCAGACCTCCCCTGGTCCACTCCGGATTCGAACTTCAAGAACAGCGGCTTATACTCCTGCAAGGCCTCAGGTCTCTCCATTTGTGTTATTTGAGGTTCAACAACAACCTCCTCCATTTTCTTCTGACCTTGCGCTTGCCCTATCAAAACAGATTCCTGGGCTGGTTCCTGAATAGTTTCTATGTGGGTATTTGCCGTTTGTCCAAAGTTTTTAACTGCAACAGTCATCAAATCCATCTTCTCATGCATCTGCTCCAGCAAGGCATTTGTCTTGCAAAAAGCAAGCACCAAGACTTCTTGTAAACACATTTTTCCCCCCAAGGTTAGAGTCTGGTCTCACGATCCTAATCATACAGCTGTGAGGTCCCCAGATCAGCTCCAGCAACAAATTGACAAGCTCCCCCTAGAGGAGACAATTTCTATCTGTATCCATCTTTTAAAAGCAGGACCAACAAGGAAAAGTTACTTTCACTTTTCAAATACTTTGTTCCTTTTAATTGCAAGAAGCAACATTGGAATCAATATATTTCTCTCTCTTTTTTTTTTTACTATCTGTCAAAAGACGTTCCGTTCACAGTCGATGAACTTTCCCCATAAATTTCTGTCTCTGACACTCCATTCCCAGGTTTGAGACGGTGGAAAGTTTATCTTTCTTTACTCTCTCTCCTGCAGGCTTAAACAGTCAAAAATCCCCCTCTTTTCTCCTGCTTCCAAGAGGGGTTTTGGTGGTGATGAATGAAGGAAATTTAAAACTTTATATACGACTTTCCAGACTTTAGCTTACAAAGTTTTTGCTTCAATCTATTTACAAAAAAGGGAGGCGGACTTCCTGTTTAGAACCTTCCCGTTTCGGTGCCAAATTAAAATATTTCTTAGTACTTGATCCAATTTTCCGTTCTACTCACGGGTACTTGTTTAGAATCCAATTGTCCACAGGAAAAGGTCAGCGCTCTCCGGCAATGGCTGTGCGGCTTCACTCCGTAAAAGTAGTGGTTGATTCAAAACACCGCGCCGCTCACCCCACGTCGCTTCGGATCCCCGAAAAAGGGGTTCCCTGCGAGTAGGGGAGGCGCTCCTGTTGTCAGCCGAATCCCACGTTCCCAGGCTTCCTCCGCCTGGGATTTTTAAAGGGTCTCCGCCTTCGCCGCGGCGGCAAGACCCGATTTTCACGGAGCGGGTTCCTCTCTGTCAGAGGAACTCCGCCATTGCCGATGGCGCTGTCCCGGAAGTCCCCTCCATGTTTCGCTTCCTGTTGAAGGTGTTCCATTTGTAAATTGAGTCCCCCGCTGCTATGGGAAAGCACGCCTTGGTTTAAGAACTCTGTGGTTTTAAGAATGGACTTCCAGGATCGATTAAGTTCATAAACCAAGGTACCACTGTATATCCTAAGGGCACTTTGAGGAAAGTGCAGCAGGAACAGGGAGGAGATGGGCCTTTATAGGGACATGCTGTGCCAAAAAACTACATGTCAACTACATATAATGTTATATACATGGTTTAATGTTCCGTGAGTCTTGTTTTTATTTGTGGATCAGTCAGGACTGGGAATACAACACACACGGAGGAGAGTTTTGGGGTTGTTGTGGTTGTTAGTGTTCTACCACTTCCTCCCATATTGGAGTCTCCACATGAAAGAGATGTCACCACTGGTCGCAATGGGAATTTCCTTCTTGTACCAAATAGCAGTTCTGTGTGAAGGATTCCCTTTGGGACACCAGCATAGGAGGAAAGGGTTAAACCCCTCCATATGCATCACAGTGTTGATCCTGACTAGGCTCATCAGCAGCTGCTATTTAAAGTATAAAAAATTACTACATATTAAATCACATGTTTAACATCACATGTAGTTTGACCCTCAGAATGAGAAGCTGAGGACAGCATTTTCTCTAGAATGAGACAGAGCCCAGTTCTCTGCAAGACTCCAAGGTATCATCATGACTAACACAGAGCATCCATGCATGTCCTTTGGGGATAGTAACTCTAACCCCCCCAAATTAAAGTGCTTCTCTGAAACCTTGAGATAAAATTAATCGTGTAGTTTAAACACATCAGTTTTTCATATAAAAGGGACATTGTGGATGTGCATAAGGGAGAACATCAGTAGATAAATAGCGTTGTCTTTTGTTTTGAAGGTAGAACAGTTCACATCATATCAGAAAGCTTTATAATGAATATAAATTAGAAGCAAACTCTGTTTGCATGAGGCACATTTGTCTTCAAATAATCTGGTTATTTCTGGTTAGCTAATCAAATGGTATGATATTTTGAATATCTGCACGGTTCTAAATTAGAGGATTCTAAATGAGTTCTGTCAGATTTTGCAAGATTAATAATTTTCAGAATTAACCATGTGTCTGTGACATTATGCAGCTTTTAATTATCATCTCATTCCATGTGTGATGAACTGAAATATATGGTTCTACAGAAGATTGTACTATGAGATGATTATGTGAAGGAATTAGATTCTATTTTCTCACTCAGGCTTAAAGTGACCACTTCTAAAATGAAAGGAAGTGCTTAAGAGAATGCTATCAGTGTTTTTTTTTTAAAGGACATGTTCTTATGCCTTGGAGAAGTCCAGGGCTTCTGTTGAGGCCCATGGCCTATAGCGGTTAAGCAGCATAAAAAACAGTATTGCTTGAGTGGATACTTCAACACGTGGGAGCCAGGATGAAAGGGATACTAGATGTTAGGAAGATAAGTGGTCAAGAAACCAAGCTAAGGCCAGTTCCAAGAGAGGGCTCTGAGCAGGCAAGAATGACAGTGTCACTAGAAGCAGGGGAAGTTTTAGGAAGCTTATTGAGAAAGGCAGAAAGAAGCAGGAAGGGGGTAAGAGGCTGCATCTGAGTTGAAGACAGGATGTGCTTTGTGACATCAGAAGAGCCCTGCTTGATCAGACCAGACGTCTACCCATTTCAGAGTGCTATTTCCTACAGGGGTCAACCTATGTCATTGTGAATCCATAAGCAGAACATGAATGTAATAGTACTCTCCTGTCCATGGTCCCACAACTGGTATTCAGAAACACAGTGCTTCTCACACTGGAGATAATCTGTCCATCATGATCAGTAGTCACTGATACTCTTACCCTGTATGAATTTGTCTAATCCACTTTTAAAGCAGTCCAAATTGGTTGCCATCACTACATCTTATAGTAGCAAATTCCATAGTTTGTTTGTGTTCTCTGTGAAGTAGTACTTCCTTTTGTCTGTCCCGAATCTCCAAATATTCAGCTTCATCAGTTTACTCTCTATTATGAGAAAGGAAGAAAAGCATCTTGCTCTACCCATTTCTTCCATACAGTGCATAATCATAGGCACCTTTATCATGTCCTCCCAGTTACATTTTCTTTAAATTCAAAAGTCTGAGAGCTTTGTAGTATTTACTTTTAGGGAAGATATTACATTCTCCTAATCATTGTGGTTGCCCTTTTCTTCACTTATTTCAGCTGTAGAATCTCTCTCTCTCTCTTTCTCGATGGGACAACTGCAACTGTGCATAATATTCTAAGTGCAGCTATGCCATAGATTTATATAATGGCACAATGACACTGGCAGTTTTATTTTTGACCCTTGTCCTAATAATTCCAAGGATTTTCCATTTTCACTGTTTCACACACTGGGTTACTCTATTCATTAGGCCACTCCAACCCCAATATCTTTTATGATTAGTTACTGCCAGTTCAGACCACATCAGCCCCAATGTAATCCTGATTGATCCATCAATATTCCTTTTTTGGCACCATGCTGTGATTTAATTCTACAAAATCTCTAGTTAAACTCAAAGGCAGGCAGAGTGAAACCATGGAAAAATAACCCAACATAAAATAAAAAATCTATTTATCCAAGTCAATGTTGTTCAGCCAGTAAAGCATGGCCCATGGTCTTCTCTTTTAACCCCAAAATGCCTACTTATGTAGGAGTAAGAAAACAGTGGCACTTCTGAGCAGACATTTATAAAATTGTACAGCTAAGAACTAAATCAGACAAAGAGAAACCCTATTGCAGATAATTTAATATTTAGCTGCTCCTTGATATTAAAAAATAATCAAAAATCTGTGCACAAACAAAACTAGATTTTCATGGAAAGCAATTGCCTAGAACTTTATCTCTGATATATTAGTTTTATATGATCAAGGAGGGTTTGTGTGTGTGTGTGTGTGTGTGTGTGTGTGTATCCAAATATTCAATTACTCACTTCCAGCAACACATGTATTACATGGGGTTTCTGTTTATGTGTTTGAGCTGAATGACTCCAACCTTAAAAATTACAAGAAAATGAATAAGATAGAAAATACCTGGCTTGCTTGTTAATAGAATAAAGCAACAATTTTCACTCCAAATATTATTTTGTTATCAAAGTTCAGGAACAGGGTGATATGAATAAACAGGAAGTAAGCTGTTCTAGTAAGTAGCCTTAGACTGACAGTAAGAACAAGCAGTTAGTTAACCAGACTGAGTCCAGTATGAAATGCAGTCCCTAAAGGATCAAGAGAGTGGATGGTATAGGAAATGCATGTGTCAGTATAATGTGAAATCAAGATCCTGGATTGTAAAACACAGCTCTTTCAGGACCCTGGACAGCTCACTTGGAGATGGCTATTTGTTCCAGTGACATCTGCTAGGAAAATTTCTAGGGTTCCTTCCTTGGAGTAGACAGCAGAAAGTCTGTAAGGAAAGAGGAGTCAGGTACACAAGGTAGGCTCAACAGAGATTTATTAATCATCAGACAGAACTGAATGGTCATCCACAGGGCTATTGCCACAAGCATGTTCTGGCCCTGATACTTGCCTTTAGGCTCTTCTTATATACTCTTCTTCTATCAGGTAAATGCATGCCCATATCATTTACGCATTATTATTGGCTAAAGCAATGTGTGAACAACTTATGGACCTTCCAATCGGGCCTTCCAATTGGGCACGCCATATTTGGAGTTGTTTTCCACTTAGAAACTCCCGGTATCAGCCTCAATCATTCCTTTTCAGCAGATTTTGGCTTGCATATTCTGTTACCTTTCCAGTTCTTCTTGTTTGTGCTAACTCCTTATCGTTACATTCCAATATGTTTTCCTCCTCTTATCTGGCCAGCTATCAATTTCCTGTTAAAGAACATAGTTTTTGAGGGCAAGGTTCTTGCTGCTTATGGACACTGCTTTGGACAAGCAGTTCTGACTCTAAGTATTAGGCTGCAATTATGATTTTAACTACAGTGGTACCTTGGTTCTCAAACTTAATCCATTCCAGAAGTCTGTTCCAAAACCAAAGCGTTCCAAAACCAGGGCATGCTTTCTCATAGAAAGTAATGCAAAATGGATTAATCTGTTCCAGACTTTTAAAAACAACCCCTAAAACAGCAATTTAACATGAATTTTACTATCTAATGAGACCATTGATCCATAAAATGAAAGCAATAATCAATGTACTGTACTATAAAATAAATAAAACAGTATTGTAGATGATAAAATTTAAAAAAATATCTTACCTTTGTTGGGATACTGCCAGGGAGATAGCGTCCATCTGAGCCCCAAGCCGGCTGCCGGACGTCCATCGATCTCTGTAGCCACGCAGATCCAGCAATTAGCGACACGAAGCCTTGGAAATAGACTGCCACATTCCAGGCTCGTGCACATCCTTTATCAGCAGAAACACAGCCAGAAAGCTTGCACCGCAGAAGAGCAGAAGAGCATATTTACAGACTTTATTTAGCGTTGAACAGAACAAAGAAAAACATGACCGTTCTGCGTCAGCGTCTCTGCCCGACTGAAATCGAAAGGAAACAGCAAGCATAAACACCCTGTGAACAGGACATGCGCAGACTCTGTTACTCACAAAGCCTGCTCCCTTTTAAGGTGGAACGGAAATATCCTAACATCCTCCCCCTTTCCGTGTAACCTGTAGTACCTGTGGTTCAACCCAATTGCAACCTTTGTACATAAACCTTAAGTTGTTCTTTGTTAACAACTTTAGACAACAGATCAGCAGGAATTTCATTTCCTGGCATGTAGGACACCTGAATCAGTCCTTTCTGAATACACTCCCTTGCACGATGTAGCTTAATCTGCAAGTACTTGGTTCTTTGCTTGCAACTCTCGGAGTTCAGCAAAGCCAAACAAGATCTATTGTCTTGATACACTTGTACAGGACATTTCACAGAAACCCCGATGTCCTTAAACAGTTGCATCAACCATTCACAATCCATGAGTGAAAATGACAGGGCATTGAGTTCTGCTTCACAGGAACTTAGGCTCACTGTCGTCTGCTTCTTGCACAACCAGTCAAACAGGCAGTGGTTGTACATGTAGCATACTCCAGAAGTGCTTGTACCATCCGTGGTGTCACTTCCAAAACTTGCATCAGCAAAGATTTCAAGACCTCCAGTCTTCTGACTGGTGAACCTCAGCCTGTAGTGCATAGTCCCTTTCAAATAGCGGGCTATGCGCTTCAGAGCTTTCCAATCCTGAATCGTAGGATTGTTGGCATGTCTGCTAAGCAGATTACAGCTTACAGCTATGTCAGGTCTTGAACATCTGGCAATGAAATTCAGCTTGCCTAGAATGCATCTGTATAGCGTTGTGTCAGAAAATGCTTCAGCAGTACTGTCTACCTGGTAACCTGTCACCATCGGTGTGTCTGCTGGGTTTGCATCAACCAAATTCAACCTGGTTAACACATCAGCAATTTTCTGTGTTTGGTGTACCAGAAAATTACCTGCTTGGTCCTTCTCCACCTGCAGAGAAAGATAGTTGGATACCTCACCAAGATCCTTCATGTCAAAGTGCTCCTTCAGCTGAGCTAGGGTGCTTTGGTAAAAAGCCTGATTCTTCCAAAACATCAGAAGATCATCAACAAAACATAAACAATACAGTTTGCTTTGCCCCTCCTCCTTGACAAACACACATGGATCAGCTTTGCCCTGGTGAAAACCTAGAGAAAGCAACGTCTCAGTGAGTTTTGTGTTCCAACACCTGGCACTCTGCTTGAGACCATATAAGGATTTCCGCAGTTTACAGACCATTCCCTTCTGTATCTCCATCCCATCAGGTGGAAGCATAAACAGCTCCTCCCCCAAAATCCCGTACAAAAAAGCTGTATTAATGTCGTGGTGGGAAACATGCAGTTTCTCCTCCGCAGCAATCTTGAGCATCAGCCGAATGCTCTCATATTTGACGGTGGGAGAGTAGGTCTCGTGGTAATCCTGTCCTGGTACCTGTGAAAAACCTCTGGCAACCAATCTGGCTTTGTGTCTGACAACCTTGCCATTCTGGTCTGTCTTGGCCTTGAAGACCCATTTACTGCCAACCAGTCTCATTCCTGGGACTACCGGTACCAGTTCCCAAGTTTGGTTCCTGTTCAAGGAATCAACTTCAGCCTTCATGGCATTAAGCCAAGGCTCAGCATCTTTAGAGGTTAACTCCTGAACCTCTTTGAAGCTTGAAGGTTCCCACACCTTCTCTGAGCTGCTAAGAACAGCAGTTGCTGTCTTAGCAAACTCATCAGCAAATCTCTTTGGAGGTCTGCCTTTGGTCGCCCTTTCAGACCTACGTACTAGACGCAAGTCTTCTGGACTCATCTCCTCCTTCTTAGGAGAAAATTGACCAATGGTGAACAGTGGTTCTTCCAGTTCATTGTCAGACGCATCAGATGGTCTGACTGAGGCCTTTGCGCTCTGGTAGTCTGCTGTGTCATCACTGTCACTGACACCAGCAGCAGCACCGCCCACTGAACTGGAATCCGAACTCTGATCATCATCATCATCCTCATCATCATCATCCTCATCATCCTCAGCAGCTTCCTCAGCTTTAGCTGCTTGCTTGACATCACCTTCATCCTCCTCTGGGTAACTCTGGAAAATTCCCACATTTCCCCCCCACTTAGGATTGTACTCAACACTCCTTGTGAACTTAATGGACTTAGAGTTAGTCATCCATACCCTGTATGCACCTTTTTCGTACCCCATGAACAAACCATGTGCCCCACGCTTCCCAAGCTTGTTGGTTTGTGGGGTGTGTACCCACATGTCAGAACCAAAAATTTTCATGTGCTTGATGTTGGGCTTTTTGCCAAACATCTTCTCATAGGGGGTACAGCCAATGGGTGATGACAATCTGCGATTAAAGGAGTAAACCAAATTCCCCAAAGCTTCCCCCCAAAACTTATCAGGGAGATTGGCATCATGCAACAAGGTTTTCATTCCTTGCAGCAATGTCTGATTTGCTCGCTCCGCAAGCCCATTCATCCATGGCGATCTGGGCGTTGACATGTCATGCTGGATTCCCTTCTCAGTCAGGAAAGCTTCAAACTGCTGAGAAGTGAACTCCCCGCCTCGATCGGTAAACAAACAGGTGATACGTTTACCGTGCACATTCTCCAACCAAGCACAGAATGCCTTAAACTTCGGAAACGCTTGCGATTTCTGTTCGAGCAAAAACACATGAATGTACCTGGAAAAAGAATCAATTAGAACCATGAAGTACCTTGCTCCCCCTAAAGAGGGCGTAAGTGGACCAACCAGGTCCGCATGCACTAGCTGGTAGGGCTTGGAAGCCTGCCTGCTAGATTCCTTGCCTTTTGGAGCAACCTTCACCTTGTTCTCTGCACAAGATACACATTTCATGTGAAATTTACAGGGTTTGATGTTCAAACCCTCAACCACCTCTGGCATCTTGGCCAGTGCCTTCCAAGAGAGATGACCAAATTTTCGATGCGCATCGTGAATGCAACCTGCATGAAGAACTTTGTTAGTTTGTGCAACACAACAAGAATCAGCATTAGATACAACAGCAGTGTCATCATAAGTTATATGGAACAAACCATCCATAAACTTTGCATGCAAATAGTCCTCTTTGCCTTTACTGATGACACAGACGCTCCTCTTGAAGGAAATCTGAAAACCACGCCCAGTAAGCTGTGGGACACTGAGCAAGTTGCTAGCAGCGCCTGGAACATAAAGTACATTACTGATGGTAGTGTGCAGACTTGCAAGTTTCACAGTCCCTTCTCCTGCGATTTGCAACGTCCTTCCGTCAGCCAGGTGGATCTCACCTTCCTGAGGCTTGAAGGAGATGAACAGGTGGCGATCCTTCGAAACGTGGCGGGTCGCACCTGAATCGATAATAAATCTGCCTTTGGCTGTTGGAGCAGTCTTTTCAGCAAGCAAACCCTTGTTTTTCACCGGCGTGGGCCTTTTCAGCTTGCCCCCCTGCTGCTCCTGGCCACCAGACGTGCCTTTAGCCTTTGGTGAAGCTGTGCCAGCAAACATAACCTTGTTTTCCACTGGCGTGGGCTTTTGCAGCTTGCCCCCCTGCTTCTGGTCAGCAGACGTGCCTTTAGCCTTTGGTGAAGCTGTGCCAGCAAACAATGCTTTGTTTTTCCCTGGCGCGGGCTCTTCACCCTCCCTCTGCTTCTGGCCATCTGCAGGCATCTGTCTTTGTTTACCTCTGGCCTTCCGGCCTCTGCAAAGACGATGACCTTGGTTCCCACGAGAAACAGAGCTCTCAGCTGCCGACTCCTTGGCTCCCCCTGGAGGCTGGAATGCTGCCTGGGATGACGTGACGGTCAGCTCCCCCTGCAGCTTGCAACCGGTGCCCTCAGCATCCCTGCATTCACTCGCATTCTGGGAAACAGCTAGGACCTCCGATGCAGTCACACTCTGGGCTGGGATGACTGGCTTGTGAGCTTTCATCAAAGCATTCCACATGCCACGTGCAGTCAGATTGCCAGCAAGCGTCTTTATATCCTCCAGAGAGACGGACAAGACGATTACGTCAATCGCCTTCGAATCATCGGCTTTCCATTTCTCTGTCAGAGGAACTGGGGGGGGGGGGGGCTCAGAAACGGTATGCCACACCCCAAACTGACGCAGCAAAGATTCACACCATTTTGCCCAGGTTTCATAATTCTGCTCATGTAACTTAGGGCAGTGAATGGCCCCTGAAACTTGGAAAAACTCCATTTCAGCTTTTCCTTTGAGCCGGGAGTCTCTTTATGCCTTCAAAGACTTCTTATCTTGGCAGCTCATTAATCACGAACTCTCTGGCTTGGCTCCCAGAGCCATTAATCTGCCGGAGTTCCAAAAGCTCCTTCCGAGGTAAACAGAGAAAAACCTCTCTTTCGCTTTTGACATACCTCTCAGACGCAGTCTGTTGCAGCTTTACTCTCCTGTAGGTGCTGTGAATCTGGGCCCGAAACCTTGTTGTTGGGATACTGCCAGGGAGATAGCGTCCATCTGAGCCCCAAGCCGGCTGCCGGACGTCCATCGATCTCTGTAGCCACGCAGATCCAGCAATTAGCGACACGAAGCCTTGGAAATAGACTGCCACATTCCAGGCTCGTGCACATCCTTTATCAGCAGAAACACAGCCAGAAAGCTTGCACCGCAG
This sequence comes from Podarcis pityusensis, assembly GCF_964106645.2. NCBI lineage: Eukaryota > Metazoa > Chordata > Lepidosauria > Squamata > Lacertidae > Podarcis > Podarcis pityusensis. The sequence goes on from NC_138027.1 coordinate 39,451,801, forward strand.
AAGAGCAGAAGAGCATATTTACAGACTTTATTTAGCGTTGAACAGAACAAAGAAAAACATGACCGTTCTGCGTCAGCGTCTCTGCCCGACTGAAATCGAAAGGAAACAGCAAGCATAAACATCCTGTGAACAGGACATGCGCAGACTCTGTTACTCACAAAGCCTGCTCCCTTTTAAGGTGGAACGGAAATATCCTAACAACCTTCACTAAAGATAGTCATTGTTTGGATGGTGGGCTTTTATCCATTTCCGCAGTCACACAATCAATCAATCAATCAATCAATCAATCATTAGCTGAACTGGTATCCACACAAAAAACAAATTAACTGAAAAAGCCTCAAAACAAAAAACGCAAAATAAATAGCAAAAACAAAAGCACAAAATATAAGCTCCAAATATCACCTCAGAACACTGGAATCGGAAACGGAAGGCTTGAATTACAATGGGAGGTGGGGCGCAAATTAGCAGTGCAACAGGAAACATAGGGGGACGCAAATGAGCAGCACAACAGGAAACACAGAAATGGAAGGCTTGAATTACAAGGGGGGGGGGCGCAAATTAGCAATGCAACAGGAAACACAGGGGGACTCAAAATGGAGCATGTTCGGTTTCTGAAAAAAAGTTCAGAAACCGGAACACCTACTTCCGGTTTTGCAGTGTTCAGGTTCCAAGTTGTTCATGAACTAATTGTTCGAAAACCGAGGTACCACTGTACTTCTCTATATGTATCCATAACAATATGCACGTCCTATCTCTCTCTCTCTCTCTCTCTCTAATACACATATTTCTAACATATCTTACCTCCCACTGAGTGAACAACAAAGTTGCTTGATGCTGGTGTGGGTAATGGTTAATGGCTGCTATCTGTTAGAACAATTTCCTTTGGGATTGCCCTCTGGGTGAAACAAAGCTTTTGTGCTATGCTCAAAGAGAATATTTTATGTAAAAGAATGGTGGTGTACAAGAAATCTAGTTTAAGTACTCTGGTGATAAAGGCTAGAGAGAAGCTGATAACCTGTACCAAGGGTGCCATGAAGGCAAACATAATAATGCTATCAGCTATCTGTATAGCCTTTTGTTTACAGAGCTGGCAAGGACCCAGAGAATGAGTCATGGAACCTACTGGGGATACATAGATAATGTTGATTGTAACACTGGGATTTATTAATATGCATGATACACACACAGGTGTTTTTGTTTTTTTACACATGCAGCCACCTTTCCTGCAAATAATTATAATCATGCACTCTCTCTTCCTCCTCCTCCACCCACCTTCACTTTCTGAGTTTTCTTCCTAGACCATAGGTTGTTCTTCCATCTCCATTCCACAAACACAGATAAAAATAGGAAGGATGGAGCCCTGAGCATGGTGACAAGTGTCTCCTTGTTTAATCTAGCCACTCATTTCAGCCAGTCTACATTCATTTCTATTTACCCATTAGCAAATGGAAGTACAAAGATTACAGCCAGATTTTTTAAACAACAATGCTTTATAACATCCAGAGTCCAAGGCAAATCTCTTGTTTTCCCAGTGTTTCAGAACAAACCACATTTTCAGGTTTATCCATTTTTGAATGATTCTTAACAAGTTCTGATGTAGGTATGGCTAGTTCAGATTTGCCTTGTTTTGGCTTTCAATGCAGAAATCAAACTCATTAGCCGCAACCGTGTCAGAGGAAGCACATTTTCATTATTTTTAATTACACGTGAAAGTTCCAAGTTTCTTATTGACTAATGGCAGTAAAATGGCTAGTGGCAGGAAGATGGCTATATCCCCAAAGAGTCAACGAGAAATACATAGAGTTAAAAAGATCCATCTTATTATGTAGATGTTAAGGTAAAGTTCCCATGTGTCATTCTTATTCTCAGATTGTTTCAGAGTAGTTGCTTCCATTGCAAGATAACTACAGTGCTGGGTTTTTGCTTTTTAATGCACAAGTTAATTTGTGAGCGATCTGTGAAGCTGTGTAGGAGGTTTGATGCACATGTCTTTCTTGAAAGGAATGGAGAGCAGCAACACTTGGTGGTTGTTTCTGGCACATCTTTCAGAAGAAACATGTGTATTGTTAAATGCAAATAAGGGAACAAATATCTATTCCAATTGGACATACTGAGAAGCTGAAATGTGATGTGTGCCCCTGCAGCTAAGCAGAAAGTTGTGTAGCTGTTCTCACATGATGGTGCACAGCACACGCCTTTTCTAGCACATATCACCAATAGCTGTGTCCCAAAAAGAAATGTGCAAAACAGTCCTAAATGTACTGTAGTGTGCCTCTGGCAGGTGTTTCCTGAAATGTTTGGACCCTTAAGAAATCAGCAATGCTAAAGGATCCTTTAATTATTCCACTTTCCCCTCCCTCTTGTACTGCCGTGATGTTATGAAATAGGAAAGATGAAATCCTTGACAAGTTCTCACCCATCAAGGTTAATTTCTAAGTTGTGTGTGTATGTTTACAACCTCTTAAGGGAGCCTCTAGCTGCTTTGCATGCTCCTTACTTATCTCTGGAGCTGAAGAAACACTGCTTAAAAGGATTAATTTGGCAGGCACTCCAGAGACTTTGCAAGGTAAACAACTGTTTCTTTTTTGTCAATATGGCAATTAAGAATGGTAAGATTATAGAAAAGAGAGTAAATGCAGCTTTGGCTCCTACAGTAGACTGATGGCTTAGTGATACTCTTTATGTTTGATTCAATACTTTAATGGATCTCAGGAACTGCATCCAGGTCAGATAGCTAAATAACAAACAACAAGGGTCCAAAACTTTCCTAATATCAAAGAGGGAAGTTCATTATTATTGCAGGAAACTTAATGCTTCTTTGAGGAAAGTCTTCTAATCCACGACAAAACTCGGAAATGGTGCGTCATTCAGGAACATCTCTGAGATGAGGTTCAGGTTGCACAACTCTTCCTACATCCTATCATGGAATAAAGGATGCTCCCTTATACCATACCAGACTATTTACCTATCTAGTCTGGTGGTTCCCAAAGTGGGTGGCACCATCCCCTGGGATTACCTAGGAGGGATTACCTAGGGTGGCACCAAGCAGCATAAAAAACAGTGGAACTGTGGTTCCCAAAATGTGATGCATCATTTGTGTGACTGTCATTTTCCAATAGCTTGAACTACATCACAATAAATCAATGCAATGTCCCTCAGGCTAGTTTGTATTTACTTTGTAATGAGTGTCTTCAGAGGATGTAACCTCAAAAGTAAATTCCTAGAAGGGAAAAAGGGGTATTCCAGTAAAGTTAATATCCTTAACAGAATGGCAATCTTTACATGCACATAATGCATTAAGATATATTTAAATATCAGCATAGCATTTTTTAAAAATCCAAGCAATGTTCTTTTAACTCATGTTGAAGTATAAGAAAGACCCTGATAGTGTTGGAGATTCTATTCCACCTTTTGTTGCAGACATGGGATTGTTGTGTGTCATATGCCTGTTTACAATTCTGCACAGATTGTTGGGTCCCATGAGCGGAACTTCCGCTCTGTGTATTGCTTTTTGTTTGGAGTCTCTTATGTATCCACAGCCTCAAGCCTTCTGTTGTGCAGTTTACTCTGCTATGTATAGTGTGCTCAAGTCAGCAGGCTTGAGTCGCTGATTTACGTCGGAGCCGGAAGTTGATGAATCTCCACAGCATGAAGGCTGAGAGGGAGATGATCCAGCTGGGGCCGAGCCAGCTGGCCTTTCGACCCCTGGATGCCGACAGATAGATCAGACCACAGGTGGATCTAGATCAGTATGCTCCACATATGGGACCATCCATGCCTCTGGGAAACCCATAAGTGGAACATGAGGGCAATAGTTCTCTCCTGTTATCAGAGTTAAGCAAGTTAATGCTTTAGCCCATGATAAACAAGCAATCCTATTCCCTCTGTCAGGGGTGCCAACTTTAATAAAATATTGGGGGGGCAAGTAACCCCCCATCCCACATAATCAATCACATAGCACAGTGCACACACAACATTTGAATGGCACTGTTCATCAACTTGGGGCCCCCTGACACCCTCAAATATTTTAATGGAGGGGCAAATCCTCCATTAAATGCCCCAACAGCACTCCAGAAAAAAGGATGATATCCAACCTACACAAATGAACTTCCACACATGGGATAGCATTTATCCCCATTTTCCTCTCTCTGCATTCCTCGGACACCCTCCAAATCTGCTCTGTAGGGTCCATTGATGTGTGTGTGCACGCATGTTCTGCTAGATTCTAGCAGCTAGAGGATGGTCACCATTGGATAACCCCCATAATGCTTTACCCTTTTTCCTTGATTTAATATGCAGTCTGCCCTATCCTTGATGACTCATGATAGACAAATGCATTTAGAAGAAAGAGAGAAAAAGCTAGCACTAGAAAAAAGAATCAGCAGCTGCGAGCTGGTGTAGCATAGTGGTTAACAGTGCGAGCTGGAAAACAAAGCCCTGATTCAAAGCTTACATCAGCCACTAGCTCGTTAGTTGACCTTAAACAAGACACTATTAGGTAGTGTCAACTCTACTTTGGCAACATGTCACTGAAAATGCTGCTTCCAAGGCTGTTGTGAGAATTAACAAAATGATGTGTGTGAAGCACTTTGAGCATCTTCAGTGTGTGCTCTGTAAACCCTAAATATTATTAAGAATGTCAAGAGAAATACATTGTCTCAGAGCCAGTAGGACTCTAGCTAGAAGCAAAATTTCCCAAAGCACAGGATGCTATTTGCTGTGGTTATGGGCAAAACAGCAAACACAAGGTATTACTGGAATTCTGGAGCAGCAAAGAGGGATTATTTCAGATGTAGTGGAAGTGTTCCATAGTAAGCAAATTTCTGGAGAATGCTTATAAATCCAGTGAAGGTAATATCTGTATTTAATAATACAATGCAATGCCGATTGACTCAGAAGTAACATGAACTGTGTTCATTGGAGTATATTCCTAGGTAAGTGTTCAAACAATTACAGCCCTAATTATATATCTAGATCCATTGTTAACATACTAATTTGCACCAGAAAGTGACAGTTAAGAAGAAATCTGCTGCACTGTTTCAAACATGACTAAAGGAAGACTAAAATGTTTGAAATAAAATGGTTTTAAAAAGAGCATAAAAAGGAGATTTTTCAAGGAAAATAGGAGGAAATTGTAGTTATTGCAAAATTAATTTCACATAAGCATGATAGACAAGGAAAACTAATAGCCACTTGTTATGTTTTATTAATTCTACAAAGAGAAATAATTCTGTTATTGGGCAGAATATTTCTTAGTCCACTACAACTTATTATGCTTCTCCTTTCTAAAAGGAGTGAAATAGGTTGAATAATAAACCATTATCCAGTGCCAAAGGATGACCCACCAGACCTTCCCATTTGGCCCACAAGGCCATTTCGGGGAAACCACATCCACCATGATGTCAGGTGTGTGGCAGCTAAGGGCAGGGATTCAAAGAAACAATTGGGAAATTGAAATGGGCTCCCAGTTATGCCTTTGATGGAGGAAGGTGCACTGCAAACCACTCATCAGCTGATGGGCAGTAGGAGTGTGCCTTCTCCTCCCATCAAAGTACTGCCCTTTGAAGCTGCTCCAGCCTGTTCCATTCAACCACTGGAATTTTACTCCTTAAGAAAACTTGTTGTCTGGTCTGTGGTTGCAGCTTACAGACTTTATTTCAAATAAACAGATACAACATTGACATGCCCAAAGTTTGTGCCCTCCTGCTTTGGTGAGAATTCAAAGTTAAAATCTGTCTTTGAGCTAATGGAGCCAACAATGGAGACCTTAGATCACCAGTGTAGAATACATGAAGGTCAAAATGCCAACTTTTTATTAATATGAAGGGGCCTTCATGCCTAAAGAGCCTCTGGAAAACACACAGGTTGCATAGCAGTGCTGAATGTGATGGAAATCATCCACCGGAGCGGATATTACTGTAAATCCTTGTCTATGTGGCAGATTTACATCTCCTGACTTCCATAAAATCCACTGCTAATGGCACAACACCTATTAAGTGGAGATATTTCCAGGTACTGTATTTCATGGTGTTTTACTATACAGTTTACATTATTCTTGGCATTTCACTGCTCACATTATGAGGTACTCGAGAGGGGAAAATATAGTAACTTGCTCTCACTTTTCAAGGACGAGCGTTCATTTCTTCTCTGCGAAACCTTTCAGGAAATGATCCCCCTAAATATGTACACCAAAGGCTGTACACCACCAAAGGCAGAGATTTATAGAGCAGCCGCCTTTTGTTTCTTTAGAGAAGAAGAGGTAAGTAAGTTGCAATATTCTCCAGTTCAACCCAAATAAAACACTTTGGAGAGAATAGCCATTGCAGAATTTATGTAGTCACTACATTATGGGCACTGGTGTAAATCTTTCTTTAACTATCATGGGAGGTTATGGGGCATTGTTGTCTCAGAATAACAGTTGGGATGGCAGAATGTTAGAAGGAGCTGACAGTTTAGCATCCAAAACCACAGTTAAGAGACCCTGAAATGGATCAGTGCGCTCTCTCTGAACTCCTGGCAACCTTGGCTGTTGTTTATTTCTTGGGAAAGACCTAATAACTTTTCACATTACTTTGGATTTCTAGATCCTGGTCTTCAAACTTTCAGTTTAACAAGTCCCTAGATTCCACATGCATAGAAGTGCATATGTGCAGGGGGGCTCTGTTCACATAACCGAAAGATGGGACCTTGCTTAGTCTTCCTCTACTGGAAATAACTCAAGTGGTGACACTTGAATGAGCCTTCTCTGTGATGGCACCCTGCACACCAAGCTTTGAGATGCCAACTGTGAAACAGATGTAAATACTGGTTTTACAAAAAATAAACAAATGAAGAAACTGGCATGTTTTATGGAATTTATTTTTTGCTGCCTTGATATCTCTTGATGGAGAGCTATAAACATTTTCATAAATAAACAAATAACTCGGGAACCCTAGAAAGGAAGGGTTTGTGGATTCTAGGCAAATACCGTTCATTGGAACATTAGAACATCTATGTCTTTTCCCATCCTAAAAGGGCATAGATAAGGTGACTTACACAACTAAAACCAAATTATGCAATAAAAGCAAGTGGACTGCCAACAGTTGTAGAGTAGTACCGAATACATCTGCTTCCTTCCGTGTACTCAGAGTAACAAGTGGAAAGCGCCACAAGATACACTTAAAATATACTTGTTTGCAATTTAATCTTGGATATCCAAGGGCAGATTGGATGCACTGCAATCTGAGAATTTTTAACAGCTATATGGCTTGCACTGGGCATGGAGGAACAATTTGCAGCAAACTTTCTTGATGGGTTTATCTTCTTAAAACATCTTTAATCCTCCCTGAAATCAAGAGGGCATGTAATCAATGAGTCATGCCCACTAAAAAATCATGAATCTGGATGGAATCTTTCATCTGTTAACTGACTGGCAGAGGCTGATAGTTTTGTGTTCAGTTATTAGTATCTTACTTAAACACACCCACACACATCCTGTACATTCAAATAGCTAATATAGCAGGTTTGAATGTGCAAACAGAAAATGGTGATCAGATCTTAGCCTTTAAAAAATCATTTTTATATATTGTGGACCATTTTACAAATTCTCTTGGGTTTTGTTTTAACAAATGCGCATTATCTGCTTCCCACTTGTTTAATGTACTTTAAAGGTAAAGGTAAAGGGACCCCTGACCATTAGGTCCAGTCGTGGACGACTCTGGAGTTGCAGCACTCATCTCACTTTATTGGCTGAGGGAGCCGGCGTACAGCTTCCGGGTCATGTGGCCAGCATGACTAAGCCACTTCTGGCGAACCAGAGCAGCGCACGAAAACGCCGTTTACCTTCTTGCCAGAGCAGTACCTATTTATCTACTTGCACTGTGTGCTTTTGAATTGCTAGGTTGCCAGGAGCAGGGACTGAGTAATGGGAGCTCACCCAGTTGCAGGGATTCAAACTGCCAACCCTAGGCTCTGTGGCTTAACCTTACCATACTGTAAATCATAACAGTAGAAATTTGAGACTCCAAAAACATGTTTCTGAACTTTTTCAGTTAGGAGATCAAAATTTCACATGTTTTGAAGTCTGATATAACTCTGATCTAAAAAATAATAATGCAGGACTCAATCCAAGGCAACCATTTGCATGTACGGTTCCTTTGCTTTTCATCTTTGTCACTAGATCTGCTCCCATGTACTTGTACACGATGAGCCTGGCATTCAGAAATTTACAAGGGAAGCGTTCCCTGGTATGGAGATAAAGTGCTGTGGAAAAGCTCTCTTGTTCAATGTTTTCATGCCAGGATGGTGTTGAAAGGTGTCTCTAGCACCTAGAGGCTTCTTCTTTGACTCACAGAGGAAAAAGCTAAATTTAAAAGAAAGCAGTTGTTTGCTTCACAGCAGAAAGCTTTATAAGTTGGAGTGATTCCTTTGAAGTGCAAGCAGTCTTCTAAGCTCACAGAGCTGCACTGCCTTCTTCTCCGATCGCCCTTTCCCACCATGCAGGAACCAGGGCACAATCACCTCCTTCCGCAACTGCGCTCAGGTTGGAACAGCATTCAAAGGTGAACACAAAGGGTAGAAACAGAGCTTTTTGTGACCAACTGCAACCCCCCTGACTTGTGTCTATCATGGCAGCTGCGTAGGAGACATGGGGTTCCAGAAGGTACCTGGTGCCATGTGATGAAGGATGCATAGAATCATAAAATTGTAGAGTTGGAAGGGAGCCTGAGGGTCATCTAGTCCAACCCGCTGAAATGCAGGGCTCTCAACTCAAAGCATCCATGACAGATGGCCATCCAGTCTCTGCTTAAAAACATCTGATGAAGGAGAGTCTACCACCTTCTGAGGGAGTCTGTTCCACTGCTGAACAGCTCTTACCACCAGATAGTTCTTGGTGTTGAGGCAGACTCTCTGTTCTTGAATCCATTGGTTCAGGTCATGCCCCCTGGAACAGGAGAAACAAGTTTGCTCCATCTTCCATTTGACAACCCTTTAAATGTTTATAAATGACTATCATATTTCAGTCTCCTGTTTTCCAGGCTAAACATACCCAGTGTGCTGGTACCGCGGGTTACTCAAGAGGCGAGGTCCAAGTCTGGTCTGTGGTCAAAGGTGCAATGTGAAGGCAATCTGTAGTAGCTGAAGCTGGGTGCAGGGAGTCAGGTGAAGTCAGGAACAGGCATGCAAGCAGGGAGCCAGGGCGGGTCAGCAGCTCAGGCAGGTAAGCAGGACAGGGTTCAGGCAGGAACTAACAACCAACAATGTTGCTCCCACAACTTGGGACTGGGGCTGGCTGGCTTTTATCTGCCCCGAGGCATAGGGTAGCCCCGATCCTCTGGTGACTCACCTCTCCTGGCCTGGAGGCAAGCACTCCTCCTCCGGGAACTTAGTTCCCTCTACCTCTGTGCCCTGAGCCTCTGTAGCTCAGGAGAGGTTGGAGGGTTACCGGACCCAGAGGCAACCTCAGCTTCCTCTGATGGGGCAGAGAGTGGAGCACTTGCAGGCAATGGGTCCTCCATCACCTCAGGAGCCAGAGCAGACTCAGCTGCACCTGAGGATCCAGCACAGGTGAGGACCCTTCAGGCTCATGCCCCAGCCCTGGCTCAGCTGGTTCTAGAGGCGGGGACTGCTGTGCAGACTGGGATCCCTCAGGTTCAGCATCCGAGTCCGAATCCCAGGCCATCACACCCAGTGCCCTCAACCATTCCTCATAAGGCTTGGTTTCCAGCCCTTGATCATCTTGGTCACCCTCCTTTGCACATGTTCTAATTTGTCAATGCCCTTCTTTCATTATGGACACAATATTTTAGGTGTAGTCTGACCAGGGCATAATGTTAAGCATTGTGTGATGTTTTCCCCTCCAGTCTATTTCCACTAAGGAAACTATCACTCCTATTTTCTTTCTCTGACCCTCTCGCCCACAGAGTGTGCCTGTAAGCTGCTTTCAGTAGGGTACACTTTAGCTACACATATTTTATTTTAGAAATGAAACATATATGCAGAATAGTGAAAACAGATGCCAGACAAATGGAATTTTGTGTTAAAAAGAAAGTGGAGGATATTCCCCAAGAGCTGTGCTATGCTCTGATATAAAAGCAAACAATATGCTTTTTGTTCTCTCCCTCTCTTTCATACACACACCCTTTGACACACTCAGGCAACCTCTCTCCAAGATTTCATCTTGTGATATATTTAAAAAAACACACACCTCAGCAAACAGAAGGTATGTAGTAGAACAAAATGATTTTAAGGTCAACTCATAGATGAAGGTAGCAATAATAAGATTTTAACCTATGTGTAAACAAGATTTTGCCACCATCTGGGGGCAGGCAGGGGGAAATCACCATCACAGAGCTTTATGCAACATTGCAGAGAGTTTTCACTTACCCCTTAGAAAGGTATGCCATCAAAGCAATGAAGAACAACTGACACTCAAATAAATACCCTTGTGAGGCAAATCCTTGCCAGGTTTAGGTCTGATCCCCACCCCCACCACCACTGCCAAGACTGTATACACTTCCAGCCTACTCCAAAATTTGGAGCATATGGACGATTAGAAAATAACTGAAGATGCCAACAGATCCAAATGCAGTGTGTAATACTTCTCATAACAGTCATGTTTTCAAACACAAGTAAAACCTAAGGCTAGGTAGGCAACATGAAAAAGTCTTTGAAATCTCATCATTTTGCCCCTGCCTCACTCTGGAATGTTTATGGGTCTGTGATGATATTCACTTTTCTCCCTGTTTTATGCCAACTGTTTCAATACTGCTTTTTAGAGTTACATATTATCATCATCATCATCATTATTTTTTTTTTTTTGTTTCCCTGAGAACATTAGTTAATGGGTGACTGCTTGTTTGTTTGTTTGTTTTATTTTATTTATATCACATCTTTCTCTTAAGGTGTCTCACAGAATAAGCTCACAGAACAAGCTAAAACAGATGCCATTTAAACCACGCAATAAATGTTTAAATATAAATATATAAAAAGTAACCCTATTAAAGAGCAGCACTGAAAACAATCAAAACCATCCTAAAAGCACACACGCGCACACACAAACACAAAAGTACCATATTCACCCTCAGAAATCCGTGTCACACCAGACAATTAGTGGTCAAGTTTGTTCCTGTTGGAAAAAGTATCATAGCATCATAGATTTGGAAGGGACAATGAGGGTCAACCAGTCCAACCCCCTGCAATGCAGGAATCTGCTGCCCAATGTGGGACTTGATCCTGCGACCCTGAGATTAAGAGTCTCATGTTCTACTGACTGAGCCAACAAAAATGGTATTTGACAATAACAGGAAATCAGAGAGGGGCCAGCCTAGAATCCCATGGAAATGAGTTTCCACAATCTGGGAACAGCCACTGAGAAAGTCTTTTCCAACCCTAGACCCTCTCACCTGAGTGTAGGTCCCATTTAATTTAGTAGAATGTAGAGACATCACCTTGCCAACAAAGGTCCGTATAGTAAAAGCTATGGTTTTCCCAGTAGTGATGTATGGAAGTAAAAGCTGGACTATAAAGAAGGCTGATTGCCAAAGAATTGATGCTTTTGAATTACGGTGCTGGAGGAGACTCTTGAGAGTCCCATGGACTGCATGAAGATCAAACCTCTCCATTCTGAAGGAAATCAGCCCTGAGTGTTCACTGGAGGGACAGATCCTGAAGCTGAGGCTCTACTACTTTGGCCACCTCATGAGAAAAGAAGACTCCCTGGAAAAGACCCTGATGTTGGGAAAGATTGAGGGCACAAGGAGAAGGGGACGACAGACGAGATGGTTGGACAGTGTTCTCGAAGCTACCAGCATGCGTTTGACCAAACTGTGGGAGGCAGTGGAAGACAGAAGTGCCTGGCGTGCTCTGGTCCATGGGGTCACGAAGAGTCGGATACGACTAAACAACAACAACAACAACAATACTTCTGAGTAGACACAGTTAGGCTTATGCTGTCATGCATTAGTAGTCATAGATGGTTTAATCTCCTGTTGGAAGCTGCCCAGAGTGGCTGGGGAAACCCAGCCAGATGGGCGGGGTATAAATAAATAATAATAATAATAATAATAATAATAATAATAATAATAATATCCTTGGTGTGTTAAATCAGCTCTGTGGTTGTTGCCAACTTTCAGCTAACTAGGTAGTTTTGTACTGCGGTTGTTTTACTGTCTTTAATTTTTAGTGCACTTGTTTGCTAATACCTTCTCTTGTTAACCACCCAGAGGATATTGCTAACTGGGCAGTAGACAGATGATATAAAGAAATAATTAATGAAAGCTTCTAGCCACAAACTGGCTTTTTTTTTTTTTTTAAAGATACTTATATTTTATTGAAAATTTCAGTGAGAAACTGAAAGGAAAGGAAGAAAACAGAAATTAAAATTTAAAAGAAAGAGAAAAAAATAATACTTAAATTGTGATACAATATGAAATATAGCCATACAAGTAATAGTTATTCAAGCTATTGAAAGATTACTAACAAGGCATTATAATGTTTATAGAGGCATTAAAAAAAATGCAGTCCAGATATCACTGGCTTGCATTTAGAGTTAGATTCTGTCAGTAGGAAAAGCATTAATTGCTAAATTCTGGAGGAGCTGAACTTTAAAGGAAAGTAAGGAAGCTGGCGTTTGTAAGGTTAAACTATTGACTGCGAAGTTTGGGCCATGTTTGTGAGCACCTGAGACCCAGAAAACAGCTTGCTGTAGTTAAAGCATTGTTCTGACTTCTGAACTATTCTCATCAGAGAGGGTAGGATGAATGAATAAAGTTAATTTGAGCACATTAAGAAATCTAAATTCTGCAGAGTCTTTTCTATATTTAGTTACTAATTGGTATTTTGTTTGGACTATGCCCAGCTGAGGAAAGTCAGATTTGGTTTGATTAAAACATTTCTGTGCCACCTTGACAGCTGCATGTAAAGGCCTTAAGGCAATAGCACTAAAATACATTTTCCCTTTGAAAATTGTAGGTCTGAAATAGGCTTTTCAGCTAAAATTGAAGAGGTGTGGAATATATGTAACAACACACCTGGTTTAAATGTGTAACTCAAAAGATAACAAACTTTTTGAATTATTTAAAATTGAAGGTTGTACATGGTACCTTTCCTACCATAAACAGACCCATTGAAGTCAATATACAGAGCTAATATAGGTTCACTAAATTCAATGGTTTTACTCCAAGTAGAATTTATTTATCTATTTATTTATCCATTTATGGATCATAAGATCTCAGGGCAGCTCACAGAATAAAATGCATGATAGAAACAAGTAAATAATTAAAACAAAGCAGCAAAACAATGCCCAACCCCTTCCCACAGACACATTTAAAATGCTGTAGAATATTAATCGGCTGAAGACTTGGTTGAAGAGGAACATTTTCACCTGGCATCTAAAAATATATATTGAAGGTGCCAGGCAAACCTGCCTAGGAAGAGCATTCCACAAACAGGGAGCCACTACAGAGAAGGCCTGTTCTTGTCTTGCCACTCTCCGGACCTCTCATGGAGAAGGTACGCAAAGAAGGGCCTCAGATTATGAACTCAGAGTCCAGGATGGCTTATATGGATACAACACAATAGAAGGTTGTATGGTTCTCCCTCTCTATGGTTTTTGTTGCATTCTAACCATCATTCATCTCAACATAAGCTGTGCTGGAATCTCTTCCATAAGACTGACACTCTTAAAATCTTAAGTTAGATAGAAGTCCTACCATTAGGTAGAGTGAGGCAGCTATGTCAGGCAGCTGATTTTGGATCTCATGTACAGGCAGCAAATGCTTAGTTTATTTAAATGACACGCATTTTCTATGTCTGGTGTCAAAACAACTTGGTCAGACTTGAGCCTATGCACTTTCTTCCATCCAACATTTCTCTGGTGAAAATAGAGACATCCCATTCCATAATGATAATTATACTATTTATACCCTACACATCTTACTGGGCTGCCCAGCCACTCTGGGTGGCTTCCAATGTATATAAAAACATAAAAAATTAAACATTAAAAACAACTTCCCTGTACAGGATTGCCTTCAGACAGCTCAGGGTTCAGATAACTCTAACATTTCTCCAATGAAAATAGGGAAAAGTGGGACATTTTGGGATGAAATCAGAAATTGGGGTGGCTTCTCTAAATCATGGACATCCCTGGAAAAGAGGGCACTTGGAGGGTCTGCAGTTTGACTTGGGGAAGCTATGGGCATGTGTCATATGTTCAGGCAGCAAAATGTCTTGCAACCCCTGACCACAATAAGCTCTCCTCCTATGTTGTAAACTTGTCGTTTCCAACACATAATCTCTTCCCATGACCAGGGTGAAACACAGCAGTACAATTAATGTTTTTAATTAGATTATTTAAAAACCATAGACATGTCACACATTACTTTAAACATTTCCTACAGCTATCTATTTGCACATCAGTACTGCACGCACTGTGCACCCCACTGTGAGTAGGGATGCAGGTGGCACTGTGGGTTAAACCACAGAACCTAGGGCTTGCTGGTCAGAAGGTTGGCGGTTCAAATCCCCACGATGGGGCGAGCTCCCATTGCTTGGTCCCTTCTCCTGCCAACCTAGCAGTTCGAAAGCACATCAAAGTGCAATTAGATAAATAGGTACCACTCTGGCAGGAAGGTAAACGGTATTTCCATGCATTCCTCTGGTTCGCCAGAAGCGGCTTAGTCATGCTGGCCACATGACCCTGAAGCTGTACACCGGCTCCCTCGGCCAGTAAAATGAGATGAGCGCCGCAACCCCAGAGTCATCTGCGACTGGACCTAATGGCCAGGGGTCCTTTTACCTTTACCTTTAGTCACTATTAAGTTTGAGCCGTATTTTATGCTGATTCATTTTGGTTGTTGGCATCACATACCTTGGGAAAGGCTGTAGCTCAGTGGTACAACACCTGCTGTGCCTGCAGAAGGGTCGTTCTTTAATCCCTGTCATCTTCAGGCAGGGCTGGGAGAGTTCCCTGCCTGAAACCTGGCAGAGCTGCTGCCAGTAGACAACACTGAGCTTGAAGGACCAGTTGTCTGACTTGGTATAAGGAAGCTTCCTGTGTTCCTTTTATTATCTTGAAAACCACTTTGAGATTTTTGGATGTTAAGCGGTCTATAAATGTTTTTAACAAGCAAATAAGTAAAAAGTTCAACATTGATGAGAAAGATAGATTTCAGAAGTTCTCACTTCAATATTTTCAACATGTGAGTACCTGTGCAAAGAAATAAAAAAAGGAACATAATACAAACAACTTGTGTTTTCTCGTTGCCAGATGAGAACAGGCCCTTGATGAGGGGAACAAGGATTTGGACGTTCCCTAATAGTCTAGGAAAATAACTTCACAATTACTTGGGATTGCCAGCAGTGTGGCCTGCTTTTGCTGGACAATCTAGTTATCTGTGTCTTCTCTTTTTTTGTACAGCTCAGCACTTCTAGTGCACTAGTTTTTAGCACACTAATTCAAGGTCCTTCCAACCATCCCATCTATCAAGCACGTATCCTCAATAAGACTGCATTTAAGGCAAGCTGCAAGCTATGCACAAGCAAAGTCCCAGTAGCTCTGTTCTCAGACTTGCATTTGCATATTTGAACTCGAAAGTATTTTTAGTCTTGAGTTTCTATGGCCGTTTGGGAACACATGAAACTGCTTTTACCTCAAAACAGGTGTGTATAGCTGCAGAATCCTGTCTCTTCTCTTCATGGTATTTTTTTTTTTTTTTAAGACTATGACATATAGAGAAACCCTTCACTTACAAAGGAAAATCGTTTTCCTCTCTTTCATGTCCCTGAAAATTTATCTCTTTGAAAACGATGTAGCACAAATGATTGGCATTGAAATACAAAAAGGTTTAGGCAAATAGTCCCCCTCCCCACCCCATTTGGATTCTGAATCTAAAATCAACACATGCTTGAAGTATTGTTCTGATTCTTTGTTTTTGATTGACTTTATTGAACATTTTCTAGAGAGCCAAAGAACGAGGGGGAGGGAACATGGAAGCCAGAGCATTTTGAGGGCAAACCCTAGCTTGGTAACCTTTGACTCCAGTAATGTAGTTTCATCCCTGATGGGGAAGGGAGTAGATTAGACAAGGATCCCATAGTGGGACATATAATTTATTTTTACTATGGAATGTTTATTTGCACAGTGTAGAAAATATAAGATTTATTTGCACAGCCAGAATCCCTCAGGTATGCTATGAATATAATTACTAGAACACATAAATATATTTATACTATACCAGTAGGTCTTCAGTACCACAAATCTGATTTCTCCCCTCCCCCCAAAACTGGTAGACTGGATGTTTTAGAATGGAAATAAATCATTTAGTTCAGCTGTTAATTCAGCAGCAGAAAGAATGTGGGCTCTTTGGTCCAAAAGAACAATTTAGCTATAATGATTGTTCTGTTGTGATGCCAATGTCCAAACCTTCTCTTGCATGATATATTGTGGCACTGGAGAGATTGACTAGGCTGAAATAGGGCTTTGACAGCTCAAAGTGGTGGTTGAAACATTTCCCCCCCCCCCCTAATAAAGCTGTTGCCATTGTCCCAACATTTTTGGATGTGTATCCGTATAGCCTTTGCAAACAATCAGACCCAGAATGCTTGCAATCAGGAAATTTGGGGGGGGGGATGTTCTGTGCTTCTGCTAGCTGTTGAAATGAATGTACATGCTTGACAGAAACCAGCAGTGGTAAAGTGCCCTGGGTGAAAACAACAGTTAAATTAGTATCTTGGGGTTTTTGTTTAATGCACAAACTCAGAATTCTTAGGCCTGTTTAAAGAGATTAATTTCCCTCAATTTTAACAATGGATTATGGCACTGAAAGTTGGTAACCAGGAACACAGCATTAGTTGACAATGGGAAAAAATGCCAGTGTCATTCTGTTCCTTTTTTCTTTTTGCTTGTCCTTTCTGGATATCTTAGTGTAAGTCTAGCACCAGCACCATGGCAGCTGCCTGTGTTCTCATTTGGTTTGGTGGAGTGGGCTGTACTTGAGCCGTCATTGAGTCATGAGACATCCATTCTGACTAATTTGCACATGACACATATTTTTTTTGTAGCATCTGATTTTTGATAGTTGAACAATTCCAGCAGTGCTCTATGTGTATATATGTACATAAAGCTTGCCTCTAAATATGCATTTTGCTTTCAGTCTTTCATTGTTAGGCTATCCCAATTCAACTATAACTGAATTTTGACTCTTTACTGGTAGGAATTTATCTATAGAAGTGTTTCTCAACCCTTTCAAACTTCCCTACCAAATCATTTAAACTTATTCCAGCATCAGGGCCACTCTAACCTTGTACCAATCATCTGTTATATACCAGTGTGCAAAGTGCTTAGAGTTGCTGCAAGTTGAATCCCTGATCTAGACCTTGTGTGGAGTACAAATTTGCTTTTCACCGCAAGAATGAGTTTCATTCCAGCTTTAGTGGAAACAGTCTTAAAACAGTTAAAAAATACAGTACATGTTACAAAATACAAAGTAACATATTGCTAATGAACAATGAAGCAATGCAATCCCATCTTCTTTTTAGTCCCTTAGTACAGTTCAATCACTTTGCTTGTTATTGATCACAGAGCTTGAAGACTGACTAAGATACTGAGTTCTCAGGTTTCATCTCATTGATAAGAGAGATCTCTGCTTTGGGTTCTGGGATGAGTCATCAGGTCACCTTAACGGAAACATTCACAGTTTTCTTTGCCACATTTAGGTAAAGTTAAACCTCCTGCCTAATGCAAACCTCTCTGCATAGCATTTTAAATACAATGCATTCAAATACTGTATAATATTTTATGGGTACTGAACTTGTATCTTCAATGCAAAGGTCCTTCAACATATTCACCGGTATGCAGCTTGCAGTTTTGTGCAAATATATATGGACCAAGGCACCACACACAGAAAAACATCAGTAGAATGTGGCTTGCATGTGTCAAGGTTTGATGTGGTGTTTTAGAGTTTTATACTTTTGAAGAGCTGCAGGAGGATTAAAACCTCAGGGTGAGGGACCAGAATTAAGGGATCTGGCTATTTTCTGCTTGTCATGGGAGCTGTTGCTTTTAGATTGAGAACCACTGCATGCTGGATATAAAAAGTGGGGTCCTCCATGGATGTGTATTGGGTCTGGTGCTTTCAACATTTTTATAAATGATCTGGAGTTAGATGTGAACACTGAGGTAGCCACATTTGCTGATGATACCCAGTTAGCCAGGAAATTAAAAGCAAGAAGAGCTTGGAGCTCCTAAACTCCTCTCTGAACTGGATGAATGGGCATTAAAATGGCAAATGATTTGTTGTAAGCAAGTGTAAAATAAGGGTCTGAACAGGCAGTGGCTGGTAAGGAAATGCTAGCCTTCAGGGCCAGTGGTCTTTCGGAGGTGGAATGGTATTGTTAGGAGCAGAATGGGAACAAATGGGAGCTGGAAGGGAGACCACTGAGGAACAAGCAGTGAGATGATGTGGAATACTGGTGTTATGTGACCCAATGAATCTACAGCTACAAGCACCGCTTCACACAGGGACTTGTGTGAGACTGGTGTCATATTTTTCATCGCTCACTACATTTTCTTAGTGCAGTTTTAGTAAGAAGCTCCCCCACCCCACATTCTATGCATATTACAAGACCAGCATGTCACATACTTCAATACTCTCCATCTGTCTGTACGATTATTGGAGAATTTCCAAAAT
Organism: Podarcis pityusensis; assembly: GCF_964106645.2. NCBI lineage: Eukaryota > Metazoa > Chordata > Lepidosauria > Squamata > Lacertidae > Podarcis > Podarcis pityusensis. The sequence continues at coordinate 39,470,469 of NC_138027.1, forward strand.
AAAGATAAGGCTGATAAATGTCTAGGTCACAGATGGTCAGAAAATTACAATATATGCCAGAGTTAGTCAGAGATTGAGATTCAACTTGAGAGCCACTGCCTTTCCTTTTGTGTGTGTGTGTGGCTAATTCCAAGAAATCAATACCTAGCATATTTTAAGGATCAAAAGGCAGGGAGAGAAGACTATCTGCACAAGAGGGGGGGAGTCGTCTGTGTTGGCAAGATTTTTAATGCAGAGTTTTATAAAATTTTATGATCCAGAGCTGTAATACAATGTAGCCATGCACAGTCCATTGAAAGTTACCTGTATGAACATGATTCAGTAGGTAATGAACTGTATCAGTTCAACTTGACTGTTGGGATTTTAGTACTTCCCATAACCCTCTGACAGCTGTTCATTAGTGTGCAATGCAGTAGAAGGCATTCGCAGAAAAACAGAGAGCTCCAATACTATAACCTGTGTTATTTTGAAACAGTCAAACACGCAAACACAAGTCTATCTGAAGTCTCGCTCTCAACTGTGCCATTTGCTAAATCAAACAGCCTAAAAGGCCCATCATCTTACTCTGATGAATGTAAATTGGATTTTCTACTGGAAAAACAAAGATGTGTCAAAAATTGTTTTTCTTTGTTTTTTTCTTCTTTGTGCAGCTGAAAAATGGAACATATGTTGGAGTAATAAGCGGCTGGGGGATATTTATGCTTGTATTTTCCTATGAGTACTGTTATACTTTATGATTTATGGAGGACAGATACTACCTCTGATTCATTAAATGTATAGTGATCAAAACCTTTGACTTGATTATAGTACCTGTATCTAGAAAGGTCTGAGGTGCTGGACCCTTGAACCCAAACAGCACTTATATCCACTACTGCCTCACATATTCCAATAACTTCTGAGCCTTGGAGGTAGTAGGATAAGTTACCTGGATGCAAACCAGCTAAATTAGGAAACTGCCTTATACTGAGTCAGACCAGTGGTCTATCTAGAGCAGTATTCTTTACACAGACTGGCAGCAGCTTTCCAGGACTTCTGGCAAGATACTTTCCCAGTCCTACCTGTGTATGTTGGGGGTTGAACCTGGGACCTTCTGCATGCAATGAACTATGCTCCTTTTTCTTCTTTTAGATCACTTAACCTCAGGACCCAAATGGAATTGGGCCCCATCATCTCCCAACTGCAGTGAAGTCTCTAGTACTACCAAGTCCCTGTGCCTCCATACAGTGGTACCTCGGGTTAAGAAATTAATTCGTTCTGGAGGTAAGTTCTTAACCTGAAACTGGAAGCACTACTTTAGCTAATGGGGCCTCCTGCTGCCACCGTGAGATTTCTGTTCTCATCCTGAAGCAAAGTTCTTAATACGAGGTACTATTTCTGGGTTAGTGGAGTCTGTAACCTGAAGCCTCTGTAACCTGAAGCATCTATCCGAGGTACCGCTGTACTCCTTTTCTCAAATTTGCCACTACTATCCAAGAGGTTCAGGAAAAATATATGAAATTGTAGTCTATATATGTTTTATTATCTCAAATGTCTTAAACGTTAGATCACTTTGAGGTGTTTCATAGGAAGCAATTCATATACAGAATGAAATAAATCCCATTTCATCATTGTGATTAGCATTTTAAGGGAAGGCAGTTTGCACACATGGGAAGTGAGAAGAAGGAAGAACAAGAGAACCACAATCTAGAATAGGGGGCTGCCTAGTTTGAGTAAGAAACAGATGTTGGTGTTCGAATTACATACCCTCCAACTTTTTGTGAGAAAAATTCAGGGCACCATCCCTCGCCCCCTTCCTGCCGCTGACTCCCTTCTTCACCTGCCTTCCTCTCTTACCTTTGCTGTCTTCAGCCTCCTGCTCACGAGACACTGCATCTCCAGATGATGTGAGGCCTAGAGTGGCCCCCGGGAAGGCCATGCCAGGCCTTGTCAGGCCTTGCCATAACCAAAGATATCGTGAGGCCTACAACAGCCCTTGAAAGTCTCTTATAGGTCTTGCCACCACTGGGGATGCCATGAGGCCTACAACGGCTCCAGGAAGGTCGCCCCAGCCTGTGCCACTTCAGGAGACGCAGCGTGGCATGGAGTGGGTTCTAAGAAAATCAGGGGATCCTGGATTGAGGTTAGAGGCCGGGGCAGCTTTTGTAAATCCAGGATGTTCCAATTAAATTGGGACACTCGAGAGCTCAGGAATTAACTAGTGGTATCTGAGAAACCAGGAGCAGCTACAGGCAATTTACAGCTGAGGAGTTGAAAAGCCAGAAGCCTAGCAACCAACAAGAAAAGAAAGGAAGTGGGGAATTTCAGAAGAACCCTGCCTTGCTTAGTGAAAGAAAAACAAAAGGTACAAACTGCAAATGAGCACCTTTGACTCCAACTTGCCAGCATTCCTAGTGTGTGCAGCTGGTGTTGTGGGAGGGCTCAAAGAAGTGTGTGGTGCCGGGGATGGGGGTGGGGCACAGATGATCCTTCTGTTTCTGATAATACCAGGAGGCTGAAACCTTGGGGCTTTCAAAGGGTGGCCATGCATCTTACTTTCCCGACAGCAGTCCTCTGTCTGAAGGGCAGTCTGGTCCACGTCTGGTTTAAAGATAACCCTAGGAAGAGAGAGCACAGGAACAGAGAGATTGCCCACCCAAAGTTAGTACTAGATCAATGCACACATGTCACCTAGTCACAGGCGTCTCCTCTGTAGCTACATTTCTTTTAAAATTATGGTAATTACTGATATTTCTAAATTGTAGTTATGCATGTAAATATGCAAAATTTACACAAATCTGTAACATTATTTTTGCCTTTTCACTTTTCCTGGCAATGGCTACCCTAGTCTAGCATTAATATTGGTTGAAACGACTTCTGAACAATCTTTAATAATTCTAAAACATTGAATTAAAAATATTCAAAGCAGGAAACCGTAACAAGAATAGATGCAACAGGCATTTAGCAAGGAATTGTGTGTTTGGAATCACTGACAGAGAACAAATAAGAAATCATATAGTGTTGCAGATCAATTTGATTGCATAGGTGACGACATCTGATCTGGCTCGATTTTTCATTCCCTGTGGAGCTAAAACCTCAACAGCCCTTAGGAGAAAATATGGAATTACTTTTAGGTAATTCTAAACCTTGGTTTAAAACTTAAAGCTGGATCAGTTAGGAAGGGCTGTTCCTGCTTCTGTGGTGGCAGATTTCCCTGAACACATGCATGCATGGGCCTGCAAAAGGAAAATACTTTTGAGGGGGAAATAATCAATATGCACAATATGCAGATTGAAGTAAAAGCTACTAATGGAGACAAAATCCCCTGATAAATCTAATAGGCCAAGAACTGAGCAGTGAAGAGGATAATGTTTATGGAATAAAACTGTAGTCAAGAGATACAGGAGCATCTATCAGCAAACAGCATATGGAGGTCTGGAGAGCTGAAACACATAACCAAAAGAGTATATGGGTCTAAGGAAAGGGTCTAAAAGGAAATTTTACAAATGTCATAAAATTTATAGACTATTAGAAAGTGCTCGTTTTAGTCTATGATAGCCACCCAATCTGATAATTAGAAAAGCTTAGGATGAGGCTGCCTCCTCTAGCTTAGGACTTCATGACCTCCATGTCAACCATGGGGCTGCCCCAAGTTGTCAGCATACCAGCACATGGGGCAGGGCATTCACTTGAACTGGCCTTCACTTCCAGGTGAGTGGGGTGTGGTTTGGATACTGGAGGGATGGAACTGATCCCTTTGTTACAGTCAGATCACTATGTGGTAAAGTTTGGGCCCCATATCTTGCCCATTAGCGGTAGAAGACCAATTTGGATGGTCCATTCCTGCGGAACCTGATAGATTCCTGAATGCTCGGGTATTTTTCCAGTAGCCAAAGTTGATGAGCCTGTCTATACTCTTACTTTATTTTGAAACAGGGACACGAGGAGCGTTGTTGATACATGGTGCCCACTCCATTCCTGTGGAGAGCTCTTTAGTTTTCCTCAGAGTCATGAGCAATGAAGTAGGCCTGGCAACAGGTAGAGCAGAAGTGGTACAAGATTCAGTGTGAAGCTGATGGAACAGCAGCAACCACATTTATCATATGGCGATGAAAGTAGAAACAAAGACCTACACTGCTGCCTCCATTGCCTCCTCAGGTAGCTGCCCATGTGGTTAAAAAGTTGTTACCAGCTTCTCCAGTTATTAGCGTGGTGGTACCATCAAAGGCCTGCTGTGATAGGTTTATAAGGCATGAGGACAAAATCACTTGCCTTCCTGCTTATCTTGATGCTGTTCTTAATATAGTCTCTGATGTGTCCAGCACTCTTTCTTATTTGATTCTGTGGAATCACAGTTATTGATGCTTGAGGACCTGGATAAGGTGATTTTGGTTGTCCATCCCACTACTTGCCCCCTCAACTCCTGCAAAATATGTGGCAGTTCACTTACATACTTGAGCCTCAATCCATCTAAGAATGTATCTTGTGTCCACTCAGAAGCCAGTCCATTGAACTCTACAGAGCTTGTGTATGTATGGTAGACATGCATAGGATTGCACTGTTAGGAATTTATGTGGTTTTTTAAAAAAAAGGAAACACCCCAAACACCTTTTCATTTTCTGTTCCTTTCCCTTCCACATACTGTAACATACTGAAAAGCTGTGCTGCAATAGCTAGAGGAAGGTTCAAGTATGACAAAGTCTATCTCAAAAGCTATTATTCCATGGGCCAAGTGATATACTGCAGCTATCGCATCAGGCTTATTAGGCAGCCTGCTTAATGAAATACAAGAACAAGAAGGATAATTACAGACATCTAGTGCTGCCGATGCAATCTTCAGAAAGTGAATTATACACCATATAGATAATAGACTGAGTAGAAGTCAATGCATCCTTTAATGGAGTATGGGCCAATATTTTCTCTCTCTTTATGATAGGCTGCAGTGATCACAAGGGTCAATTTTCAAGCCAAGGAAAGAGGTCAATTACCAAGGGTACAGAGGCCTCTTCTTGCCTCCCCTAGTCTGCTTGTATGAAATCATGGCATTTTATTTTAAAGCACACAGTTGCTGCTCAGCATCTTAAAGCACACAGAAATAAATAGTATTCATCCAGAATGGAGATCTTCCTGGAATTAACCTCTTAAAAATACAGGTATGGGGATCACATTTGAATCTACTCCCTTGCATCCATCCATCCATCCATCCATCAATCAATCAATCAATCAATCAATCTTGGTCCATAGAAAGAAAGAAGGTCAGAAAGAAAATAGCTTGTCCTTATCTGCCCATGTACAGGAAGAAGATGTATTCATCTAATGAATGAAGAGGACGTGGTAGCACATGGCAAATTACATTTGTAACAGGAGGAATTAGCAACCAAACAATAGACCAGCATGTTACAAAAGCTGACAATCAGAAAAACAAAATGATTGATTAATAACAGGGATAATGGTTGGGTTTGACCAGTAGCTTTGAGATGAATCTAAGAGGCCAAGGGAGCTAACTATCTCTGCCAAATATGGAGGTCTGAAGGTGCCAGAAGCCTGATGGATATGCATGGAGCTGATTAGGTTAGAGAGGGAAGTTAGGACCCCACTGAAAATGGACTAAAGGAAGCAAAAACACATCCTTCCACCCCTAGTTCCCACTTTCTCTTACTGTTGTGCATGCTGGTATAAATGGGAAGAGTGGTCAGACTCGATAGCGTGAAACATGCAGCATTTAATGAACATTAATCTCCAATACATATCCCAGTGAGAAGGAAATTACCCATGGACTCTTTAAAGCTTTGAAATCATTCACTGAATAGGTGGTGTATTAAGAGCGATCATATGGAAGTGTGAGCATGTCTGTATTAATGGAAACACTTTTGCTTAGTGGCACACAGGAACCAAGGTCAAGATGCTTCTGAACACTTCTGAAAGCAGCTCCTGGCTCTTTGATTTATATGACCATGGCTTTGTCAGAATAATTTCAGCAACTAGTTCATTGATTGAGAAATCCATGGTTAGCCCTAGTGTGGTTAATGTACTGAATCCCCTATAGGAAATGCCAACAGAATGATGAAAGAATACGGCACATATATATCTAAGTAGCCATACATTTAAGAGAGAGAGAGAGAGAGAGAGAAAGAAGGAAAGAAATTAGCTATCAGGTAAGATTAACATAGTTTAATGCAACAACCCTTCACTGGCAATGCAGGACAACATAGGAACGTATCTTGAGTCATAACTGCTGGTCTTATAAAATTTACAGACTGCTATCCTCAACTGCATTTTCAGTGAAAACTCACAAGTAGGAAGACTACATCTTGTGTTTCCCCCCTACTGTGTTTCTGCCTTGTTCTTCAGGTTGTTTTAATTGGACCTATGAGACAGAGATTTTCTACATGCAAAACAGAGTAGGTGCTCTGCCACTAAGGCTCAACCTGCATGTCACACACAGATCCATCCCTTTTACAACCAGAAAAGTCACTTGTCAGTCAGCCTGATCTGCACCTTCAAAGATCGCCTCATGTGGGCTGACTGCAATTCAGCAAAGAAATGGTTGCTGCCCCTAGGTGATAGGCTCCTGACTCCTAATTTTACATATACAAATCAACTTCCCAGTGTGGTTTATGAAAGATAGCTTGTTTCTGTAAACCTCAGTTAAGATGTACCACAATTCAGGATTCAGACACAACACTAAATAGTGGCTATTTGAAATCAGAAGTGAAAGTTTGCTGACTGTGCCACAGGAAGAGTGAGCCCAAGGGTTGTGCACTTCACAACAAACCATTGTTTATTGAATCAGAGTTGAGTGACAATAGATCCAATACTTTCAAGGTCTTGATTGAGCTATATTTCCCAACTTCTGGTGCTTCTGGCATTTCTCCCCAAACTTTTTCTCAGTCTTTTTCAGGCATTAAAGATGTGTGCTGAATGAACACACCTGGAGTGGGGATCATGTCAGCAGGCTCTTCTTTCTCTTTTTGTGGGTTCATTAAAGGACTGAATAGAGCCTCCATGGCTGTGTGCCCCAGGAGTTTTGATAAGGCATTCAAATGAACGTTTGCAGGTTGGGGGGCACAGCCTCCTAGCCCACTCCCCATGTGCATTTACAAACAACCAAAAGAGCTTATATATTAGTCAAGTAGAAATAGCTCTAGTTGCTACTAACTACAATAATTCAGGACTAGAGCGAGTAAATGCTCCCCGCCCGCCCCCGCAGTCCAGTTTGAAAGATGCCTTGAAAATAATACATCCTTTCCCAGCATGCAAACTCATTAAAGTTGGATCTGCGCTTGGCATGATGTCTGGGGAAAAAATAATCAAAAACTCCAAATACACAAGAGTCTAATACTGTCAGATTTATAAATAAAAGAAGCCTTATTCTTACTAGCTTAATAAATGATTGTGCCATTTTATGCCTTTATTTATGCTCCAAGGGCTTGGCTGTACAGGTGACAAATATGTTAGCCTATTCCTGCAAAGGAAAACATGAGCAATTTCATTATAGTTAATGAGATTACTACCCTCTTGCTTAAAGGTAAATGCGTGCCTGTGCACACATTACATGCTCGTCTAGAAGTGGCCAGTGTTCAGTCCTCTGCAATATCCAGCTCATAAACAACTCTTCCCAAACACATTACATTATTATTAGTTAAAGGCTTCTGTTTTTGTTATATAGGAAAATGTGAGCTGTTCTAGGGAGATGCATAATGTTGCTAAGGAGCCACGAAATCTTGAAAGAACCAATCCAAATGGGTGGCCTGACTACATAGCCAGTGCCAGGCAGCTCCACAATATCAAGTACTACCTACAGCCCCTCAAGAAATCTTTCCAGGTGATGGAGGGAGGGTGTCAGGCACTAGTAGGGAGCCCCGTCCCAGCTTCCTGGGGGCTTCTTCAGTTGAGTGCTGAGAATGCTGGGTGAAATGGACTGCAGCTACTTGCCATATTTATGCCCAGGAAGCCTCTAAGCCCCAGTATAGTGTACATACACTCAGGCCAGGGCATAGGGGTATTGGTGGCAATGAAGACAGTGGCTTCTAAAGGGATGCTGGTGTCAACTGTGGTGGGTCCTCTGGAGTTTTTGGGTCAAAGCAGCTAAGCAGAGTGAGCCTGCCTGCCTACCTGGGTGTCAAGGCTAAGCAAGAGGCACTTCTGCTCCCCACAAATGTTCCCCAAAGTAAGCCCCATCCGTGGTTATCTCCACCATGGAAAAACAACATGATAAGTCAGAACTTGCTTACATGGGCATCTATGTGCATGTCTGAGATTTTACAGGACTAGATGACCATTGGCCTGATCCAGTAGGCTCTTCTTATCTTCTTATCCACACATCATAACTTAGCTGGTAGTAGAATGTGAAGGAGAGATTCCCCCAATGTTTAGAGGTGGTGAGGAGGTTCATACAATATAATATGGATTGGGCTTATTAATGTGGGTCCTGAGCACCTTGGACATTAATATTGTTTGAGTGCCCAGGCATTGCAATGTCCCCCACATCCTGACTTTAACATTTAAGAACCAGGCAGAGACCATGGCTTGGGTCAAATAAGGTCACAATTTTATTGAATACAGAGGATGGGCGGGGGATCCAATGAGCAACTGCATTGAAGGGAGGAGGTAAGCTTCCTTAAATATGCTGGAAATAGACCCAAGAGATGGCAGTTGGCTCGGTTGAGATGGCCCCCAGTGAGTGTCTGCCTCTTAGGCTGCCACCCACTGGCCAATTCGGCTGGCAGTTTTACTATTTGCTTTCTGCTCAATGGAGATGGCCAATTGGTTTCCCTATCAGCCAGGAAGCTTTCCATTTGCAGTTGCCGTATTGGAGAGCACAGGGGACACAGAGACTGGCCTGCAACACTGCCACACCCCAAACAGGGTAAGCAGACTTCTTATTTCTTATTTCTCCATAACCATCTGAACTATTTGGGGGGTTATAGAAGAGATGCTATCATTTTTCTAACGACCGAGAAAGATTTCCTATATACCTGAAGCGAATATATTGTTCTTTCCTACCCTCCACCATGCAGCCACTAAATATGCCTAATAACTAGCTACCTCTGACAGACTAAACATTATAAAAGCAGAAAATAAGAGTGCAGTTTAGGGAATTTCAGCTATTCACTTCAGTTAGAAGAACTCAGCCCAGAACCAGAGTAGCAAAATCACTTGATAAATCATCTCTAAAAAACAGGAGGTTACAGCTTATTGGAACTGTAGTTTGTAAATGCTTGTGCAGCAAGTGGAACCATAGAAAATCTTGTACTGCTTTGTGGGCAGGTAAAACATTAAGACATGTGGAATAGTGCTTTCCACTTATTTTTGAGTCAGCAATTTGTTTCTCAGTGCTGAAAATGGTCACTCCAGTTTTTGGTTGACGATTCGTATTAAAGCCAAGTACTGTCACAAATTGGATAGTTTGCATCTGTTGCTGAGCTGAAGGCAAACAACGGGGCAATGCTGAGTGTCTCCTGGTTTAAGAATTCAATCAAAATCACTGACGTAAACTAAAGGTATGTGCAATTTTCTGAACAGATTTGTGCATTTGAGTGTTTCTGCTTTAAGATGTTAAAATAGGATACATTTTTAAGAGATGTATGGTAGTCAGTATAGGTGCTGTCGTGCTGAGACGGCAGTGAAGACTTGGTACAGGCAAAATTCTAAGGAGTGGGATAAAGCTGAAACTCAAACTGCTCAGAAAGAGTTAAACTGAGTTAATAGGAGATCAAGACAGTGTAATTGGATGCTAGACCCTGGAATGTGCAGTGGGACTGCAATGACAGACAGCAGGTAGGAACTGGGATACATGAAAGACAATCTGGGGAGGAGGAAATACCAGTCTATGCTTGGCTAGGTTTCTTTCAAGCTTCCCATAGGCATCTGGTTAGCCACTGTGAGAACACTAATCATGACCACTCATTCCCATGGGAATCTACTTTAGCAAAAACTGAATACCTAAATTTCTATTTCTTGGAACCCAAAGCAAACCTTGAAAAAGGTGAGTCCGCCACTGCCTCAAAACTGAACTACGGCGCAAAAGAGTTCATGAGCTAGGTCCACCACCTCTGCAAATGTGGCGTATTGAAAGGCTTAGAAGACACACCAGATTCTTGGAGTCCTTTACTGGGCAATGTAACAGAGGAACTCTATTGTCTGACTTAAACCGGAACAAACATGGGAAACTGCTGACTCCACCCAGAAGCAACAAAATTCAGTGCCACCCTGTGACTAAACTACATAATGACACCAGCCACATAAAGTGCTTATTCCACAATTATTTACTGCAAACACAAACTTTTTAGAACATTTTACTGACTCTTTTTGGCTACAGAAATAATAGTTGGCAAAGTGGACCAGAGATCTAATTACTATGCCAATACTTCTATGTTACATACTGAATTCATTAACAGTAAAAACAACAACAACCCAACCCCAAAAAACTAATCCTTGAGGCTTTTCAGAATCTCATTTTAAACCCTGACAGATGATCCTTCTGTTCAGAATGCTCTCAGAAAAGCTAGTAGCATGTTCTGCTTGCCTGCAGGGTCAGTTGTTGAAAACTTTATCCTTCCTCTGGTGCCATCCATTTTTGGATGGCTTCTCTGAGCCTCTTAAGCAGAAGAGATGAAAAGAGGCACTGGAAGTTTGCTCTTAGAAGCTGGAAGGCACAATGAAGCAAGTGATAGCATCAACCAACTGGCAATGGATGGACACATATGGTGAAAGAAAATGACTGCTGGGGTTTGAAATGAAGGCTTTTGCTCAAAAGAGAGCAGTCCGAGATAGAACCAAAGAGAATATAATGGATCTCTGGCCAAGCTCTGTTCAGAGTTTTCAGTCCAATCCCCTGTGCTTTGAGGGGGCAATATATTTGGAACACTCTAATTATGCAGTGTGTAGTTTACCTAGCCAATAGTGGCAAAGGATTGTATAACTCACTATACAACACACACAGAATGTACAATTCATAGAAAGATTAGCAGTGGTTCTAAAAGCAGTCCTGCCAAACTAGTAGAGTCATGTTTTTATTATGTTTAGTAAAGGTCAGATAAATACTGCATGCTGTACATAGTTTTAATTAAAGCTACTTGGAATCCTTTACTGGGCAATGCAACAAAAATGCAAGAAAGACTTTCTTATACAGTTAAGATGACCCATAGTGTGCAACAGTCCTAGCTTTTCCTTCCTTGCATAAGATACTAAAAATCAAGATATTTGATTTTATCAGTATATGGGGAGGGAGCAATAAAAAAAAACAGCAATCTCTCCCTTCCACCTTGCCTGCTGGCCATCATATAAATCAGGACCTGATCTGTGGGATTTCATGCCTGCCCCATAAGCTGACTCTCTCCGAATTACTTAGTTTTTGGCTTAGAAATGTTGTAAGTATTGGAATGGAATCTATTTTAGTTCAGAGCTTTGCAGTAAAATCCAACTCATGATACTTCACTGGGCAAAGTTAGCATGGATATAGCTACAGGATGAAAAAGTAGATGGCAGATAGCAGGAAGTTAAATTGGGGTGGCCTGTAAATATTCTGGCCTTGGGTTTCACTATGCCTGTGTTGAACGAATCACACAAATGTTTGACTTGGGACTTCATTGCCTCTCCTCAGACTGACTCCACCCTATGGCCCACTAAACTTCACCTTCTTGACTGAACAACCCCCTACTCCAGGAAGCTTTGGCCTCCAAACCTGCCCTCTGGCCAGCTCATTTGTGCCAATGAGTCAAGTTGTTTAAAATCAGATGTTAGCAACCCATTCCATAAGTAGCCTGTGGCCTGCAATTCCAGAAAACCAACCCCCACCATTTCCTACTTCACCCTTAGAGTGGATGAAGGCCTCTAGGGGATTTTATTGTAAAAAGTGGTACATCCCATTAGACATGATGTTGACCTGCCCACATTTATTTTGTGTAGCAGGAGCAGCTGAGGGGCAGTACTCTAATAATAATAATAATAATAATAATAATAATAATAATAATAATTTATTATTTGTACCCCGCCCATCTGGCTGGGTTTCCCCGGCCACTCTGGGCAGCTTCCAACAAAGATGAAAAATACACTAAAATGTCACATATTAAAAACTTCCCTTACATAATAAACACATTTGTGGCAACTGAAAAAATCTCTACTATTTCAGGGCATATTTTGGCTTGTGGGACAAAGAACAAACCACTCTAGGAAGAAAACAACCTACTTTAGCCCCGGAGTAAAATCTGTAAAATGTTAAGGCAGACATAAATATCTTAAATTAAGTCATAGCAGTGAGCTTTTGTTACTACAATACTAAATTGTTGAGATTGTGTAACTGCTTTTATTGTGATTGTTTTTGGTTTAGTGTGTGTTATATAATGTCCACTTGAAAAAGTGGAAAGGCAGTTTATAAAACATTTTAAAATACAAACACTTGAACATTTGGGATAGCGTTTAATTGCATGCTTTGTGCTAAACTAGTGACCCAGTTAGGAGCATACTGGCATACAAGGTTCTGCATCTCCCTGTTTAGCCTTGTAAAATTTATACACTACAGTACTTGACTGAAGTGGCTCCTTGCATGTTTAGAACCCTGTGTGCAAGTCATTGGTGTGCATGGTGCACTGCAGAGTGTAAGAGAATGGATCTCGGCCCCATAGAGCTTACACTCTAATTTTTGACCCAGATGAATCAACAGAAAAAAGGTTGTACTTTAAATGTATAGGGTGTATGCAACCTGAGTACCATTGTATTCAACTGAGTTTATTCCTAGACAAATGTGCACAGAAATTCAGCTTTAGTTGCAGTAGTACATGCAAAAGAATTAGCTGGCTGAGCCCCAGGCTTCATGGAAAAAATGGCTTTTGAAGCACACAGGTGTTCTTAGAAGCAGCTCCACGCATAAGAATTGCAATATTGGTGCACTGTTTGAGTGCTTTCACAAGCTGTTGGACAAGCATCTGTGGAACAGCCCAATTTTCCTTCTGTTCATGGCTCTTTGGATCCAGCCCATTATGTGCACACAAAAATGTCCTTTATTACTCTTTCTTTTCAATTAAGAATGATATTACATTACATGCATCCTTTAATATAACCAGCACAGAGCTATGCAAAACATGTACATATTATCATCTCAAGGTGACGTCTTTCAACATTTGCTTTTTACTTTTCTTTCATAGTGATTTGCCAAAATTCCCAGTGCCAACATTAGAAGAAAAACTGTACACCAACACCCTGCATTATAATTAAGGGGAGCAAAATATTAACATAACTGCTTCCAAACGCCAACATTTCCTGCTATGTTATCATATAACCCAATAATTTCTTGATACTTATGAAACCATCTGGGATATGCTGAACTTTACAATTGTAAATTGAAAAGGTTTCGTATTTGCATAGGACATCTTACAGTTTTGCATTCTGAAATTGTTTGGTGACTAAATATGCAAGCATAGGCAACTGCAGTGCAGAATATGAACTGACCTACAAGTGTGTATTCAAAAGTAATGGCTGTTCCAGGGTGGGTGGTGATTGCAGCCCGGTGCAGTAAGCCGGCAGTTGGGGGATTCCCCTTGGCTGGACTTTCCTGCTGGCCAATGTTTGAATTTGGGCCAGTCCAGCCAGGTCAAGTGAGCATAGTTTGGGAGTGAACCAGAAAGGAGTAGGCTTCACTCCAGTTCGCCCCCAGTTGATAAAAGCCAGCTGTGCCTGACCCCAGGACCGCAGTCAGCCGAAGAACAACCCTTTGTGCCTCCCCCCTAGTCTTACTGTAGTTTTGTATGCTAACCTTTCTTTCTTCGTTGGGCATGGTGTATACTGGTTTTACTGTGGTTCTATAATGCTTGCTTTATTCAGAACAGGGAAGGGATTTGCCTGCAAACAGACTGGCCCACTTTGAAACTTTTGCCTTCCCCATAGTAATAGTTACAACTTTGGTGGATAAGGCATTGGTGGAATCCTCTAGTCTAACATCAGGCAGGGGGTAAAGTGGTGCATCCCCCCAACCACAGAAGAGGTGTGTTCATGGGGTACCCCATTAGAAGCATCTAGATGGAAGTCTTCATTTAAAAGTCAAGGCATTTGGCTGAAGGGCCATAGAGCTGCCTTCAGCAGCCCTGGAGGGCCATCTGTATAGACCTGTGTCAAGTAGATGAGACAATGATCCTAGGTTCGGCCCTGTCATGCCTTAGCCCTCCACCAGGAGGCTGAGAGGGATATACACCCAATGCCTAAGCCAAATCCTACATATATCTGGAATCAATAAAGTTGGGTCAAATTTTTAAATTCCCGAAATGTTGTCTTGTCCAGTTTGTTCACCTTCCTTAGTTTAGGTGTCACTCCCTTAGGAGGGGTCACTGTGAGTGGGTCCACAATTACCACTTACAAAGATAATCTTGAAGCCATTCTCCAGATAATCCCAAAATGGGATGCACACTTTTGTTGTTGTTGTTATGGTACCTTCACCTCTATATTTGCTGCCCACAGCAGCCATTTTGTGCTGGCACCACAGGTCTCTTGAGTACAGTGGAACCTCAGTTTTCGAACGTAATCCATTCTGGAAGACTGTTCGACTTCCGAAACATTCGAAAACTGAGGAGCAATGGGCAATCGGCAAAGTCCATTGAGAAAAAAGAAAAACAAGCAGCAGAAGCAGTTTGACTTCCAAGGCGTATTCGAAAACGGAAGCAATTACTTCCGGGTTTTCGGTGTTTGGCTTCCGAGACGCTTGAAAACCGAGGTTCCACTGTACTGTCACCTTGTGTGTATGTTGTGTTTTGTTTTTTTAAACACTGGAGTTATGTCAGATGGCTACTGAGGGGAGTACCTTTTGCGTGGACAGGTGGAGTCCCCACAACTCCAGGCAACCCCCAAGTGGAATAATGACTCAAGACAACTTGCTATGGGATTAAAATTGGCCACAACTTTATTAAGTTTCAGATGTAGGGAGACCTTGGCTCAGGCATTGGGCATTTATCTTTCCCAGTCCTCAGCCGGGGATGTGGGAGACATCAGGGTTATCCAGAATGTGTGGGGATTGGGCTGGCTCTGGAGAACATATGTTCAAGCAGAGAGCCTGCCCCCTGTTTTGCTGCTGTCAGAGGGGAGAGCAATGACAACCTCTCAGCATATGGCCAATGCCTCCCCTCAAGACCCCTTTAACGGGGAACCCTGGGATCACCGCTGTGAGGGGGATGTGGGTCACCACTTCACGCCCCCCCCCCATTTAAGAAGATGAAAGGATTCTGCCCAAGGCCTGAAACCGCCAAAGTTGTGACGTTTTGCTACGGGAAAGGCAAAACTTGCCAATGCAGGAAAATTCCTTTCCAGCCCTTCAACAGCGACCATGACATAGCAGCGCTCACGTAACTGTGGAAAAGAGGTTAATCTGCAAAATAAGGCTTAACTGAGGGAGGGCAGGGTGGGAGAAGCTCTGGAGCCAACTGACGCTTCACAGGTAAGATTCATCTTCTGTTGTGTGGGCAGGGCAGTCCCTCCCCTTACCTGGCCAATCCCCTGGCAACGCCTCCCCAGGTGGGATTGGGCGATTGGCTGAGGTAGGCGGAGACCTCCAGGTATCCAGCCTGAGGAAGGTGAAGCCAGCCCAAACTACTGGGAGCTGCACTGGGATCCGGGGGGCTGCGTGCAACCACGCAAAAGGTGCCCCCCCATTTGATGTGGGGAGCGGTCATTCTGGTGACATTCTGTGGAATGCTGTCCCCAGAGAGTATTGTCTGGAACCTTCTTTGTAGTCCTTTCAGCAGCACATAAACACCTTTTTTAAATTTTATTTTTTTAAAAAAGCTTTAACTCTTTAAAATTAGTTTAAAATACTGTTTATATCACAATGGATTCGTCTACTCTATCATTGTTAACTTTCGGGAAGAATTTGAAAACATTCTCGTTTATTCAGCTGTTGGTGGTTTAAGGATACTTGTTCCTGGCAACCTTGAGATAACTGGATGAAAGAATGTTTTTAGCTCTAACTATTTTTAGAAAGTTTTTAAGTGCAACTGTTCTTCGAATCCCTTTAAAAAGATTGTGGATGTGTTTGCTGCTCTGGGCTTCTTTGAGAGGAATGGTAGGATATAAAAGCAACAAAAACAGTAGCAAATAACATTTTTTTAAAAGACAGGATAGCTAGTTACTTCCTTGGGCTCTCTTTCGATCCTGGCTTCCTATTTGTAATCAGTGCTGATGGTTGTAGATTTGGAGATGCAGAATTGTGGAATATTTTGAAAAGCACAGAGTTTTAATTGACAAATTGCCATTCAAATGTGACATGTTCAGGCATCCAAAGAGTTCATAAAAATGAATAAAACCCAATTAGGTAATAGAAAACAGCTATTGTGAAAGAAGGCATGTTGAACTGCCAGGAATTACTGTCTGAGAGTCCCATTGAGGTCAGTACTTCAACCTCTGCTATTTCCAATCTATATCAATGACCTAGATGTGGAGAAGAAGCTAATTGAATTTGCTGATGCCACAAAATCACAAAATTGAGGTCGCCACTGAGCAGCATGTAAGATTCAGGATGGATTTAGATCTGCTGCTTAAGTGGTCTGGAGAAAGCAAATGAAATTTTGTGTCGACAAGTGTAGAGTAATATACATTTGGCTTCAAAATAAATTCATGAATAAGAATGAATGGGATTGAACTAGAATAGGGGAAAATTGAAAGGGACCTTGAAGTAATCCTTGTATATACTTCATTGGAGCCACGTGACAACATGGAGGTACATCTTAGAATATCAAAAGAAAGAACCCTGGCGTTAAAAAAGAATCCACATGAAGACTATTTCATTGATCAGGGTTGGTTTGAAGATCTTTAGCTCACTTTCATCACTCTTGGTTGGGGCCAAAGTAGATGTGACATGTATGCCCATTTCATTGGTGGTTTATTTGGATTGGTTTTAAATGAAGAACAGCCACACGTAGCTGCAATTTTGAGTGGAAGAACAACGGGGGTGGGGGGCGGAGCTGCTTGTTCCTTCCATTTACTTGCTCAAAATGGCTCCTCCACATTTGCTTTCTTAGCCATTGGGAATATACAATGCTTTTTTTCGGGGGGGGGGGATGCAGACCCCTAAATATTTTGTGAATCTAAGCTTAGCCTCATTGAGGGGCAGTATTTCAATATGAGTAGAAAAATGAGAGTACTCCTGGACTTTTTTTTTTTTTTAGAAATAAAAGCACTGGGAATATATATACAGTGGTACCTCAGGTTACAGATGCTTCAGGTTACAGACTCCGCTAACCCAGAAATAGTACCTCGGGTTAAGAACTTTGCTTCAGAATGAGAACAGAAATCATGTGGCAGCAGCTCGGCGGCAGCGGGAGGCCTCATTAGCTAAAGTGGTACCTCAGGTTAAGAACAGTTTCAGGTTAAGAACGGACCTCCGGAATGAATTAAGTTCTTAACCCGAGGTACCACTGTATAGGGATTTAAGCTCTATTCTTTTGCTCTTGACACCAGCCTTCCAGAGCTACTTTTCATTAAACCACAAACACACTTGGGGCAAAGAGGGATACAACTGTGAGTGATTCTTAGTTTGACACAGGGCTGGTGTCAGAAGTAAGCATCGTTCAGCTCCTGTCAGGCCTAATGCTTACTAGGGGCCCCACTGCCAACTCATGGAGTCTCATCCTCCCGCTGCTGTTCCTGTACATTTGCCTTCTCCAAGGGAGAGAACAATGACATTCACCTGCCTTGTTGTCTTGGTTCTGAGAGGTGGTACGATTTGAGCTGAGAGGCAATGCCAAGCATTGTGAGGAAGAAGATTGACTTGGGATGGGGATCTTTATAATAGCAACTTGCCTAAGGATGCCGAGAATGTGGAACTGGCACAGCACTTTTCTAAGCCATCAGATGCTAGTTATAGACCCTATACAAGAACACATGAAAACTCGGTAACAACTTTGTGGAGGAGTATTCATTAAACGTACATCTTGTTTAAATGGCTGTTATCTAATACGAGGACTAATTGTGTTATATTATGTGCTTGCACTTGGAACAAGGTTAACATGTGAAGTTTAATTAGTTAATTGACATGACTGGAAGCATCAAGAAGCCAGAGAGGTGAATTGAAGCTAGAATGGGAATTAAGAGGGACGGACTTGACAGGAATGTTACAGAGAAGGGTTAATGAGCTCAGTCCTCCTGATCTCTTGATAGCTGGCTGAAGAGAATAAATGGCAGAACTGGGATAAAGAAGAGGAGCATCTCAGTCTGCTTTTATAGGCCCCTGGATAGGGTAAAGGGAGGGCTAGTCAACCCCCTAATCAATGAAGATTTGAAGAACAGCAAGTGATTTTTTTGAGGCCGAGCGATACCACCACAATAATTGAATGAGAGGCCACCTAAGTTGAGAGCTGTATTCAGGAGCCATCCATGTGTACAAATCCATATGGAGAACTGGGCCAGCTCCCTCAATGTCTCTGTGTTTAGTCTAAAGTCTTCCAAAGCTCTTTAGATGTGAACCTAAGACATACCCTTTCTTCATGCTGGCAAAGCAGCAGGATTGAACTTTCTGCTCATCATTTTAAATACCACTGCTCAAGATTTGGGGAGAATTTCATATTTGGCATTTAAAGGCACATGGCTCAAGTGGCGGTGGTGTTTCAACTATACTAGTCCTATAACTTGCTTCATAGTAAGATTGGTTTTGTGTCCTATTAAAGGGGAGAGCAATACCCTGACTGTAATCCTCAATCCATCTGTCTTATTTTCCTAACCCATCTGCCTTGTTTCCAAAGCACACTTTAGAATAAATTGAAGAAGTGCAGGTGTTTCATTACTTTTTTTTCCGTAAAGAGATAATATTCATTTTTCTAGGGAAGTTTGGGAAGACCCCTATTGCACTCAGAAGCACACTTACTTAGGAATAAGTCCTATTGCATGGCGTGGGATTTACTTCTGAGGAAACATGCTTAGACTCGTGCTGCACACAATGTCAAATACCTTTTTATTGACTGGATAACCAAGTAAGAAGCCAGCTATGGTGCCACGTGTTGGCAGTAGTCTGCTCCCATGACCAATCTAACCATAGCATACTGTGCTAGCTGAAACTTGTGGACCAGGCCCAAGGGGAGGGCAAACATAAAACTCTGTGGGTACCAAATAGAATGCAAATGCAATTAGTAACCAGAGGAGAGTTACTAAATCAATTGGAGTAGGCCTGTGCAGATGGAGAGGGGGCAGCTGGGTATACTTGCCCCGAGCCTCAGAGGGTTAAGCCTGCCAGGTGGCCTCACCAGGGACTGGCTGCTTTCTTGTTTGAGTTTATAACTTTTTTCTAACAGGAAACCCTCCCCGGGCCCCAGACAAGCCTTGCATGGGCCTGAATTGGAACATATGTCTGTTGGACATTGTGGGATCTGCTTTATTCCCCTCACTCGTCCAGAGACTCCTTGATGCAATTGGACTAACAGAGGCATCAGTGTGATCCGACGTAAGTTGCTAGACTCAGCTTAGGATGCTCATACCTTTAGAGATGGAAACCATATATATACCATATATACACTTGGAAGTGTAATATATATTCTATATTCATATATATATGAATAGAGAATATATACCGTATTTTTTTCTCTATAAGACTCACTTTTTCCCTCCTAAAAAGTAAGGGGAAATGTGTGTGCATCTTATGGAGCGAATGCAGGCTGCGCAGCTATCCCAGAAGCCAGAACAGCAAGAGGGATTGCTGCTTTCACTGCACAGTGATCCCTCTTGCTATTCTGGCTTCTGAGATTCAGAATATTTTTTTCCTTGTTTTCCTCCTCCAAAAACTAGGTGCGTCTTGTGGTCTGGTGCGTCTTATAGAGCGAAAAATACGGTATATTACACTTCCAAGCCATATTGAAATAACCAAAATTTAGGGAACTTGTGTTGAGGCTGCAGAAATCAATTTTTCTGGCAAATCTGTTTTTTGTTTTGTTTTGTTTTTGTTTTGCACTGACAAACCTCCAATATCTCCACAGGGCATAGTTTGGGGTATTTAAATATTTAATAGCATGCCATGGAAAAAGCTGGCAATAATACTATGGAGGCAGCACTGCATTCTTGTCAAACTGCGTCTGCTGGCTTCGCCCCCGCACCTGCTGTTCCTTTGCAATTTGTCAAGGCATTTGATTAAAAGTAGGTAAGGGAGGCCTGTATAGGTCTTTTGGATCCTGCTGCAGAGTCCCTGCTGGAAGCGGGATATTCCTGCCACTTTAATCAGGCAACGCTCCTGTCGCATTTCACTGTTGTCAGATGTGGGGGGGATAAACCAGGCGAGACAGACATGAAAACTCCCATCATGTCATGCTCTATTGTAAAAGGCATTCACGGGGATGGCCAAACAGGAACTTTAGAAAAGGATGATCAGGGCTTCCTAGCCAAGGAATGGCCTTTGTCAATGTCAGGGAACTGCCATCAGCTCAGAGGCGAGAGGGGGAAGGGCAGCTGGCTTACAGAGAGCCTCCAAAAATCGTGGGAAGCAGCACTTCCTCAGCGGAGGAAGGAAGCCCCGCCTCTAGTGGGGAAGAGCTGCAGGGCTCGGAGGATGCAAGAAAGAGCCAGGACACCGTGCCTGAGCAAAGCAGGGAGGAGGGAGGTCCCCCTTTACCCAAGCCTTCCTTGCGCAGTAGGCTTTTGTGCAGAGAGGGGAGGCGTTGGCTGGGGGTCAAGAGACTGCTCTGCTGGGGAAAGTTTAAGGACCGCCCACTCAGATTCTGCTAGTGAGTGAGCAAGACATGGAATAGAGGCGCTCTGCATTGTGAATGTTTTGCATCAATAATAAAGCCTTTGAAAAGACCAGTGAGGGACCTTGCCTGATCGCTCTCGAGCAACCACACCGATAGGCATAACAGTCAAGATTTGAGGCTTCAAGTGGCAAAGTTGGAGGCTAGTGATAATCAGCTTCTAGGCAACTAGAAAACTGCTCTAGCAGAAAGAATTTTTTTTCCATCTTCTTTAGGATTCTGTTTGCACACAACATCATTGGTAAGCAAAGTTAGCATGAAATGTGGTTTAATCTAGGAGTTTCCAAAATTATAGAACCCTTTCCACATTGACCTGTCTGCCAGGCAATCACAGTACTCCTGCCCTCAAATTTCCCTTACACTGCCAAGGATTCTGGGATGCATTCTGTGGCATTCATGATTCTCATCGCAAGAGGGGAGCCAAATGTGCTGACTCTAGCCCCTGCTTGTAGGACTGTGATTCTAAATCACATGGGAAAGCCTTTGCAGGTTAAGGGATGGGGTCAGCTCACCCCATGGACATGTGACTGTTCTTCTAACTGTTAGGCTACTCCAGGTAAAATGAATTTTGCTCTTCAGAGCTTTTAATGAGTGTGCATTGCTGTCTTGCTTTGTGACGATCCCGCTTTTTGTTATTGTTTCATCTCTCTTGCTACTGCGCAAAAAATATTGTTTTAGTCTTCATTGCCAACCGCTTTGCAAATGTTCAAAATTGAAATGTTGCCTAGAGTTAAAAAAAAAGATATCAGTAACATAATTAAAACCAAAATTCATTAAAAGATCAATTAAAAACTGAAACCAATAGAAATAAAATTATTCTGCCCTGAGTGCTTTTCCTTTCCCATTATACATTTATATATCTTTATAAAACCAATTGCATCTAGTAAGGCACGTTTTCTGTTTTATGAAATAACTATTTAAAGGGTAGTCCAAGTCGTCTTCATACATTGGGCGGGGGGAGGGGGAGGCAGCAAACATTCATTATTATAGTTTTGTTTCTTCCATCACCATGATGAAACTAAATTCCTGCAGAAGTGATAGAAGACATGCTGAACTGGGCCTACTTCACAATATGCCTTGCACAAACCTGTCCTCCTGTTTTCTACGGAGGGCACTTCTGTCAAGATATATGAAACCCTTCTTCACCCATCTGTAGTCTCCCAGGTGACACCTGCCATTCATATCCAATTATGCAGCAAGGAGCACTCACCGAGACCAACAAATTCCTTTTTACATGTGACTCATCTTGGAACTTGAACAAGGTCTCCAGAGGTGAAATGCTGGTGCTTTAAGTCACTCTGCCACCTGTCCCTTGCAGGAAGCTATCACGCACGCACAAAGAAGAATTTGACATTCCATTTCCTCTGGCAGGTCACTTCTTGCCAGTCTCCATTTCTCACACACATTATTTACAAAGTGATGGAAACGGCATGATCAATTTGCTGTTTCCTAGGATCATCCAGCTATCATAAATATATACAAATATCAAGGTTGGGATTAATATTTATCACAGGATAATTCCAAAACATGCACTGAAATGTGCCTTGGGCATAAGTTCATCCCAGGGCAGTGGCCTCTGTAAAATGTAAATTCTAGAAATGCCCTAGAGGAATGACTTTAAACTACTTGCATACTATGCAAGTGAATAAATATTGGCAAAGGAGTAAGCTCACTTATTTCAGCACCAGGACCTCCTCTGCTACAGTATTTTTAGCCTCCTATAAACTGGAGCTCTGTTAAGGATTGCAATTCTAAACAATAAATCCACCTTCCATGTGTTAAATTGCCATTGTTGTTGTTGTTGTTAAAATTATTACCCACCCTTCACCAACAGGGCAGGTTACAACAATTTACAATTTAGTCACAGGAATAAGGTGGGTCCTAAAAACACACATTTGAGGTTTCAAAGGCTGGGGAGAAGAGGTGTGCCTTTAGCATTCTCCGAAAACTGTATAGGGAAAGGGCAAGATGCACCTCTGTGGGGAGGGAATTCCACAGCTTAGGGGATGCCCCAGAGAATACACTGTTCTGGGTTGCCCCTTCCCAAAACCTCTGAGGGTGGCAGAACTATCAAGAGGGCTACATAAGGTGGTATGGTAAAACATGCCTCATCCTCCTCATTTAATCCTCACAACAGCCCTGTGAGGTAGGTTGCGCTGAGAGGCAATGTTTGGACCAGAGTCACCCAGAAAGCTTCATGGTCGAGTGGGGAACTGAACCGTGGGTCTCACAGATCCTAGTCCAATACTCTAACCACTACACCACAGTAGCTCTTTATTTTTTCTATTCCTCTAACCCTTATTAATGATTTAAGGACATTGTGCTTCTGTATAAGGCAGCTTCCCATCTTCCTAATAATGGTCTCTGCCCTCTTTGCTTTCCTAATCTGTTTTTGGAATCACCCTTGAAAGCTACCTAGTAACCCGCTTTCTGAGTTTTCCCGCTCGTCACTCATAATCACTGCGAAACTGACTGCGCTAATAATCTGTTTTGGAGAAGAGAGGAGTTCTCTATAGGTAGCAATCGGCACGCAGCTTATTGTTGCTCGAGGGCATCTCTAGTTTGCGGGCAGTTATTTTTGGAAACATTTGTGGCCTTCTGGACATGCTCTGCTAAAATAAAGCTTGCAGTGGGAACATCCCAGCTGTTAGCAGCTTTGTCCTGTAGAAAATAACTACTCTGGGATTTATTTACTTTCCATTTTCACAGCTTTATATAGTGTGTACAATATCTCAGAGTACATATTTTCTTCTGAATACCATTTTGGAAAATAATTCTGTTGTTCACAGTTGCAGAATGGACTGTAAAGTTACTTGTTCTGGACAAATGGAATATAAAATGGAAGCACTACAGCACGTTGACCCTTTCCCTGAGTTTTCTTTTCTCACTCTCTTTTCTTTTGTAATCTAATGTGAAAATCTGTGTAGTAGGCTTTGCCCCTGCAAGTATGTTTACTTTGTAGTCATAAATATCATTGGTCTGGAACATTTTCATTTCTATAGCTCCATAAAA
Organism: Podarcis pityusensis; assembly: GCF_964106645.2. Classification (NCBI taxonomy): domain Eukaryota; kingdom Metazoa; phylum Chordata; class Lepidosauria; order Squamata; family Lacertidae; genus Podarcis; species Podarcis pityusensis. Next base: position 39,494,165 of record NC_138027.1, read on the forward strand.
GTGATGAAAAGAGACATGGGGAGAATTTGCCATTTAAACGGGCACCGTGCTGGTAAAACAAACACGAATCTTAATGCTCTTGTGTTTCCTGATCGGTGATAGTACTTTTTTGACACATCACTTGACACTGGAATCTCTTAACTATGCTTTGATAAATGTGTGTATATCTTTAAAGGGCAATAAAGTGTTAAAGGTTGCTGCTCTCCCCCCACCCATCCCCTTCTTTCTCTTCATTGTTTGGCTTTGAATATAATATCTCTTTCCTGGTCCATTTGATCTTTTGCCTCTAGGTAAAGAATAGAGAATAATGTATGTAACAGATAAAGTGTAATACTTACTAATTCTTTTTTTGTGATTATGCTTGGACAACCCTTTCTGCCCTCCTAGGACACAACTATAAACACTTTTTTTCTACAGTGTTTGATTCTACCTGGCACATGTGTGTCGGAAAGCAGAGATGGTGAACTTCAGACCCGGGGCTTGAATGCAGCCTCGCCACAGACCTCTCCATCTGGCCATTGGAACTATGTCGAGGCCACACCTCTCTTCTCAGTTCATTGCCCTCATTGGTCCTGCTTTGCACCGATGTGACTTTGCCTGGAATGTGTTCTTGACCTTGCTTGTCTAGATAGATGGGTGTGTGACTGAATGTACAGAAACTAGCCTACTGTACAAAGGTAAAATTAACATTCTTTGCTGTTTTTCTCTGACCACATGCACCTCTGTTCTGTGGCCTTTGGAAGGCGGCCCAGCAGGGAATGTTACCCTCTTACTTTCATAAGAGAACATTTCTGTCCATGGTGACTCCCTGGAAAAGCTAAACTGGCTCCCTCCTTGATGTCCCTTTGAAGACTTTCTTGTTTCTTGTCAATAAGCTTTTGGGAACTGACTGCTTTCAGTGAGGGGGCTGGTGCCATGCTTTATAAATAAAGCTCCTATTGCAGGCCAAAAGTGGTTAAAGAAAGTTTCAGATATGACTGCGTAGGTTAGGCACCAAATCATTATCAGAGGTGAGTCTGAGGAACTGAAGCAGATCACAGTGATGAGAGATGAAGTTCAAGGGCTAATAGACAAAATAAAAACAGACTAATCATCATTTCTAGATGTCATCCACCACAGAGTTCTCAAGCAGCTCAAATGTGAAATTGCTTAAAGGAAAAGGTAAAGGTAAAGGGACCCCTGACCGTTAGGTCCAGTCATGGCCAACTCTGGGGTTGCGGTGCTCATCTTCCGGGTACAGCTTCCAGGTTCTGATCGGGAAGTCCTGGGCTCTTTGGTTTAACCCACAGCGCCACCCGCGGCCCTGTGAAATTGCTTATCTTCTAACAAAAATATGTGAGTTGTCCCTCAGATCAGGCTCCATACCTGAGGACTGCAAAGCAGCCACTGTGACCCCAATTTTTTAGAAAAAGGATCCTGGAAATAACAGACCAGTTATCTTGACATCTGTTCCTGGGAAACTGGTGGAAAGTATCAATAAAGATAAAATAACCAAGCATATACAACAAGCCTTACTTAAGCAGAGCCAGCATAGCTTCAGCAAGACCAAGACCTGTATCACAAACCTATTAGAGTTTGTTCTGAGTGATCCAGTTGACATAGTATACTTGGACATGTGACAAAATCCCTCACCAAAGACTTCCAAGTAAGCTTAGCAGTCGCGGAATAAGAAGAGAGGTCCTCTTGTGTATCACAAATTGGTTCAGTTGTAACAAATCAGTGTCCCAGTTCCAGTATGATGTAGTGATTGGAATTTGTGGAATGGGGGCTATTAGTTAGTTTTTGTTCTTTTTTTCTTATGTGTTTGCATTCTCATTTTGTATTTCTATGTTGTGAATTGCCCTGCGATCTTTGGATGAAGGGCAGTTTACAAATTTAATATATATTAAATGGAGTGTTCAGCTGTTCGACTGATGAGATCTGGTTCAAATCCCCTTTCAGCCATAATTCTCCCAAATAAGAGAGGGTTACTCATGATTTTTCAGCTTAACCTATTTCAGTTTATGGGATAACCTCCTCATCTGTTACCTGAAGCTCATTGGAAGAAGGGCAGAACACAACTGTCATAAATAAAATATTATTGTGTAGTTACTGTCAAGCTATCAAGCTCAAACCCACCCTTTGAAACACGGTCAGATCTTTATTTTAAATATGTGATCTGTTTATCCTTCTGCCTAGGCAAGCAAAGAAATCTAAGTGGGAATCAGTCTTCTAGGATGCATTTGCCATTAACTTCAATCTCTAAAAATGAGCCGTTTGCAAATTGATTTGGATGACCCAGCTCTGACTGTGCAGTTAGGAAATATTTATTTAATAGTTCAGGCATTCTACCATCCCCTGCAATTTCATTTCCCATTCCATCTCACAACGTTCCAATTGCCTGCTTCACCAATTCAATTGCTATTCAAGCATACAGAAAAACTGGTTTGAGGCTGGCGGTCACATTTGGTATTTATTTTTAAAGGTGTTTTACATTATACTCTATTAATCTCCCCCCCTTACATCTTCCAATATCCATTCCATTGTTTCACAGGAAGAGCATTACAACAAATACATACATGAACATATTCTCCCCCTTTTTTGCAGTTTAAATATATATCTACATACAGCTTGATTACAGTTTTGCATTTAAATTTAAAGCAAATTTATTTAACACACTGTTCACATGCCTTTTTCCATTAGCCATAGAATTTCAGCCTTGGAATCTGAAGAACATTTATGATGCCATCTATTTAGCACTGCTAATGCAACCCAACTAAAATTAAATAGGATTACACAATAGCTTTTTCTTTCTTTCTTTCTTTCTTTCTTTCTTTCTTTCTTTCTTCTTTTCTTTTCATGGGCATCACATTGGGGACCACAGTCATGTCATTCACTTGACCATGAGACTCTACATATTCATATAAGGTGAGTGCGGTAACAATGGGCAACACTACCAAGAGATTTTCATGGGATGAGACCTTGTGAAAGCCTAAATTATTTAGCCCAATTAACTTCCTAAGCTTCCTCCCAGGAAAATGTTGCAGTTATACAAATGTAGCAGTTATACAGAGCCTTCTGTATAGCATGTTAACTTTGAACTAAATATTATAAACAGGACTTTTCATCCAAAAATTAGGACCAAGAGGATCCATAGCACAAATTAGAATTGCCATCTATCTATCTTGCACTTGATAGATAGCAAAAGCAATATGCCAAAGCTAAAATGTATACATTTGTCTGATATGTTTCATTTTCCTAGAGAAAATAAATCAACAGAAGTTGGCATGAGGTGAAACTGCCCCCAGTACTTCATACTGATGAAGGCAAATGAGAATGGATGGATACTTTGTATTTACCTTGCAGAAACAGGGGGAAAAGTTTTCAAAAAATTGTAAAACTTTTCAACTACAGGCATACCTCCACAGTTAATTGCTATTTACGAGGATATGGGTGCAGCAAGGGAAGGAAGCCCCCAGTCATTGTCACGCCTCTGGCTAGGATTGGAGCTGGATGCCCTGCCCCCCCCCCCCCCAGATAAGGGTACCATCCAAGCAGGCCAATTAGTGGCTATCAAAGCGAACTGTATATGAGCTCAGTGCTACAGCTGCTACCAATTAAGAATGGGGTCATCTTGATTATCAATGTGGTATAAGCAGAGCTTCCGGAACAGTCCACCTTTGGGTCAACACAAGCACTCTGCCCACCTGCAATTCCCAGCTGCTGGCAGAGGTAGTCACTTTGAACCACAAGCAAAATTACAGGTCTATGTTGTAATCCACAAACCTCTGTACAGTGGTATCTTGGTTGTCAAACTTAATTCATTATGTGAGTCCATTTGACTCCCGGAATGGTTCAAAAACCAAGGTGCGGCTTCCGATTGGCTACAGGAGCTTCCTGCACTAAATTGGAAGCCAGAGAAGCAGCGTTGGACATTCGGCTTCCAAAAAAGTTCACAAACCGGAACACTCACTTCTGGGTTGGGAGCGTTCAGGAGCCAAAAGGTCCAAGTACCACTTCCGGGTTAGCGCCATCGGCAATGGCGGAGTTCCTCTGACCGAGAGGAACCCGCTCCGTGAAAATCGGGTCTTGCCGCCACAGCGAAGGCGGAGACCCTCTAAAAATCCCAGGCGGAGGAAGCCTGGGAACGTGGGATTCGGCTGACAACAGGAGCGCCTCCCCTACTCACAGGGAAACCCTTTTTCGGGGATCCGAAGCGACGTGGGGTGAGTGGCGCGGTGTTTTGAATCAACCGCTACTTTTACGGAGTGAAGCCGCACAGCCGTTGCTGGAAAGCGCTGACTTTTTCCTGTGGACAATTGGACTCTAAACAAGTAGCCGTGAGTAGAACGGAAAATTGGATTAAGAAAAATTTTAATTTGGCACTGAAGCGGGAAGGCTCTAAACAGGAAGTCCGCCTCCCGTTTTTTGTAAATAGATTGAAGCAAAAACTTTGTAAACTAAAGTCTGGAAAGTCGTATATAAAGGTCTAAATTTCCTTCAATTACTACCACCAAAACCCCTCTTGGAAGCAGGAGAAAAGGGGGGAAAATTTTGACTGTTTAAGCCTGCAGGAGAGAGAGTAAAGAAAGATAAATTTCCACCGTCTCAAACCTGGGAACGGGGTGTCAGAGACAGAAATTTATGGGGAAGTTCATCGACTGCGAATGGAACGTCTTTGACAGACAGTAAAAAAAAGAGAAACAAATTGACTCCAATGTTGCTTATTGCATTCAAAAGAAACAAAGTATTTGAAAAATGAAAGTAATTTTCTTTTGTTGGTCCTGCTTTCAAAAGATAGATACAAATAGAAATTGTCTCCTCTAGAGGGAGCTTGTTAATTTGCTGCCGGAGTCGATCTGGGGATTTCACAGCTGTAAGATTAGGATCGTGAGACCAGACTCTGACCTTGAATAAAAATGTGTTTACAAGAAGTCTTGGTGCTTGCTTTTTGCAAGACAAGTGCTTTGCTGGAGCAGATGCATGAGAAGATGGATTTGATGACTGTTGCAGTTAAAAACTTTGGACAAACGGCGAATACCCATATAGAAACCATTCAGGAACCAGCCCAGGAACTTGTTTTGACAGGGCAAGCGCAAGTGCAGAAGATAATGGAGGAGGTTGCTGTTGAACCTCAAGTAACACAAATGGAGAGATCTGAGGCCTTGCAGGAGCATAAACCGTTGTTCTTGAAGTTTGAATCTGGAGTGGACCGGGGGGGTCTGGAGTTGTGAGGGCTCTTAATTTTGGAAGGACTTTGAAACATGCTTTTAAATACTTTCTGGATTACAGTGTTGACTGTGGGGAATGGGACTGTGGGGAATGGGCTGATCTGCTGAGGAGAGATGGAGATATTTTTGGATTGGAGTCCTCCCGAGACCTACCCCCCAATGAGAAAGGAAAGAAATTAAGAAAAAGATCAACAAAAGACAAAGTAAAGTGCAGGTATAAACAAGAAGAAGATCTGCAGAAGGAACATGGAAAAGACTTAAGAGTCTCAGACATAAGATCACCAGGTTGATGGACTAGATGGAATGGACAAGAAGGACTGACAAAACCCGAGACCAGGAAGAAGAGACGTTGGATGAAGATTGGAAGAAAGTTTTTTTAAAAATTTACTTTGAGAATTAGTGTAAAATTAATGAGTATTAGGTAAAATGTTGGAATGAAACTATTTGGCTTTAGTAGAAATGATATAAGGAGTTATGTACATTAAGTTTTAAGTTTTAAGGGTTTTTTTTTGTTTTATGGCAAGATAAGGTTAAATAAATTAAGGTAAATTGAATGACAGAATATAGTGAAAGATGGAAAGGATTTGTTGAGTTAATTAAAAGGTTAGATCGTTAAGATAAATTATATAACAAAAATTGAGAAAGATGGAAAGAATTTGCTGAAACAATTAATTAAATTAGAATACAAAAAGGGAGGTGTGAGGAGGTCGATGAAACAAGTAAATGAAAGATAAAGATATGGAACATTGGATGTGTGTTTTAATGTTTTGTGTTTTGTTTTGTTTTTCTGTATTGTTGTATTGTTTTTATGCTTTTTTCTTTATGTATAGTAATGTATGCTTTGTTAAATTTTTTGTTTTTTTCTTTTTCTCTTTTTTCTGTAATTCTTAAACTCTTAATAAATATCATTTTTTTGTAAAAAAAAAGGTCCAAGTACCAAGGTGTTTGACAACCAAGGTATGACTGTATATATCCATCTCCAACTCACATAGGTCACTTCCAGACAAAGCACCTATTCAACATCAACAACAATCTTCATTTGTCTTTTAAAAAAATGTGCAGTAGTTTTATGACATCATAAAGTGTTTTGTTCCACTGTCATTCCCTGTCACATTTCTTTCTGCAAAAAGCCTGTTTTTTAAAAGTTGACTTGTTGCATAAGAAAGCTATGTAGTTGCTGCTATTTATCACAATGCATCCACTTTGCGGTGGCTTATAAAGGTGTGCTCTTACTAGGCAGGGGCAAATACCAGTGTCTACATGAATGTGTGAGCCATCTGTGCAAAAATGTGAGTCTGGAGGCACCCATAGAGTCATGAGACCTCTGTTGGCAATCTCCCTCTGTAAGTGGCCCTTCTCTCATACAAGCAGAGCTGTGTGGACAAATTGCCCTGGGCAGGTGAGGAACTGGCTCGATCCTGATGTTTTGAAAACAATTTTTAATTCATGCAATGTATAGTTTTTATGGAAAGCAGCTTAATCACCTGCATTAGTCACCAGAGAAATGAAAATAGAATAGATTGCACACCTTCATAAACAGAGGAGAAATTATTCCTTTCCTCCTTTCTGTCAATATAAATCTATCCCAGAGATGGCAAATGGTAGCAAACTGATTAAACCGTAATGCTCAACACCATGTTGCATCAGACATATTACCTTGAGAACTGCCCTCTCATCTTCACATGAAATCAATGTCAATCTCAGAAGGAAGTGTGCTTCAAGGTGGAAAAGAAGCATTAAGAAAGATAGTTCCTCTCTTACAGGAAGATATTTGGCCATTGTTAAGCAAAGAAGATAGGAATCTATTATTGCTCTATAGATTAGCCAGCTTAGTTTAGAATGTTTCTGTACCAAAGTTCAGCCATGCTTATTATATCCCAATTTTTTTTTTTGTTACATATACAATTATTTGGGGTGTGAATTTGGACCTTTCTGTCACTCAGCCTTTGATCAATAACCCATTCAGTTCAACGTTGCCTGAAAGAGAGTCCACTGCTATTCATAAAGATTGTACATTCAACCCATCCCCCTCCCTATGTGAGCTGGAATCAATATACACATTAAGTTATGTCCACCTTGTGATTTAATATGTCCTAAAACACATTTCAGTTAGCTCTTAATCACATGGCATTGAGATGGGTCTTTGTTTCTATGGTTCCTGTGGGGTTTATATTCCTTTCTTTCAATTCCAACCTGCCTCACCAACCACTACGCCTCACCACATCTGGCAGTGGACTATCTAGCCTCCAGTAAAGGGGATCACATGAAAACTACGTTCAATGTGTCAAAATGTCCCTCCAATATGCATGCTGTGTGTGTGTGTGTGTGTGTGTGTGCGCGCACACACACACACACACACACGAGTTGTTCTCAGTGCTGGGCATTTTGTTAGTTATTGCTAAAGATGAACTGATTAGTTATAGAGTCAATTTTGCGTCCGTCTTCACCAAAATGTTTACAGAACAGTACTACAATAAAAGGCTTGCATTGAAGGATAGATAGTGTAGCTAATATTAAACACTGGATGGAGGTCACAAACCCATCTCACACATCACTGATAGCAACATTTCATAGTCCTAGGAGGCATTTCTGAACCAGAAAATGGGAGCAAATGTCTCCATATCTAGGTCACTGGAGTTACTCTATTCTATTTTTTTCAAAGCTTTGTCTGTCAACACACATTTACAATAGCTATGTCAACTAGTTTGCATAAATGGCACCTGAAAGTATCCCCCCTTCCTTTCTTTTAAACAGTGTACAAACCTAGTCTTATGTTTTGATGAACCATGGGTGCTAATTGCTGCTATATATTTCATCGCATAAGTAGCTGCTGGTTATTGGATTTTCTCTGCAAATGGGCAGTAGGCAGAAAAATAATAGAAGAGATATATGTCTGTTTTCGTAAGAAGGAAGTTGAAAACCTCATCAGCGTAGTAGTTAAGTCTCTTCAAAATAAAACATGCACATGGTAAATTCTTTCTGCTGTTCTACAAAGCTTGGTTAAAAGCTTTCCATCACAGCACTTTAAGCATGCTCCATTAATAAAGTAATTGTATTAAGGTAACATTTCACTTATTTCCTCAGGTTTTTCCTGTGCATGTTTCATCACAAACTACAGAGTTGTTTTTAGATTCTAGAACATCAGTCATATGAAGCAGACAGCTTCCCAAGTGGCCATTGAAAGATCAGGCAATTGCCTGATATTAGGCAATTCAGTGGACAAAAGAAGCATGGATGCATACATCGCTAGGCAAGGAGTTCAAAGTGTCTAACCATGCAGGTGGGTCATCATCATAGGGATATTCTAAGATGAAAATTCAACAAAGGCCTGTGGATTTGCACTTCTCTGAAAAGAATCTCGTACATGAATCTGCAAGATCAGCATTTCAGAAGACGGTCATCTTTACTTGGTAGAGCAAACCAGTGGGTTAATGTGCCTTTTAGCACAGATCTGGTTTAGTCATTTCTTCCCGGTCTGAGGATGCTACGGGTTGGAATAAAAGGAAGGCAACATGTGTAGAACATGTTATGCCTAGTCTAGGATGTCTGCAGTGCTTCTGAAACAAAATGGTGGGAGAGTTAATGTCTGATAACCACACTGAACTGAACAGATTGACAGAATGCACAGACACACATTCAAATTACAGTAATAACTCAAATGTTAACTGCATACTGTTAACATTGATGGGAGGTGGGGTTAGAGAGATACAATTAACATGGATTAGTGGGAGTGTTGATTAATAAGCTTTTGGATAATGAGGATTCTTTGCATGACAAGTGATGTGCATAAATCTATTTGTAGAAAGTTTATGTTCCTGCAATGGTTTCTATGGTGAGGGGAAGGGAGACTTAGATCTGAAGGGTTCTTGCATTGTCATGGCCTGCTCAGTGCTTCCCATAGGGACCTCATCTGCCCTTATACATTTAATTACTTTTGCAAATCACTGTACAATTTCTAAGCTGACAGTACTTAAATTTGAGGCAGAACATAAGCAGAGTTCAGGTCACAAAGATGTGAGGTCACATTTCTGAGGCCACATCTGCACCATCCATTTCAAGCAGTATTGTTTTTATTATTATTATTATTATTATTATTATTATTATTATTGTTTCCAATATAAAATTTTAAACATACATTTTCAATATTGCCAGATATTTTTTACTTCCTTCAGCTCATCCGCGAATCTTCCGTTTTCTAATCTTCTATCCGCAATTCTAAATTTAACATTGCCTTTTATTTTAAATAAACCTTTTCCCTTGTCCCCTTTTTTACAATGTTTCTAATACTTATTTCTTCACAAAGCTTCCTGTAAACCCACAAACATTATTTGTACATCACATATGCTTTTCATATAGTCTACAAATTTACTCCAGTCCTCGGTAAACTTGTGATCTTGTCGGTTTCAAACCTTTCCTGTTAATTTGTCTAATTCTGCGTAGTCCATCAGTTTCATTCTCCATTCTTCTATAGATGTTAATTCTTCCTGCTTCCATTTTTGGGCCAGTAGTATCCTTGCCGCTGTTACTGCATATAAAAATAATTTATAGTCCTTTCTATTTATTTCATTTCCAACCATTCCTAACAATAAAGCTTCTGGTTTTTTAACAAATGTATATTTCAACATTTTTTTCCAGTTCATTATATATCACTTCCCAGAAGGCTCTCACCTTTTTACATTCCCACCACATATGATAAAATGTTCCCACTTTTTCTTTACATTTTCAACATTTATTACATACTTTATACATTTTTGCTAATTTTACTGGAGTAATATACCATTTATAGACCATCTTCATCATATTCTCTTTTAATGCAGTACAAGCTGTAAATTTTATCCTTTCATTCCACAATTTATTCCGCTTATCTAATTGTATATTATACCCAAAATCTCTGGCCCAATGAATCATAACTGATTTTACCTCTTCATCTTTCATAAACTATTCTAGCAACATTTTATACATTTTAGACAAATTTTTGAAATCGTTACTCAATATCTCACTTTGAAACTTTGATTCTTTTTCCGAAAAACCTCTCTCCTTTATTTCCATTTTAAACATTTCATTAATCTGATAGTAATGCAACCAATCATTTACATGTTCTTTAACTTCCTCATATGGCTTTAGCTTCCATTTTCCTTCTTCTTTAATAATCATATCCCCATACGTTATCCACCCCCCTCTCATATTGATTTTTTTCACACTCATCACTTCTAATGGAGATAACCAATGCGGTATTTTTGATTCCAATAGGTTTTTATACCTATTCCAGACTTCCAAAAGAGACCTTCGAATGATGTGGTTTTCGAAACCTTTATGTACTTTTTTCTTATCATACCATAAGTAAGCGTGCCAGCCGAATCTATTATCGAATCCTTCCAAGTCCAACAATTCCTTATTCTCTAATTTCATCCACTCCTTCAACCAACAGAGGCAAGATGCTTCATAGTATAATTTCAGGTCCGGCAGGGCGAAGCCTCCTCTTTCTTTCACATCCGTTAACAATTTAAATTGTATTCTTGGCTTCTTACCCTGCCATATATACCTTGAAATTGTTTTTTGCCATTCCTTAAATATCATTGCCCCTCATTTCAAGCAGTATTGTTGTTGTCGTTCAGTCGTGTCCGACTCTTTGTGACCCCATGGACCAGAGCATGCCAGGCACTCCTGTCTTCCACTGCCTCCTGCAGTTTGGTCAAACTCATGCTGGTAGCTTCAAGAACACTGTCCAACCATCTCGTCCTCTGTCGTCCCCTTCTTCTTGTGCCCTAAATCTTTCTCAACATCAGGGTCTTTTCCAGGGAGTCTTCTCTTCTCATGAAGTGGCCAAAGTAGTGGAGCCTCAGCTTCAGGATCTGTCCTTCCAGTGAGCACTCAGGGCTGATTTCCTTCAGAATGGATAGGTTTGATCTTCTTGCAGTTCATGGGACTCTCAAGAGTCTCCTCCAGCACCATAATTCAAAAGCATCAATTCTTTGACAATCAACCTTCTTTATGGTCCAGCTCTCACTTCCATACATCACTACTGGGAAAACCATAGCTTTAACTACATGGGCCTTTGTCAGCAAGGTGATGTCTCTGCTTTTTAAGATGCTGTCTAGATTTCTCATCGCTTTTCTCCCAAGAAGCAGGCATCTTTTAATTTAATGACTGCTGTCACTACCTGCAGTGCTCATGGAGCCCAAGAAAGTAAAATCTCTCACTGCCTCCATTTTGTCTCCTTCTATTTGTTAGGAGCTGATGGGACCAGTGGCCATGATCTTAGTTTTTTTGATGTTGAGCTTCAAGCAGTATTATACTACTTTAAATAGTCATGGCTTCCCCCAAAGCATCATGGGACCTGTAGTTTGTTAAGGGTGCTAAGAGACAGAGCTACGGTTCCCAGAGTACCCTGGGGAATAGGATAGATTGTTAAACCAAAGTGGTATAATTCTGCTTAGAATGTATGGTGCAGACAGGGCTAAGTCTGATTTGATTTTCAAAAGCAGTGTGCAAGCAAGCGTTACTGTTTGGGGACGACGACCCAGGAATTGATGTCTGCTCAGCACTTTAGCGAAGATGACTACCTTTATTTAGGAGCTTGGAAGAGTAAATGAGGCATCCATACACAGTCTCCTTTCTCAATGCTGTATAGTGCAGTGACACCAAAAAAAGTACTTTAATATACTGTCCAAGTGTCTGTACTCTGAGGACTTAGCAGAAGTTCAAGTTCTCCTTGTCTATTTATATGACGCTATTTTAATTACATGTCAGTGGCTTGGAAATGGGTGGCTGACTGATTGTGCCCACAGGACCGTTTCACACATAATTTGGGGGACTTTCAGTTTGACGCCACTTACTCAAGGCAGTAAACATGACATTCCTGTAAAAAGGCAGTGTTACCGTTAACTTGGTGTCACAGTTATTAATCCCTGGTCAGCCATTTAATTTTTTGTGACAACCTGCCATAGGTTCTCTCTAGGTTTAAAGAGGTGAAAGGCCCAGTAGCGGAAAATAATAATTACGACTACAGACACTGAAGGAGGGAAGTGGGTCTGCTGTATAATAGTGACACACACCAGGGAAATATAATGGATGCGCATGTTGAGTTAAGGGAACAAAGGGCTCATAATGCGGCAACACAAGAGTGCAATGAAAGGAGCCAACAACTTTTCATTGGCACCTTAAATCACCATTGCTGGAAGATATGTTAGCAGAAATTTCCAAGTTTGTGTCACCAACTGTTCCATTTTTAAGCCAAGCTTGCCTTAGCTCCTACACCCAACTAATCACTTGTTTAAGACTTCATTATTTAAGTCATCAATATTGCTCAGTTATTGGCAGTACAAGGAACAGACATAGCATAATGCTGTAATGCTAGCATAGTGCAGCAGATAAGGAGAAGAACTGGGTGATCCATGGTTTAATCACAACAATGCTAATAATTTAATCGAACAAATGCCTTGCATACAGAAAAATGAAAGAGAAATTAAAAGTCAGACACAGGAACAGTTTGTTTAACAATAAACAACATCATAAGCACCTAAATATGTCCCCTGCCTAAGGCAACATAAGAACATCACCTACATGAAAAACAATTTATGATTATGTGTTGCAAGATTCTATAAGCAGCCAGTCACATGCCATCAAATGCCTGGGATTCCACACAGGTACGTGAGGGGGTTGAGCAACCAAAAAGGCCCACTCCCTTGTCACCATTTTCTAAACCCCTCTTTGAGGAGGTACCCGAAGAAGCAACTCGAATGCTGATCTTTATCAACTGCTTTGCAAATCATATAATTAAGCATATGGGCTTGCTAATTCAGAATACTTTAATAAATTAAATATATATTCCCTTATCTCTCCTTGCTTCCCTCCCACTACCAGTTGAGAAGCAAGTGTAGCAGTGCTTCCCTACTCACCAGCCACTTCTGTCTCTCTAGACACTTAGATGGGGCATATCACTAGGAATGACATATTACAATTCATTTTTTCTAATTGAAAATAATGAATATGGCCATACAAATATGTAATCACAGGGGTCTGAATTGAGCTGGTATTTTTTTGCATGAAACTTTAGCCTTCCCAAGCTTCAGCCAAGTTCTTGTTTCAAAACGTTATGAGAATAAATGGGTTCGAGGTGATATGAAAAGTTAAGTTTTGTTGCCATCCTGTTTCAGGAAGCCTAAAATAGCTGAAGTGGTGTGTGGATTTTTTGCTGATCCAAGTGTTTCAGGTAATCACATAAAACATGTAACTTTTCAATGCCCATCTGCCACAGTTAACTGTTCCAATGCCCATTCATCACAAATATAACTACCTTTACCAGATTTTAGATGGAGGGATGGATAGGAAACTTCTAAACACCAATCAAATAGCTAATTACAAGTTATCACTCATAAACAGTTTGAGAACCCTCCTCTGTCTGTAAAGAGGAAAATTCCCCAGATTTTTTGATTTATTTGTAAGCTCTTTTAAGTTGGTCACAGTCTTCACAACAGACTGCTCAGTAAAAGTACCTGAAATGTTACTCTCTCCCTGTTGAGGGAAAACTGCTAGCATTAATCATAATTTTCTTGCCATTGATCCAATGTATTCTGTCTTTAAAACACAGCAATGTAACTTAAATGCAGTGCTTTCTGCATCCTTGGCTGATGGAGAGAGGTCCAGTAAAATCTCGTATTATCTTCATGAAGAGTAATCTCAGAAACGATGATTTACGTTCCTAATGCATTTACTAAATATCTAGCCAAACTTCAGCTGTCATTTGTAGGCTCAGATGCTGATGGAGCAGAACACTAACAAGCAATGCAATCAGTCAGAATGGAATGATGTTCTAACAAAGGGTTGAAATTTAAATATGTTGTACTATGACAATGTTTGCTGCTTAAGGATTGTTGTTCCCACTGCTGCTGCTGCTGCTGTTGTTGTTAAATTCAACGGGACTTACTCCCAGGGAAGTGTATATAGGGCTGCAACCTTAATTGTCTGTAAAGAATATGCACTTTTTAATTCATTTTTCAAAGAAGATTGCTTGATAACAAAGTCTACATTGGCCCCAAATAGTATGTGATCATCATTTCATTCTAAAGGCAATTCATATGGGAAAACCATGTCACAACAATCTGACATTCACTAGGCACATCTTTACCATTTGCAAGGCTTAAAAATAGAAGAATAAAGATGACATGTAGGTGGTGGCCACAATGTCTGAAACAACAAGTCATAAAAATACAAATAAGTACAGAAAGCAGTAGGTGCAAGTGGCACAATATAATTTATCACCCATTCCTTGCCCTTAAATTTCTTGCAACACATATTCACTGTAAACCAAGGTGTTGTAGGCACAAACAGGAGATAATAGTTCATATAGTTGAAAGTTTCTTTGAGGTTTTCACCATGGCAGCTTCAACTGTGGAAGAGGCGAGCCATTTTTAAAGTTGGACAGTGGCTTGCCTTGCTATCAGTGGGAACTGCCTAAGTAGGAACATGAAATAAGCTTTCATCCACACATACAGTTCTTGGAACATGGGGAAATCTATTTTTACCCATCAAATGCTGGCAATTATGTGTTACAAATGATAGTGGTTAGATCCAGGTTTCTTTTTGATATTAAACTATGCTGACCATCCATCTAAACCTACATGGACTTCATATTTTCAACTTGTTTAGGAATTCCACTCATTCGTCTGTGTTATTATACCAACATTAACCACTGTAGGAGGCCTTTTGATGTATTATTATTGAGCTCAGAGAGTAGTAATATGATTTTTTCTCCCTGTGTGAATCCTTTTAAAAAATGAGTTATTCCATTGCATCTTTTACTTATTGGTATAATTCGCGTCTAATCTCCCCTTTCTTGTGAACATAACACACTCTTTCTGCCCGCTGTTCTTTTTATGATGAATCACTTACTTGTGTCTCAGCTTATAAATAGATCTACTGTCTTTATCAGTAAGCAGGATCCAGAATATATTAATTTCCATTAAGTAGTCTAATTAATACTGTGACATTTGAGGAATATTTTTTTTTTCATATATGAGGAAAAACACCTCTATTTTTCTGAACCAAATAATTGTGGTCTTACATCTAGTGCATTATTTCAACTTTGTTGATGTGTGTGTAGGGGTGGTTCAATGAGAACAGGGGGGATTCTATTAATTATTTTTGAACCTGAACCTAGCCATTGGAAACTGGATTTTCTGAGACCAGTAGTCCACAATTATCTATTAATGGATACTGCTGGGTCGAAAGAGGTGTTTAATTGTCTATTCCATTATCTGATTAAATGATGTTTAACATTTTTTGTGCCTTTAGCAAGAGACATTTCATTGTTGATGAAACTATTTCCTTAATGCTCATTTAAACACAGACAGCATTCATTAATGTTTTTAAACAAAATAAGTATGACAATTTGAGAGTGCCAATAAGCATTTTGATAGGGGTGATCCAGTAGACACTGGGTACTTAGACTTTCCAAAAGCTTAGACTCTTGTGTAAGTCATAGTGTAAGAGGACAGGTCTCCCTATGGATCAGTAACACTACAAATAACAGGAAGGAGACCGTAGGAATAAATTGAGTGCTGCTCTTCACAGATCAGTACTGGAACCTGTGCTTTTTAAGTTGTTCATAAATGACCTCTCGTTAGGGATGAGTAGGCCCAATTTGCTAATGTTGCCAAATTGTTCAGAGTAGTAAGAAAAAAATACGGATTGTGAAGAGGTCCACAGGGAGCTCTCTAAACTGGGTGAATGGGCATTAAAATAGCAAATGCAATTTGATGCAAATAAGTACAGAGTGATGTACACCAAGGAAAAAAATTCTAACTTCACATATACACTATTCAGCTCTGAATTGGTAGAGCCTGACCATGAAATATGTCTTGGGGTTATGCTGGATAGCATGATGAAAAGGTCAACACAATGTGCAGCAGTTGTTGAAAAGGTGAACGGAGCAGAAACATTTAGGTCTTTTTAGTTTAGAAGAAAATCAAGTCAGGGGAGCCATTATTATCTGAGTAATACTAGAATGCAAGGTCATGCAATGAAATTGAACGTTTGAAGATTCTGGAGAGACAAAAGGGGACTCATAGTTAAACGATGAAATTGGTCACAAGTCTGGATGGTTTTAAAAGAAATATTCAAGGGCTGTGTTCTACCTCCACCATTGGAGGCCTTTTAAAACCAGTTTTGGGAAAGTGGGGAGGGTGTTTTTGTTAGGATTCTTGTTCGGTGCTTGCAGTCATGGGATTGTTGTCTATCACATGATGGTGTATGTTTTCATTCCACAGTGTGGGAAGTGACGGAGACAGGATGTTTTGGTATTACTGTGTTCCATGATGTGTGACTATTGTCCTTTGTTCTTTCTCTTTGCTGTCTGATGAGAAGGAGGAAGGAGCTGAGGCAGAATGCTCCAAGTGTATTATATGTAAATAAAGTAGATTAGCCAAAATGCTGCGCTACTGAGTTCTGTTACGCAAACTGCTAACACTGCAGGATCTACTTGGTATCGGTCACTGCGATGTTCGGGCTGCAGAAAGCTTTTGAAGCTCCCGACCGACTGACCAGGAGGGAGAGAACATGCCAGTCAGGCATGTGTCTCTGCCAGAGTCCTATACGAGAGTAGGACGATCCTAACAGTTTTTGCATTCATTTCCTGCTTGCAAGCTTCCCATGGGTAACTGTTTTTGCCACTGTGAGAACAAGATATTGGACTGAATGGGCCTTTGGTCTGATCCAGCATGGATTCTTATGTAATCATTTTAACAATACAAATATATCTGATGCAATAAAACCCATTACTCTAAATTTCAAAATGCTACCAAATCAGAATAACAGTAATAACAAATGAATGAGTGAAGTACATGCAAGTTCACAGTAACCTCATACAGTCATAACTCGGGTTAAAGTTGCTTCAGGTTGAGCATTTTCGGGTTGCGCTCCGTGGCGACCCGGAAGTAATGGAACATGTTACTTCTGGGTTTTGTCGCTCGCGCATGCGCAGACGCTCAAAATGACGTCACGTGCATGCACAGAAGTGGCGAATCGTCACCCGCACACGTGCAGATGCACAGACGCAGTTGCATTCTCTTCAGGATGCGAACGGGGCTCCAAAATAAATCCCATTTGCATCCAGATGTACCACTGTACATGGCAATACTTTTGCAGAACCTCCTAAATTTCTTCCCTCCCTTGCACTTCTGTGATTGCTTTCAGGGTTGGAAAAGAATGTTTTACATTGCAATTCTGTGATTGTGGCATGTTGTCTCTGCTCTCAACCTCTGTCAGAGCAAATAGCTCACTTGGAGCTATCCATGGTCCTGTAACTCCTGGGCCAAATCAATCATCTATAAAGTCTTTAAATGACCCGCTCATGTGGGCAGGGCCAATCTTATGGTTCTTTCTAATGAAAGTGACACCCCATAGGAAGGGGTGCTGCTGATTCCCTAGAATCATATCCAACTACCTGTTTGGGTCATTGACAGCATAATATTATACATGTCTTCTCAAAAATGTCCTACTGCCTTCCATGGGGTATAGAGTTATGATCTAAGGTGTTCTAGATGCACATGCTCCACTCATGGATATGTGGTTCACAAACAGCTGGAAGAATGTTTAAAGGATACTCAAGCAAATGTATGTAGATGTCACGAACTGGCAGGACTATGGGAAGGAGGAAGAGGATCCCAGCGAGGGGGGTAGCTGGCACCTGGGACACACTTGGGCAAGCTGGGGATGGGGAAGGAGAGTTTGCTGTAGGAAATACCCACGGGGTGACAGAGGATGACGAAGGGATGGGGGTCAGTGCACCAGAGCAGTAGGACCCATCACCAGAGCCAGAGAGGCCCCTGTCTCCACAAGCATGGCAGACTCTGAGGTGTAGGGAGCAGTGGGAGGGACACTCCAGGAGGCAGAGGCAGGCAAAGGCCCACAGCTTAGCCCCTTAGCTGGCCAGGTGGGGATCACTAGCTCTGGGAGGAGGTGTGTGATTCCTCAGCTGGAGTAGGCTTGGGGCAGGTGGTGGTCACATCCCTCATCAAGCCCAGATGCTGCAATCAGTATGCATAGTATAAAAGGGCAGGAGAGTTGAGGTGCTGTGTCTGCTCAACAGTACATGTTGAAGGATCTCAGCTTGGATGCTCCAGGAGCTCTGGGGGGACTGTGCTTCAGTTTGGACTTTGGACATGTGGATTGACTCTAGACTGGGGACTTGGCATACTCACTTTCTGCGAGGTAGGCCAGGGTTTCAGGACAATAGATGTGTGTTTTGTATTCATTTGCAATTTCTTTAAAAATTGTTACAATGATAGGTGGCCTGTTGTTGGCATAGCCTTAGATTCCCATAACCTATATGTGAATACAACAAAAGAAAGCTAGCACAGTAGGATTTTCACCGATGTTCTCACTGATCCTCTCAAACTGCAATAGTTGACTCCAGCAAAAGTGAATTGCTTTGCTACTTATGTTGGCTGCATTGCCAAGCGACCTAGTGGGAGCAAACTTTTCTTCTGAAACTTCTGCTCATTGAAAACATAGGTACAAATGCATATTAGGAATCAAAATACCAGGCATGCAAAATCAATGGCTCTGCCACAAATTTTGCAAACTTGCCTCAGGTGGACACATTTTATTGCTTCTGAACCCAGCAGTTGTGTAACTTGATAAAGCTGACTCATGTGGTTCTGTGGAAGTATATGTCTGTGCCAAAGTCCTGTCAAATGTCAATCTTTTCTTCTCTGGGGATGGCTCACTCTTAATTAAACTAACCAAGTTTATCTATACCACCGGAAGCTGCTGTCGGGTCATGAAGAAACACAGAGATTTTCATGAGGCAAAAGCCTTGGAGACTAGATGTTGAATATCTGTTGTCTGAGAACTCTCCCCAGATCAAGACAATGGCAAAGTGGATCTTTAATCTTGCACGCAATGTAGGATATGTGGAAGCACCCTTTGTAGGACAAAGCAGTTAGGTACCAAAGGCTTTCCCCTTATGTTAGAGTACTTTGAATTCTACCAAGTGTTGTTTTAAAAAAGACTACTGTTAGGTTCAAAACAGAATTAATTTTTTTGAAACAGTATGGGGGGGATAGAACAGCCAATGTTCTGGACTAAAATGTAAAAATACTTTGGCCTTAGGACACTTAGACCCCAGCCCAAACCCATCCAGGTAAGTGGAGAGATGCTGATGTCAAGAGTGTAGCTATGCCCCACCACATGGGCCAGTGTTGAGTCCGGGCTTAGCCAGATATGCTATCCGCTGTGTATATCTATACATCTATATCTATATCTATATCTATCTAAGTATTTATTTGCTCTTATTGAACTGTTCTAAACTAAGTTTTTCAAAAGAACATGTTTTCAAAGACATTAAGTAATAACTAAGTTTCTTTGGGTTTCAGTTTCATTAAGATTTTATTATTTTTCCCATGTCTTGTTGTCTATCCAGGCAACCACTCTATCCAGTAACTAGTGAGTTGGATGGGGTAGAAAAAGAAATAGATTCAGACATTAAAAGACTGTTCAGTGGAGACAGGTGGGGGGAAAGATCCACTTGCTGACAGTGATAAAGTTAAGGAGAGAGAAATGGGTTGGGTGGGAGGCTTGATTTCCTTCCTTCTCAGGGTGCAGGCTACATCCCATGCCAATCAATGTGGAGGATCCAAAATATCATCCAGCGGTCCTCCTTCTGCATTGCTGTTCCAGTTTAGATGGCAGTGGTGTCAGGCAGTTGTAATGTCGCTATGAGCAGCATGGGTCTATAAGCCATTTTAAGTTCCCACAATGCCTTATTGGAAATTAAAATGACAACTACCCACCTAGTGCTCAGAGTGCCTGGCCTGGGGGGGGGGGGGCGGCGGCAATTAAAGGGAGGCACGTGTTTTTAAAATGTAAGAAAAATGGAGCAAGGATGAATATCCTGAAAAGTGTTTTATAGCAATAAACCCACCAGAGAGACCTGGTCACCTATTAAGGCAAGATGCACTGGGAGGATCCATAGGCAGATGATGTTGTCTGTTTGCAAATACCCAGCATGGCAGGGTTGTGCTAAAATGCTAATTGTGTTGTTTTATACAAATATGATTTATCTACATAGCTTAATCAGAATGCATTTTTTTCTTGCTAAGTACACACTGCCTTGCTGGGGGGGGGGGGTTGATGTCAGTGATAAATGAAATACTGCTCATAGATTGGGGAGATATGCCCCCACCCCCGGCCTTTTGACCTTTGTTCTGCATGTTTTCTGGAAGCAAAAACTGTTATTCCCCCCCCTCCTTGCTTAGCCATTCATATTAAGCAAGAGACAAATTATAAAAGAGGGTGAATATGATTTATCTCCGTATTTGTGATGCTTAATAGTTTTTGTAAATTGCAATTTGTATGGGATAATTTATATCAACATCAATTCACATCAATTTTGCTAAGGCCTGGATACTGTCATTTAGCAAATTAATAATCTGAAATTCCCAGACACCCATATTAATCATAGGCTTGTTATGAGGACAATGACTCTTACTATCATACATAGAGGATAAAGGAGATACTAATTACCTCAGTGCTGCACAGTTACAAAGCAGTTATCTAGGCGACGACAATAAGTGCAGGTCCTATGGAACCTTGTGTTTGTTTAGTTGATAACATTTAGAGAAAGAGCAGCCCTTATCAGAGTTTCCATAACCCTCACCCTGTTTGAAGAAATAACTGGTGTATTGGCAGAAAAACTGCAGCATTGATAAATTACTTTCTCCTCTGCTGAGACCTTTAAACATGACCTTTGGTTCAGTTATTTCCACTTTGGGGACATGCTTGGATTAGTTAGTCCTAAACCATCTGGTGGTCCCTGTACTAAGGGTGGTAAAAGATCAAGTGCAAAGTAAAGAAAATTAGGTGAGAATTAGAATGGGAAGGGTGCTCATTGTGTGTGGAAACCTTGCAATAGCTCTGCCCTAAAACCAGAAAGCAGCAGGAGTCAAGAGAACTTCAACTGTTGTATTTGTATGAGCAACAGAACAGCAACTCAACAGAGCAGCTAGGACTTGTTACACAGACAAGACTGAGACTGGTTTCCAAAGAGCAATGGAAGGAACTGCATTCAGAGAGGAAAGAGGAGCTTCAATTATGGATCAGACAGGCCACACACACTACAGGAAAGAGTCTGGAGCAACTGACTTTGAGAAGATTAAAAGTGGAAGCATAGACGGTTCAGCCTTGCTCTCCACCCCACTCCTTTTTACCATCAAAGCAAGACATCCTAACCCCACTTTTTATATATGAATGGGGCAGTGATATGAAATCTGCCTTTCATTATGTTTTGTTTGGTCCTTGATTCTATCTGGCCCAGGAGAACAATAATTCCAGCTTAGCCTACAGCAATGAGTTTCAAAGTATGTTTCTCTTTCGTGACTTAACTTATCATAACAAAAAGATCTATAATAGTGGGGGGGGGGAAATGCCCCCGAAGGTAATTGGGCCACAACTACTAGTCTTATTTTACACATATAAGGAGAGTATTTGGTGTAATCTCAGTTCATGTAGCTTGTCAGAGTGTTCCAATAGGTCTGGTCAGTGCTTCAAGTTACCTGAATCTAGAACATGCCCCAGAAAGCTCCACAATGTCAACAGATTCTGGATATAATCTTCCCAAATCAAACAATGATAAACATGATTGCAGCTCATTTGACAGGGCTTTCCTCTGCTCACTTGCAAAGTTTAAATTGGGCCCCATCTTTCCACTTTTCAAAACTTAAGTCATAGGATTGTAGAGTTGGAAGGGACCAGAAGAGCCATCTAGTCCAAGCTTCTGCAATGCAGGAATCTCAACTGAAGCATCCAAGACAGATGGCCATCCAACCTCTGCTTAGTCTACAACCTCCCAGTTCATTCCATCGTTGAACAACTCTTACTGTTGGAAAGTTCTTCCTGATGTTTAGCCAGAAGCTCCTTTCTTGTAACTTGAAGCCATTGGTTTGGGTCCTACCCCCCAGAGCAGGAGAAAACAAGCTTGCTCCATCTTCTATGTGACAACCATTCAAATATTTGAAGATGGCTATCATATCTCTTCTCAGTCTCCTTTTCCCCCAGGCTAAACATACCCAGCTTGGAAAGTTAACATGCTTCCTTAGCTGCTCCTAATGCCCACTGATACTGTGCCTAAATCAAACTGTATTTTTCTGTAAACCGAAGCAAACTGGGCTACCTGCAGATTTGGAACCGAGCAGCTATACATAAAAGAGCATCTTGTTGATATCTGCCTCTGTGTAGCTGATGGCCATGTAAATGATGCTTAAGCCCACTGTCTGTTACATGCCATGCTTTTCTAGCTGTCACTCACCACTGTAAAATATGCCCCAAGAGACCTTTTTGCCCCATGGGATACTTTTGTAATACTGAACGCTGAAAGTGTTTAATTTACGCACTAGGGTGCAGCATCTGAAACCTTCAATAGATGAACTTCCTCACGTTTCAGTTGCCCCCACTGCATCACATTGAAGGGCTCCTGCGGTCTGAGCTATGCTGAAGGTTCTGATTTGAATAAGGGCTATTACACTGTGCATGAATGAATTTCAAAATCATACAGAGTTCAGCTCTGTCAATCTACCTCCCTCTTCTCCCATCTTCAGCCAATATTAGTCTGGTCCAATGGAGTAATTGTAAGAGCTTTTTAAATTTCTTCCAAGAGAAATAATTTTTGTTCTTATTCTTGACAGCATTTATTTGCTGCCCAATAACAATGTCCCCTGAGTTGTTTATAATTCCTGCCCCCAAATACAATAGTAATTGCAGAACAAACAAATTCAAGCATAAAATTCAGCACAAACATTTCAGTGGCAGAGAATGAAACAACATACACAGCAACAGTAAGGATTATACTGCAGGTCTAAAATTCAGTTTACTCGGAAGTTCATAATGTTAAACTCTGGGAAAATAAAAAAAGCAATTCACCACAAATAAGGCAAAAGGTGAGCTCTCCAAGGATGGCTTTTCTATAAGCAGGTGCCACCCTCAAGAAGGCCATTTTCCCAGTTGCTATGTGTCATCTCTCAGTTGAAGACATTTGGAGAAGATGGTCACATAGGGAAGGTGGATACAGTGGATGGGAAATGAGATTCTTCTTTAACTTCTGTATATCTAATCCATACTAGTGCTAAACCATGGCAAGGGCATTTCTCAGCTACTTCAGTCTCCTCAAAATTCACTTCTTTGTTTCAGCTATATCTTGTCTGTGTTTTATGTGCAAAATTCTTTTGAGGGTGGGAGTAGTAAAGCAAGCCGCCATTTTGTTTTCTACGGAAAATCCTGTGGAATTTGCAGGATTTCAGTTTGGCTGCCTTGACAAAAAACTGGGGGACTTCCTTATAGAGATCAGTGCTTGAACACATTTTTGTGGATTGTTCCCACACCAGCTCATTTTCTTCTAGAGGTGCAGTGTTAAAATGCCTTGCCATGGAAACAGCAGTAGTTGATGCAAACTTGCTAAAATACAATCACTGAGTGTCATAACATGAAACCCTTTTTAAAAAATCCTTAATTACTAGAAAAAAACATTTTTTTAAAAATGTGGATTTCTTTCTTTAAAACACAAACAAAACTTGATTCTTGATAGTTTTTGGTTTCCCATGTTTTAGCATAGCTTCTTAATATAACAGCAATGTATTATCCTGTAAAAATGAGCTAAAATGTTTCAATTAAATAATATTGTTTTTTAATTCCCCTTTATATGAAGACTGTTCTCTGGTTCAACAACCTGGACAGCAAACTCCCACATCTATACACGAGGTCCTCTACTCTATTTCTGATATGAACCAACACAATTCTACATGAATATGGAGCATATTTGTACAGGATCTTCTGCTGCATGGGAGTAGGAACCACAGCTCTGTGGCAAAGGCTGTGTACACATTACAGTCAGATTGTTCTTTTTCTCGATCCAGATCGAAGCTCGTTTAGGGAAAAACAAATCAGCATGCCGCATTTCATAAGAAACTACAGGACAGATATGGATTGCGGTTCACACCATGTGTACAGCACTTTGTAAAGCAGCGGTAGGAGTGCAGAGTAAATAGGAATGTGCAAAGAGCCAGAGCACATGCTTTGCAATACAGAAAGACTACGGTCAAATCAGCAGCATCTCCTGGTAGGGCTGGGGAAGACCTTGGAGAGTCAGTGCAAAGTCCATGCTGTAGACAGTATGAAACAATCAGGCCAATTATCTGACTCAGCGTAAGGGAGCTGCCGGTGCTCCTATGACCCTTAGAATACAAAACAGAGGTGAGGAAATCTATAGCCTTAAAACGAAGATGCTGTGCTGTGTGCACAGCCTCAATATTTCCTCCACTAGCTGCACTGTGCATGATTCTTTACGTCCGCCACCTAGTGTGGAGGAACCCATTTAGACTTGTGCATGTCTGCTACAGATCAGGTCTAGTTGACAAGCACACCTGAGACCTGGTGGAAGGGGGGGAAAGGAGACAGTCACAGACAGCTCTAATTTTCTTCTTTATCATGACTGTATATCCAAACCTTCTGCTCTGCTCTAAATCCTTCTCTTGGAGCCATAGATTTATGGCCCATAAGCAAATGCTTGCCGGCTGTGTGCTATAATTGATTCAAGTAAACAACAGTAACACATTTCCTGCAGCCAAACATACCAATAAAAAATAAAAATAAATGGTGGAGTGGATTTTGAGAAAGGATTTATAAATCCTCAGTTGTGAAAATTTGTGTTGGGCAGTGCGCAAGAGTTGTAGTCTATCATGTATGGCCACAATACGACACAATCCACCAACTAATTTTCTGGCCCAAGGAATAGCAGCAGCACAAGAAAAGGTGAGTTGTGCCTTTAATGCTGAAGCCAGCCTTACAGAACATGAGGGTGACTACATTGGCTATGCTTCAGCTGACAAAATATATTTTGCATTTAATTTGAAACTCTGCTCCAGTAATATAAAAGGGCCCTTAATATTGCATTAGTGAGAAAGCAGTGAGCATCCAGTTCAATAAAATGGATTTTTGCCTGCTTTATAAATAAGAGAAAGTAGATAATGTGCCATTTACAACTTTTGTTATATGAATAGAAAATCTACTCTGGCAAGTATGTGGAATGAAATGGAAGACATCTAGGACTTTCCATTACTCTAAAAGATCTATTTGTACATTTCCACTACCAGTTTCTCATTTGATACTTAAGTATTCTAAAAATGCCCTTTTTATTTGTATAAAGATGATCAGGAAAGGTAGACTCACAGAAATTGTATATAAGCATAATTATTCTAATTAAAATAAACCCTAGAGTTGCCAAGCAGCCTGATTTTGACTGGTTCAGGCTTGTTTTTAGCTGCCCTGGACAGCTGTCAGGTAGGGAAGGATAGCTGAAAGAGGGAAAGAATCTGTTCCCTCTGCTTCAACCCCTTTCCTTTACCTCTTATTAGGATTAAACTTGAAATTAATTCTGTGTGTACATCGTACATGCATATGTAGTAGGCATTAAAAGTTCTTTGAAAGTTTTCCTGTTCAGTGTCCTGATCCAGCACATACAAGCCACCACAAAAATAAATTTGCCCAACCTGTTCAGCAATTTGCTTGTAGTCTCTATTTCACTGTGAATGGTCAACAGCCTGGTAGTGTAGCGGCAGGAAGGAGAAGGGGCAAGCAGTGTACTGGACTACTATGACTCCTTGGCTCATTTTGGTATAGTCGTAGTAGTGAGTAACAGCAGGAGCTAGTGTCATACCAACCAGTTCTTAGACACATCTTGAATTGAGGTAATGGCTGACAACAGGACACTTGTAATGGTAGGACTGGTTACTTCCTACCATAAGATTGCAAGAAGGTCCCAGCTGGATCAGACCAAAGTCCCACTTAATCCAGCATCCTGTTGTCAGGCAGTTACATATGCTAGCACTTAAGAAAAGTCCTGGCAACACTTTACTGAACAAACTGAACAAAAGCAGTGTATAATGTGAGGACAAAAGCAACAAAGTGGTTTTGTCTTTCTTAGCTCAGGTTTTTTACATAGCAGAAAGGCATTAAACTAAGGCATCATTCACACTGTACATTTAAAGCAGTATGATATCACTGTAAATAGTCAAGGCTTCCGCCAAAGAGTTCTGGGAGCTGTAATTTGTAAAGGGTGCTGTAAGTTGTTAGGACACCGCTCCCCGCCCCCCCCAAGCTACAATGTTTTAATAATCCATGTTTCTTCACAGGGAACTCTGGAAAGTGCAGCTCTGTGAGCGGGGGGGGGGGGGGGAGAAGGGATTTTCTGGTGATTATTGGCACCCTTCACAAACTACAGCTCCCAGAATACTTTGGAGGAAGCCATGAGTGTTTAAAGTGATATCACTGTGTTTTAAATGTATGGTGGGTGGGGTGAGCAGGTGGGTGGGGTGAGCTCCCACAGAACTACATAACCAATCATAGCACATGCTACTTCAATGAAGATCACACCACTCAACCTGGTTGCTAAGCAACACCTCCACCTTTCTCCCTCTTATCTGGTAGAATTTAGCACTAACAACCATAACCCTTAAGTTACAAACTGAATGATCCCCGCTGTTACATTTCCAGCCACATGCATACAGGATCATTCCAAAATCTGTAGAATAGAAAGAAATAGAAATAAATCTACTCAAAGTAGATTAAAGCAAGCTAAGTCTCGGCTTCCTTTCTCTTTGCTTTTCAAAGTACTCTCTTACGTTATGTACAGTGGTACCTGGGGTTACAAACACCTTGGGTTACAGACTCCGCTAACCCGGAAGTAGTACCTCAGGTAAAGAACTTTACCTCAGGATGAGAACAGAAATTGCGCTGCAGCAGCGTGGCGGCAGTAGGAGGCCCCATTATCTAAAATGGTACCTCAGGTTAAGAATGGTTTCAGCTTAAGAACGGACCTCTGGAACGAATTAAGTTTGTAACTAGAGGTACCACTGTATTCCATAAGGCAGGGATGTGTTCTGTTACCACCACCTCCATCCCCCGAGTGCCAGGAACAACGTGAAGATCTAGGTGTGAGGGAATTTGTCAGATTTCCTCTTCTAAGATATAAAAATTATTCCAGTGTGCATTTAATATCTCATCAAGTTTTCATCGCATTTGAGATTCAAGCTTGCATTTATTTCAGTGGAACTCCGTCATGGCAATTGACATTCACAGCTAACTATAATTTCAATAGGCCTTCAGATTAGTTCATACTTTTTTCAATGGCATTCTTGGCATGCATTTTAGGATGTTGCTTTTCTGTATGGTGCAATGTGAAAAGGGCACCAGATTGGGGGGAGTTTGTCTTTACTGAGAAAATGCAGAGGGGCAAATGGACCCATGTCCTCATGTTGAAAAAAATAAACAGACTGACCTTAAAAGGGCACCCTACTGATAATTAATATATGTAGGCCAACAGAGAATTCCCCCACTATTTTGCATGCTTAAAAATGCCTAGTTTTAAGTAATTTGTATTTCTTACTGCATGATGGTAACAAAAAACATTCTGCCCTCATTTTGCACGCGCACGCGCATGCACGCGCGCGCACACACACACTATATATATATGCGCAAGTGCAGCCACTATTTGTTGCCCTGGATTCTTCCAGGATCAGATTATATTATAGTGGTAGATCATTCCTTCTTGGTACATAAGTACCTTTTTCTATATCAATGTATGCATATTTAATATAGATTTTAATAATTTAAACTTCATTTGCAAAGCTTTAAATATTAACATTGTGTTTCGCAATATACATAGTAATAGAACGATAGGCTTCCTAGCCCTGTTTGTGCCTCCATTTAAACAACTGCAGTATATTAGGGATAGTTATTCAAAGGCACCAGGAAAAGCAGTGTGAAAACACGTAATTAAATGTGTTTGGGCTTTTTAATGATGGAAATGGCAATGTTTAAGACTTCTTTTGGTTAGCGAATGACTTCAGTAAGCTTTGCTCTTTCACTGGTATCAGCGGGGAGTCTGAGACATCAAATCATAATTCATCCTAATTTTCTTGGACATACAGGCGGACTTATGAATTAATGGGTTTCCAGGAACCAGATTAGTATTTTGTAGAGTACTTTTACTGCTACATGTTTTTAATTGACTTGCTTTGTTCTGTTAGTATTGTTGCACTGAGTTTGGTTAAACCATGTCAAATATTATTTTGTAGCAAAGGAGTGGCATCAAAGCACCTTAAATAAAAAATTCTACTTACCAATCTTGGTTTCGTATCTTTTCTTTGATCTTCTGTAAGGGAAACATTCTCCCAAACTAATATGTCTACAAGAGACCCATGTGACCAGGACACATAGGAAATTATTGGTAAACAAGAGACTTGGACAAGAATTTATTTCATCAGACAAAGTTAAGAAAAGAGGCGTGGTGATTTATGCAAAAGAAAAATTGGCTCCAAAGATGATATTTAAAGACGAACAAGGAAGATACCTGGCAATTGAAATACAAGTTCAAGGAGAAAAAATCTTGATAGTCGGAATTTATGCACCAAATGACGGGAAGGCGGAATTCTTCAAGAAGTTGCATGAGACTTTAATGGACTATCTAGACTATAGAGTAGTAATGATGGGAGACATGAATGGTGTAGTTTCCACAAATATGGACAAAGCACAGAGACAAGTAATTTCCAAGGAAGGGAGACTACCAAAGACTTTTTTTGAAATGACTGAAACTATGGACTTGATTGACATTTGGAGAACAAGGAACCCTCTTGAGAGAGAGGGAACTTTTTTCTCTGAAGCAAAAATGACATGGACAAGAATTGACCAAATTTGGGTAACTAGCAGTATGGCGCCAAGGATTAAAAAGGTAGAAATCTGCTCAAAGACTTGCTCCGACCATAATGCTGTAAAGATGGAGATGAAACTAACATCAACTGGATCCTTTAGATGGAGAATGAATGACACCCTATTTAGAGATGAAGAGATTTATAAGAAGGCCCAAAAAACACTGAAAGATTACTTTGAGATAAATTTGAGAACAGAAGTGGAAAAAAGAATAATCTGGGACGCAAGTAAGGCCGTGATGCGAGGTTTCCTAATACAACAGAACTCCATAAAGAGGAAAAAGCAAAATGAAAGGAAAGAAAAAATTCTGGAAAAAATAAAAGAAGGTGAAAAGAAATTGAGGTCTAAACCAAAGTCCCATGAGATTCTGAGAGAAATAAAACACTATCAGGTGCAATATATGGAATTGATGAATCAAGAGATAGAATGGAGAATAAAGCAAATGAGACAAAAGACATTTGAATCAGCAGATAAATGTGGGAAACTTCTGTCATGGCAATTGAAAAAGAGGCAAAAACTGAACACTGTGACAAGTTTAGAAGTGGACGGAAAGATTATCCACAAACCAAACGAGATAAGTAATTGTTTTCAAAGTTACTTCAGGAAATTATATGCACAAGGGCCAGTTAACGAACAGGAAATAGAAGAATTTGTTAAGAAACATGGATTACCAAAAATTTCAGAGCAAAGCAGAAGGATTTTGAATGAGAAAATAACAGGACAAGAAATAGAGGGTGCCATTCAGAAGATGCAATTGGGAAAATCTCCAGGACCAGATGGTTTGACCGCCAGATATTATAAAGCGTTGAAAAAATGGTTAGTACAACCACTGAAGGAAGTATGTAATGAAATTTTGGAGGGGAAAAAGGCACCGGAGTCGTGGAAAGAAGCCTTTATTTCACTTATACCGAAAACTGAGACTGAAAAGAACCAGGTTAAAAACTACCGCCCTATATCATTACTCAATGTGGATTACAAAATTTTTGCAGACATTATGGCAAAAAGACTGAAGAGAGTGTTGGTAGGGGAGATTCATAAGGACCAAACTGGCTTTCTTCCAGGGAGACATATGTCGGACAATGTGAGGAACATTATAGACATTTTGGAACTGTTAGAAGTGGACATCAATAGGAAGGCTGTTTTAATTTTTGTGGACGCGGAGAAAGCCTTTGATAATATTGGTTGGAGCTTTATGAAGAAGAATCTCCAAGGGATGGGGGTAGGTCAAGGGTTTGAAAACGGTATAGGTGCAATATATTCTAAACAAAAAGCGAAGTTAATTGTAAACAATGTGGTTACGGAAGAAATATCTATAGAAAAAGGTACACGACAGGGGTGCCCAATATCCCCTTTACTTTTTATATTAGTCCTGGAGGTTTTGTTAAACATGATTAGAGGAGACCAGTTGGTTAAAGGAGTACAAGTCGGAGCTAGACATTACAAGTTAAGGGCATTTGCAGATGACCTAGTACTGACTTTGCAACAGCCAGATACTAGTACTAAAAGAGTATTAGAACTAATTGAGATATTTGGTCAAGTAGCAGGATTTAAACTGAACAAACAGAAAACGAAAGTGTTGGACAAAAATTTAACATTGGCTGAAAAAGAGAAGTTTCAGAATGAAACAGGTTTAGTGATAACGAAAAAAGTAAAGTACCTGGGGGTAAACTTAACATCTAAGAATGTGAATTTATTTAAGGACAATTATGACAAATGTTGGACAGAGGTAAAGAAAGTTCTAGAAATATGGTCAAGATTGAAACTCTGTTAGGTCGAATTGCTGTTATCAAGATGAATGTATTGCCTAGAATGTTGTTTTTATTTCAGACATTGCAGATTTTGGACAAGATGGACTGTTTCAAGAAGTGGCAGAAAGATATATCTAAATTTGTCTGGCAGGGCAAAAAGCCCAGAATAAAATTTAAGATTCTAACTGATGCAAAAGATAGAGGGGGGTTTGCCCTGCCGGACTTAAGACTCTACTATGAATCGGCGGCTTTCTGCTGGTTGAAACATTGGCTACTTCTTGAGAATACAGACATTTTGGATCTAGAAGGGTTTGACAATAGATTTGGCTGGCATGCATACATATGGTATGATAAGGTAAAACTGCATAAAGGTTTCAAAAACCATATTGTTAGGAAAGCATTATATAATGTTTGGATGCGGTATAAAGATTTATTGGAAAGTAAAACTCCCAGGTGGTTGTCACCAATGGAAGCTAAAGAGGTGAAAAAACTTAATATGGAGTCTAAATGGCCAAAATATTGTGAAATTTTAGAACAAGATGGGGAAAAAGTTAAATTACAGAGTTATGAGAAATTAAAGTCCAAAGTGCGAGATTGGTTGCACTATCTTCAGATAAACGAGACATTTAAACAGGACAGGAAAATAGGTTTCCAGATGGAGAGGTCAAAATTAGAAACAGAACTGTTAGAACCCAATACTAAGAATCTGTCGAGAATGTATAATCTGCTGTTGAAATGGAACACACAGGACGAAACGGTGAAATCAGCTATGATAAAATGGGCACAAGATATTGGTCATAACATTATGTTTGCTGACTGGGAACAGTTGTGGACCACCGGTATTAAATTTACGGCATGTAATGCCTTAAGAGAAAACATTATGAAAATGATGTATAGGTGGTACATGACCCCAGTCAAGCTTGCAAAAATTTATCATTTGCCCAATAACAAATGTTGGAAATGTAACGAGTCTGAAGGTACTTTTTATCACCTTTGGTGGACCTGCCCGAGGATAAAAGCTTTTTGGGAAATGATCTATAATGAAATTAAGAAGGTTCTTAAATGGACCTTCCCTAAAAAACCTGAGGCTTTTCTCCTGGGCATCGTCGGCCAATTGGTGAGAAGGAAGGACAGGACGTTTTTTATGTATGCGACCACAGCAGCAAGGATTCTTCTAGCAAAGTATTGGAAGACACAACAACTACCCACACTGGAAGAATGGCAGACGAAGGTGATCGACTACATGGGACTGGCGGAGTTGACTGGCAGAATCCGTGACCAGGGGAAAGAGACAGTGGAAGAAGATTGGAAGAAATTCAAAGTTTATCTTAGAACTTGTTGTAAAATTCAGGAATGTTAAAATGTCAAGGGGTTGGGAAACAGAGAATTGCAGCTGTAATTAACAATATTAGAAGAACTTAAAAGAAATTGAATTGAATATTTAGTTGTGAGGAGTTGCTGAAGAAATATAAAACAAGGATGCAGAAAAGGGGAGGTATGGGGAAGTCCGGAAAGTAAGGTTTATGAAAAAATGGCTATGAAATTATACATGTTTATATGTTTGTATGTTGGTGTATTGTGTATTGTTTGTTTTTTTTATTTTGTGTTTGGAAAATTAATAAAAATTTATTAAAAAAAAAAAAAATTCTCCCAAACGAGTACGTATGCACCTTGAAACATTTGTAATCAAGGGAATTTTCAGTCATTTATTTCAGCTTTTCAAGGAGAAATATGGGACATTTAGGAGGGACCATAGCTCAGTGGTCGAGTCCCTGTTTTATATGCAGAAGATCTCAGGTTCAGTTCCTAGCATCTCTGGGTAGAGCTTGGAAAGACTCATATCTGCAACCCTGGAAGGCCTGGTAGGGAACCTTAAGCCCAGGGATTAGATGAAGCCCTCTAAACTTCTTTCTCAGGCCCTTGGGCTCCATTCATTACTAGACCTCCTCTTCACCTTTCTTGAATGCTCTTTCCTGTCTGAAATGTGTCCTTGAACTATGAGAATGTGTCTAGCTTCACAGGATAGAGGATGGAGGAGTGTGTTTAGAAATGTCTGACTATTGCATGGCTGGAATGTAGCCCACTGTACAACGGAAAGAGTCGCACCTATTGTTCCATTTGCTTTTGCCTCTAGCCGTACATATTTGTTGCCTCTGGCTCTGTGCACCATTGTCACGCAGGCCCTGGAAACTTGTTCATGAGGAAATGTGACACTAGGGCTTCAGGAAGTTCTTCAACAGAGGTGTCGGCAATAATAAACTAGCAGGACCAACAGTTAGACACAGGCCAAACTCACACAATACATTGAAAGCACTATGATACAATTTAAACAATCATGGCTTTTCCCCAAAGAATCCGGGGAGCAATCGTTAGTTAAGGGTGATACTGAGGCATCTGAGCCTGCATTATAATCAAGGCTTATATTTTGATCAGGTTCCTATAATTCTAAAAATGAGCTTAAATTCACAAATGTTTCATGCCAGGCAGGAACTAGGCTGGCTAAGATTTTGGCAGATGTTCATCCTCTTAGGCAGAGGGCCCCTTTGGTTTATTGGTTTATTGCGGTCATAAAAAGGCTGGGAAGCGAGGTCACTGACCTTACAAATAATCAAGTTGCAAAAACACAATGGTAAGCTGGTAAATAGTAAGAATATTGTGCCACAAATAGGACAAACGGCAAGAGCTAATGGAAACAGCAGCTGGCTAGGGAAAGGGGGGCTTCTCTCTGAAGAAAGTGTTTTTAAGTTTTTTCTTATTGTGAACGTCTTTGCTTATAAAAAAACTATATATGTTATGTATTAAATATATTGGCTTAAATGTAATTATGCAAAGGATTTAGAAATTTAGATTCTTATGTTAGATTCTTATTTCATAGAATCATAGAATCCTAGAGTTGGAATAGACCACAAGGGCCATTGAGCCCAGCCCCCTGCCAGGCAGGAAACCATCAGAGCACTCCTGACATATGGCTCCAAAGAAGGCGATCTTTCATAGCTGGTGAACCCAAGATCTCTGTTCAGATAAAAATAGAACCATTAGCCACCATCTGTTCTGGAGTGAATAGGGCAATAGGGCAAAAGGTGAAATGTTAGTTAAGGCGCCTTGTCTAGGGCAAAGGGTTATCTGGTAATTAAGGTGCCTTGTAGAGGTTAATGGTAAGGGGGCAAAGGTGATCGTTAATTAAGGTGCCTTGTAGAGGTTAATGGCTACTTGTTTGCCAATTATAAATAGAAGGAAATATAGCTCTTTGTCTCCCATAAAAGGTAATAGGAAATGGGAGTATCTTATATGATTGGTTCTAGCAATCAGCCAATAGGAAATTCAACCAGGCTGATTGGACAGAGGCAGCCAAAGGAGGAGCAAGGGGGCTGGGCTGAGGGAATATAAGTGCTGGCCATAATGGCAGGAGACCAGGCCAGAGCTTGGTAACCATATACCACTGTGCCTCTTTTATTTGTCTGACAAATAAATTATTATTTTAATTTCTCTATTGCTGCGTTGAATATTTCATTCCAGCTAAGCGTTAACCACAAGCAGGGTGCTACATTTTATGGTGCCTGTGACTCGGATAAGTGGTCTGCTGGAACGCAGCCCCTTCGCCTTACTGGGCAGGGTACAAGAGAGAGGACCACTCACTGCTTACCCAGCGCGCACTGGAAAGTTTTTTTCCAGGGGAACGCAGAAGTCTCGTCTGTCTGATACCCTGCCCACCGACGGCGACGGACCGGGGGGAACCAGAGAAATAAACAGGCAACCAACTAAGGGTAAGTGCACTAAGGGGTTTTTGGCCCTCCAATTAATTGGGAGGAAGAGAAGTCTTGATCAAACTTCTGCGTCTCAGTAAAGGGGAACTGAGTACGCTAGGTGGTTGGGTACATCAGATGGTGATCTGGTGTAGGGAAAGGGAAAGGTTGGGAGGTAGAGTATGGTGAAGTATCCAGCGCATTGTATGTGTGAGAAAGTACAATTTGTAGCTGACCTGAGTGTGGAGTGGGTAGTACTTCGGTTCCCGGTAAGGCGACTTCACCCGGGCAAGGAATCTCACGAAGCGTGTGTGTGAGTGACTGAGTGGATACTTCACAGGGCCATACAATGGGAGTTGGGGGTTCAAAGGGGGAAAATACACCTCTTGAATGTATGTTAAATAATTTTAAGAAAGCCTTCTCAGGGGCATATGGAGTCAAAATGACGCCAGAGCGCTTGAGAACGTTATGTGAATTAGAGTGGCCGAAACAAAATACTGAATGGCCATCTCAGGGAACCTTTGATATAAATTTAGTAAGCAAACTTTGGTCTAATATCGCCAAAGAAACTGGAGGGTGCCCAGAACAATTTTCATATATAGATTCTTGGCTGAGCACATTAAATAAAAATCCTCCATGGATAAGGGAATGCAAAGTCAAACGATGCAAATTATTGGCTGTAAAAGCCGAAGCTAGGAAAGGAATATTGCCAAATAAACTCAAACCCATTTTTGAGGGACCAGAGGAAGAGGTGCTTCCACCTCCACCCTATGCTCCACATCGAAGGGAGCCTAATCCAAACACTCCACCAGTTGTAACCCCAAGGCAAGAAAGTGGAATGAATAATGGGGCTGGAGTCACAGAACTTGATTCCTTGATAGATTATGATAAATATCTTCAGGAGGCATTGGAGGCCTATAATAAAGCCCAAGCAGAAGTGGTTATTCCACCTGTGAGTCCCAGTAGAACTCCATCTACAGTCTCTTTTAGTGGAACAACTGATTGCCTACCCCAAACCCCTGTACATCCAAGTCCTAGAGAATTATTACAGAAGTTACAGGGAGACCTTAATCGGTCAACAAGCAATACAGCCAGGCGTATAAAGCTGCTAAAAGAACGCCTTGGGACAGATACAATCCCCTATGATTTGAGGCCCCTAGAGCAAAGCGAAGAGAAAGATCACGTAGTAGCCCCTCTCAGAAGAGTATTTGATGCACTTGAGGAGCCTGTGCTGGTTAACGGGCAACTCGGACCACGGCCACCTCGAACTTCAACCCTCCAGTACATTCCATTCACAACTACGGATCTGATGAATTGGAAAACACACACCCCATCTTTTGCAGAAAAACCTCAGGCTATGATGGACTTGGTGACTTCAATAATAAATACTCATAGTCCTACTTGGACAGATTGCCGCCAGCTCCTGAATACTCTGTTCACCACTGAGGAAAGGAGAGACATAATTGAAAAGGCACAGATATATTTGCGTGAGCAGGCCAGAGTGGGAAATATTTTAAATGTTGACCGTCATCTCCGGGACAACTTTCCCTTGGAAGATCCTAATTGGGATCCAAACAATGTAATTCACCTGGCCAGGCTTACCACCTACCGCCAAACGCTTGTGCAAGGTATCCGCAGGGCATGCCAGAAGCCCACTAATATGTCTAAAGTCTCAGAAGTAGAACAGAAACCAAATGAGAGTCCAGGAGACTTTTTAGAGAGGCTGCAGGAAGCCTATCGTATATGGACTCCTTTTGACCCTGAAGCCCCTGAAAACAGCAGAATGATTACTGCTACTTTTGTGGCCCAGTGCGCTTCTGACATTCGTAAGAAAATTCAGAAATCAGAAGGATGGGAAGGGATGCTGATGAGCCAAATTATGGCCATTGCACGCCGAGTTTATCGGAATAGGGATGAGTCTGAGAAGCAAGAGAAGAAGAAGTGGCAGAAGGAAAAGATGGTGATGTTAGCCACAGCAGTGAAGCAAGACTACCGCCCCTTAAATGGAGGGAGAGGGCGGGGAAGGAATCCACCACTGGGAAGGAATCAATGTGCAAATTGCAAGAAGGAGGGTCATTGGAAGCGGGAGTGTCCTGAACCCCTGAGGTTGGAAGAAGTACGCCCAGGCCCAGGCCCAGGCCCAGGCCCAGGCTCCGGCCCAAGAAACCAGGGACGGGGACGGGGAATGATCCGAGATGGAAGATATCAGAGACCTGGACAAGGACGGAGTAGGGACAATTTCATTGGACTGGCAGAGGAGGATTTTACCCAAGACTAGGAACGACCGGACTCCATAAAGTTAGGCTTCCAGGAGCCCACGGTCACGATTCAATTAGGGAGCCATTTAATAGACTTTATGATTGATACTGGGGCTGAATACTCAGTACTCCCAGAACTATTGCAGAAAAAGGCATCCAAAAGTGTAGTCATTAAAAGTGCCACTGGTCAGTCAGCTAAGAGGTCTTTCCTCCAACCTTTGGAATGCCAGATTGGGGGACATCGTTTAACCCATCAGTTTTTGTATATACCTGAGTGTCCAATACCTCTCTTAGGTAGAGATATGCTGTCCAAATTGCAGGCCCAAATCACCTTCACTCCTCGAGGTCCAGAAATGAAACTGCCATCAAAGGCAGCAGGAATAATTTCCCTCTCAGTACCTAAGGAACAATCATGGCGCCTAATGTCAGCCCTGCAAGTCCAACCCACATTGGATACAGAGTTAAACAAGCTCCTCCGAACCCTACGGGTGCCACCAGGAGTATGGGCCGAAAATAGCCCACCAGGAATGGCTAAGAATATAGCTCCAATTGTAGTAACCTTAAAACCTATGGCTACCCCTGTATCTGTAAAGCAATATCCTTTACCCCGGCGAGCAGCAGAGGGCATCCAGAAACATTTGGACCGCCTATTAAAATATGGTCTGCTTAAGCCCTGCCAATCAGAATGGAACACACCCCTTTTGCCTGTTCGGAAACCTGGGACAGATGAATACAGGCCAGTACAGGACTTGAGGCTCGTAAACCAGGCTATCGAGACCTTGCACCCAAATGTACCAAACCCATATACCCTGCTGAGTTTGATCCCACCAGAAGCAACATTTTTTACTGTATTGGACTTGAAAGATGCATTCTTCTGTTGCCGGCTGGCACCACAGAGCCAACCTATATTTGCCTTCCAGTGGGAAGACCCTTTAACAGGAACAAAAGGCCAGCTAACCTGGACGAGATTGCCCCAGGGATTCAAAAATTCCCCAACTTTATTTGGCACTGCCTTGGCGAAGGATCTAACAAGTTACCCCTCAATACCTGGAGAAAAGGTGGTTCTGCAATATGTAGATGACCTTATATTAGCAGCAAAGGATTTTGATACTTGTAAAGAAGGGACAGAGGAACTGCTCCACTTGCTCTGGGAAGCTGGCTACCGAGTTTCCCAGAAAAAGGCACAGTTATGTTTAGAAAAGGTCAAATATTTGGGCTTTGACATCTCACACCAACAACGAGCATTGAGACCAGAGAGGAAAGAAGCTATTTGCCTTATCAAGGAACCTACCACAAGGAAACAACTCAGAGGATTCCTGGGAACAGCAGGGTTTTGTAGACTATGGATACCTGATTTCAGCAGTCTGGCCAAGCCCTTACATGAAAGCACTCGAGGTGCAGAAAAGGACCCATTCGTATGGGGACCTGAGCAGCAACAAGCCTTTTTAGTTATCAAACAACGACTTATGGAGGCCCCAGCCCTTGGACTGCCTAATTCGGAAAAACCCTTTCAGCTGTATGTACATGAACAGAATGGGATTGCAGCAGCAGTCCTGACCCAGAGATTAGGAAGTTGGAATCGTCCAGTAGCTTATTTGTCAAAACAATTGGACTCAGTAGCAAAAGGATGGCCTCCATGCCTAAGGGCAG
This sequence comes from Podarcis pityusensis, assembly GCF_964106645.2. Classification (NCBI taxonomy): domain Eukaryota; kingdom Metazoa; phylum Chordata; class Lepidosauria; order Squamata; family Lacertidae; genus Podarcis; species Podarcis pityusensis. The sequence goes on from NC_138027.1 coordinate 39,532,528, forward strand.
TAGCGGCCACTGCAAGCCTTGTCAAAGAAGCTGATAAATTTACCTTCGGCCAGACGATGTATGTGAATGTACCTCATGCTGTTCTGACACTCATGGAATATAAGGGTAGTTATTGGCTAACGAACCCAAGGATGGCTAGATACCAAGGCCTATTGTGTGAAAATCCCAGGATTCATCTACGAGTAGTGAATATGCTCAATCCAGCAACTTTGCTGCCCCTACCAGAGGTAGATGATGAAGAATCACATGATTGTCTCCAAATAATGGATGAAGTTTATTCCAGTAGACCCGATCTGAAAGATGAACCATTGAAAAATCCAGATGTTGTATATTATACTGATGGTAGCAGTTACCTGCATGAAGGTGCCAGACGAGCAGGATATGCTGTGGTCACCAATGAGGAAGTTGTGGAAGCTGAAGCTTTGCCTGCTGGCACCTCAGCACAAAAAGCTGAACTTATAGGTTTAACTAGAGCTCTGCAATTGGCAGCCGGATGTAAGGCAAACATCTATACTGATTCTAAATATGCCTTCTTAACCCTGCATGCACATGGAGCTCTATGGAAAGAAAGAGGTCTAATAGGAGCCCACGGGAAGGCCTTGAAATATGGACCTGAAGTAGAAATCCTGTTGGAAGCAGTATGGGCTCCAGAACAGATTGCTGTAATGCACTGCAAAGGTCATGGACGAGGAAGGGATCCAATAACCAGAGGAAATCATGCTGCTGATAAAGCAGCCCGAGAGGCAGCCCAAAAGCCTGTGGGAGGATTTATAGCAGCCCTCATACCAGAGGTAGTTCCAGGAGAAGTTAAACCTCACTATACCCCAGAAGAGAGGAAGTGGGCTGAACAGGAAGGAGCGGTTGTGAAGGACGGTTGGATGATCCTGCCGGACAATAGGATTTATGTACCTCATCACCTAGCAGGCACAATTGTAAGAAATTATCATGAATCTACTCACCTTGGCGGTACTGCAACCAGAGAGAGTCTCAGTCGGAAGTTGTATATTATTAACCTATCACAATTAGCAACTTGCATTTCACAGAAATGTGTTCTTTGTGCTAAAAACAATCCCAGGCAGGGACCGGTACAACCTCCTGGAATCCAACATGTGGGATATGTCCCCATGGAAAGCCTAATTGTGGACTTCACAGAGCTGGTCCCTTCTAAGGGATTCAAGTATCTCCTTGTGTTTGTAGATACTCTTACCGGATGGGTTGAAGCTTTTCCCACCCGAACTGAAAAGGCACGAGAGGTAACTAAGAGACTCCTCACTGAATTGATCCCGAGGTTTGGATTACCTAGATGCATTGGAAGTGATAATGGGCCAGCGTTCATTGATCAAGTAGTACAAGAAGTATGTCGAGTCCTACAAGTGAAATGGAGACTGCATGCAGCATATAGGCCTCAGAGTTCAGGGAAAACTGAAAGAATGAATCGGACTCTGAAAACCCAATTGGCAAAATTAACCCAGGAAACGGGATTGGGATGGGTAGATGTGTTACCCATAACACTGTTTCGTGTTCGGTGTGCACCGACAAAAAGACTTAAGTTGTCACCTTTTGAGCTCCTGTATGGGAGGCCGCCCTCCTTTGTTCAGGATATTCTAGCTGACCTCAAACAAATAGGAGACTATGTGACACAGGGACAAGTGCAATCTCTCTCCCGTGTTTTTGTTTCTCTTAACAGGTGGGCCCTCGAGCGCACGCCGTGCAGCATTGCCGAGCCGATTCATCAGTTCCAGGCTGGCGATAGCGTATGGGTGAAAGAGTGGAAACGTGATCCACTTGCACCTAAGTGGCGTGGACCTTACACCGTCTTGCTCTCTACTCCAACAGCGGTGAAGGTAGCTGAGGTGACCCCCTGGATTCATCACTCCCGTTTGAAGAAGTCTGAAGGCAGTTGGACATGCAAAGGTGACCCCTCTAATCCTTTAAAACTGACTCTCTCCAAAAACCCCTGTATCTAGCCCTACGGGGAACGGGCTAGGTCACGGGCAACATTAGACGACCGGCCTGCTGCAGCCACAACCTGGAAGCTGGCTGACCTGCGCACGCCTGAAGCTTGAGGAGCGTCTAAACCAGCGATTGTGAACGGGAAGATTCTCTAATACAATTAATTGACTGCCCCCCCTTGTGGAACAATTATCAAGGATATTACTCATTGGGGATCCTTGGGATATATGTTTTGGTCTTGGTGGTTCCCCATTTCTGTCACTGGGGGAATTATATTGGGGCTAATATTTTTATGCTATCACAATAAGGTAATCTTTTGTGGAAGGAATGCATATACTACACATCAACATGATTTTATTATTAATCCTGATCCCTTGGGAAGGGGAAGGGTCCTTGAATCTGACCAAATTTGCTAAATATGGATTCCGCCATGACCACAATATGTGGGTAGGCTTAGCTGAGATGGTAGCCAATGTTACAAATAGGACCAATTGTCTTGTTTGCTCTCTTGGGCCAGATGATTCAGAGGGAGGTATGCCCTTATTACCGATACCATTAAATGCCATTGGTATGGTAAGCGAAATGCCACACCAAACAGAGGTACAGAATTTCCCCGGATGGAACTCAACTAAACCAATACGAGTTATACCTGTACAAGGGGAATTCTGTGTACATAAATCATCAGAGGCAGCTGATCCTACCATGGTAGGCTCTTCTCATTGTCACTATACTTGGGATTATATTAAGAATAGTCAAACCTGGGTAAACGGTACTACCTATCGAACTCGGAATACCTTGCCCTGTGCACCTCCTTTTATTGATGCATGGAAAGTGGTATGGAACATAACTGTGACAGAAAAAGGCAATCTAACATACTGCACTGTGAACTCTCTACCCCTTTTGATATTTCGCCTTCTGCACTCCACGTACCAAAAACCTCAGACCCGATGGTTGTGGTGGATATGTGGAGAATGGGCATACAAGCAACTCCCTTCCAAATGGAGTGGGACTTGTTTCCTGGGATGGGTATTACCACCAATGTGGATTATGCCCACTAATTCGGCCAAGCGTACACGAAGAAACGCTGATATTTCTCATATAGCAGGAGGAAGTACCCAAAGTTGGAGCGATACTGATGATTGGCCACCAGAGCGCATTATAGCCTATTATGATCCTGCCTCCTGGAATCCTGGTGAGCTCATACAAGGGGCACGGGATCCTATTTATAATCTAAACAGAATAATTCGATTGCAAGCAGTAGTGGAACTTGTAACCAATGCAACAGCCCAGAGTTTGAGACTTATTGCACAACAGCTGGATGAAAGTAGAGCCGCCATTTTGCAGCTGAAAATGGGAATGGATTATGTACTTGCCAGGCAGGGAGGCCTATGTGGAGTCTTGAACTTGACAGGGAATGCCTGTTGCTTTAACATTTCTGATAATGGTGAGGCAATCCGTGTGTTGGCCACAAAGATGGAGAGTATAGCACATGTCCCAGTACAAACATGGGAAGGATGGGATATGGGATGGCTCACCAACTGGTTACCTAATGTTGCGGGACTCAAAGGAATACTATTGTCTTGTTTGTTTTTCTTGACGGTAGTAATAATGGTTTTATGTATTGTGCCATGTATCATTTCATGTTTTAGAAGTACAATTAGCAAGATGATTTCGAATGAAACTCTACCTCATATCATGGCCCTATATAGAGCTTTACCTCAGGAATATGATGAAGGTCAAGCTATCAAGGACACTTGGGATGAAGGTCCTTGAGCTTGAAAGGGGGGAATGAGGCATCTGAGCCTGCATTATAATCAAGGCTTATATTTTGATCAGGTTCCTATAATTCTAAAAATGAGCTTAAATTCACAAATGTTTCATGCCAGGCAGGAACTAGGCTGGCTAAGATTTTGGCAGATGTTCATCCTCTTAGGCAGAGGGCCCCTTTGGTTTATTGGTTTATTGCGGTCATAAAAAGGCTGGGAAGCGAGGTCACTGACCTTACAAATAATCAAGTTGCAAAAACACAATGGTAAGCTGGTAAATAGTAAGAATATTGTGCCACAAATAGGACAAACGGCAAGAGCTAATGGAAACAGCAGCTGGCTAGGGAAAGGGGGGCTTCTCTCTGAAGAAAGTGTTTTTAAGTTTTTTCTTATTGTGAACGTCTTTGCTTATAAAAAAACTATATATGTTATGTATTAAATATATTGGCTTAAATGTAATTATGCAAAGGATTTAGAAATTTAGATTCTTATGTTAGATTCTTATTTCATAGAATCATAGAATCCTAGAGTTGGAATAGACCACAAGGGCCATTGAGCCCAGCCCCCTGCCAGGCAGGAAACCATCAGAGCACTCCTGACATATGGCTCCAAAGAAGGCGATCTTTCATAGCTGGTGAACCCAAGATCTCTGTTCAGATAAAAATAGAACCATTAGCCACCATCTGTTCTGGAGTGAATAGGGCAATAGGGCAAAAGGTGAAATGTTAGTTAAGGCGCCTTGTCTAGGGCAAAGGGTTATCTGGTAATTAAGGTGCCTTGTAGAGGTTAATGGTAAGGGGGCAAAGGTGATCGTTAATTAAGGTGCCTTGTAGAGGTTAATGGCTACTTGTTTGCCAATTATAAATAGAAGGAAATATAGCTCTTTGTCTCCCATAAAAGGTAATAGGAAATGGGAGTATCTTATATGATTGGTTCTAGCAATCAGCCAATAGGAAATTCAACCAGGCTGATTGGACAGAGGCAGCCAAAGGAGGAGCAAGGGGGCTGGGCTGAGGGAATATAAGTGCTGGCCATAATGGCAGGAGACCAGGCCAGAGCTTGGTAACCATATACCACTGTGCCTCTCATTTATTTGTCTGACAAATAAATTATTATTTTAATTTCTCTATTGCTGCGTTGAATATTTCATTCCAGCTAAGCGTTAACCACAAGCAGGGTGCTACAATACGAGTTGTTAGGAAACCCCTATTCCACCCACAGAGCTATAATTCCCATAGTTTCCTGTGATGAGCGATTGATAGTTAAACCACTCTGGGAGTAGCAACTCTCAGCACTCAGAATCCTTGGGTGGAAGCTATTGCTGCTTAAAGTGATATCATAGTACTTTAAATGCATGGTGTGGCCTCAGGATAAGGCAACTTCCTAATCATATGGAATACATATGATTCTGTTGCACATTGCAAAAGCAACAGAAAGCTGTTTACATTGTCTTTGTACCAAAGTAAACTTAATATATATGCTGGGTGTTTTGCTTTGGTATCATTCTGCACTCCCTGTCCAGTGCTAGACTAAAAGTTTATTCAGATGTGTAGTGTATTGCGTTAGTTTTCCTGGCTAAAATGCTAGCGCTTCTATCCTGGAGCCAAATGTTCCTTTCACACTGCATTACCTGTTGCGTTAAGGATCTGTGGCTTCTTGACTGATAAACCACCATGCTGTGCTAAATTTTAAATGGTTGGAAATAAATATATGCCCGGATACTAACCCCTAATTTCATCACATAAGCAGTGTTGGCATGATCACGAAAACTCCTGTGATTTTTCCGAGTTAAGTTAAATTGATTTTTTTTTCTGGAAGCATTTAACGCGGAAATGTGTGCTGGATTTCAAGAAGTGGCTTTTACGTTGGTGAAAGATCACATCAAATGCGAAAATTATCAGGTAAAGAAGCATCAGGAAAATGGAATAAAGTGCTATATGAACGCAGCCTACAAAATGGTTCTTTAATGGTGTAACAAAAGGGCACAAAGGCCCTATGTCTACTATGTTTTCACTAATTGCTTTTCATTCTGTCTGCCTTGGCATCTCCACTTTTCCAGCTGTCTGTCTCCATCATAGCTAATTTGCCATTTCTTTGCTTGCGCACTATTCCAGAATAGGCCGGATACCCTTACACATTCAACTCACAGCCATGCTGTCTATTTGTTAGAAAAACAAGAAGTATATGCAGTGACACTTTGTGTCTTCGAAGAACATCGTGGACAAAGTGATACAATGCCAGTGCCTGCCATGTTATTAATGCCATTCTAATTAGGCCAATCAGTTTTAATTAGCATCCTGTCATGTAACAATCTAATAAAATACTTTGCCTAGGAAAATTGATTCTGCTCTGATGCTAATTATTGTCCTAGACTCCCTTCCTTATAAATGGGAATTGATTGCTTTTCTCCAACCCATCTTTGTTTCTTTGCAAGGCGTCTCCCATAAGTCCCCTCTTTCTTTTCTTCTCTACTTTGTCCCTGTGCCTCTCTCAATTAATTCTTCCTGCAGCTCAGTCTCTGGTGTAACCTGAAAAGAACAGGGCTTTATCGCTTGTCAGAGAGAGCCTTCCTCAGTTAAATTTTTCCTCTCAGGAATTTACCAGATCAGAGGCCCATAATCCTAAAGACTGTCTCAGAACTAAAGCTGACAGGGTTAGGCCCAGGTCAGCCTACTCGTAAATCAAAGGCTGAAATGGAACGGAGGCTGTGGCTAGAATCGCAGATTTATAGAGACAGTAACATTAACATTACAAAAGAAGAGTTTTATTGGCCTTCACATGGGATTTGTTTATTGCTAATATCTGCCAAAGTGACACTATACGGTTGTATAAATGCAGCAGAGATAAATATTCTTTGTTAAAGCTAATTGATACATTTTTAGCTAGGAGATGCATAGAATTAAAGAGGCAAAAATAGATGTCCCCATTTACCCCACAATTTTCTCAGTCCTGCCATAGGTAAATTTATGGGCTGGGAAAATCCCAGGTAGGGAAGCCATCCACCATATTTGGTGCAGTCTGTCTGCTTGTGGGATGGTTTGTTGTTATGTCTCCATGCAATGCTAGGAAGATGCTGGGAATGCATGCTTTGCTGACATAGAGAGGAGCATGAAAATGAGGTTTGAGAAAATATGTGTGAGACAAGGCCTACACTGTTAATCAGACACACAACAACACAGGTCTTGAAAGAACTGCAAAGGAAAATGTATTGTTTTCCCATTCAGATTCATTTTAAAGGTACCATTCAATTCATCTTCCATTTCTTTCAACAGTATTCCATAGAATTGTAGAATTCGAAGGGACCCATTTCTATTTATTATTTACTCATTTTCACAGCTGTCCCCAATCAATTTTCATTTTTCTACTGGATAGCCAGACAGTCTTATGTTGTCTGTAACTTTGATGTTCTCTCTCCAAATTATATTAAATTTGCACATATTATGCTAATCCGCCTCATGTCATCAGAACTAACACATGCTTTGTTCTCTATCTTTGCCTTACTGGTTCTTAATGTAAACATATCCTACTTTAATATTGTATATAAGAGCAGAGAGAAAGCTGTGAGATTTCTCTAATTATTTATGGTTGCCATACATCCTGAATTTCCTGGACATACACAGAATACTGCAGTTGGAAGCAGTGTCCGGGGGGGGGGGGGGGGGAGGGAACTGTCTGGGAAAATCTGGACATATGTCAACTCATGTTGGCAGTATTGTTTTTGCTGATTTCCCTAAATTTTTGCATTTTTTGCGATTTTGCCTTAAAAAGCTCAACAGCTTTAGTGTCTGGATATTCACGTTCTGAAATATGGCAACCCTACTTTAATTTCTTAAATCTTAATCCCATCTCCCTATTTCTACACACCATGGTCACGATACTGCTTTTTGAAAAAAGAGAAATATATGATCTCACATTGATCACCTCATTTGGTTTGACTCTTGCAAGTTACAACTCCATTTTATTGATGTCTCCTGGAAATAAGCGATTCAGAAATAAACTATCTTGTTCCATTATTCAATAATTGTTTTCAAGTATTAAAACACTGACTGCCTCAGCTCTTTCTATCAAGTAGAATTACTCTACCTGAACTCCTTCTGTGCTCTGGCTTATCACATTCAGGCACCTCTCCACAAAGAGCTACAGTCACATTGGGCTACCTCCACAAGCGTGACCAAGCATCCACCCACAGAAGAAGAGTAGAAGAGTTTGGATTTGATATCCCGCTTTATCACTACCCGAAAGAGTCTCAAAGCGGCTAACATTCTCATTTCCCTTGCTCCCCCACAACAAACACTCTGTGAGGTGAGTGGGGCTGAGAGACTTTAAAGAGGTGTGACTAGCCCAAGGTCACCCAGCAGCTGCATGTGGAGGAGTGGGGAATCGAACCCGGTTCACCAGATTATGAGTCCACCGCTCTTAGCCATTACACCACACTGGCTCTCAGTGACAGAGGGTCACATATATGTAAAAAAAAAAAGGGGGCCAAAAAAATCAATCCTGAAATAAAAGAGCTGAGGTAATTGACCATGTTTGTAGCTAATACTAGGACCAAAATTGCCCTCCAAGTTTCCCAACAATATTGTCGCTGCAAATACAAGGGTGCAAGGACTACTCTGACAAAGTCACCAAGGGTTATTTGTTTGTTTGTCATAGCTCACAATGGTGCAAGCCTCTCTCTGGGGCTTTCTACTCACCATACTGGAATGGCTTGTGGGTGATGTCATGTCGTGTTGTGTTGTGTTGTGTTGTGTCAGAGGGCTGTGTGTTGTTTAACTCTTTCACCTCCGATTGGCGAAAAAAAGAGCTGGGTGAAATATGCAGCGCAGTCTTATTCGTATTGAGCAATATTTCAATCAAGGAAAATCTTCTTTACATTTCAATTAAGAATGAAGATTCTGCAATTAGCCAGTTCTGGCCCCAGTTGATACACATACTTCAAGGGAACCTCTGTAGGGAACATAACTCTAATTCAGGATACACGTACTAGAGTCCTGCTTTTGCCTAAATTCTGTTTGGATGTCTTGCTTTGGTAGAATTGAGGCTTTCCCCCCTTCCTGTGACTGTATTTTTAATCCATAAAGATTAAAAGGAGTGAACAAAATGCTTGTCATCTGAAAGGTTTCTTCCACACTGGGCAGTTAATTCTGTCTCTTCCTATTATCTGATGCTGTGGATTCATTGACAACAAAGATTTGTCTTTAGAAGTGCTGACAAGAACATGTTGTGACGTGTAGTGCAACCACAGAGTTGAATGTAAATCCAAAGGGTGGTTGGGGGAGGGGGGGACTAGTCAGGCAGCAAAGATAAAAGCAAGTGGGGAAAGAAGGAAGGGAAATAGATTCTCCAATTACCCAGGGTTTCTAGGGTAGGGTACCCTCACCTGTGTGACTGTTGGCTTGATTATTTTAAAACTGCCTTTAATCTAAAGGCATGATATAAATGCTTTCAAATAATCAATCAAACCAATGGCCGGTCTGAACCAGATTTCCTCAACCTCGGCCCTCCAGATGTTTTGAGACTACAATTCCCATCATCCCTGACCACTGGTCCTGCTAGCTAAGGATCATGGGAGTTGTAGGCCAAAAACATCTGGAGGGCCGAGGTTGATGAAGCCTGGTCTGAGCTAACAGTCTGATTAAAATTGGGAAAGGGCTGTAGATAGCATGAAGGAGCAGGTTGCTGTAGGCGGTGAGAGGGTTGAAGTCTGTCCTCTTACCTCTCTCCTGTTCACCTCCTTGCTAGCCTCTTGGTTCCTAGAATCGATAGGGATGCGTAGATCTTCCAAGGCTCTCCATGGATTGTTTCCAGGTTTCTCTGTGGTCCTTTTCTCACCACAAATAATAATAATAGAAGGAAAATCTGAGGGATTTAGAGCCGATATGAGTGGTTTCAAAGCTTCCCTTCATCTCCTGTCTCCATCAACCCACCCTGCCTCCACCAGCATGGTACCTTCAAAGCCATACCCACCACCACCCTCCATCCTTCTTGTGGGAAAAGCCAAACATTCATCAAATGCTTGCCAAAGAAACTGAGAATATGCATGTCAACAAAAAAATCACTGGGGAATGCTCCAAGTTTCTTTTCTTCTGGGAGCACTGACTTTCTTTGGTGTATTTCCACAGGATCTTTCCTCACTCTCAGTTATTCTCTAAATCTAATTAGGAACTTTCATACACAATGCAAGAATAGGAAGAAAATCTATTTATGTTAAGGTGATGGTGCGTATCTGCATATCTCAGTGTTCTCTCGAATATTCTTTAAGATAACATGTTGAGGTTTCTCAATAGATAAATACAACTACATACAATGAATGTATGTGATGTACACAAATAACATTTGCTTCCTTCAAAACACAGGTACCACTCATAAAAAAAGTAAATATAAAAATACAGCCTTGGCCAGAAAGGCCCAGTGAAACTTTTAAACACAACCTGGTGTTTGAAACCAAATTGCAACGCCCAAGTTAACAAATCAGATCAGGTTTGCTGAGAGGCCTATATAATCAAATGAGTTTTGAAATGATTGAGAATAGAGATGCACAGATATTATGAGATCCATCATATTGTAATTATTGTTGGAATATTAGTCTGCTCATCTGTAGATGATAATTGCACTGCTTTTTGTATTTTTCTTTTTTATTGAATTATAATTATGTATTGTTTTATTAAATGTAATATATCTGCTGAAGTTATTTCCTTAAAAATGTTAATTAAAAGAAATTGTCCCTTACCAACTAATGCCCTTTTAGCATTAATAATGAGCTCATGATGCAGTGAAATGGAGATTTTATTGATCCTTAGGAATGTTTTCAGAAAACCGGTCAGTAGAAGATAAAAGGCCTAGTTGATGGTTAAGCAATACTGATATTCTGACAGGGATATACAGTGACTCCCTGAATATAGATATTAGCTTCAGGATAATACAAAACTGTTAGCCAGCTTCAAAATAACCCAGGAGTATTATGAGCATGAAGTGAAGCTCTCCTTATTTCCAGATTAACTGCTTGATAGTGTTTGGTACATAACCTCTCCAGCACCTATCTAATCTTTCTATCTAATAGATACAGCAAGAATTCTACTTCCAGCCAGCAAAAATGTCATATCTCCAGGAAGCAGTGTCATTAATATTGTATTCCAAACTGAGATACTGTAGTGGTAAATGATGGCTTTATCACAATGTGGTTTTCTACTACAAAATATAACCTTTGAAACTTTGGGGCAACACCTAAACACTTGAATAGTGGTTAGAAGGATTTCTTAAGCCCTCTTCAGCTGTTCAGCCTGACCACATAAGTATAGATAATGGAGATATTAAATTCAGTTTGCATTTAAAGGTGAACCTACATAACTTGCACTTCCTAAAACATAGACACCCACTGAAATTCAGACTACTCTGAATTTTGCAGTGCAGTTCTCTGGACAAGTAATGTGTTTTTTAAAAATACATATAATAGAGTAAAGTGTGCATATAATTGCCTTTTATTAGGGGAAATTGCTTTGCAAACTGTGTATATTAGGAGCAAATCACACTAAATTTCTGATGAATTTTCATGAGGACTTCTTTTTTTTAACTGCAAACCAATGTGGAAATGTAGAAAGCTGAATTTAAGATGGGGAAAAGGAAGTGAGAGAAACAAAAATTGGCAGATTTGCCCATCCCTACACACAAGACCAAAAAGTAGAGAAGGGGCAGAAAGGTATGCGCACAAGAGACACAAGCCCTCCACAGACCAGTTCCATTTAGGATCTTCTCACACTGAGTGGGGAGATCTGAAGAGGGCTTCCTTCTGGATGATGTCAAATAGGACAACCCTACCCTTTCCCCTGCAATCTGAGACACACACAGAGAAGGCATCATCTGTACTGCAAACCTTTGAGAACACTGAACTTATATTGAATCTCTAATGGAATTCTGACTTGGAACAAGGCTTAGTTTGGGAGAAGTAAGGATGGACCTGCATACAGATCCAAATTCAACAGCTCAGTAAAATCCCTCATATTACTGCATAAATTACATTGCGCATCTCTCCGTAGTGGGAAGTGGTTTGTATTGATTAAATGTGAATGGATAATGATTTGGAAGCAGTGAGAAGATTACCTCCTGTTGCCAGTATGAACAGAACAGAACAGACCATAAGCTGTGCTTAGCAGATACTGATGTGTTGGGCTATAATAGTAGGACGCTGATGAGCCAAAACTATTGAATGGACTTGACACTAATTGGGCCCTCTGCACGACAATGGCGACATGTGAGAAAATACATGACAACATTCCTGACACCTCAGGAATTTTGTTAACTTCTAAAAAAGAATGGAGATCTTTGCACAGATGGTGTGCATATCAATGCTCTTTCTTGGCTCCCAGCAGGATCATCCACTTTCTGTTGGAGGTGGGTTCAGAATCAAGCTGAAATCAAGAGCTGTTTCATATTAACTAACCTTACTTACTGTTTTAGGAAAATGTCATACTTCTCTGATTCCATATTGATGTGATATAAATTTATTATAAATGTAAGGGTAAATATAGATTATAAGAACAAAGTTGTGCAGGCCTGAATAAAGTATAAGACAAAAGAGTTCTTACCTAACTTAAAGCCAATACAAGTAGTATTGAAAAATGCTTTATGATGTTTGCCATCTCTCAAACACATGAACTTCTGCAAGTCTTCAAATTTGACAAAGTTTTATCTATTGATACAGGAGTATTTATGCTATTTAAAATCCCAGTTATGCTGAGAATGTTAGGTTCAACTCTCATTATATGAAAGCAGCTCTGAGTAGCTCTGCCACATGAAATAAGCTACACATAATCCGATTCAGCCACTTTGGTGCACAGATATGGGGTTAATGCCTCCAGAGAGCTTGCTATGAGCAGAGCTGCCCCATTTGTTGTAGTATCAAACACTATTCAGAGTCTGTAATGGCATTGCGTGCATAGAGCATTCCCTCAGGTTGAAGTGAATGAGGTCAGCCCGGACTTTACAAAGTATATTCCACAAAGCACATTCCATAGCTTTAAATTTTTGCAGGCTTCATTTTTTTTTAGTATTGTTTTCAGTTATATTATGCCTTATACAAATATACAGCTCAAGTATTATCTGAATGCAGAATGGATGAGGAATTCTGAAATTAATTAATTAAATCTCTTCCCATACATTTTTTTCAGTCATGTAGTCACCTTTTACTTTGATCTTGAGGGTGCTTCTTGTTTCAAGTTTGATACTACCTGGACACACAACATGAACTGGAAAAATCAAGGAATCTGACATCAAAGGGCTTCAGAGGCTCATGATGCTAGCGTCAAAGAATAAACATGCTTTATGGACCCCTGAATTCTTTCCTGGCTGAGATTAACATGGAAGCTGGAGAAGAATCCCTCATTTTTCTTCTGCCACCCCAGCCCCTCTAATTTCCAAGACACCCGGCATCTGGATGTCTAACACCCTACCTCCTCTCCTTAAAGACTTATTGGCTGTCACCAGTAGTAACATATAATCATAAGAAAATCTATTTCCTTCATTCTCCTCCTCTAGTGTCATAGTGTGCTCGATGAAAGGCTTCTGGGAGAAGAAAAGGCCACTAGTTCTCCCCCCCCCCCCCGGTCTGCTAATGCTAGGAAAGCAGAAGGGGTGTGTGTCAGGGGGAAACGACTGACCTCCCCTCTACCTGTGTCCCATTGCTACTTCCACGGTCAGCAACTATGGCAAGACTTTGACCAGAAAACAAGCACTTGTTTTGGTAAAAACTCATCTCATTTCTGAACCAATCTAACGTACGAACTGTAGCTTTAAGATGAAATGAGCAGTGACGATGAAAAGATCAGACTTCTGGCTGCATGTGTTTTGAAAGAACCAAGCAGTGATTTATACACTTGTGCCCCATTCATAATAAATATGAGGTGTATATAGCTTGTGCTCAAGCATCTGTACTCGGGTACAAAATGTTTTGTGAGAAAATGCCCTGCTGCTTTGTCTTTAATTGCATTATTTTATGCTGAGCACCATGACCTGAAATCTAATATGGGGAAGGGCAGAGAGTAGCTTTTAAAAATAGAATTCAGAAAACATGAGCAGTTCTGTGTATGTACGTGCCTGCACTTTTCACAGAAACCTGATGTACAATAATTAAACTTTCCCAAATGCTTAATCTTCTCTTGGAAGGTTTCCTTATCTCTTTGTCTCTATGTCAAGAAAAGTTTTACCTCTGTAATTTCTATGTGTTGAGCTGCAGTTAATGATAGAATAAGGCGGCCAGTAGTTTAAATGTAGGAGGAGATACTGAACAAGCAGGAGAGGGAAGGACGAGCATAGATCAGTGGTAGATGCTGTGCTTTGCATGCAGCAGGTCTCAGGTTCAATCCTAATTTCCACTGAAAGGATCCTGTTGGGCTGGCTTCAGCCATCTGTTACCCTCCAGATATTTTGGACGGCAATTTCTATCTGCTCCATCCAGCAAAGCTCTGTTTTAGGAAAAGAAGCCGCTCCCTCTTGGAGAGTCACAACCAGCAGAACAGACAAAATAGGTCAATTTTGTATATGGAGAGAAATACATTGAGTTGTTTTGCTCAGAGCGGCTCTGTTGAAATCAGTGGATCTATCTTAGTCCTGGTTATTAATTTCGTTGGATCTACTTTGAATTAAACGTAATTGACCCCTCATGGTTCCTTCCAACTCTACAACTCTGACTGCCACTCACTGAGATTATAATTGACTCATTTTTCAAATTAAATTTCTATGCCACCCTTCATCCAAGAATCACAAGACAGTTCACAGCACTAAAATACATAACATAGTAACAAACAAAAACAATACTCCCCTACAGTTTGCAATGTTAAAACTCAGTGTTTTAGTTCACCAGTTGCTGAAAACAGTGCCTATAGAAGTGACTCTATGGAAATAAGCAGTCCAAACCTACACACAGGTACCAAGAAGTAAGTCTGTTCTGCCTAGGGTGGCTTACACCCATGGGGTAAGCATTCTTCCAAGCTGCATTTTGTTCTAGGAATGCAGCCGTGCTGCAGTGAGCAGCCAAGCTGATGCCTGAAGTAGCGGCAAAGCTTTTGCATTTAGGAAAAGAAAGGGAAAAGATGGAAAGCCCTCAGTAACCTTATATGTAATGGTAAGTTTAATGGTAAAAAAATAAATAAAAAAAATGCCCACTCCCAAATGTCTCTCTGTCATACTCGCACACACACAAATGCAAACACATACACATGAAATTTTTCATACAATTTATTTTATTGCAATGGAAAAATATTTGGGCCCAGTTCATGGATCTCCTGAAGCTCATCTATGGACCCTCTAACACAGAACTTAAGGAGGAAACTGAAAGAGCAATTTCCTTTTTCAGCTCTATGTCAAATTAATTCTACTGGATCTGATTTTTGCCCAGTTCCCTTGTAAAATAATTCAAAGTTCCATCTTGATCTCTGAGCTCCTACATCAGAAGTGTGGGAAAAGTTGTCTAGACCTTTTTAGTTGGATGCCTTTTTGATTTGCATCCTTCTTAGTTCTAAACCTTTGTACAGATGTGCTCTAAAAAACCAACACCCCACAGTTTCACTCATTTTCATCACCACCACCTGCTTCTCTTACTTTCAGTCAAAATGTCATTTTTGGACTTACTCGTTTATTTTATTTTATTTCCATACAGTTCAATCCTTTACTTAATTCAGCCCATGCCCTTGTTTAATCAGGTACACTAATCCAATGAGATTTTTCTTTCTGTGTCTAGATAACCTGCCTCACATTGCAATCAAAACTTCACTGCTTTCGGCATATAGGCTACTTTACAAGCAGCTATAATCGGATAAATGCTTTAATCTGTTAGTCAAAAATTCGGATGTTGCCTTACCCAATTTAGATGGGAAATGGAAGTCTATAGTCGAGTTAATGGAATACATGTCTAAGTTTATAGTTTGCTTTAGGGAAGAAATAATAGTACATTTTCAAGCTGGGTTCTTCCCCTACCCAAGAAGCCTGCAGATATATTAAAATGTTAATGGTTCAGACTTCTAACTGCCAATTGTCTGATAAATGACGAATACCGGTGGAACAGCAGATGGCAATAAGATGTCACTTGTTAAGGACATCATGTTTATCTGAGCATATGCTTTGAGGAGTGTAATAGATTATGTCTTCATAATAATTATTAGAAAAAGAGATTGTGCTCTATTTTTACATTAAAAAAACAGCTTTGTCTTAATATCCATGAGACAATCTGGCCTTTTGTTTCTTAACAAGATAGAGCACTGGAAGCAATTTTATTATCAAAGACTGGAGATATTTACAATTTCAATTGATTGGTGGGAGAACATCAAATGGGAGACAAAGCAAGTCAAAAGCCAGAGTCAAAACCCGAGAAGGGAAGCAGAGAAGAAATGGATATTCAAATGTGTTTCTCCAGAATGCTTTTGGAGTCAACCACATGCAGCCGTTCTATGTTCTATGCATGATGTAGGCTGAACTTGTGCTGATCCTTCATTCATCTGCATAGTAGTAAGATCTCAGATAACCATTACAAAGTGGTTATGCATTAATTTGGGTGTGTTGAGAAGGCTCATAGCTTAGAGTTAGAGCATGTGTTTTCCATTCAAAAGTGTCAAATTTAATTTCAGATACGGCTGGGGGAATTAACCTTCCTGAAACACCAGAGAGTCACTTCCAGACTACACTGAGCTAGAGGAATCAGAGATGCCACTCTGTATAAGACAGCTTACTTGATATAAGGCACTTTCCTATAAGTGCATAGGAAGCTGCCACATACCAAGTCAGACCAATGGTCCATCTAATTCAGTACTGTATACACTGACTGCCAGCGTCTCTCCAGGGTCCCAGGCAAAAAGTCTTCCTAACCCTAGCTGGAGATGCTGGGGACTGAATTTGATTCCCTTAGCATGCAAGCTGATGCTCTACCACGGAGTGATTACCCTTCCCTGCATTATGCCATGCAATTAGGAGACAAGTGAAAACATTAAGACAGGTATCAGGAACCTGTGGCCCTTCATGCAGCATGGGAAATGGACAAGGATGATGGGAGCAGTAGTTCTTCAACATCTGGACAGTGGTCAGAGATGATGGGAATTGTAGTCCAGCAATATCTGGAAGGCCATGGATTTTCCGCCCCTTGTGCCAAATTCCAATTGTGGACCCGCAGTCATCATTACGCCTTTAGTTTTCTATCGCAGAACTAGGATGCCTCTCAATATTTAGTACTTAAGAATTCCTGGAAAATGGCTTTGCAAATAAATTGTTCATAGGCCTACAGATCTGGGATTAAATACAATTTGGCAAATAAAATATTATTATTTTGGCATAATTTCATGGTAAGCTTTCTTACTACAATGCACTGAAGAATGTTGATTTCTTAATAGTATCCCTTTTAGCTACAATACATTAATTTGCTGGTATTTTGCTGCACAATTTCACACATATACATATTGCACTGAGACAGATGTTTAAATTCTGAACTCAACTCTTTATGAAACTTACTGCATTTGATAGTGCAATAGATTTTTGTGTGTATCGAGATGTCTTTTCTTAGTCACTTCAAGAGTTTTAAAGATTCCAGCAGTATGTAGAATTAGTGCTGTTGCTGCTGCTGCTACTACTACTGGGAGGCGAGAGTTATTAGAATATTATTAGTGTGATTAGAATACGTGAAGACTTAAAAGGGGCCTCCTAATTATTGCACTGTTAGAGGTTCATGTTTGTACCCATTCCCCCTTGCATTCTCTTATTTGATTATGAGAAGGAAAATTATATCTTTTCTGAGAATAAAATGTCTTTGGCTGCAGTCGGGAGCATAATTAGGTTAGCTAAATCCCATTGAAGCCAATGGAGTCTGAGCAGCCTAACTTTGCTCAGAAATACAGCCTTGGCATTGGGTACTCATATTCACCACCAATGGAGAAAACGCTGAATCAAAATTCTCAGCTGATTACACACTTGCTATAATTACAGCAAACTGCAAGTTTTTGAAGTTATTACACTAATGTTCATGAGACTCTGTCCCCAACCTGTTATTGAATTGCTTCCTTACATAAATGTGGATCCCATGTGGCCAGCTATACCAGTGCTTCTAATTGCACTGTATTTACTTTGCTCCAGAATTATCATTTTGCTTTCATCAGCACTTATGGGTAATCTAATTGTTCCTAAGCAAATTACTTAGTATCACAACACTAATTAGGTAGCTTGTCAGGCCCTCTTGCAGTGGTTCATTT
The DNA here is from genome assembly GCF_964106645.2 of Podarcis pityusensis. Lineage (NCBI taxonomy): Eukaryota > Metazoa > Chordata > Lepidosauria > Squamata > Lacertidae > Podarcis > Podarcis pityusensis. The sequence continues at coordinate 39,550,469 of NC_138027.1, forward strand.
TTCTGCAAGTATTTTTAACCTTTGGCAGTCTCTCTCTCTCTTTCTCACTCACACACACACATTTCAATTCTCCTGCCAACAAGAATCATAGAATTGTAGAGTTGGAAGGGACAATGAGGGTCAACTAGTCCAACTCTCTGCAATACAGGAATCTCAATTAGATCATACATGACAGATGACCATCCAACCTCTGCTTAAAAACCCCCAAGGAACGAGGGTCTACCAATTCTTGTGGGAGTCAGTTCCATCGTTGAACAACTCTTACTGTTGGAAAGTTCTTCCTGATGTTTAGCCAGAATCTCCTTTTTGTAATTTGAAGCCATTAGTTTGGGTCCTAGCCTCTGGAGCAGGAGAAAAGAAGCTTGCTCCATCCAACATGTGGCAGCCCTTTAGATATATGAAGATGTCTATCATATATCCTCTTAGTCTCCAACTCCCTCAACCCTTCCTCGTAAGGCTTGGTTTCCAGACCCTTAATTATCCAGGTTGCCCTCCTCTGCACACTTTCCAGCTTCTCAATATCAATAATTGTGGTGCCAGGACTGGACACAATACTCCAGGTGTGGTCTTGCCAAGGCAGACTAAAGGTAAAGGTAAAGAGAACCCTGACCATTAGGTCCAGTCGTGACCGACTCTGGGGTTGCGGCGCTCATCTCGCTTTATTGGCCGAGGGAGCCAGTGTACAGCTTCCGGGTCATGTGGCCAGCATGACTAAGCCACTTCTGGTGAACCAGAGCAGTGCACAGAAATGCTGTTTACCTTCCCACTGGAGCGGTACCTATTTATCTACTTGCAGTTTGACGTGCTTTTGAACTCCTAGGTTGGCAGGAGCAGGGACCGAGCAATGGGAGCTCACCCCGTCGCAGGTATTCGAACCGCCGACCTTCTGATCGGCAAGCCCTAGGCTCTGTGGTTTAACCCACAGCGCCACCCGCATCCCAAGGCAGAATAGAGTGGTACTATTACTTCCATCGATCAGGACACTATACTTCTGTTGATGCAGCCTAGAACAGTATTACCACCCCCCCCTTTTTTGCTGCTGTGTCATACTGTTAAGCTTGTCATCTACTAAAACTCCTAGATCCTTTTCATGTGTACTATTGGCAATCCAGGTGTCCCTTGGCAACACAAGAACAGGCCTTCTCTGCAGTGGCTCCCTGTCTATGGAATGCTCTCCTCAGGGAAGTTCACCTAGTGCCTACATTATACACCTTTAAGTGCCAGGCAAAAACATTCCTTTTTAACCAGGCCTTTGGTTGATCTTATTGACATCCAACACCCTTTTAGAATGTGGCTTGGGGGGGCGGTTATCGGGTTACTGCTTTTGGTTTTATATTTTATATGTTGTGGTCTTGTTGTGAACTGCCCTGAGACCTCCAGGTATAGGGCGGTGTATAAGTTGAATTATTATTATTATTATTATTATTATTATTAAATCTATTTGTTCAGCTTTTTCTTCCTGCCTAGGTATAGAACCTTACATTTTTTTCTATTGAAATTTATTTTGTTAGATTTGCTCCAGTTTTCCAATCTGTGTTGGTCATCTTGAATCCCAATTCTGTCTTCAATGACATTGGCTACCCCTCCGTTTAGTGTCATCTGCAAATTTGATGAGCATCCCCTCAGTTCCTTCATCCAAGTCATTTATAAAGTTGTTGAACAATAACAGACCCAGGATAGAACCCTGCAGCAGCTCATTTGTCCTTTTCCTCCATGATGCCAAGGAACTCTTAGTGAGCACTATTTGGGTTCAGTCAGTCAACCAGCTCCAAATCCAGCTAACAGTCCATATTTTATCAGCATTTCCACAAGGATATTGGGGGGACTTGGTCAAAAGCCTTACAGAAATCAAGATATACAACTTCATCATAGGGATGGGAAAATAGGGAGAAGTAATTATTGTCAATTAGCTTGCCTATTGACATCAGGACAGAATGGGGTCCCATACTGTTGTGAAAATCATTGGTATACTTATACACTGATGTTACACCAGTGTGTCATGGGCTTCTCCTGCTGAACAGTGGCCTGAAGGGGGAGTGACTCCACCTGCAGCTGATCAGCCTTCAAGGACACAGAGGAGAAGGCACTGATGAGAACCAGCTGGCTTCAGCCTTCTTAAGCAGAGCTTCCAACAGCAGTCAGGTACTGGAAACAATGCTTGTCATTCCTGGCCCTACCTTGCTGCTTTCTGCTCATCTTTACCCTTGATCATCAGGTTCTCTGTCCCCTGGATTCTCTGACCATATGGATTGCTGTTTGCCCAACCCTAGGGCTGCACCTGACTTTGAACGCTGACTCTTCCTCCAGGCAAGTACACCTCAGAGACACTTCCAGTTGCCTGGTCTCCCACTCCACTGAACTCTGGACATTGCTGCTCAGCAATGAGACTACGACACAGTGTTTCCTGCAGTCAGTATATAATATATAAAAGAAAGCAGATATGACTTATTCTGAACTTCTATTGGCAAGGATTTCCACAAGGCAGGGACTATCACACTAAAGGTTTGGCCTCTGGTAAAAGCTGACTGAACCTCAGGCTAATGGAAGGCCATAAAAAAATGCCCCATCTGAAGATCTTAATGATCATAAGGAATAAGGTGGTCCTAAATGTACTTTGGACACAGGTTGTTTAGGGCTTTGAGATTGACACAAGAACCTTGAACCTAAACTGGTAGCAAATCAGCAACCAATGCAGGGTCTAGGTTTATGACACCCTTACACTGAAGGAGGCTTAGAGTTAAATGCCCGGGGACATGTAAATGAAGAAGTTGATTATCTGGAATGGGCACCATAGAAGGCTGTGGAATAATATATAATATAATATAATATAATATAATATAATATAATATAATATAATATAATATAATATGAAAGACAGATCAGACAGCATGGAGGAAGTCAATTTTCAAGGATAAGAAATAATATCCCTCATCTAAGCATTCCATATTGTGTCAATTATCACAAATCAGAAATAAAACTGCTTGTTCCAAAATGGACATGCTAAAAATAACACAAAAGAAAAACATCAATTATTTGTAGATATAGAAACATTCTGGAAAAAGGCATAAAAAACGGAACAGGTTTTTGGATGGGCAAAATATAATATGTAGCCAAATGAAAACAACCTCCCACCCCCACCATGGAAAAAACCCCACAGCATTATGCATTCAAATAGCATAGCAGGACAAAGAGATTTATATTGTGTATAAAGAAAACAAAATTAACAAAAAATGCAGGCTGCCAGATAAGGAGGACAGCTGCCAAGACAATAAAATAAGATACCCAAATGGCTGAGCAACAGAGGATTTCTTTTCGTGGTGTCTGAAAAACATATTATGAGTGGCATGACATAGAAGTCCTTTCAGTAAAGACATTAGCATGGTGTTTATTGGAAAGCAAGGCTGAATGCTATCCACACCTACCAGATGTGCTATGAGGGGAGAGATGCCATCTCTTTTACATAAGGCTAACCAGTTCCTCCTAGTCACATTCATTTGTTAGCAAAATGGTTGTCTTGCGTTACAGAATAAAGTACCTCATCAACTCAGAGGGAAATTAATTTTGCTTGCAAATGTGGGCTTGTTTAACATTCACTTTCAAGCTGCTACACATTCTGGACCTTTCACTTTCTCTTTCTCTCTCTTTAAAAAAAAATCTGGCTTATAAACTTAGCACAGAAATGGATGCCGACTGCAAAAGCTTGTACATCGTATTTGCTAATGTGTGGAAATAAAACCTTGGGGATATGCACATTATACTGGTTTCAAAAGAGCACTGCTGCCGCAATAGTCCATTTGGAACTGAACAGGCATGGCCAAAAAAGAAAAACATACATCATGCACACTGACTAAGATGGATGTGATGGTCTTTTGGATGCTTTGGAATATTGCTTTCTCTGTGGTTCTGAATGTGCATAGTATATTAGTATACAGTATAGCTATAACTATCTCTCTGTCTCTCTCTCTATCTCTCTATCTATCTCTCTATCTACCTATAAAACTATATCCAAGGATACTCTTCCTGAATCCCAAAATAGTTTTCAACCTTCTAGGGGGACAGTGGATATGATCTTCACTGCTCGACAGCTTCAAGAAAAATGCAGAGAGCAAAGCCAACCCCTGTATATGGCATTTACTGTCGACTGTCCTTCTGAAAATCAGCTGGCCAGATAAATTTTTCAACATCCTTCTGTTCCTCCATGATATGACAGCAACAATGGCGGATAACGATGGCTCTCAAAGTGAACCATTCACAGTGAAATCAGGTGTTAAACAAGGATGTGTTATTGCCCCAACTCTATTATCTTCGTCGCCATGATCCTGCACAATGGGAAAGGGAAACTCCTCACCTGGGTAGAAATCATATATCAAACAGATAGAAAGCTTGTTGATCTGAGTAGGCTGAAAGCAAAGAGTAAGGTTACTATAATGTCCACCACAGAGTTTCAGTATGCTGATGACCACATGGCATGTGTACACTCAAAGGATGACCTTCAAAACATCCTAAATATTTTTGCAGAAGCTTACAGAAAACTTGGCTTATTGCTCGATATTCAAAAAAACCAAAGTGCTGTACCAAGAAGCACAAATCAACCTCTCTGCAGCGCCACAAATCCAACTTCATGGTGTAATGTTGGAAAGTATTGATCACTTTTCCTACCTGGGCAGTTATCTTTCCACAAGGGCCGACATCAGTGCCAAAATCCAACATCGCCTGAGCTCTGTGAGCACAGCTTTCTTACCACTGAAGTGCAGTGTTTGAGGACCGGGACATTTTCAGGGAAACCAAAATGCTTGTTTACAAAGCTATTGTACTACCAAGTTTACTGTACACTTGTGAAACATGGACCATTTATAAACACCATCTCCAACTCCTCAAAAGGTTCCATCAATGGTGTCTCCAAAAATTTTTACACATCACTTAGGAAGACAGGCGAACTTATGTCAGTGTACTGGAAGAACCAAAGATCACCAGTGTTGAAGCAATGATTCTTCAACATCAACTTTGTTGGACTGTTCATGTTGTTTGGATGCCTGGTTATTATCTTCCAAAGCAACTACTCTATTCCCATCTTAAGAATGGAAAGCGAAATACTGGTGGACAACAAAAGAGGTTTAAAGACAAAAAAGAAAAAAGAAAAAAGGAGTAAAAGCACTGGTAACTAGGAAACACTGGCCTACAAGCACTCAAATGGGAGAACAGCCTTTACCGAAGGTGTCATGGACTTTGAAGAAGCACGAACTCAGGCCAAAAAGGAGAAATGAGCTAAGATGAAGGCACGTATGGCAAGTCCTCACCATGATCAACTCCTGTCCCCAATGTGGAAGGACGTGTGGATCCAGAATTGGCCTCCACAGTCACTTACGGACTCACTATTAAGACCATATTCATGGAAGACAATCTTACTCAGCTACAAGTGATCACCAGAAGGGGGGCGGGAGGAGACTGTATACATAGCATTCAGGCTTTCAGGTTGCTGTTTTTTTTAAATACCAGTGGGAGAAATGTGTTTAAGTAAAAGACTTTTTATGGAATCCAACTGTGATAGGACATGCCAACATCAGAACCTTGTTCATTATGTGCTGGACTTTCACATGTGTTCAATCAAGTTCATATGTTTTAAATAGCAGTGACAATGCAGCTTTGGTGGCAAGCAGGATTGAGTTCAATGATATAGTGTGTGCTTTTTACAAAATGGTACCAGAACCCTTTTAAAAAAAAAAAAGGATTATTGGGCCTAGGGCAAAAACACTTGTCCAAGACCTGAAATAATTTTGCACTGGGCAGAGTAGAAACTACATGGACTAGGGAAGCATAAAAACTTAGCCGTAGAGCACATGCTTTGCACACAGGGCTTAAATCCTTGGTGTTTTCTGATAGGGCTGGGAGAGACTCCTGTCTGAAACCCAGGAGAGCCACTTCTGGTTGGTGCAGAAAACACTGAGCTACATAGGCCAATGGTTTGACTTTCTATAAGGCTATGTTCTAGATGCACCAATGGCTGAATTCAGTACAAAGCATCTCATTATAACACATGTTCATGTGGAAAACAAATAATTCCTAGGTTTAAATTTTTCTTCCCCCGTGGGATGTGTACATGATTACTTGCGGCATGTCTCTCTCTTCCTACTCTGTCCCCCACACAATGGATTCACTTGTAACTCCATGTCTGCAGATGTGCCGAGGCAACCTGGAATGGTATAGTGGAAACCATTTATGATCCCTTAATGTATATCATGAAGGCTGGCAACATCTACCCTGTCGCATGGGAATCCCTTGCAGATGGCCACAATCCAGAGGAGGAATGACCACTGGGAGGAGTGCAGACACCATGGTGCATCTGCAGCAGCACAACCAAACACCTTCATCTGCCCTACCTGCAGCAAAACATGTATCTCCCATAATGGTTTCTACAGCTACAGCAGGTGCTATAACCTTCCAACAGTTTGACTTCACCCTCAAAGGTGCATTTCTCCATTGCCTCCTGAGAGAGACAGATGCCAACAATTTGGTTTTTATGTATGCTTGATTTCTTTAATTTTAATGTGCAATTTAGACCCACACCCTTCACTTTTTTCTTTATCGCATGAAGAACTGAGAATCTTACAAAGCCAGCATGGTCCATGAACAGCAATCAGTTCTGCTGTCAGATTGTTGCCCCTGGTCACATATGGTGCACTACTAATGGACTCCAATGGGAGATTATGCTCATCCTTTTATGGCTGCAGGGATTCTCACAGTAATGGCGAGAACAACATTGTGAGCAATCACCATCTCTGAGAGATTACCCAAACCTCCCACGTGAAATCTAAAGCATACCCAAAGGCACATGGAGCTGACATTGACTTCAAGGATGTCTGAGGTTAGAAGCACTAGTTTGGATAACATAACTCAGTCAGTATTTTTTATATTTTAATTTCCAGATCTTACTAGATAGAAATTGTGCTTGGATCATGGGAGGGGGCACTTTATCTATTGACTATGAAGACTGAGGAGATTGATTTACAATACCTATCCATCACCATTTCAAGCTGTCTTTTGAAGATTAGCCAATTGACTGCCCTATTGTGTGCTCCTCTGCAGATCAGGCTGCTGTCATATTTCATCTTCCTGGCAAATCTCATCAACTTAATTTAGAAAGTATAAATCAAGCTTTTGGCTTTTGGCAAAGAGTCTGGAAATCAGTTCAGTCTGTTGTGTTGATGATGATGACCCCCTGCATGGACTTCAGATGCCTTTGGAGAAAGGTTAATAAAACCTTTTCAGCATTCTGATGGGTATTGGCTTCTGAGTCACACCTCTTAAGAAGTGTCATGCAACCTGGGCAAAGATTTCTCTAGCTTCCTACGAAGGAGTTAAGAGTTATGTGTGAAACATGATTTGTATGCCAAGGGTTTGAATAGTTGATTCAGAAAAAAGTTCTCAATCAAGAGGCGAACAACTGACAAATGCCAGTTTTATTCCCATCCTATTCCCATGCTGAGTTCTTAAAGGAGAAGGAAGCCGATAGGCAGTGCTACACATTGGACTGTTTATAAGTAGGGAGGTAAGAAGGTGGTGAGGACTGGAGGCAGATCGGGGTCAGTGGGGCAGTGCCCCATTCACCCTAATCAACAAGCCTCCATTGGGAGTCAATGGTGGCCAGTGTGGTGGAAGAGAGTTGGGAAGCCACTGCTGCTTACCTGGATGGGGTGGGGCAGGGCAGTGGTGAGGTCAGGGCTGTGTGGACATAGTGGCAGAGCCAATTTGGCACGCCATCAGAGCATCTACACAGTACTACATCATTGCTACTTAGTCCCCCACCCCTGCACAGGTAGGGTAGAAGGCAAAGGTAAAGGACTCCTGGACAGTTATGTCCAGTCGAATTCGACTATGGGGTGTGGCGCTCATCTCTGCTTTCTGGTCAAGGGAGCCTGCATTTGTCCACAGACGGCTTCCTGGGTCATGTGGCCAGCATGACTAAACCACTTCTGGTGCAATGGAACACCGTGATGGAAGCCAGAGTGCACGGAAATGCTGTTTACCTTCCCGCCACAACAATACCTGTTTATCTACTTGCACAGGTATGTTTTTGAACTGCTTGGTTGGCAGGAGCTGGGACAGACCAATGGGAGCTCACACCATCATGGGGATTCGTACTGCTGTCCTTACAATCAGCAAGCTCAAGAGGCTCAGTGGTTTAAACCACAGCGCCACCGCAGTGATCCTATTGTTGGGAAGGTAGCTCTGCAGCTCTGCCCTCCCCTGCCAGCTGCTGCTGGTGAGGCCTTATTTTGGGCAGATAGACCAAATGGCCATGTGGAGCAGCCAGTGGTGAGCAGAAGGTTGATCGGCATTTACTAGTAGATCTGTAAGTGGTTGGAAGTAGACGGGAAGGATTTATTGCATCAAATTGTTTAACAATGGCAACAACAAAATGTCTCCCGCATCTTAAATTATGCTGCTGAAATTATAGAAATCTCCAAGGAAGAAGAGTCTACCACCTCTTCTGGGAGTCCGTTCCACTGTTAAATGTGAATAAGGATTCTGTGGGGGACTGAGTGGGTTTTTTATGTAAGCTCAATTCAGTTTTTGTACTCAAAATAAATTCATGGTTTCAGAATTATTTAATTCTAAGTATATTATTATTATTAGACGTCTCTTGCACCTGGCTCCAGTTTGTGGATCTTGAATTCTAGAAAGAGATGTCGATCCACAGGCATGAAGTCTGCTCAGTCCTGATACAGAGATTCTCAAAAACTCCACGGTGGTGTATGGTGGCTTTATTTTAACAACAATGACATGTTTAAGCCTTCACGAAGAGAGCCCCAAGGTATCTATGGCTGGCTCCCTAGAGCTGAAATGCATTGGATTAGATTTAATTTTACATGATTGTGTTCTAGATTCTAGTAACTTTTTTTTAAAGAATATATATGTATATAAAACAACCAAAAACTGTCTTTGATTCTGGTGTCTGTGACCTTTTCAGTTGGTGACATTTAGATACACTGGTTTCTCATTTGTCATATTTGTTGCTGTTTAAAGGTCCTCCATTAGAGAGCTGCTTCTTCTTATGCCATCAGGGTATGCTACAAACTACCAAAGGACAAGTTCATGCCTCAGGGGGATCACACTCTAAAATGCAAAAGAGGGAAACAACAGAGAAAGCAAATGGAAACAGAAGGTGGGGTAAAGAGGGTGAGAATATACAGTATGATATGGGGTCTAGTAGGATATGTAATATAATTGCTGACATAAAATCAGTTAATCATCTTGACTTGCATTCATTTACATGAAAAGGCAAATGAAAGAGAAATACAGTGGTACATCGGTTTACAAACTTAATCCGTTCCGGAAGTCCGTTCTTAAACCAAAGCCGTTCTTAAACTGAGGTGTGCTTTCCCTAATGAGGCCTCCTGCTGCTGGTGCCTTTCCACTGTTTGGATTCCGTTCTTAGACTGAGGTAAAGTTCTCAAACCAAGACACTGTTTCCACTTTTGAGGAGTTTGTAAGCCAAATCGTTCTTAAACCGGACTGTTCTTAACCGAGGTACCACTGTAATCCATTCAACAGTCCATTTTGTGACTTTCATTTAAACTTCCACAATAATATTTTTTGGGAAGAGTTTAGTCCTCTACACATTACTAAAAATCATCATCATCGCTACTTTGAAGAACTCAAGGTGCTGTACATTTTTATTTCACTCTCTTTTTTTATCCTCACAACAATCCAGTGAGATAGGTTAGGCTGAGAAACAGTCTCCCAGTGAGCTTCAAACCTCACTCAGCCGAAGGTCACCCAGCAAGCTTCAAGGCTAAGTGAGGTTTTGAGTTGTGCATCTACTTTTGCTGTCATCCTATTCAAGAAAATGTCTGAGCTGTTATGACTTGTTTTTGTTTTGTTTTCTAAAAGAACTGACTAAATATTTTCAAAATTATGTGCAAAAAATATACACAACAAAGCCTGCGCAAAATATGTATACTATACATATTTCTCTACTACTCTGCATATATATACATATACTATATTTCTGCAGCATGATTTTATAAGTATTAGTATGTAAGTATTTTATATGGTTATAAGCATTGCTGTCTTTGTTTATGTGCTGGTTTTTTAGGACTCCTGCAGCATATAAATAATATCAGTATAATATTATACATATGATAATGCAGATTAACATGGGAGAATTCCTTGCATTTTTAGTGGAATCAGTAAAAGATAACCCTCTTCCAGCTGAGACCAAAGAATTTTTAAAAAAGTCTGCAAAAAAGCTTGACATCCGTATTTTAAGGAAATTGCCTTCCTATTCTGCACATACCCTATTGTGAGTTCAGCAAACCTGTGCTGCTAAAGTGTCTACTCTTTGGGCAGTGGAATATCTAAATTCAATAGCATTGGCCTTAAATTACAAATCACAACGCATTTGTTACCTGCTAATGCTTGTTCTGTTGGGATGGTGGTCTTGAATTATTACTGAACTAAAGCATTTGTGTCTAGATATCACTTCTCAAGGAGAGAAACGCATAGCTAGAGAGTTGTGATTCACAGATGAGTGAATGATATGTGTTAATCTGCCCCTGCTCTAATAGGACCTAATGAGTATCCTGCAATTCCATCGGGCTTATATTCCCGGGGGACTAATTTTCAAGGATGATTTGAGATAGAAATATTTCCATTCACTAGAGAAAAGGCCTCTTTGGGAGGTTTTCAGATCTGTTGAGGATGAAAATACATCTATCGCTGAAGGATTTTATTTGATGTATTGTAATTCTTGGAATACTGTAGTCCTTCTGTTATACACGAACCTCGGTTTTGTAATTAAAAAGTGGAGACTCATCAGTGGTGGAATCATAAGTATGTGTAGTATGCACAGAATCAGGGCCCCCTGCAGCTAAGGGGTCCCCGGGTTTTTAATGTACATTGTTAACTGAGAGGATACCTTTGAAATGTGACAATAAACTATGATTTGCCATTGTTGAATGCTAGCGTTTTAGTTCATCCCATTGTTTCTTGTTTCCACTCTTCATTTATCCTACTACTTGATTACAGTCAGTGGAACCTTGTCTATTAGGATGGAGATTTCTAACACTGAGCTTTCCTTTCCTTCTTTCTAACCCTTCTAGAAAGAAAGTTATGAAGCATAATATTCAGGTACCCCATAGTAAATTTCTGTTAAATGAACCAGACGAGCTGCTGCCACCTGTGTATATTGAGGGAGGGAAGGGGCAGCGTGGAAATCACCTGTTTCTCATTTTGCTGCCTGCCGGCTAGGTGGCAGGCAGCTGCTCAAGGAATATTTTGAAAATGGAGTGGAGGCTGGAGGAGGAAACATCAGAATTGTCCCTTTGTTGCTGCCTGTTGGTACATGGAGCAGGTGCCTACCTGAGAAGGGTTTCAGTTGAATACAAGGGAGAAGAAAAGATATGGCAGCGCTTTCTCATTTCTGCTGCATGCCATGAAGCAGTTATTACTCCAAAGCTGATGGGATAGAGTTGGGAGCCCAATGCACAGGCATCCTCATCCTCATGATCTTTCCCCTGATTGTTCCAAAGTTTTTTGGGGTGTGGGTGATCCCAGTGTAGAGTCATCATCATTATTATCACCTTTTTCTGGATTGCTTCCAAGTTGTTTAGAGGTGGGGAAGTCAAGAGGCAACATCGTCATCACAATTATTACCACATTGTTTCCAATGTTGTTGCAATTTTTTTTTGTGTGGGGGCACCTATTTCAGCACCATTGTTATTATCATCCTTTTTCGTCCTGCCTGGTCCACAGCAGAGATTGTCCCCAAGTTGTTTGAGGAGGGGGGAGAACAGTGCAAAGGTAGAAATATTATCATCTCATCACAAACCCATAATTTTCACATAGACATGCTTATTTAGGCAAATGAATAAGGGTCCGCAAATGCGACTCCACAGACCACAAATCCACCACTGTCATTAAGACATCTAGATACAAGTGCCCGCATAAATGCTTTTAATATAATTGACCTGTGAGAAAGTACTCATATTGTAAAGTACTCATAGTGCATTATTATTGTAAAACACATAGGAAGAGAACGCTGATAATCTGGTATTGTTCTTTCCAGTGAACTATTGGAGCAGATGCTAATGGCTGTGGAAGCCATTAGTTGATTTCACCATAAGCAGCACTACTGGAAATTTGCATAATGCAGGGCTCCGAGACCTTTCATTTTTGCACTTATTCTTTCTTGAAAGGCTATTCACAAAATATGGAACTAAAATAATCTTTGGTGACCTTTGGCACTCCCTCTTACGCTTTTGAAGGATTAAACTTTCCCTTTGTTTTCTTGACATTCAGAGAGTAGAAAGTGACCTTTGAGCTGTTATCTAGCTTGTGGGAGCACATCCAGCAAATGAGGATGCAAAGCCAGCTCCACTTTAAACAACAGCAGAGACAGCAAACAAGAGAGCACAGGAAGCTATAATAACTGCACTCTCGCTTCTGGGCTTTCTTTGGCGCCGCACAATGTGACTTGGTATACGATTACTGAAAAGTGTGTGTGTCTGCGTACAGATATGCAAATATATGGTGCGTGGGGCAGGGAAATTGCTGTGAAAATTATGATCACGTAATATCTTTGCAAAATTCAGATTGCGTGGGCTCGTTCATAATGTATGTGACACATTTGGCTTTTCCATGTGTTAACATAGAAAACATTTAACAAGGGTGGTTAGGTGTACACACACTCTCACACACATAAATGGTTATATCGACCTTTTTTCTATTAAAACAATGCCCTAGAATGAAACCACAGCAGTTTATTTATTTAATACATGGAATATCAAGAAAAACGTTTTATCTAAGAGATAACGTACCACACATAATAAAATTAGATACCATAAAATATAGAGAGATGGGGCCAGATGTACCTCAGTGGAAAGTAAGGGAGTTCCAGATATAAGCATAGATGCTACTGAAAACGCTCCTTCCTGGACCATGTACACCATACCAGGTGTACTTCTTAGGCTCATCTTAGAGCACGAGCTGGTCTTTAGGGAATAATGTGTTTTTGCTTATATTTAGGTCCCAAGCCATCTAGGACTTTAAACATCAACATAAACACCAAAACAGAAGTGTTCCAGAAAGGGAATAAGGGAGGGCACAGGTTTCATGCTGCTCTTGACACAGCAGGATAAACCCCAACACCCTGTTCCTTCCACAGTTTCATCATAACTTGCAAATGCTTGGTTCTGTTGCTCCTTTTCATTATTTTGTGGTGTGAACTGCCTTGTGATCTTCAGATGAAGGACAGCATTCAAATTTAAAATAATAATAATAATAATAATAATAATAATAATAATAATAATAATTCTCTTTATCAACTATAAATATGCAGGAACTCAGGGTCAGCTTTTCAAACCTTTCAGTGTGGTGTAGTGGTTAAGAGCGGTAGTCACGTAATCTGGGGAACCGGGTTTGCGTCTCCGCTCCTCCACATGCAGCTGCTGGGTGACCTTGGGCCAGTCACACTTCTTTGAAGTCTCTCAGCCCCACTCACCTCACAGAGTGTTTCTTGTGGGGGAGGAAGGGAAAGGAGAATGTTAGCCGCTTTGAGACTCCTTAAAGGGAGTGAAAGGCGGGATATCAAATCCAAACTCTTCTTCTTCTTCTTCTTCTTTCTTATATGAGCAGGTAATGAAGTACCTTGGGATTATTCTATGGAATAGCTTTTCAGATAAATTAATGTGTGTTTTTGACAGAACACTACAAAATAGAAAAAAAAGAAGTGTTGGAAGTAGCATTACTTTTATCTTTAAGAGCAGTATAAAAACATCATTTCAAGTTAAAGAAAGGAATGATGAAACTATCACAAAACTGAAAGTATGTGTAGCCTGAGAACAGAGTGCTTGGTTATATTGTGTCCTCCCTAAAAGAGGGCGCGTGTTGCGGTGAGACCTGAAGACTGACCTTCTGGTTGTGAGTGGGTATATTGGACAGCCACAACACCCGAATGGTAGGTCCCTCGTTGCTGGGTTTAATCTGGCCAATGGGGTGCAGTCTAAACAGATCGAGGGACCTATATATACATATGCACGTGACCCAGAGCTTCCTCTTTTGGCTTGTGCATCGGAAAGCCCACCTTTCCCTACTTTTAGGGCATTTTGTGATTGACCTTGCTATGCCGTCATGTGTCGTCTGTCATTGGGACAGAGGCACGGCAGGATTTTCCCCCACTTGGCTGATTGGCTGTTGCCATTTGGGTTTCGCCTGCCGCGTAGCAAATCTTCACAACTTGTAAGGTTGCGGATAGGTTCTGGTTCAGGTGATAGAGATGGGGCAGCAGTCTCGCCATCCCTATGTGAAGGGTATTCCATTAAAGGAATCCAGGGACTCAAATGGTTTGGTCAACACCTGAGAGGGGTTTGTGCCCGTGTCTGAGTCCAGGGGGACATCTGGGTGGCAGACATAGTCTGTTCCTGACTTTTCGCCTATCCAGGTGTTTACCCGTGGCTGACCTATGCTGGAACCCTGGGTCAGTGCTACCTGCAAGTGTGCAGGGAGCTAGTCAAACCACAGCCTATGCAACCACTCACTTTCTATTATCAATAAAGTTTCTATAATCAATCAAGAAAATCTAAAGTTGTGGCCTAAATTCTGCCAAAAACCAAAACTAAAATTTGAGTCAAGTGTGAATTTATTTAGGGGGGAGGTCTCTGGGTCTGAAAACGCAAACAACATTATGAGAAATCGTCAAGGCACAGAAGACAGGGCTATCAGCTGCTGTGGTCTAAGACAGTGTCAGGCTTCCTTTCCCAAAACACAACAGCAGTTTTTATTTGAAAGTAAGGAAAAGATCATTATTCAGGCTAATAGCAGGGACAGGCACAGCAGCAATCACAGGGTCTAGAAGTTAAGGTTCCAAGATATATGAGCAAGGCCACAAAAGCATAACTGAATGTTAGTTATGACAGTGTACCAGCAGTTGGCATGTCCCTCCTACCAAGCTTTCAAATAAGAGGCAGCGTGAGCTCACTCACAAGACTCTCTTGCTCTATGAGTCTGATTTCTGCTATGCTATGTCAGGGCTGTGTGCATCTGATCCCAGCTATGCAGGTAGCACTGGTTTCTAATTGATGAGATTGTGCCTGTGCCTCTGCATCCAGCTCTGACACCACCTCTTCCTCTTCAGACCCTCCCTCAGGCAGGCTGAGGTCCTCCCCACATCCCTTTGCTCTCTGCTGTGCAGAGGACAGGCCAGGCCAGCACAGGGGAAAGGGCTGGCAGATCTGCTCCCTTCTTTCAAGACATCGAGACAGAAGGAGAGGATCTCTCTCCTCCATCCCTGGGTGCCCACCTCTGGCCCTGTTTTGTACCCCTTCTTCTTGTTTCAACTTTGGCATCTGCAAAATAATTACAGGTCCATACAGGTCATGATAAGGTTATCATTTGGAAATCCTGCCTTCCCTTGGCCACAGTGGATGGAAGCCACTTAACGTTTTAATTTTCCCACAACCCAGGACATCTGATAAAGTGGATGTAGAAGTTAAGTTAAAATAATTGGTGCTTTTTCTGTCACTGCTACTAGGTCAGCTTGGGGAGTGAGTGGCTGAAAGGGGTGGCAATCATGTGCAGGAGGAGGAGCCATCAGCATAGGTAGAGGAATCTAACCCAGAACATTGTGGTTGGAGTTCCCTCTAAATTGGAATTTTACCTGACAGCAGCTTATAGAAATCACTGGCAGAATTCTATTTTTAGGACATGTCATCTTGTATCTGTTCTGAAACAACTGTGGCTAATAAGCTTATTCTTACTCTTGTTTTAGAGAGACAAAAATGGGAGAAAGTGGCGTAGAAATTATAAGGATGGTATTGAGTGTTGTTAGAGTGGTCTATCAATTGCTCTTCTATTTCAAGGTTTCTTTATGAGACCACTTCGCCACATGAAAATTAAAGGGCAGATTTCACATTGTGGAGACTTTTTCCACTTTTCCAGCTCCCTGTGATGTTCAGAAAATCTAATTTTATAGAAGAATAAGATCTAGTCGAAGAATCTAGGAAACATTTCAACCAAGTGGGGAAAATTCTTGCCATGCCCCGTCCCAACGACAGACGGCACACGATGGCATAGCAAGGTCAAGCACACAAGCCCTAAAAGTAAGGAGATGTGGGCGGGTGTTCCAAATGCAGGCGCCGAAAGAGGAAGCTCTGGGTCACATGCATATAGGTCCCTCAATCCATTTGGACTGCGCCCCATTGGTCAAATTAAACCCAACATCGAGGGACCTACAAATCAGGTGTGTGGCTGACCAATCTTACCTACCCACAACACAGGGGATCCATCTCCAGGTCTCACCGCAATACGTACACTCTTTTAGGGAGGACACGGTTTTCATCCCATCACCATCTATCTATTTGTAGGCTACTTTCCTATGAAACTGTGATCAAAGTGGCTTGCACAATGTATTAGTCTCCCACAAACCCCAGAACTTCAAAAGCTGCTGATGCCCAGAAACATTTCCCCCCCTAATACTTAGGATTTTGAAGCACAGTAATTCAATCAAAAACTTTATATAAACTTCTAAACCTAGTTTCATTTTTTATTTTTTAAAAAAGCCTTTAAAATGAGGAGCCAGTTTTTCCGCTGGAATGCCTGATATAGCTACAATAAATGAATCCATAAATAAATAAATAAATCCCATTGGGATCTTTACACTTCCTGTGAGAGTCTGGTGGTATTATAGTATATGTGAAATTTCAGTCCCATCCCCCCCATTATCAAAAAAGATTGCGTTACAGGGAAAGTACAATAATGCCGATTACATCATGAACTTTACAAATAGCTTTAAACCTGAGCATTCCTCCAACTAAAGAACACAAATGACAAAGTCTAAAGAGAAAATTGTCTATGAAAATTGGTGGAAATTGGATATGTGGATATGTGTGCAAATTGCAAAAACTAATCTACTAAGATTCATGGGGGGAAAATGACTTCAGTCACTATTACATGGTACCAAAGAGACACATTGTGCTGAAAACACGAGGCTGCAAAATAACTGAAGTGATGAACATAAATTGAACATAAATGGCTCGCAGGCAAATCAGAGCACCAAACAGAAAGGGTAACATCATTTTTTTTTGTTTAATGTTATGCATATATACCATGTGTACATGGTCATGTCAGTGCTGGAAATGGTCAGAGCTGCAAAATTCAGATTAGCCTCTAAAGTGAATTTCAAATGCTGTCAATGCGAAAATCTTGCTGAACCTAGGATTGAAAGAAGTTGCGCTCCCAGGAGGATTTCCCTATTTTCCCAAAATGGAATCAGACCTTAGAAGTATTCACATTCTATGTTTTTCTGCAATCCTATATATTTCTGGTCAACTGTAAGCCCCACTGAGTTCAATGGGACTTACTCTATGCTGCCTAGGACCCTCATACCTACAGGACCGCCTCTCCTGGTATGCCCCGTGGAGAACCTTAAGGTCCATAAATAACAACACTTTGGAGGTCCCGAGCCTCAATGAGGTTAGATTGGTCTCAACTAGTGCCAAGGCCTTTTCAGCCCTGGCCCCGACTTGGTGGAACACTCTCTCACAAGAGACCAGGGCCCTGCAGGATTTGACATCTTTCCGCAGGGCCTGCAAGACAGAGCTGTTCTGCCTGGCCCACAGCTTAGACTTACTCTGACCCCTTATATGGGATTTGGTATATAAATTTTCCCTTGGCTTTTTTGCTGGCCCATATAGGACCAGCATGGATAGCTGGCTTGGGTGGATATCTAATGTTTCCTCCCTTTATGGTCTTGATTTATGGGCTACTACTAAAATGAGGCTGCATTTTAAGCTGTATTTTAATTAACTAGGGTTTTTTTGTTGTTTTTTTTCTATTATCTTTTATTGTAATTTATATTTGGTGTTAGCTGCCCTGAGCCTGGCCCTGGCCAGGGAGGGCGGGGTATAAATAAAAATTTATTATTATTATTATTAATTGGTGTAGAATTGCACTCTTAGGGTTCTCAAGTAAATAGGAGAAAAAACACAGAAATTATTATATTTATGTGTAGAAATAACCTGGGTTCTCCAAAATACCTGCAAGTGCATGAATGACTAAAGGAGTTAATTTTTTAAAGGGAGGGAAGCATTATAATTAAATTAAAGCTCAAAATGTACCGTACCTCTTGCCATTCATATTATTACACTATGATTTGTGAACAGATGCACATGGATCTCTTTACTTTTCTGTAATTTTAACGGAGTAACAACAAACGGTTCATGGCACAATAGGGGGTGTGGCATGTGGCAGTATTTCTCTAGCTCCATGGCAGAGCACGTACTGTATTGGTACCAAGGACAGCATTTGGCCCAATAGGACTTTATTTCCAATACAAATAACTGGGAGAAAGGCACTTATTCTGATTTAGGACCACTGGATTGGGCAAAGTGGTTAAAAACAAAAGACAAATTGGGGGAAATTGAGGCTCAGTTGTAAGCAAGCACAGTTTGTGACATTGTACGACATAATTGCTCACCGCAGATCACACCTGTTAAGGCATCTGTTTTAGGTTTCAGTTTTCTGGACATGCAGAACTTGAACCAACATGAGGGAGCCTTTATTCTCATCTTAAAACTAGTAGGTTTAAGACAAGCAAGCAAGCAAGCAAGCAAGCAAGCAAGCAAGCAAGCAAGCAAACAAACCCTCATTTTATATTTACAGTGGCTTGGCTATATCTGTCAAGCACTGGCAACCTTTTGGATAGGCTACTGTAGTGTGCTCTGTGTGGTGCTACTCTTGAGGCTGGTTTGGAAAGCTACAGCGTGGTTGCTATCATGCATTGGCTACCAGCCACATAAAACAGCTGTGTTGAGGGAGCTGCCCAGGCTGCTACCAAGCCATCTTTAAGGCCTTACTATTAGTATCTAAAGATCCTGGGACCAATGTAGTTAAAAGACTACCTTATTCGCACAAGCCAGCTTCCTATGTTCGATGTTCTACACAGTTATAAACAGTAGGGATCTTTGGTGGTTAGACACTGGGAGAAAGGGCACTGAACAAAGCTCATCCTCACAGCACCCATGGTAACATGGATAACCAAAGTTCTCTTACAACTCTGGGTTTACAAAAGAGGAGACCTATATGATTTAAACCAACAATGCATACATGTATTATAGAAAGTACATAGAGTGCCTGTTGTCTTTGTGCATTGAGTTTTCTTGGCAGGGATACTGGAGTGGCTTGCCAGTTCCTGCTCCAGGTGGATCACGTTTGGTCAAAACTCTCCACCATAACCTGTTCATCTTGGGTGCCCTGCTCGGCATAGTTCATAGCTTTTCTGAGTTATTCAAGCCCCTTTGCCATGGCAAGGCAGTGATCCATGAAGGGGATCTTGAAAACCTAGACAGCATCTTAAAAAGCAGAGACATCACCTTGCCAACAAAGGTCTGTATAGTTAAAGCTATGGTTTTCCCAGTAGTGATTTATGGAAGTGAGAGCTGGACCATAAAAAAGGCTGGACCATAAAGAAGGTGAAGAATTGATGCTTTTGAATTATGGTGCTGGAGGAGACTCTTGAGAGTCCCATGGACTGCAGAAAGATCAAACCTATCCATTCTTAAGGAAATCAGCCCTGAGTGCTCACTGGAAGGACTGATCCTGAAGCTGAGGCTCCAATACTTTGGCCACCTCATGAGAAGAGAAGACTCCCTGGAAAAGACCCTGATGTTGGGAAAGATTGAGGGCACAAGAAGAGAAGGGGACGACAGAGGATGAGATGGTTGGACAGTGTTCTCGAAGCTACCATCATGAGTTTGACCAAACTGCGGGAGGCAGTGGAAGACAGAAGTGCCTGGCATGCTCTGGTCCATGGGGTCATGAAGAGTCGGACACGACTAAATGACTAAACAACAACAACAACACAGAGTGAAAGCTTCAAAGATTTGTTGTTGTAAAAAATGGAGGCTCTTTGTTTCCTTTCACAGTTTTAGTTTTCAACAGGGTTAACTTGAATGTTAAAGCTCAGCCCTGGAAAATGAGAAGGAATTATAATGAAGCATGTCCCTGAACATGTACAAGGTGCCTCTTTTCACAATTACAAATTACCCTCAAACATTTTGTTCTTAAATGATTTGAGTCTGGAACCTCTCTTAGGACATTGTCACAGGCAAACTCTTGTAGGAGTCAATGGAAGTACCTTGGGAAAGGTCTTACCTTGACAGCCAGTGCTGTTGAATGAAAGTGATACAAATGGCTTTGTACAGTTACCTAGAAACCATGCTATAAATGTGACATTTAAGAATATGGCTGAAGTTTATTAGACTTGAACTGTATTGTGGGTAATTGCCCAGTAATATCGCTCCCTAAATTATATGAAGCCTTTGCTTTACTTAACAAGGGAACACAGGCTCCCCAATCACTAATATTATCATCATTCAAGATAATGAGCAACACAAACCATTCTATTACCAATCTAAAAGCAATAAATGTCAAAGTAAAGAACTATGCAATATTCTGTCCTGAAAGAACAAAGGACAAAAGTAATGATAATGCTTTTTATATTTGCAGTCTATTATATCGCGCATAACAAATGACCCTGTAATTGTCGACAGTGTTATTTTAACAGATTAGGGAAGGGTGGAGAAAGGAAGGTGTGGGAGATATGTGAATGACTGTCCCCATAAATGTTTAGTAGAGTTTTATTTTTATTTTTCATTTTGAAAATGAGTTAATGATTTTCAAACTTGTGTATTAGTGGAACTCTGGTGCATTCATTAATTTATTTTAAATTGTTATTTGATGCTGATTTAGGTATGGTTTCTACAAGCTATATAGTCATACACAGTTCCTAGAAGATGTAGATGTACACACCTGCCATCATTATTTACCAGTGATTGTCCTTATTTTATTGTATTTGTATTTGGAAATTTTGCATGCGTTTTATATTTGTATCAATTTTGAGGATTGTTTTTTCCTTTAAAAAAGTTTGACTTCCTTGGCAATTGAGTATTTTTTTTCGCATTTTTGCACTTTCCCACTTGGGTAAAGTGCATATAAACAAAATGTGGAGGAGGGGGTATCTGCTTCCCTGGGTCCTTCTGGAAAGAATAACTCTTCTTGGTGCTGTTGCCACCTAGAACCCATCTGCACTACATATTTAAAGTAGTATCACACCACTTTAAACAGTCATGGCTTCCCCCAAAGAATCCTGGGAACTGTGGTTTGTCAAGGGTGCTGAAATGCTTAGGTTGAGTTCTAGGACTCCGTTTTGTTTTTAACCATAAAATAAACAGCTGAAGATCATACATGAGAAGCAATAAAATAAAACTTGTCAGTTCAATTGAAGCAAACTTTGGCTCATTTATTTGCAGTAGTACAGCAAATCTAGATTGAGCAGCGGATTGAATGCATGCTGAATCAGTCACACAGTAATTTCAGAATACTTCAGAATGTCCTTCCTCTTTTAAGGTCTGGTGCCTCTGGTGCTCTGGAAAACTGAAAACCAGACCAATATCCTGACAAATCCAAGTACTTTCAGTGTTACCTAGAAGGGTTACAGACCATTCTCTTTATTTGGAATGACTGCCGGTCCTGTCCAAACCACCAGCGCTCTCTCTCCATCTAAACTAAATTGCTTAATGGCCTTTTTCTTCCCTCTGTACCTTGGTGAGCCTTTGTTGAATTTGCTCCACTGCAAGTGGCAGGTGGGAGTTGATAATGTCCATTTCTCAAAGATAATGACTAAATCAGCTCTTTAGATTATAATTAATTGTAATTAAACAATATAGCTGCAGGCTGGTTAGTAAATACCAAATGTACCATCTGTGTGTGCAGCATTTACAGCTGTACGGGTCTCAGTTCTGCTCCATTTGCATTGCTAGCTGAATGCTATCATGTTAGACAGATACAAAGTTTGCAAGGGGACATTATTGTGTGTCTTTTGCTGGATAAGAGATTGTGCAACTTTTTGGACTTCATGGTTTCTTAAGGGAGAAGGGGTATTGCAAAATATAACAAGATTAGGTGATGCATGTATTCAATACTGGTATCCTGTGCATAGTTTGAAGTGCTCCTAGGGGAAACAGTGAATTCAGGATTACTGCATCTTCTTACCTGGCGAGTTCTGGGATTCTTTGAGGAACTTATCCTTAAATTCCTAAAGCAATGCATTATACAACAATAACTGTTCTCAGTCCCAATTAACAAGAACATGTTAGAACGTCTAGTAGCCTGGAACCAAACACCTGAACCATCAAGAGTTTATACATTCCGGGACTTCTTTAGTCCAAGTAGCATCTATAGCTCCTCTCCTTGCTCGGTCTTACTCTGTATAATTTGCCACAGCTTGCCTTTGCCCGTAGGCCTTCCTACCTGCACCTCTGCATGTGCAAGACAGTACACCTTGGATGATGCTTCTAGTTTGCATACTATACTTTGCATCATGCAACGTATGTTTCTTACCAAGTATTAAGATATAAGGAGCTTGCTTCGAGGTCAGAACTACCTGGTCTACCTGGCCCAGGGATGTTGTCAGCATTTCTCAGAACTCTTTCTCACCTGTCAGAGATATCCTTTAGGCAATGGGAGTTAATAGACAAGGATGGTAACTCAAACTTCTGTTCTGCACCAGCTGGACTCCTTTCTTGCCCTTTCTGTTTCTACACATACCTCAGCTGGTGCAGCTTTTGTCAATCCTGCCAAAATCTGCTCTTCTGTAAACAATTAAAAGCCTGGTTCTTTTTAGCAGTTAGAAAATCTGTTGGTTTGTTCCAGCAGTTTGGTGGGATATTATGCTTAGGCAGCCATTTTAGTATGGCACCTTTTTTTGCAAAGGTGCCATACTCCAAGGAATCGGCTCCTTCAACCTAAAGCTCCTCTGGGAAATTTTTATTTTTTATTTATTTATTAATGTTTGTATTAGCTTATTTGCAATACAACTACCAAACAACGTTTGGTTTAAAGAATAACCCACAACAAAGGGGTGTATACAGAGTATTCTCAATACATATATAGCATCATATACAAAAACTGAAATGTGACGTGTTAAGATTGTTGCAGACACCCACAGCACTGGAAAGCCTGACTGGCTGGAGGGAGGGGGCAGGCACTGATTTGTTCACATAGACGATAAAAAGAAATGGACACTTTAAATATGTATAGAACACCAGTCATTAACGACTTCTGCCCCTGACACTGGGTAGCCAAATATCCCAGGCATTTTGCTGGTTTTTGCTGGACTGTCATGACAAAATTGGTACAGGTTGACAGTAGCCCTAAACTTTACTTTTGATAGAGGTCTGAGATAATATCTTGTCCCTTTTCAATCTTAAACTATCTTGATGTTATGAGATGTCAAAGATAACAGCATCAATCACTAAAGTATCATGAGACATGAATCCTGTATGTTATCTTCTGACTGGCAACAAATTGGCTATAAACCTTCTGTAAAAGCAAGTATGGATTTCGTAAAGGAGAGCAGCATCCTGATCAGATATCGAAAGGTCATCTACCACAGCAGTCCAGAATGGAAAACAACGGAGGTCTTCTTTAAGTGTCTCTGATATCCATTTCACTTGTTTCAGTATTAGGTTTTCTAACAAGCAATTGTGATCCTTCTAATTTTTTATTTCTATATCTTGAACTATATTGAACGAGGAAGAATCATGCATATTAAATAAAAGCAATAACTTATCAACAAGGAATTGAAAGACTTCTTATGTTAAGCGCTACAAACTCACAAAATATTTGCTAATTGTTCCCACTCCCCAATTCCGTCAGTCACTGTCTGCAATAGTCTAATGGATGAACTGTCTGATTTCTAAAATGAGAAATGCTAAGCCTCAGTTTTAGCTGGAGATCTTTGTTTGAACTGGAAGTACTTTTGGAGCTATTTCTGGCTGATGTATCATTTTATTTATATACTTTGAAGCACTCTCTTTGGCAAAATAACACTCAAGAGTTTGCATATAAACCCTGATCAGTTGACCAAATTCCTTTGCCAGTCAGTGTAGATAGACAATGCTGAACAAGATAGACCAGAGACCTAGGGAGCTGCCACATAATGACTCAAACAGTTGGTCCATCTTGCCCAGTCTTCATTGCACAACAGAAGCAGTTCTCTAGAATCTTTGAAGGTATAGGAAGATCCTTCCCACTACCTGATACACAGATGGCAGAGCTTGAACCTCGGATGGTATAAATGCAAAGCATATACTTTATCACTGAGCTATGGCAGTGTTTTTTTCAGGCTATGCAGTACTGACACCTCTTTTTGTTGTTGTTAAAAAGTGTGACACTTATTTTAATAACTTCATGGTGAGTACCGGCACCTATTTTTCTAGGAACAAAAGCACTGGGTACAAGAACATTTCCTATGCACCTCTTCACCCTCAGTTTTAGTCAGAAGATGTCCCCATGTAACCGTCTAAAAATACTGAGAGGCAGGCACAAAAGGAAAGAGGGTCAGGCAATCTCTGATCCCTTGTCATTCAAGCTCTGGACTCCAAGCATCTGAGTTTCCTCCCATGCAACTTACAGGACCAGACCTACTTAGCTTCATCAGAACTGGACAATAGAATTGTAGAGTTGGTAGGGACCATGATGGTCATCTAGTGCAATGCAGGAATCTTTTGCCTAATGTGAAGCTCAATAGTCACTATATAGCTTTGTAAGTACTTGAAATGTTCCACGATCTGGTATTTGGGAATGGGGGAGAGGAATCTGTATGAAAGCTATGCTTATGCATGCTTCATTAGAAACACTCGAACAATAATTTGATGTAGCATTTAAGCACATCTGTAGCATTATTTTGTACAGCATCAGAGCTCCGTAATGGCCTGCAGTTTGCAAGAACTGTCCTTGAAGGAACTCTTTGTACAGTGAATGTATTTTAGCCTAGTGGCACAGTATATGTTCTACAAATGACCTCAGATGGTCTTGGAGGATTATTTTCCCAAATTCAAGCTTCAGGCAAGGCACAGCCTTCAGTCCTGTAGTTACGTATATTAAAATAAATGGATTTTCCTTTTTCCCCTTGAAACCGTCAGGCAGTCCATGGTAAATAAATGGTATTGAATAAAATAAATCATTTATGAAAGATTTGGAATGCCATTCCTGAAATGACACATGCTACTCCTGCTGCACATCGTGAGCTCAGACTTTTCTATGTTTTTTCAGTGTTTATATGTTTTTGTATGTAACAAAAATTCAATTAATTTTTTTTAAAGCTTTTCTATGAATGATTTGTAACATGTGGTTTGTTAGGATATAGCCCACTTTTAATATACTTACTATTGCTTGTTTTTTTCCAGCTCTGGAGGCTAGGACCCAAACCAAAGCATTCAATTACAAGAAAGAAGATTCCAACTAAATATCTTCTGACAGTAAGAGCTGTTCGACAGTGAAACAGACGCCCATGAGAGTGGTGGATCTCCTTCCTTGAAGGTTTGTAAGCAGAAGTAGGATAGCCATATGTCATATTTGATCTAGTTGAGATTCCTGCATTGCAGGGGGTTGGACTAGATAACCCCTGGGGTTCCTTCCAACTCTACAATTCTATGATTGCTCTCTACCTTGTGGAGGGTGGAGAGTTGGTGATGGAGAGGAAGAACTAGGATGCCCACCCTTGCTCTTCTACCTCACAACTCAGATTGAAACTTGAAAATGGATCTAGACACTCTTGATTGCATTTATCCTTGGAAGCAATTTGTGAGGTACATGCCTGTTGTTCCAATTTGAGGAAAACCTAGCTTTTTAGAGGAGACATTAGCATGGAGCCAAACTAAGGTTGTTGCATTCAGTTTCCATTGACTCATAGAGTTAGAGGAGACTTCAAATGTAATCTAGTCCTGTGCCTTGCAGGTGCAGGAAATGGACTACTACAGCATTGCTGATCCAGCCTCTGTTTATAAACCTCTAATGAAAGAGGCTCTACTAGCTTCCAATGCAGTTTGTCCCAGTGTTGAACACCTTGTACCATCAGGAAGGGGTTCCTAATGCCTAACTTCAGTATCTAGAGTTTAGTGCAGAGCCCTCTTGGGCTTGTGCCTGGGACACCAGAGCTCAAACCCCTACACATCCAAGGGGACCCTGGACAAATTATCATCTCCCAGCCCACCTATACACAGCTTCTCTTGCCGGGCCTTTCAGAACAGTGGACATATTGTATGATAGCAAGCATGGATGCTGATTTAGCCCAGATGGTTCCAAGCTAAGGTTGGCTGGCAACTGACATAAATGGTTCAATTGGAGCAAAACAGACATTTGTGGTAGGGCAGTAGTTTGTGATATGTTCTAACTTCTAACTGCACGGAACAGTGAACCATTCAGCAGAGTTTAAGTTCCAGTGTGTAAAATTTATAGAGTGAAAAAAGTAGAAAAATGAGCTATGCTTACATTGGCTTGAAAGAAAGGTATTAAATAGTTCAGATGGAATCCATGTTAAGGAAGGAATTAATTCACATGAAAGGAAAACCTGAAGGCATCACCATTAGATCACTAAAAATGCCATGCTAAACACACCAGTTTTGAAGTCAATACTACTGAACTTAGTGGGACTTCTGAGTAAATATTCTTAGGATGGTGTCATAAGTAATACTTCAAGCACTTAGTGGAAATTTTAATGCACCAAGGATGACCTTGTCCACTTCCTCATGAACCCATCTGTGCTTCAAGAAGCAGTGATCTACTGAACCACCTGGTGTGCCCTCACCTGTTGTCACCTCTGCTGTGGGACAAGGACAGGTGGGCAGAGGCAGTTGCTGGCCCTTTCCCACTTCACTGCCACTGCTGACCTGCCCTCTGGTCCACCCTGCCACCACAGAATGACAGTGATGGTGGGAGACATGGAGATGGCAGTGGTGTAAAGGATAAGGATGAGCAGCAGCTATCATTGTGCTGGAGCCACAACTGTGGTGCACAAATGGCAAATAGCTGCTGCTGTTCATTGTGTCCAGCAGTGAAGTTGGTAGCTGTGGTTGGTAGTGGGCTCTCAACCTGTGCATGGTCTCCAGAAAATCCCAAACTATGACCATGCTTCCAACCACTCATTCCAGGTCTCGATTCACTCGAATCTACCACAGTTGTACCTTGGAAGTTGAACGGAATCCATTCTGGAAGTCCGTTCAACTTCCAAAACGTTCAGAAACCAGCTTCTGATTGGCTTCTCCTTTCCTAATCTTATAACAGAATTTTTTCAAGTTACTGAAAATTGGAAAGGAATGAAATGCTCCAACAACAGAAGTTGGCAGAATAAAGATACCATGTTATCTTAGAAAACCCAATGCTGGCAGAAGTTGTCGTCAAAGAAATAACCTTTCCCATGTTGTTATCTCTTCGTCCCATAGACCAATGGATGTCTAACGGTACTGGTAGAATTTCATTTCCATATATATGTAATGTATTGATCCACAGAAAGAATCTTGTTCCAACCCTCTGAGCAAAATCTTAAGGTCATCTGTTTGCACATGCATAGCAGGAATATTGTAAACATTTTCCACACTAGTCTGTTGCAGCAACTCATTTGCTACAAAGATCAAGTTTCAAGCACTGCTCACAAAGGTTCAGGAAAGGCTTTATATGAATTATTAGATTGCTCCCGATGTTGCCCCATATTTCTATATGTACAGGTTTGAGCTGGCAAAATCCAAAGAACATTCATATTCTATTATATAATTTTATTATCCCTCTTCACACAGAAGGGGGGGGCGGGGAATTCAAGTGTGTAGGTAGGTAAGAATTGTGCATGATGGGCCTCATCAACCAGACACTGCTTCTGACCCAACTAAAATCAATTCACTTGAATGGGATGTTCTGCAATCAGAACATAGAATCATAGAATCATAGAATCATAGAGTTGGAAGAGACCACAAGGGCCATCGAGTCCAACCCCCTGCCAAGCAGGAAACACCATCAGAGCACTCCTGACATATGGTTGTCAAGCCTCTGCTTAAAATGGTGAGTGGAATTTGATATATCTTCCATCATTTCCTTCCCAGCTTCCATATGAAATATTTTGACATGCTGCAAAGAAAAAGAAAAAAAACATGTTATGTAGCAGGTGGAGCCATGGGATATTTTTATTATTATTATTATTATTTACTGGATTCTAGATTCTGGATTTGGATTCTCTGATCAATTTCTTTTCCAACTATGTGGCTGCCCTGTGAAGTTAACATCAGAGCTTTGTTCATTGATAGAAAGTCAGGGAACCAAAATGAGATGAGGAAACAACTTCCGAAGCTGCTGTTTTGAAAAAGCCACCTGTGGCCCTCTCCTCTATACGTATATCCAAATTAAACAGGGTGAATGGAAAGCTATATGGACTTGGTACGATGGATGGGTGAAACTGTCCATTTCAGTTTCTCTCATTTTCTCCTTCTCCAAATTTTAATCCAGTTCTCCACATTTCCACATCAGTTTGCATTTTTTATGTTCTCATGAATCTTCATCTGCATTTTAGTGGAAATTGGATCTAAAGCACACAACTTTACTTGCAATTTTGCCTTATACACGTTTTTACAAAGCCAAGCTGAACCAAATAACTTTATTGTGCTAGCCATTGGCCATGACAAATCTGAATCAAAAATAAATGCAAGCAAAAGGGGTGTTGCGCCACAAATAATGGTCTCTGTTCAGATCTCTGCATCTCCCTTATAGTTTACTGCTATACTGATTTTCACACTGCCTATATTCCCTAGTATTTTTATTTCCCCTAATATAATGTGTGTGTTATTTTCACTAGATTTTAACACACATTTTACCTTAGTATATTTTTGTACACATTTCTTGGCTGGAGAAGGGTGTTGCAAAATTCACAGGACTGTGAATTTCAAATGATGGCTGTTTTTCCATCAGCTCAGCACATAAGGCTCCAAGGAGGCCTCGGGACATTGCTGCTGCCACTTCGCCGTGAGTTTGTGGGGAGGGCTCTTCCCCCTGCAAGCCCATTCTCCACCTTGGGCCTGGGGGCGGGCCCCATACTCCACCTCAGCATATAAGGCTCCAAGGAGGCCTCGGGACATTGCTGCTGCCGCTTCGCCGTGAGTTTGTGGGGAGGGCTCTTCCCCCTGCAAGCCCACTTCACCAGGCCAGGGGGGCGGGGCTCACACTCACCACCGCCACAACTTTAAGGACACTGGTGCTGCAGCAGCAAATGTTTAAAATGTTTTTATATATTTTAAAGTGTTTTAATTTACTTTGTTGTACCACCATAAACGGTGGTTTTTATCCATGTATTTTTATTTTGTTTTGTTTTATTTTGGGTTGGGGTGGGATGGTTGTTGAGTGGGGTGGGGATTGGTTTTGTTTTGGTGTAATTGTTTTTTGTTTGTTTGTTTGCTTTTATATTTTGTAAATGAAGGCGAGTATGAGGCTTGGGATTCCTACTGTGGAGGGGCGAGGGAGGTATGGCGGTGGGGGCAGATGTCATAGGCGAAGGGGATCGAGATACGGATATGCTCGTACCCCTTCCGATCTGTGCCCCATCCCGAGAGACGAGGGTAGGGTGAGCAAGGATTACTCACCTCCGTCACTGGTGTTGTGCAATGCCAGGTCTATAGGCAACAAAACCGCCACCCTGCGAGATTTCTTCATCTCACAGGGGGTCGACATGGCTTGTGTGACGGAGACCTGGGTGCGTGAAGGGGATACTGTTACCTTACGAGAGATGGCGCCCCTGGGTTTCTCCGTCCTCCACCAGTCGCGGACTGTGGGCCGGGGGGGGAGGGGTGGCATTATTAATCCGGGAAGATAGTTCTTTCAGGGCTCTACCATCGCTATTGATCTCCAGCATTGAATGTGTTGGCCTAGTGTGGGGCTCCGAGGTGAGCTTGGCTGTCTGGCTGGTGTACCGGCCACCTAGCGCACCAGCAGCCACCCTGTCAGGCCTGCTGGAGGCGGTGGCCGGCTGGGCCTTGGAGTTCCCTAACCTATTGGCATTGGGGGACTTCAACATCCATGCTGATGCCACTCCCTCCTCACAGGCTCTGGACCTGGTGTCTTCCATGGTGACACTAGGGCTCTCCCAGTTTGTTTCGGGCCCCAGACATCAAGCAGGCCACACGCTGGATTTGATCTTTGGCGTCGGTATAGATGTGATCATGTTTCCTTCGATGAAGGTGCCTTGGTCTGATCACTACGCTCTGAAAGCCAGGATTGACGTTCCACCCCCACCCTGCTTAGGTGGCGAGCCGATTTGGGCTCGCCCACAGAGGCTGATGGACCCTGATAGATTCCGTCAAGCCTTGCGGGACCTTTCTCCCCCTGGCGACTCATTGACTGAGCTTGTTGAAGGCTGGAATACCCAGCTCCTGGCAGCCATCAATGAGATCGCACCTAAGCGCCCTCTGCGACCCCGCAGAAACCGGGCTCCCTGGTTTACCGAGGAGCTCCGGAAAATGAAGCGGGACCTCAGACGGCTAGAGCGAGTATGGCGGGGTGCCCGTGACGGAGCTTCAAGAACATCTTATAGGGTTTTTATGAAAACCTACGAGATGGCAGTGAAGGCCACTAAGAAGTCCTACTTCTCGGCCTCCATTGCATCCGCTAGCTCCCGCCCAGCGCAATTATTTAGTATAATTCGGTCTTTAACGTCCCTCGAAGGACAGCCAAATTTAAATAACAATTTGACACACAGCTGTGAGGCATTTGCGAGCTTTTTTGCGGAGAAGGTCCTGTTGCTCCACCATGACCTCCCTGCCAATTTGGATATAATAAAGGAACTGGAGGCCCCTCAACTGTCCTCGGGTCCAGTATTGGACCACTTTGACTGGATATCCCCAGCCGATGTGGACAGACTCCTCCGAGCTGGAAAGCCCACCACTTGTCCTCTCGACCCGTGCCCGTCCTGGCTGATTAGAGCGTGTCCAGACGAGGTGCGGGCCCCCCTGGGGGATATCATCAATCTGTCCCTTGGCACCGGGACATTCCCAGGGGAAATGAAGGAGGCAGTGGTGCGCCCGCTTTTAAAGAAAACATCATTAGATCCCTTAGATCTATCCAATTACCGCCCGGTTTCGAATCTTCCATTCCTGGGTAAGGTGATTGAGAGAGCGGTTGCTGAACAGCTTGGTAGGTTTCTGGATGAAACATTGGCTCTGGATCCATTCCAGTCCGGCTTCCGCGCTGGTCATGGGACCGAGACAGCTCTGGTCGCCCTAACAGATCATCTCCACAGGCAGCTGGATCAAAGCGGGTCGGGGCTGCTGATTCTTCTAGACCTGTCAGCAGCCTTCGACATGGTCGATCACGAACTCCTGGAGCACCGCCTTGCTGACGTGGGGATCCAGGGCACAGTCCTTCAATGGCTGCGCTCGTTTCTCTCTGGTCGGGGACAGAGGGTGGTGCTTGGGGGGGAATTGTCATCCCACCACTCCTTGGTGTGTGGAGTGCCCCAGGGTGCGATACTCTCCCTGATGCTTTTTAACATCTTTATGCGCCCCCTCGCCCAGCTTGTCCAGAGTTTTGGTCTGGGCTGCCATCAGTATGCTGATGACACCCAACTCTATCTGTTGATGGATGGCCATCCTGACTCGGCCCCAGACACACTGATCAGATGCTTGGAAGCTGTGGCTGGATGGTTACGTGGGAGCCGGTTGAAGTTAAATCCTTCGAAGACAGAGGTCCTCTGGCTGGGACGGGACGATATGGGATTGAGGGGGCAACTCCCATCTCTTGCGGGGGTGCAATTAATGCCAGCACTGTCCATTAAGAGTTTGGGTGTAATCTTCGATACCTCCCTCTCCATGGAGGCGCAGATTGCAGCTATAACAAAGGCGGCATTTTTTCATCTCCGCCAAGCTAAGCAGTTGGCTCCTTACCTCTCTCGCCCTGACCTAGCCACTGTGATCCACACGACGGTCACCTCCAGATTGGATTATTGTAACTCGCTCTACGTGGGGCTGCCCTTGAGACTGACCCAGAAACTCCAGCGGGTGCAGGATGCCGCAGCGAGACTCCTTACGGGGTCTTCGCTGCGAGATCACATTCATCCGGTGCTATACCAGCTGCACTGGCTCCCGGTGGAGTACAGGATCAGGTTTAAGGTGCTGGTTTTAACCTTCAAAGCCCTATACGGCCTAGGACCCTCGTACCTACGGGACCGCCTCTCCTGGTATGCCCCACAGAGGAACTTACAGTCTTCAAATAAAAACATCTTGAAGGTCCCAGGCCACAGAGAGGTTAGGCTGGCCTCAACTAGAGCCAGGGCTTTTTCGGTTGCTTCTCCAACCTGGTGGAACGCTCTGTCACAAGAGACAAGGGCCCTGCAGGACTTGACATCTTTCCGCAGGGCCTGCAAGACAGAGCTGTTCCATCAGGCCTTTGGTCAGGGCGCAGCCTGACTCCCTCCTTTGGCAATCTTTACAAAACTTTAGTTTATGGTTGCCATCAATTTTGATTTTAATTAATTTTTATAATGTTGCACTATTTTAGTGTTGTTAGCCGCCCTGAGCCCGGCTTCGGCTGGGGAGGGCGGGATATAAATAAAAATTATTATTGCTATTATTATTATTATTATTATTATTATTATTTCAGTTTGCATATGGTTTCAGAAAGTGTGAATTAGATAGATTCACTTTTGAATGCCAAAATAATTGAATTCCTCTCCCATCCCTACTTGGTACATGCAACAATTATGGGCTGATTGTTTTGTTGTTGCATCCCCTACCACAGTTAATGGCTGTGGCTGACCTCAAAGTCTCTTGCCAGTTATAAAACATGCTGCAGCATTTGTTTTCTTTTAGATTTTAGACTGATTGCCTTCTTTGAATGTCCCCAACTACAGTTCAGGTCATTTCCCCACCCTCCAGTCCTCTGTTGCTCATGTTTAATACATACTTTGCAGGATATGATTACAGAATACCAAAAAGAGCCTAAAGCAATACATTCCGTCACTCTGATCATATAGACTTATATCCCTCTTGCCCCCTCACAAGCTCTGTAGAAAGAAAACTGCCCAGGCTCTTGCAAAGATGCTGAAGAATCTTTTCAAATAATTATCTGCTGTCACAGGAGAATAAGAAAAGGGGAGGTGGAGAGGAGGAACTTGATTCCTGAATTTCAGAAGTAGGAACAAAAAAGACTGAAAGAGGCCTGTGCATTGTAAGCCCAGGGCTAAGATCATTCTAGTCACACAAAGGCAGGATTTCAGGAGGCAGGAAGTCAGATCCACAGAAGTTTTCTCTCAAAGCACTTTTCCCAGAATATGTGTCGTTACTATGGCACCAGTGAAAAACACAGGACAGACGCTGTCCTGCGGTCGCTGTGTGCTAACTAATGAACATTTAATAATTAAAAGTGACAGAAAGTGACCTCAGTCAAAAGCCCTGTGCTGCTCATCACCAAGAAGCAGGCCTTTCCACGGCATAGCCATGCTTTTGCTAATGTTGAATGGCTTTTGTTTCCTTGCTCCTTTTTGTTCTTGACCAAAAACTAGTGCACACATGCCACATGCAGTTCTGAGAGGGTGTGCACATGCAAAATTTGCTACTTGTGACACATCAAATCAGCCTGATGTCTTGAATATTTGCTTGTAAACATCAAGTATTTGAATTATGCTCATGACAATGGGAATGGCATATATCCTGTATCAGTATTTTACTATGGACCACAGAAAGCATCTGCAACGTTGGCAGAACACACAAACAAACAAAAAACTGCATTGCACACTAACATAAGAATCAAGGAGCATTATTTTAGCTTCTGAGATCAGGGGCGTTCCGAAGGGGGCAAGGGATGGGCGGTTTGCTCCAGGTACC
This sequence comes from Podarcis pityusensis, assembly GCF_964106645.2. Classification (NCBI taxonomy): domain Eukaryota; kingdom Metazoa; phylum Chordata; class Lepidosauria; order Squamata; family Lacertidae; genus Podarcis; species Podarcis pityusensis. Next base: position 39,584,158 of record NC_138027.1, read on the forward strand.
ATTACAAGGGGTGTGTGACAAAATGCTGACCCCTGATTGGCGGCAACCCCCGGGGTGCACGGCGCTTGCTGTGCACCCCCCTGGACGGCACACACGCCCCCTGGGATGTGAACCACACCCCCTGGGTACTGGAGGAGGTTGCTTTGCCTCTGTCTGAGCTACAGGAAGGACAAAGGGTCTGAAACTGGATTATGAAATGGTTCAGAATTCATGGCGCTTACACTTCTCTCTTTTTTACTCAATAAAATCCTTGTGAGCCAAACCGTACTGCAGATTATTATGATTACTGGAATTCCTATTACAAAAAATTAATTAAAAGATTGGAAGTGTAAATGCAAAGAGCATGTAAATGCAGTGTTCAGGAATGAGAGGAAGACTCTTCATGGGGCAAAGGTTCTGAAAGGAAATGACATTTTCCTCATTCAGTGTCATAAAGAGAAAGAGCAAAATCAACATCAGCTTGTGGCACAGATATAGATGTGCTGTAGATATAACTTGTCAGGAAAATTTATCAGTCTTTTAGAACACATTTATCCTAATATGCACTTTATGTTTATTTTTATTGCAAAATGATTTCCTAATATAAAATCTCCTTTGGAGAATGCCACCTGAAACCTATTTCTGGGGAAATAGAGAATGGAATTCAAGCAAATAAATGATCTCTGAACATCCAGTATACAAGTGTTCTGACCAAACATTTAATCCACATTCAAAGTTCCAGCACAGAACAATTGTATGGCAGGTGATGTACAGAGCAAATAACTGCACAGCAACTGTATAGCAACCAGGTGCTGGAAACCACAGGAGCGGAGAGCATTCTTGTGCTTGGGTCCTGATTGTGAGTTTCTCACAGGCATTTATGTGACCACTGTGAGAACAGGATGGTGGACTAATGGGCCATTGGCTTGGTCCAGCAGGGCTCTTCTTATACAGTAGTACCTCAGGTTACAGACACTTCAGGTTAAAGACTCCACTAACCCAGAAATAGTACCTTGGGTTAAGAACTTTACTTCAGGATGAGAACAGAAATCGCACGGTGGCGGCAAGCGGCAGTGGGAGGCCCCATTAGCTAAAGTGGCACTTCAGGTTAAGAACAGTTTCAGGTTAAGAACGGACCTCCAGAATGAATTAAGTCCTTAACCCGAGGTACCACTGTACTTATATGTTATGTTGGCAAATCTCATGTGTCTTTTCTGAGAGTGGTAGTGTCCATGCACCCTGCTCAAATAATCTCATTGGTTTTAATGACAGTGACCCAGAGGAAGTAGTGTCTGTGTATGAGAATTTCTCCTAAAATGTAGTAGCTTGAATAAAGTCAGTTGGGGAACAAAGCATGAATAGCCTAGCCCTTTAGGATGCACAGTATGAGTTCTGCTAAACTAGCCAGTTTTGCTTTGAGAGAAGTGCAGGAGAAGGCATATTGATTATCCTTCGTGCCTGAGCAAACTATTCATAAATTCAGCCCAGGGAGATACTTTGTACTTCTAATACCAAGCTTGCATGGGGGCACTTATCTCTCTAAATCGGCATTCTGAAGCCACTAGTCAAATCGAGGAACTTAATTTTGCAGACAGCTGGAGAGAAATATTTTTGGACTTTTTACCTCCCCGCCCCACTTAGAAATTAACTTCTTTCCCCCTCCAACAAAAAGAGTTTGCTGAACAAAAGGCTAAATGTCTGCTAGCAGGAAAATGGTCTCTCGGTTCCCCCAAGAGGGTTCAATAAGAGAGAAAACTGCTGCAAGGCAGAGAGAGAGAGAGAGAGAGAGAGAGAGAGAGAGAGAGAGAGCTTGATTTCCTGTTTGTTTTCTCCAGCAGTGTGAATGGTTGTGCTTTGTTCTGGTTGAAAGGCTGAGCTCATGAATGCTCTGTCTCCCACAAAGCAGGGCCGAGTGCTCCTGCTGAAGCTGGCTGAAGTCCTTCTTGTTTTGAAAGATGCTCAGAACCCCCAAATGTTTGGTTTCACAACAACAGCTGTTTCCCCAGTCTTGGCCTTATCCCAAACTCCAGCCCCACTGCTGATGCAGGACATTGGCATGCCTTCTGCCGCCAATGCCCATAGTGCAAGTACCCACCTGCATATTTGGCTAATAATAATAATAATAAGCAGAGACATCACCTTGCCAACAAAGGTCCGTATAGTTAAAGCCATGGTTTTCCCAGTAGTGATGTATGGAAGTGAGAGCTGGACCATAAAGAAGGCTGATCGCCGAAGAATTGATGCTTTTGAATTATGGTGCTGGAGGAGACTCTTGAGAGTCCCATGGACTGCAAGAAGATCAAACCTATCCATTCTGAAGGAAATCAGCCCTGAGTGCTCACTGGAAGGACAGATCCTGAAGCTGAGGCTCCAATACTTTGGCCACCTCATGAGAAGAGAAGACTCCCTGGAAAAGACCCTGATGTTGGGAAAGATTGAGGGCACAAGGAGAAGGGGACGACAGAGGACGAGATGGTTGGACAGTGTTCTTGAAGCTACAAACATGAGTCTGACCAAATTGTGGGAGGCAGTGGAAGACAGGAGTGCCTGGCGTGCTCTGGTCCATGGGGTCACGAAGAGTCGGATACGACTAAACGACTAAACAACAACAACAACAACACCCCACCTATCTAGCTAGGTTGCGCCAGCCACTCTGGGCAACTTCCAACACATATAAAAACATAATAAAACATCAAACATAAAAAATATCCTGATACAGTGCTGCACATAGGCCTTCTCCATGTGAAAGGGACCCTTATTGAGCCATAGAGCAGTGGTGGTCTTGGCCAATGAGGGGACTGGTGGAAGGGATGTGACTAACTCACATGACCTCCTTCACAGTTGTTGTTGTTTTCAAAGTGGAGGGGGTCATGCAATCCTCTCTAAGAAGAACTACCTAGATTTTGCAGGTAGTACATTGCCACAAAACCCAAAAGAAAGAAAAAAAATGCTTGCTATTTAAAACGCAAAGCTTGATCACAGGTTTTATCCCCCCCCCCAAAAAAAACCCCATTAAAAATTTAAAGACTAGAGAGACATAGTTAAGCAGCTGGGAGGAAGACTGTAACAATTCTAACATGATGTCAAAAAAGACAAGGATGTATTGAAGGGCTAAAGCTTTGGGAATTGCAAAGTATTTCTCACTGTGGTTGTGTCCCACTTGTGCATGTCCTATTGGTTAGATTGCCAAGCCAATATTCTGAATTCATTTGCAACGCACTTCTTTTATCTACATTGCACTGACAATTAAATAACATTCTAGCTTAGAAAGATGTGCCAGTTTTCTGAAAGCATTGGTATGTAGCAATCTGTGTTTGGCTGGCAGCCAGAGCAGTGCCTATAAAGCACATCAACATCACAAATAAACACCTTGATGAGCATTTCTCTGTTTCTGTTTGTTGGAGGGATTTTAGTTGACAGCGTTAACATAAAAAGACAACTGTAGCATAGTCTAATGTATCTTCACATCAGGAAAATTAAGGTATAGGTTTTTTTTAATCAAAAAGTAAAGAAGATAATCATTTTGGAAATAATGTGCATTTGCAGCATAAAAGGGAACAAGACAGTCTCTGCATGTACATGTGCACAGCACAACCTCCAAAGAATTTTATTTATGGTCACTGATTTTCCGTCTGTCTTACCCATCTTTCATATTAATTTAAACACAAATCTCAGTTTATGATGTCCTTTAAGGAATACCAATGAAACAACTGATTCATTATTGCACTGTAACCATGCTGCTTGTGTAAGGAGAGCAGATAAATCTTACCAAAAATGAAAAAAGAAACCTGCTTTGAAACAGGATTTCAAAGATAAAAAGGCAAGTAAACTTTTTTGTTGTTACTTTTGTGGTGGTAGGGAAATATCCTCCCACCCCCACCCCTAACCCCCCAAAAAAATTCCCATTGGGGAAGAGGTGTAGCTCAATGGTAGGGCATCTGCTTTGCATGTAGAAGGTCTCAGTTTTAATTCCCAACATCTCCTGGTAGAGCTGCGAGTTTGTCCTCTGATGTCCTGGAGAGCGGCTTCTAGTCACTGTAGACAATACGGAGCCAGATAGGTTAATGCTCTGATTCAGTAGAAGGCAGCATCTTGTGTTCCTGTGTTCTCCAAGATGGATTTCATCTTAGTGGGAGGGTAAACTCTTGGAGCTATTATGTATGCATCATTTTCATACCATGCACTTTCTCTAATAGAAGTACAGGGCAGCCCTAATGATATAAAAATAAGACAAGAATGCCAGTGTTCCTAGCTAAAATTGTATCAAGTCCCATTGAACTATCTAACCTCAGCAGCAGCAGAAACAGAGTTCTGCTGAGTGGGATGTATCTTATGTTAAAGATGAAGCGGTCAAGGGTTTGCCCAAGTCTCTCTTTTTTCAGCCAGAACTTAGTTCCGACACCTCTCAGGTGGGTGCCATTGCCATTCCATGAGAACAAGGGATGTGTTCATGGTGAGTTATGGCACTTCTTTTTCTAGATAAACAGCACTGGGTTTGCCACTGCTTTAAGTGGCAGTTTGGCTGCCCCCAGCTTGCACTGTGTTGAAATCTGCACCGTGCAAGGCTAAGGAAGATTTAAACACTTTGCAGAGTTCTGAAAAACAGACCAGAGGCAACTGTACTTCATCTGTACTTGAGAGCCAGTGTGGTGTAGTGGTTAAGAGCGGTAGTCTCGTAATCTGGGGAATCGGGTTTGCGTCTCCGCTCCTCCACATGCAGCTGCTGGGTGACCTTGGGCCAGTCACACTTCTTTGAAGTCTCTCAGCCCCACTCACCTCACAGAGTGTTTGTTGTGGGGGAGGAAGGGAAAGGAGAATGTTAGCCGCTTTGAGACTCCTTAGAGGGAGTGAAAGGCGGGATATCAAATCCAAACTCTTCTTCTTCATCATCCAGCAGAGCTTTAGTGCGACTGAAGGCAAATGAGCATAATGGTCACAAATCCAATATATTCAGGATTGGCACGGTCCATAAGAAATCCAGTTGCAGCAGACATATCATAAACTAACTTACAAGAACTTATAATAAGACTAAACCTTAACACTACATACGGAACAGAACATCATGGCTGGAACAAAGAGATAGAACGAGAAAGTGAGCAAAACCCAGGCTCCTCCTGGCCTGACTATTATAGTTAGCATGACCTTGACAGAAAGGATAACAAAACCAGTTTAAACCAGCTGTACTCAGCTTCCCAGAAGGAATAACCCAAACATCAGAAACCTTCCGCCACACAGACAAGCTTCCAGAACCCTCTTGAACTAATCAGAATAGGAAAGATCTCTACCCATCAGATCAATACTTTCTGCACTAAGAAATGCAAACGATACTACAAAAACGAGGGAAGTTCCTGAATGACAAGTCCCCCTGTTGTTCACAGAGACAAGGACAGAGAGCCCTGCAAGTGACATACATGATCCCAAAGTTCTCATCAAATAATTGCCTTCTATATGGGCATGCCAAGCAGTTCTCATTTCAAGCACTGTGGCACAAAGCGTGATAAAAGAAAACGCAAGTGGTGACTTGGGATCCATTTGGGCTGTCAAAATGCATAGCAAAGAGCAAGAGGTTCATGCTACAAAACATCAGTCACTGCAGAAGTAATAAGGATATCTAACTGACACAACATTTACAATGCAAGTTTAAACTTATGCCTTGGTGCAACTGGGATCTTTATAACAGCCATGTCATCCACATTCTCTAATACAGCTCATGCCAGGACTCTCAAGCCCACAATAGTTGGGAAATCTTAACTCAGGAAGGCTATGACCACCATCTAGATCATATTGGTTTTATGGGACTAGTCAATGTTTTTTTTTCTAAAAAAAATGTTTAGGGGTGCTCTCATTTTGACTCAAGAAAGTCACCATTTTATAGTTCAAATTGGAAAAAATAAATACAGTAAATGGACAAAAGTACAAAGATTCACAAAATGTTTAGGAGTATGCCTACTTCTGCCCCCCCCCCCCCAGGAAAAAATCCACGAAGGCTAGTGATATACTCTTGCATACTGAGAAATGCTCTATCAGCTCTGAAGTCATGAGGACACTGGAGGTGTACAGCTTGCACATAGCCTTCTGCTAACAGTCTCATTGCCAGGGGCACCCACACATCTTTTGGGGCCTTTTGGGCAGCATCTTTGAAATTGCATATTTATTGCATAATGAATATATGAGTTACTGAGACTCCCCGGTGGAAGAATGTTGTTGCACACATATCTAACATATAGGCTTCCCGCATCTGCTTGGCCACAGTGAGAACAGGATGCTGAAATATGTAGATGGACTATTGGGCTGGTTCAGCAGGCTCTTCTTAAATAACACATACTACTACTACTACTAATAAATAATTTTATTATTTATACTCAACCCATCTGGGCGGCTCCCAACAGAATATTAAAAACACAATAAAACATCAAAACTTCTCTAAACAGGGCTGCCTTCAGATGTCTTCTAGAAGTCAGATAGTTGTTTATTTCCTTGACATCTGGTGGGAGGGCGTTCCACAGGGCAGGTGCCACAACCGAGAAGGCCCCCTGCCTGGTTCCCTGTAACTTCGCTTCTCACAGTGAGGAAACCACCAGAAGACCCCCCAGAGGAGGACCTCAGTGCCTCGGCTGAGTGATGCAGGTGGAGACACTCGTTCAGGTATATTGGGCCGATCTAGCCTGTCTTTATGTATATTTCATTAAGTTGCACACACATGACTCAACATGTTAATCCATGTGTAGAGCACTCTGAATATGTTCTGCTCTGTTCTTGCATTTTCCTGTTGAGAACTGAAGACATGAGCAATTTCTAACTAGGGTGTAGATATGGAGGGTAAAATAGTAGGACTTATCCCAGTTCTTGTAATCCATGGGTGATTCTTAAATTCTACAGCTCATATTGTTTAGAAGACAAATTCTAAAAAGTTCACTGCAGATGTGTACATATAATCAGTTTTGATGTGGACACACTGTGATATAGAAATGCTGTTGGACAACTATAGTTAAACAAAATGAGTGGAGTGTCAAGGGTTCAACAGTTTAAAAGGACACTTTTAAAGCTTTTCAAACACTTACATGTGTGAATGGGCCGTCATAGACCTAACATCACAGACAGAACCGTCATTTCGGCACAAATGCAGTACAGTTAGGATGCACAGTCATTTTAAATATGCATTTAAGAAGAAACGAATGAGCTCCATTTATTCCATTTTTCTTTTTACAATGAAAACAAATGGAAAAGTGAAAATGAATGGAAAAAACACACAAGTGAAATCCCATTCATTTGTTTGTTTCAGTTGCCGTCCATTGGAGTCTCTGTTTCTGCACTGGAGACACACTCTGGAGCAGAGTGTACAGTTCACAAAACACTTGGCTTTAAAGTGTTCTGTGCACACTGTGTTCCAGACAGTGCCTCCAATGCAAAGCAATTGCAAAGGTCAGAAAGAAGGGGAAGGGAACTCCACAAAACTGAAAGATTGGGAAAGCATTTAGTTGACATAGCAGTTACCCTGTGTCAGTGTACCTTTTGTTAATTACCTATAAAATGAGTAACCTTAGTCCTATTGATCTGCAAATTGGCAGGTCTGAATTTCATGCCCACAGAATGTAAAACATAGGAATTACAAGCAGGAGAATTCCATCTGAGTATCTGACTGAAAGTAATATGATTATAGGATGCACACCTTTCCAAACTGCCTATAAAATGGGGACTCTTTGATCACACAGTTTGAAAAACTGGGCATAACTGCTGTACTAGAGTTAGCTGATATTGAGACAAAATGCACACACATATTGCAATAAAACCTAGCCAGACTTGGGCTGTAAAACCCAGCCACCTCTGTGCAGACCAATGCTTATAAAAACACCACTGATTCTTTGTGAAAGAGACAGCAGTGTAACCTAGAATCAAAGGTGAGTGCTGGACTGGGATCTGTGCAAAACTCCCATGCCAGCATTCTTGTATAAATGAATGCCTTCCATAGGTATTAGTATCCATTTTTCTTTGCATCCCCTCTAGCAATATGTTGCCGATTTGATGTACTCTCAGTGAGGTCTAATGTCATTGGCACACCAGTTTAAACATAGCTTATTGTATCCTAGCAAAAGTGGTCCTAATTGGAGCTGGCCCACCCACGAGACACCATTAAAAAGGTGACTTTGAGTCAGATCTGAGTCTCTCTAAAGTCCTGGGTCACTCTGTGGACTTGGGTGTCCCAAAACGCAGCATTTTAAAAACAACAACTGCTTTGCCTGCTTGTCTTTTTTATCATTTATTTGTATTGTCTTTATGGATGTTATTTTTTATTGAATTTGTATATATGGTTGTACACCACCTTGGCATTTTATATTAGTGTGTGAAGAAGGCATATTTTTATAACAAATAATAATTAAAACGAAAACACTGCTGACAAGGGAAACACCCTGAGCTTGGATAGGGTAAAAAAACACCCTGAGCTTTGGATAGGGTAAAAAAAAGGGTAAAGGACTCCTGGATGATTAAGTCCAGTAAAGGGTAACTATGGGGTTGTGGCGCTCATCTCGCTTTCAGGCCGAAGGAGCCGGTGGAATAGCAGGGCCCTCGCTGATATGTGCATATGTGTGACATTTCTCCCACCTTAGTCTTTCCTGGTGATCCATGGGTTTCCCCCCGCCACAACCTCTTATGCTATAAAAGTCCATTATGATCTCTCTTTCCCCCCAAGTAATCTGTACCCCCAAGATTTGTGGTAGTAGGCAGAATTTCACCCCAAGCCAATGGCCCTTGGCTTCCAGCTTGCAATGAGTGTGACATATTACCCACCTTGTTCATTCCTGGGATCTATGCTCTTTTTTCACCACCATACCTGGAACCCGTATGATTCCTATTGTAACCCCCCCCCCCAAAAAAAAAGTCTGCCCTTCAACAACAAAAAATTAACTATCATTCTGCAGTTTGCCAGGCTTTGTACTTTTAAAAGGCGTGGCTCTGCCTGTAAATTACATCCAGTTCTGACAGAAAATAAAATAGAACTTTTCAAAACAAACAAACTTTAGTGACACCCTGTACAAAATCTCATAGATGCATCTCCTTGCGATTTGACAGGCTTCATCCACTGTGAATGCGGTCCTGTACCTTAAAATTGCCACAAACCCTCCCCCTTTTTCACACAAGTAGATGTGAAAAGCTACCAGTACAAGTTGAATCTTGGTGCACACCCCTATCATTTGCCTGTGTTATATTTCACAGCCTTTCTCCCATCTCAATCTCTGAAACAGACCTAGGCAATTAAGAACATTTAATTATCTGAAATGCTTTTGTTTTGCCTTGTTTCAAAATTAGAGACAGACCATAAGTTCTGTTCCAATAAGATCTTCATGTACAGTTTTGATAGCATTTTCAAATGTCTGGACACACTGCATCTGTTGTTTACTGGATCACTTAACAGCAGTAAATATAAATTCAAAGTCTATCTGAAATAATTAGCATGTGTTGAAGCTTAGCATTAAGCAGAAATGCCATAATACTTGTATAGCAGAGAAGGAGTAGCAGGGAAGCTAGAGTTTTCCAGTTCCAATTTAACTACATTGTCATTGTACACCTTTCCTTTTCTGTTTCTCCTTCTGCTGTTTTGTGAACTTTGCCTCTTATCGTTGAAATGAACAAGGGAAGCTTCCCAGCTGAAGAAACCTGTGCATAGTTGCCAACTCCTAGGGGCCAAGGAATATTTGAGAGGGCCGCCCCCCAATGGGCATTGCCAATTAAATTGAGTTCATGCACCGCATCATGTGATTGATTATGTGGGGACAGGCTTTCCTCCCCTCCCAATATTTTATTCAGGTTGGCACCCCTGGCTCTGTGCATATATTCCAGAGTAAGAGTACATATTTTGTACTCTTATATATAAACAACAACAAATACAATGAAATAAATGAATGAATAATATATTGCTGCTCAGAACAAGTGAGTGGATCAGATTATTATTGCTCAGTCCTATTACTTTGAGGTTATGGTTTACAGTCACCTTGCAAACCAAAATTAGAAAGCAGGTTTCCAGTCCTGGTTTGCAGGTGAGCACAAACCATACTGTGGTTTGTCCCAAAACAGGAAAGGAATTGCTACACACAAGATGGAGAATAGGAAGGATGTGAGCCCAAAGATCTTTGAAAACCCATTCTTCTAGAATCAAGTTTGGTGTTACGTCTGAAACAGTCCACTAGGTACCCTGAAAGATGCTATAGAAATGATTAATGAAAATGCAGGCATTGTGAGAAGAATGGAACCATTATTCAATGGTGTAGCTAGGCCCCATCTTTGGGGCTGAAGCCCAGGGTGCCATTACCCAGGAACATTCACCGAGACAAATGATGGGGACCATGGCAGACAGGCCACACATTGGCACCAAGTCAACATGGGAATGCCAGGACCACCAAGGCTGATGCTAGTCACCATATATATATATATATTAAAAAAAAACATTTTATAGCTGGAGTGGTGGCATGGAATGCACATGGTTGCAGATGGTCATTTTATTCTTTTTACTGCTATTTTATAATAAGGATGCTTATTCCCAAATAAAGGTGCTTAGCACAAGGCCAGCAGAATCCATCTTATTCCTGTCATCATGATGGTACAATGGTTTCATTGAGTTTAAAATATGAAACTGCACATACCCATGGTGCCTCTTTTTTCATCTGGGTTGGCAAATTGTGGAATGGCATTTGTGGAGGTGGTGGGGGAAAGAGAAATGTTAACCATGTGTTTCACCAATGAAGTAGTACACATGACCATCTAAAGGGGAAAAGTTCCATAAGACCATTAAGTCCAGGGTCTAAAATTACCACACTGCGGTACTTCAGCTGATACTGTGAAAGGGACAAGATTAAAATATATTGATACTCTCTGCAAAACATGTTAAAGTCTTCTGCCTCTTTTCTTAGATGGAAAATGCTATTAAGATGTTAAATGTAGCAGTGTTTCATTTTAATAGTTCATAAATGGAGCTTTTGCTTTTCTTCTTTTAATCGTTGTTTACTTGCTTGGCCTGTCTGTGAATCATGGACTCCTTTCATTTGCTACATGCTGAATTTTCTTTTTAACGATTTGTATTGTTTTGGGAAACAAAGAAACAATGAAATGGACATTTTAATCAATTAACTGTGACTTGATCAAAAAGACTCCCACAAACTCTCATTGTTTATTTCATGTGGGTTTGAAATATGTCTGTGGTGTTCAGTTGGACTTTAGACATTTTAAAGGGAAACCTTTGCTTTGTAGAAAAAAAATGAGATATACATTTTAAAAAATCTCACAATGTTGGAGCTTATCAGATAATAGGGCAGGGGAAAAAAGTACTTCACATAACACATCACTAATTTGTGCAACTCACTTCAAAAACTATTAGATATATGTATGGGGGATAATTCAGCTATGATGACAAACTTCTGTGTTTAAAAGTAGCAACCCTTTGGATACCAGTTGCTAGAGGGCAAAGGAGTACTGATGAATTTATGTTATGCTCATAGACATCCCAGAGACATCTGGGAGAGGCAGATTATAATTATTATTGAGTGAGGCCACCACAAAAAACAGGACGTTGGAGTAGATAGACTTTTGATGTGATCCAGCAGAGTTCTTCTCCTGTTGGTCTGGATGCTCATAATTCTATGTTAACTCTTCAGAAGGGTGGCAGGATACAAATACAATACGTAATTCACCTTATTCAATTAAAAGGGAGGAAAACCCAAACACCTACTGTTTTTGGAACATACATCATCTACACATCCTGTTTCTAACATATGTCACCCACTGCTCCAAGTCACTAATTGTATTCACTTCAAAAGAAAGCAAGTCCACTAATGATACTATTAACATTTAACCTATTGTATTTCCTGAAAACAAACAGTAAGTGGATACATATAATTTTCTAAAATATAAAATTCTCCAGAGGCTATTGTAAGGAAGGGAAAGAGAATAAAACCTATCCATTCTATTAATTAAACATTCAAAGAAACTCAGGTTGCTATATAATCTTATACAAATCACAAGTGTCTATCCATGTGTTTAATTGCCATGCTTTTCTCCTTTTTTTCCGGAGCACTTTTTCTCCTGACCTTTTCATGCTGCTTCTGCGTTCCATGTAATTTTGATTAAGAAATGTTTAATTGCTAAAATAATAACTGCTGCTTTTTAATCATTTGCAAGTCAACTCTTGTTTCTCTGTTGTAATTCCCAGTAAATGCAGGAAGGTTTTCTTTAAGGTGGCATGGATCCTGTTCAGGCTTATGGAAGAATTTCCTTGTAATCATGGGTCATACTTGATTTCAATATCAGTGCCATCCCAGGACCTGGCAAAGCAGCACCACAGTCTCACAGCATACTCCCCGCACCAGGTTTCATGAAGCATTTCATGAAGATTTTATAGTAGTCAGCACTACAGAAGTCAACCTTATCTTTCTGTTGCATTAATTTTAATCTACAGGAGTGATTGTCATGTCGTGGGTTATCAGGCTGTCACTGGAATAGTAGCAGCAATGAATGAGAACCAGTTGTGATAGCCAGGTTGCGCAATGGAAATCGGGTTGTACAATGGGGCTTCTGGTCTCTCTATCCCCTCTACCTGTGTACCCCAGAAATAGGGCGCACAAGGGCTACCTACAGGTAAGGAAAAAATGAAGGGAAGCCTCACTACATAGGCAGATGCCTCTTGCATTATTATTATTATTATTATTATTATTTATTCAACTTGTACACCGCCCTATACCCAGAGGTCTGAGGGCAGTTCACAACAAGACCACAACATATAAAATCAAACCAAAAGCAATAACCCAATAAACTCCCCTCCCAAAAATCCACATTCTAAAAGGATGTCAATAAGATCAACCAAAGGCCTGGTCAAAAAGGAATGTTTTTGCCTGGCGCCTAAAGGTGTATAATGAAGGCGCCAGGCGAACTTCCCTGGGGAGAGCATTCCATAGATGGGGAGCTACTGCAGAGAAGGCTTGTTCTCATGTTGCCACCCTCTGAACCTCTCGAGGAGGAGGCACACAAAGGAGGGCCTCAGAAGGTGATCTCAGGGACCGGGTAGGTTCATACGGGAAGAGGCAGTCCTTGAGGTAATGTGGTCCTAAGCCGCTTAAGGCTTTGTAGGTCAAAATCTTTGAATTGGGCCTGAAAACTAATTGGTAGCCAGTGCAGTTGGACAAGGATCAGTGTAATATGCTCAAAACGTCTACATTTGATCTCACCCAGTGCTTTAAAATGCAAAAACTGCATACGCAGGAATGCATTCTCTCACATGACAGCTAATGGAGGACTTCCACTGTCTGCAGTGGCTTTTGCTTGTGTGCAGAATAAAGTGTAGAAAAAAAATTCCATGGTTTCAGCTGAAGTAGTAAGAGGAAAATTAGGGCTTCTGATTTGCAGGAGAAAGAAGCAAAATGATACTCTATTTATAAAACAGCCATTCTGTTTTAGTTAATATAAAACATCTGAACACTCTGCCAGCTCTGCTGGCTTTCTGTTTGCAAAGAGGTTGTTGTTTATGCAAAGCTGGAGTCCCCCCCCCCCACCTGCAGACTGAAGTGGTGCAGATCTTTCTAACACCTCATTGGCCTACAAGCATCGATCAGTCCTGATTGATGCTCTCATTACAGGAAAAACACATGATCTTGTGAGTGAAAAATGAAAAGGCTGCTGAACCGTTTTAGAGATGGACCTCCTCAACCATGGAAAAACATGGGTGAGAGGAAGCAGCGCCGCGCTCTCCCCCTAACATAGTAGCAGGAACATTAAGTGTTGGGAAGGAAATAATATCACACAGGGGGAAATCCATTTTGCCTTTGACTAATGTAATTATGTGATCCCTTGAGAAATGATTAGCATCCCTTAATTTATATCTTAGAAACACATTTTCATAATGTGTTGCTGTTGCATTGTATTTAGTGCCTCCAGTTTATCTCTCAAGGATGGCACACATTCTGCTTGCCTGCCGATGAGTTAATAGAAAATTGATTATGTACTGGGAAGGCACTGGGCTGATGATGTCCAAAATAGCATTCCTTTAATGGTATGTGCTTCAAAGTGAGAGCTAAATTAGTATTATATGTTTCCAAAAGTTAACCTTTGCATCAGAGTTTACAGAAAATAACATTCAAGCATCCCTCCCATCCCCTGCCAGCGGTTGTAATAGTGGGTTTCTTGTCTTACAACAATGGGTCCCTAATGTTATGCTGTGTGAGGAAAAGAGGATGCTCTTTCTTCTGTTTCTGAGAGCCAGTGTGGTGTAGTGGTTAAGAGCGATAGACTCGTAATCTGGTGAACCGGGTTAGCGTCTCCGCTCCTCCACATGCAGCTGCTGGGTGACCTTGGGCTAGTCACACTTCTTTGAAGTCTCTCAGCCTCACTCACCTCACAAAGTGTTTGTTGTGGGGGAGGAAGGGAAAGGAGAATGTTAGCCGCTTTGAGACTCCTTAGGGTAGGGATAAAGCAGGATATCAAATCCAAACTACTACTCCTCTTTCTTCTTCTTCTTCTTCTTCTTCTTCTTCTGTTTATGCACTCCTTCCCTGCCACCTAGTCTGAAAATGGTCCGCTGCATCCTGCCATGTGAACCATGGCAGAAAGTTGAAACCACAAAAGGAAAATCGTAGTGCATATAAACAGAAGATGGAGAAACAGCCAACATCTTTGCACTGCTGCTGTGCAGGTGGTCCTCACTATGTTGCCGAGATGGTATAATGCTCAAGTAGACAATACTGAGCTAGGTGAACAAATAAGTTGACCTCATAGAATAGTTTCTTATGTTCCTAATAGCGCATTGACAAGCTTGTTTTCTGTGTGCAGGGGATTTTATCTATGGCGGGGTATTTGAATCTGTAGCCTGAAGTGGAACACTCCAGGAAAAGCCTTACTACTTGCTTATGCTTTGTAAACACTGCATTTAGAAGAGTAATCATAGAAATGTGTGAAAATGTCAAGTCTCATTTGCATGCAGCATTCTTATGACTCTTCATACCCATCAGGCTAATGAGTGCACAAATGGCAACTGGGGGAGGGCGAATTTAGGGGGTGTATTTATTTATGTATTTATTTGCTTCTTGTCAAAGACTACAGATGCATCAGCTGAAATCTGCCATGCGAAAACTATGTGTGCACAGGGTGCTGAGATTCCAAAGACTGTTATCTATTAAGGAGGTAAAAGACTCATTACTATTAGCTAGAATTTGTAACTCACTCTTCTTTTCTAAAGAAAGGTCTAAGACATTAACAATATATGCCAGTCTGAGTAAACTATAACAACAATACCTCCTAACAAATCGTATAACAGTATAAGCAAAAGGCTATTACAGTATTATTATTATTATTATTATTATTATTATTAAATATATAAAAACAGAAAACAACCATAAAACAAATGTGAACATGGCAACAGTTTCAAATTCGAATCCAGCCATGACAAATGTAGATACAAGTGACAGGTTAGTTGTAAAACTGCCATTATATTTCCCACTCAGAAAAGTGGGAAATATAAGCTCAAGAAAAGTTAGTTAGTTCCCATAAGTCCACAGAACCAGAGAGAAAGGAATATGGAAGTCTTGGGGTTTTTTAATTTAAAAAAATGATTACGTACCTCCCAGCAAGTGAAAGCTGGACCATAAAGAAGGCTGATCGCCGAAGAATTGATGCTTTTGAATTATGTTGCTGGAGGAGACTCTTGAGAGTCCCATGGACTGCAAGAAGATCAAACCTATCCATTCTGAAGGAAATCAGCCCTGAGTGCTCACTGGAAGGACAGATCCTGAAGCTGAGGCTCCGATACCTTGGCCACCTCATGAGAAGAGAAGATTCCCTGGAAAAGACCCTGATGTTGGGAAAGAAGGAGAAGGGGACGACAGAGACAAGATGGTTGGATAGTGTTCTCGAAGCTACCAGCATGAGTTTGACCAAACTGTGGGAGGCAGTGGAAGACAGAAGTGCCTGGCGTGCTCTGGTCCATGGGGTCACGAAGAGTCAGACACGACTAAACGACTAAACAACAACAACAGCACCATCCTATACACATCTACTCAAAAGTAAGTCCCACTGAGTTTGATAAGGCTTATTCCCAAGTAAATGGTATAGGGTTACAGCCTCAATCTAGTATGGCAGTGGGCAACCTCCAGCCCTCCTGACTTTATCTTCCCCAACTGGCATGCAAAGCCCTTTGAGCCAAGTCACCCCACCTGTCTCACACCAGATATATATGGCATCAGGTGTAGGGCAGGTAAAGACACAGTTCCCTGCAAAAGTGAGGTTTGCGAAGCCCTGTGTATTTCCTCCTGCACTTTGGTTTCAAACTACGTGGACAAGGGAGAGTGGGTCACCTGATGTTACTGTGATGCCAGGTGACTGACAGGTAGGTGGTCTCAGTTCTTCACCCCTGGTCTGGTAGCTTTGGGGCATTCATGGAGTGGGGAGGGCAGGTCACCAAACCACATGCAAAAGTGACTGAGCATCAGGGCTGGCCCTATTCTTTTCAGTGCCAGACTACTCCATGTATATACTGAAGATGTGCAAAGCATTTTACAACACAGGAAAAGCACTTCTGCATACGGGCGTCACATGTAACTTGGGGTCATAGCCACAGATTATTCTTTTCCTACCACAATTCGGTAGCATTCCTAGGTCTCTCCAACCTCAGTACCCCTGGTTTTCTTTGGAGATTTATAGCACTCCGGTTTTCTTAAAAGATTCACAATGATTTATTCTCCAAGTCAGTAACAGTGTCATCATTACTCAACCATCCAACTGTGCTGCATGTTACGTTAATAAATCATCAAACTCGAAAATCAATACCTCAATGAATTGCAGCAAATTAAAAGCGTTCCTATTCGATGGTTCCACCTGTATAGTTGGAGCTTTCGCTGTCTGAGTTCATAAAACTTCCACCGGCTAGTTAGGTCACCACTGTTCTAAGCAGCTCTGAAGAATCAATGTCAGACAAATATTGTCAGTTGATTATTCCCCCCCCCCCCGCATTAAACTGTCAGCATGTCTCCAGTATATTACTGTGATGCCTGCTTCCTCTGTGGTGTCTTCAATCACTTTCATTTATTGCAGGGTATCCACCCAAGGCCCACCCAAGACCCACCTCTCCATTTTCTTGTGGTTCAAGGGACATCCCAGACCCATTTTAAATCTCCCTTTCAGTTTAAGATATATATGTAAAACAAGCATTTCAATACCCCAACCGCCCCATATTTCATTCTGATTGTTGCCTCTGGTCTCCAAAGGCAACGGAACTAAACTACTTGTAGAATATTTTACGAGTGATTTGTGCCAGGGCAATTAAATTCCAAGGCTTGATTTACTGATGTCATTTTTTTGCTCACCCTACATTCATCTGTTTAATTTAGCTAGATCAACACATAGAAGTCTGAATTGATGAGACACCACTACAGAAGCTGGAATAAGTCTTGCCTGTGAAGGACAATTTTATCCAATACACACACGCACACATATACACACGTCAGTATGGAGAGAAGTAAATCTGCAGACAAGCCTACTGATGCCCAGTCTCTCATCCAGAGAAGAATGCCAAGTCTAGCATTAAGTCTAATGGCAGACAAATTACTGAAACTGGAGTGAAGATAACAGTAGATTACCTCTCTGAAATCACAATGGAATATTTTCTTTTGTTCCCTCCTTCTTAGCATCATAAGAATTCAGTGGCAGAAACCTTCAGAAGTTTTTATTGCTTAGTCATAGATCAGGTGATCTAAAGGTGTTAGGTAAAGAATTGTTAATTAGGTCTATCAATTATTATTTCCTGTATTTGGTTACATATGCCTTTCTGGTTATACAGCGCAGAGCATATAGGTAAAGGGACGCCTGACCATTAGGTCCAGTCGTGGCCGACTCTGGGGTTGTGGCGCTCATCTCACTTTATTGGCTGAGGGAGACGGCGTACAGCTTCCGGGTCATGTGGCCAGCATGACTAAGTCGTTTCTGGCGAACCAGAGCAGTGCACGGAAATGCCATTTACCTTCCTGCCGGAGCGGTACCTGTTTACCTACTTGCACTTTTTGGCGTGCTTTCAAACTGCTAGGTTGGCAGGAGCAGGGACCGTGCAATGGGAGCTCACCCCGTCGTGGGGATTCGAACCGCCAACCTTCCGATTGGCAAGCCGTAGGCTCAGTGGTTTAAACCACAGCACCACCCATTAAGCTCCTTTTAGCAGTCATATTGATGATAAAAAGCAATCTTTCACACATCATTCACTTAAATTCTAAGGTTCAGGTGTCAACTATGGACAGCACCTAGAAATGACTGGAATGCTAAGGTCATTGAGCAACATTTATTAAATGTTGTAGGGATTTCCTTTTGAGTGGCAGCTTGCTGGTGCAAATCAGTTGAGTGCTTTTGAATCCATTTAATGAACACAGACAGTTCGTTCCTTTTACATGTGACATTGGCATTCTGATCTTAACATTATATCCTGTCATATCTGATTGCTGTAATTTCTTAATACTGGAATAATATAATGCTTTGTGCTGTCCTTGATTTAGTTGTTAGATTCTACTATAAACACTTACGTGGTGGCTCTGGAAGCCATCAAATCAGAAAGTCAGACTGTTAAATAAGGCAGAGGTTCTTATTATTGTATTATTGATTTGTTTCGTATTTATATATTATTCATTCATTCACAGCTCACCTTTCCTTCAAGGTGCTTATGGGCACCACAGCTTAAGAAGGATATTGGCAAGTTGGAAGGAGACCAAGATGATAAGGGGTCTGGAAACCAAGCTTTATGAGGAGCAGTTGAGTGAGTTGGGTATGTTTAGCCTGGAGAAGGGAAGACTGGGTGAAATGAGTCATATCCAAATATCTGAAGAGCTGTCACATGGAGGATGGAGCAAGCTTGTTTTCTGCTGTTCCAGAAGGCAGGGCCTGAACCAATGGATTCAAATACAAGAAAGGAGACTTAAACTAAACATTAAGAAGAACTTTCTGACAATAAGAGCTGGAACAGACTACCATGGAGGGTGGTGAGCTCTCTTTCATTGGAAGTGTTAGACGGCCATCTGTCAGGGGTTCTTTAGCTGAAATTCCTGCATTGCAAGGAGATGAGCTAGATGACCTTTGGTGTGCCTTCCAACTCTGCAATCCTATGATTCTGTGCTCAAGGTGGCATACTTGGTTCCTATTTTATCCTCACAACAACCCTGCAAGGGTCACCCCTTGGGGATTTGAACTCCCAGGTCCGTGTTCAACTATTTAACCACTGCATATTATGTAAATATGAGGATCAAACATTTGTTTAATCACGTCAGCTCTGCCCACATACAAAGCAGGAGAGTGGGAGACCTGGCTTTAAAATCCAAGGTAGCATAAAGGTAAGGGAGCGAGAACCCTTACCCTTCCTTGCCTTACGTCAGGGGTCAGCAAACCTTTTCAGCAGGGGGCTGGTCCACTGTCCCTCAGACCTTGTAGGGGGTTGGACTATATTTTTTGGGGGGGGAAATGAACAAATACCTATGCCCCACAAATAACCCAGAGATGCATTTTAAATAAAAGGGCACATTCTACTCATGTAAAAACATGCTGGTTCCTAGACCGTCCACAGGGCAGATTGAGAAGGCAGTTGGGCCAGATCCGGCCCCCGGGCCTTAGTTTGCCTACCCATGCCTTACGTCTCTGTAGTCCATTGCCCAATACTAGAAGTGAATCAGGTTGCAGAAAAGTTCCTTGGACAGTTGTTCACAGGAGAGAGTGGGAAGTGGTCGTGGGAGGACAGTTCAGCTTCCCTTACTCACAACCCTCTTTTGATATTAGAACAAGACTCCTGCCAGAAATTAAAAGAATGGCTAGATCCAGTCACCTGACTCTGTTTGGAATTCTTGATCAGAAGAAAAGGAGCAAGAAGAGGATCCCAGGGTGGGGAAAACCAGACAAGCCCACCAAGGCACTGGGACCCTGGTAGCTTTCTAAGAATGCCAAGTGTTGGCTCTGACTCTGACAATCAAACAAATGTGTCTCCCACCCACATGTCTGCTTGGCTCCATATAGCCTCTTCCAGTGTGGCCTGAAACCTAGGTTAGAGCAATTTGTGATACCAGTGTACGAACAATGCAGGCCATCAATCCATACATAGTTTCTGTTTTCCCCCCTGAGTGTCTCTTAGCTACATAACACATTATTTATATCGCACTGAAGGCAATAGCTGACAGTTGAACAAAACAACCACAGACCTTTCTAATTCCCATGGTGTTCTGCATTTCAATGTGCCCCTCTGGGCTGTCACTTTTTATTAAATAATATTGCTTTGTGAATATGACAGTCCATGATATACCAACTTTAAAAGAGAGAGAAAGATCTATCCAAACCATTTGCCACTTTAGGGGAGAAAAGTAGCTCAGTTTAGATGCTGCACAGTACACATGTAAAGAAAAATCACATACCCAGGTGAAAAGCTTGCAGTCAATCAATTATTTCTCACTAAGCTGTATTTTAGCTGTTCTACCAACTAAGAGGCAGGTATAGTGGAAGAGTCACGGTGCCCCACAGAGAGATTGTATAGTGAGGTTTCCACCCGCAGACACAGACAAACACATAAGCAACAGTATATTTCACTGCCTCTGGTTCTTTCCTATATATAAGGTGAGAACTGATCTGACATGCCCTATAGCCTATTGGTATTATTAAGTACAGGGTCCCTCATCTCGGTGTCTCTGCTCATTTTATTTTTTCCTCTCTCAAAGCAGCTCCTTTCTGCCCTGCTTGCTCTCGAGAAAGCCAGTCAAGTTAAGTAGAGACCTGATTGCTTTCCTTCTGTACTATTGACACTATCAACTGAAGCTGCTTTATTTAATGTGAACAAACAGCCTCTTTTCTATAAGCATTTGTATGCTGAAGTAGCTCCTACTAATAGGAGTAGTCTTACTGTTTGTGCAGGGAGTACTTCAGTGAATTGTCATTATTGATCATGATGTGGAATTTGGCCCCAAATGGATAATTAAATAGGAGGATGGAGATTCTCTGCTAAACTTAGAGTTCTGTTTGTTTGCATGGCACCTCAGCAGTAAACACCACCTCCTTTCCCATTTTAACATGACTGGAAGAAGTAGAGTCTTGTCCATGATTGCTTATGTCATAATACATTTGTTTATGTCATCATAATGCTACAGTGACACATGGTATTATGACACAATAATGAGATGAGAATGCTTTTACAATAATAAAATTATTAGCCATTCAACTTTGCTGTTTTTGCTGCAACACACACTAACACAACTATCCCTCTGGAAACTGAATTAAAAGTAGAAACCACAAATTGTGATTTTGTTAGGAGACAATACTATGTACCTCTTAAGCAAGACAAAAGAAGAATGCACCAATTATCCCACTGCAATATGAAGTTGTCTTTGAAGGTATAACCTTTCAAAATATACAAAACTCTGTTTTACCTGCGTAGTGGTATATAATGTGTCCTAGCTTGCCATAGTTAAAGCTGCACTTTCTTTCTAGTTAGAGTCATCCATTCCTGCCCAATACTGAACAAACCTTTCACACTCCCTCCTTATGGGGCTGCTCTAGAGATGGGATATTACAGTTCCAGAGACAATATGTAAATACAGCTAATTCCTTCAAAATCTGCATTTCTCCAAATTTTGTGATGCATTTCTCCAACCAAATAATGTGTAACAGAATGCATATAACCGGATAAAGCATATTACTGGAAACTACTTGCAAAAATACATATATAAGGCAAATTACATATAAAATATGAATAGTAGGGAGGATGTACACAGAAATGGATATAAAATTTCATGCAGACTTTTTCAAAAATACCACACACTAATGAAGATTTAAGGATGTAATCATGAGACGGTTCTTAGGAGCACAGTAAGCATTTTATACCAGGTCAGATTATTTGTCTATCTAGCACAATATTTTATACTCCGAATGAAAGCAGCTTTCCAGAGTTTCAAGCAGATGGTTTTTAACATCACTTTCTGCCTGATATTTTAAATCTGGTGATGGCAGGAATTGAACCTGGAACCTTCTGCATTCAGAATTCATGTTCTGCCATGAACCTTTGATGCCTTTGTTCTTCATCTGCTTTCCTCTTGTTACTTGAAAATTTGGAGGAAGCAGCAATATTTTCTTCTACTCACTATATCCTTCAACCTCCTCCTTCATATTTATTACCTACCATTCACCAGTAGGTCTCATGGAAGGTTACAACAGTTTAAAATTTAATATTAAGAACAGTTAAAACAAATTTTAGTCACAGGTATAGGGTGTGTTCTGAAAACACACATCCCAGGTGTCAAAGTTCAAGGTACAGAGGTGCATCACAGTTCATATGCAATGAATCAGTTCTAGCATTCTTAAATCGTCTCTTTTTCCTCAGGTTAACACAAAACCTGAGATTACTGATTCAACAGCCAAAAGTTGAGTAACCACAGGCAGCTGGCCTTGTTTCCTGAAGTGATCTTCCAGGGTGTGGAAACCCAACCACCCCAGAAAACGCTTCCCCATATAGTTGCTTCAGTGGCACAATTTAGCTAAACTTATTAGGCCTTCTTGGGTTCCATGATCGCTGCAAACAGCGACAGCAGTCATGAAATTAAAAGATGCCTGTTTCTTGGGAGAAAAGCAGTGACAAACCTAGACAGCATCTTAAAAAGCAGAGACATCAGCTTGCCGACAAAGGTCCGTATACAGTGGTACCTCGCAAGACGAAAAACGTGCAAGACGAAAGAGTTTTTCGTTTTTTGAGTTGCTTCGCAAGACAAATTTCCCTATGGGCTTGTGTCAGGGAACTGACATCGGAGCTAGAGGCGGAGGGAAGGCTCTCAAATGATGCTGGAGAAGGGCCCAGCAGGGAGAGAGGCAGCTCCGCAGATGGGGAAGCAAATCAGCGCAACACCAGGGATAAAGGGGGGCAGATGGGGGAATCGGCGAGAGGGCTCCAGGACTCTTCACCGGACACCAGCGGGGAGAGCACGGGTCCTCCGCTACCCACGCCCTCCCTGCGCAGAAGATTTCCGCGCAGAGAGAGTAGGAGGAGACTGGGTGTCAAACAACTTTTATGTTGGAAAAGATTTAAGAAACGCCCATTGACAGATTCTGCTAGCAACTGAGGCAGCCACGAAGTGAAGGGCTGCCCAGACTGAAAGGTTTAACAAGGCAACGAAGCCAGGAGAGGCGGCAACTTACGCACAAGCAACCCATACTCATTACAGCAATCCGTCAGTCCCTGACGTAGCTCGTGCACAGCGACAGGCAGGCAGCATCATGAGCAAAACCGGAGAAGCTGGCGCCACGGAGGGAGCAGCTGGAGTGCAAAATCTGGTGGAGAGGAACCGAGATTTTTTGGAACAGCATGTGGCTCTGCTGACGGTGCGGCTGGACGAAAGGCGGTCTCAGGATGCTCAGGTCAGACCCACCCCCGTAGCAAGGAAGGTACCTGGACTGGTACACAAGTTTGGAGGGAAACCCCAGGACTACAGTGCGTTCCGAACGGAAATAGAGTACGCGTTGGAACTGCAACAGAATGATTTTGCAGACGATGGGGAAAGGGTTGCCTATATTGTCGGACATCTGCAGGATGGGGCCAGAGAATGGAACAGGCCCCTAATGGCAACGCAGAATGCCGCCTTGAAAGACCTGAGGAAATTCTTCCAGGCGATGGATGCGATGTATTCCAGTGATGTACAGCAAAGTGTGACTCGGCGGGAACTGATGGGCTGCAAACAGGGGAACCAGTCAGTTAGAGACTACTGGTCACGCTTTGCCATGTTAATCCAGGACATTTTGCCAGGGTCTGCCCGCAAAGAAAGGCCTGGCAAGGGATGGTGGGAGCTGCAGGGGGTGAGGAGGAGATGGTAAAGGAGCAGGGACGCTGCTTGGCTGCCACTCAGCGGGCACAGCAGCCAGGCCAGCAACCAATAGAAGTGCCCCGACCAGACCCCCCCCCCCGGGCGGCTATAGCCATAGAAGTGGTGCTAGAACTCCCAAATGGGCACCCAGTCAAGGTGAAAGGGCTGTTGGATTCAGGCAGTTCCTGCAATTTCTTCAGCAAGGACTTTGCACTAGAGCACCAGCTCCACCTGCTGCCCCTGGATTTCCCCTTGCAAGTAACCACCATTGATGGCAGGGAGCTTCTGGGAGGGGAAGTGACGCACCAGACCCCACCAATGAGAATGAGGGTTTCCAGGCACACGGAGACCATCGCCTTTCACGTAGCCTCACTGGCAGGGCCCCCAATAATATTAGGGATGAGCTGGCTAGCACAACATGATCCAGTGGTGGCATGGCATCAGAGAACGGTCACCTTTGGGTCCGCTTA
This sequence comes from Podarcis pityusensis, assembly GCF_964106645.2. Taxonomy (NCBI): domain Eukaryota; kingdom Metazoa; phylum Chordata; class Lepidosauria; order Squamata; family Lacertidae; genus Podarcis; species Podarcis pityusensis. Next base: position 39,608,438 of record NC_138027.1, read on the forward strand.
CTGCTTGGAACACTGTCTAGGGGAAGAAACCCCAAGAATGACCGTGGCCAGGGTGGCTGGGATAGCTGTGGAGCCGAAAGGGGAGGTGCCACCACAATATACTGACCTGCAGGAGGTCTTCAGCGAGAAGGAGGCAGATAGACTACCCCCACATAGGCCCTTTGACTGCCAAATCAACTTGCTCCCTGGGGCGCAGCTACCGGTGGGTAAACTGTATGCCATGTCAGACAGGGAGATGAAGGAGTTGCGGGAGTTTATTGACAAGAACCTGAAGAGGGGGTTCATAAGGGAATCAAAGGCGGTGGGGGGCAGTCCGATGTTCTTCGTGGACAAAAAAGGGACTAACCAGCCCAGATTGGTCGTAGATTTTAGGGCTTTAAATTTGGTATCAGAACCCGTGACCTTCCCAATGCCCAGGATTGACGACATTTTAACACGGGTGAGGCAGGGAAAGATTTTTACCAAGCTGGACCTCAGGGGAGCCTACAATTTGATTAGGATGAGGGAGGGGGACGAATGGAAGACCACAATGTTCACCCCCCTGGGGGCCTTTGAGTACTTAGTTATGCCATTTAGATTACAGTCAGGCTCCGCCTGTTTTCAAGCTTTCATGCCCCACGTGTTGGGGTCCCTGCTGTACAAGAACTGCGTAGCCTTCTTGGACGACGTCTTAATCTATTCGGACAATGAGAAGCAACATGTCAGAGACGTCAGGGAAGTGCTAAAGAGACTGCAGAAGCACCAGTTGTGGGTCAAGCTGGAAAAATGTCAGTTTCACGCCAGAGAAGTCGAGTTTCTGGGGTACAAGTTTTCAGACAAAGGCTTAGTGATGGACCCAAGCAAGGTGCAGGCAGTGCTGGAGTGGAAGGCTCCCAAAACCCGGAAGGACGTGCAGAGGTTCCTAGGGTTCAGCAACTTCTACAGGAAGTTCATCAAGAACTTTGCCCACTTGACAGCGCCCATCACAGATTGTCTCAGTAGCAAAAGGAAGTTCGTCTGGACAGAGGGAGCCCAGCAGTCCTTTGAAAGACTGAAGAAGGCGTTCGCATTGGAAGAGCAGCTCCTGCACGTGGATCTGGAGAAACCCATGAGGCTAGAGACCGACGCGTCCGACAGAGCCATGGGGGCGGTTCTTTCGCAGCCAGGGAGGAGCAAGCAGGAATGGAGACCGTGTGCCTTTTTCTCGAGAAAGCTGAACAAGTCGGAGCAAAACTATACTGTGTATGACCGCGAACTGCTTGCGATCTATGCGGCGTTTCGTCGATGGCGACATCTACTAATAGGGGCACAGCACAAGATCCAGGTTTGTACAGATCACAAGAACTTGGAATACTGGAGGGCCGCACGAGTGCTCAACCAGAGACAGATTCGATGGGCACAGGAGTTCTCCAAGTTTTCCTTCGAAATCCGATACGTGCCAGGAAAGGAAAACGTGAGAGCAGATGCTCTCTCCCGGAAACCGAAGTACTTGGAAGGAGAGGGGCCACCGGAGATACGACACGTGATCCCCGAGGACCGATGGGTGTGTGTGGGAACCTTGGTGGGGCAACGAGAACTGGCTGGACTTACTAGAAATGACGTGTTCGCACAAACTAAAATCCGGGAACTCCGAGACGGAAGAGAAACCCAAGGAAGGTTTGAGGAGAAGGAAGGGGTGCTGTACTATAAGGGGGCGCTGTATGTACCAGTGGAGACCCTACGGGGGAAGGTACTCAAACAACTCCACGACAACCCCACAGCTGGGCACTTTGGACAGCACAAAACCATGATGCTCGTCACCAGGCAGTTCTGGTGGCCCACGGCGAGGGAGGATGTACGGGAATATGCACGGGGTTGCGACCGCTGCCAAAGGGCAAAGGGGGAGCGGGCTGCCCCCGCAGGATTACTGGAACCCTTACCCATGCCGGGGAAACCTTGGGAGGTGGTGTCCATTGATTTTATGACCGATTTGCCCAAGTCCCGGGGGAAGACAGCGGTCATGGTAGTGGTCGATCTACTAACAAAAATGTGCCATTTTATAGCTTGCTCACATGCGGTCACGGCAGAGGAAACAGCCAGGTTGTTTGTAGATCACATCTTCAGGTTGCATGGGGCTCCTTCGAGGGTCATCTCCGACCGCGGGAAACAATTTACTTCCCGTTTCTGGAGGAAGCTCATGAGCTTGCTGCAGGTCGAAGTGGGCTTCTCAACGGCGAGACACCCGGAAACCAACGGGCAAGCAGAAAGAGCGAACAGTATACTCCAGCAATACCTACGCTGCTATGTCAGCGAGAGGCAGAATGATTGGGTAGAGAAACTAGCGCTGGCTGAATTTGCGTACAATAACGCTGAACATGTGTCAACGGGAATGAGCCCGTTCATGGCCAATTATGGGTGTCACCCCAGGGCCTTCCTGGGGAGTGGGGAGGAAGGTTGGAGCGTACCGGCAGCAGAGCAGTTTGTGGAAGAAATGGAAGCCCTGCACCAGCAACTTAAGATGAACTTGGAGCGGGCCAAGGAAATTTACAAGAGGCAGGCAGACAAGCGCCGTAGGGAAGGGGAGACCATACGGGTGGGAGATCGGGTGTGGTTGTCAACCCAAGGGTTACCTTTTAAGGGGGGTGCGCAAGAAGTTGCAGCCCAGGCGGCTGAGACCGTTTGAGGTAACACAGCAGGTGAACCCCGTGGCATTCAAGCTCAAATTGCCAGACAGCATGAAGATACACCCGGTGTTCCATAGGTCCCTACTCTCACCGTACAGGGAAGGACGGGGATTCCCGGGGCGAGAGGGAGAAGTCACCACACACCCGCAGGTAGAAGAGAGGGAGCACCACAACTTGGCCACGGAAATACTTGATTCAAGGTGGCGAGGGCGCCAGGTGGAGTACTTGGTGGCTTGGGAGGGAGAACCCAGGTCGGAAAACACGTGGGTTCCCGCGGAGGCAATCACTGACGGGTATCTGGTGGAGGAATTCCACCGCCTGTTCCCGGACAAACCCAAACTACTAGCGAGATTCTGGGAGGAGCAATTTGGAACCACAGACGATGAAGAGGATTTTGTGGGTTTTTCTGTCTCCAAAGGGGAGGGAGAAGAGGCTTCGGAGGAAGAAGAATCAGACTGGGAGGCCCACCCCGCGGGAAGGGATCAGAACGGGTGGGAAGCGGGTTTTGAATCCTCAGAGGATGGCGACAGCTCCTTCCGGGGGTTCCCCGCATCGTCGGCCGAAGAAAGGGACGAAGTTGGGTCAACAGGTTGGGCCGGGGGTGGAGGGGGTCCTGGGGGGGAGGTGGATGTCTGGGAATTGACATCGGAGCTAGAGGCGGAGGGAAGGCTCTCAAATGATGCTGGAGAAGGGCCCAGCAGGGAGAGAGGCAGCTCCGCAGATGGGGAAGCAAATCAGCGCAACACCAGGGATAAAGGGGGGCAGATGGGGGAATCGGCGAGAGGGCTCCAGGACTCTTCACCGGACACCAGCGGGGAGAGCACGGGTCCTCCGCTACCCACGCCCTCCCTGCGCAGAAGATTTCCGCGCAGAGAGAGTAGGAGGAGACTGGGTGTCAAACAACTTTTATGTTGGAAAAGATTTAAGAAACGCCCATTGACGGATTCTTCTAGCGACTGAGGCAGCCACGAAGTGAAGGGCTGCCCAGACTGAAAGGTTTAACAAGGCAACGAAGCCAGGAGAGGCGGCAACTTACGCACGAGCAACCCATACTCATTACAGCTTGCTTTGCAAGATGAAAACGTCTTGCAAGTTTGTTTCCTTTTTCTTAAAACCGTTAATACCGTTAAAACTGTGCTTCGCAAGACGAAAAAACTCGCAAGACGAAAAAACTCGCAGAACGAATTAATTTCGTCTTGTGAGGCACCACTGTAGTTAAAGCTATAATTTTTTCCAGTAGTGATGTATGGAAGTGAGAGCTGGACCATAAAGAAGGCTGATCACCGGAGAATTGATGCTTTTGAATTATGGTGCTGGAGGAGACTCCTGAGAGTCCCATGGACTGCAAGGAGATCAAAGCTATCCATTCTGAAGGAAATCAGCCATTCTAAAGGAAATCAGCTCACTGGAAGGACAGATGCTGAAGCTGAGGCTCTAGTACTTTGACCACCTTATGAGAAGAGAAGACTCCCTGGAAAAGACCCTGATGTTGGGAAAGATTGAGGGCACAAGGCGAAGGGGATGACAGAAGACGAGATGGTTGGACAGTGTTCTAAAAGCTGCCAACATGAGTCTGACCAAACTGCGGGAGGCAGTGAAAGATAGGAGTGCCTGGCATGCTCTGGTCCATGGGGTCACAAAGAGTTGGACATGACTAAACAACAACATTTGGCCTACAGTCATCCCCAAAGTTATTGTGGGACCTCTGACTAACTGGGACTCAAGGAAAAGAATACAGTTTGTTGTTCCCTTTGTTCTACAGAAAACATAATACGTACACAATCATATTTTATTCAGAAACCATTTAAAGTTACTAAGCAGTGTACAGAAGTAATTTTAAAACACAAGGTACTGCCCTCAGGCTTTTGATTTAAAAATTACAAATACACAAAAGGAACAAAGGGGGACAAAGTGTTGAGAAACAGTGGAAAACAAACGGAGCAATATGATTTCTGAACCAGGGGTTGCGTCTAAGAAATTAAAGATCAACAGAAGGGGGAGGCCCAACAATAGCACAAGTGAGATGAGTTTTAAGAAGCATTTAAATGCAAGCAGTGCATGAAACACAGGCAAAGCGTAGCCATGAAAAGGCACTCTTGATTGCAGCTCTGCATTTGTGCGATTGGTTTTTCCAACAGAGGGTCTCCCAGCAGCAACTAGAAAATACTTTTGACAGAATTTCATTTTGGAAAGGCTATGATAAAGTTGGTTTCAGGAAGTATGATAAATAGAGGCTTAAAAAAAGCATTCATCCCATCTGCTCTTTGTAATGAACATGCCGCCATGCCGCCTCGAGTTTCCAGGGTTCTGTGAGGTCAGAGAATGAATATACAAGCAAACAGTTGAGGAATTTCATACTGGAGAAAAGTGAAGAGTTTACCGCCATCTCACTTCAGATGAGAACCCTTTCAGAAAACTCTTAAAAAGAACTCAGGCCATTTTGGAGATTTCTCCAAAAGGCCATAACCACTTGGTCTCTCACAGGTTTTCTACCAGTCCCAGATTTATCTACAGAAAATGCCTCTTCCCTGCCATCTCAAAACTGACTGTTCAGTAAAAGGGATGCTGGTGGTTCTTTGGGATCCTTTAGAGCAGAACATGCCAAATGCAGGAAGGTCTGAAGGGGAGATGTTGGGTGTGGGGTTTGTGTGCATCATGCTCCTCCCCACATCTGTCCACTTTTGACACCTTTACGGGACTACTAGCTCCACCAGAACAAGAACGGGCTGAAATGTGCATGTAAGATAAAACCAACACCTGGAACATAGGAGTACAGGAAGTTGCTTTAGATTGAGCCAGGCCATTGGCCCATGTCTACTGTCTATACAGACCAACAGCAGCTCTCCATAAATTAAAATACTTTGCAATGAGCTGTTGCTCACTTGAACAGAAACCTCTTCTTTCTGAGTTTTGACCTAATGTTTAGGGTAATAAGCTGCGCTTTCAAAAAAAATAAATAAAAAAAAATGCATCTCTGGTGGCTAGGGGTGTAGGGTACGAGTCATTAGGGGTGCCATATGCATAACCCAAAATAGGTCAAAACAGAGCACTAATTCCCAACTGTTTATGGTAATTTATATGTTTATACCCACATTAAGAAATAATTACTATAATTTACATAGAAATACAATACATCTCATCATAGTGGGGAAAGACACCAGAGGTATATGGCAGGGACGGGCTGGACAATGATGAGTGGCGGCTGGATACTGAGGAGTGGGAACTGGGAGAAATGGGGCTGGAGACTGACTTGGAAGAAGGGATCAGTGAACTTGAGAGGGGTGTAACAGCCAGGAGACAAGAGCCAGAGGCAGGATTGAGATTGAGGAACAGGTGCAGGAGGAGGGAGAAACAAGCCAGGCTGGTGATCTCACCTCTCCTGCTCCACCGTCTCCCGGGACCAGGTGAGAATAGAAGAAGGAGAAGCAGAAGCAGGTTACAGACGCAGTCTTTGCCAGCTTGTGCGCAGCTCAGGTGCGAGATAAACATAAACTAGAGTTGCCATATTTCAAAAAGTGAAAATCTGGATGCAAAAGTTGTTGGCAAAGTTGTTGAGTTCCGACATGGCAAAATCTAGACTTCCAACATGGCTTGCCTTACGTTCAGATTTTCCCAGAGATTCCAGCCATTTCTGACCAGACACTGCTTTCGACTGCCATATTCCGGCTATGTCTGGGAAATTCACAATTTATGGCAACGCTAACATTAACTGAGGTCAGGGGTGGTGCCTCTCTGTTGCTAGAACTGCCTCATTGGGTGCACGCCTAGGAGTAGCTGAGATGTAGGACTGATAGATACACCTTTTCCTAACTTTTGTACCTTTGACAATAGTTAATTCCCCTCTCTTGACATTCCTTGCCTGCCAGCGTCGTGACATTATATTATGGTTTGGATCCCTGTTTTATACACGATACAGAGGAGCAAAAGAACACAATTCAGCATGATTCAATGAATATTAAGATTTAGGCCTTCATTAATTTTCTACTGAATTATTCTTCAGCAAGTTTTTTTTTCCTTGACAGCCATAATATTGCCACATTTATTTAGTATAATCACCCTCTCTTCATTACTTATTCCTGTTCCTATAATTTTAAGCACATTCAACACTTCCAAAATTGTGACAAGCTCTGACCTTTAAAATGTGCTCACCTCATACCATTTTCTCATTGTATGGAAATGAATAGAAAAATTATATTAACGAATTAGAACAGATTTGTGTTCTTCAAATAAATTTGGAATTATTCTTTCTGTGGCTTGTACACAGCATACTGTATTTTTTAAATCTATCATTCCACTCCTTTGTCTTGATACCCCAAAATAGCATTTTATATTATAGTGCTTAAGACATAATACTAAGCTATGGTTTGGAGTCTTGTGAGCATGAAGTTGATGAGCCTCTCCCCACTCCCCACTCCTACCATGTCAGGGAAATTCCTGACATGTCCTGGTTTTCGGGTGTAAAAATTTTGTCTGGGAAAACCCAGATGTATGGCAACACAATGGAAAAAGCAGCCAAAACAGCTCAAAAAGGTTAAAATCACTATTTTCAGGGTAGCTGAACAATTTGGATTTGTTCCCAATTTTGGTGGGTTTCTTATAAAAAACTTAACAATTTATGGATCTTCTGAGAAAAGGTCAGCAACTTTGTGGGTGAAATATGGCACCCCTACTACCATGTGTGGTGATTCCCTGACCTTCTATTCTTGTTTGAGGCCAACTATAGTTCTCTGTTTCTCTTGAACTGGCAAATAATGATTTGCAGTTTCTCTGCAAATCAGGATCGGAAGGCGTGCTAAAAGTGTTTTCCTGTCTTTGCATCGTTATGTGGATTATCAGAACTGCAGCAGAAATAAGGCATCGCATATGTTCTTTTTAAAAGTTGCCCTTTTGCAGCCGTTTATACAAAAATTAAGTATTGTAACATAAACTAATATATTAAGGATGACACCAATGGGATAAATAGCTTAATACACCAATGGTGTTTCCTTGCTCAGCTCCTTTGTGGTGCAGCCATTCCACTGATGGCCTTTATATTGCTCTGGTAGGCTTTCAGCTTCACCCTTTAACATATAATTCTGCAGGGTTTTTAGCTACGGGACTTGATATGAGCTGGAAAGGTCTTAGACATATCCTAGCACTCTGTACTCTTTCAGCTTCAACATCAGATATGGGGACGATATATGTGGGTTTATCTTTAGACAAGTTGACAATAATCCTCTCTTAGCCATCCACCTGTATGTTTTGACTTAACACCCCCAAACTGCTGATCTTCAGCATGAACTAACTTGCGAGCTACTCTACTTAAACACACAGACAGAGAAAGCAGCCGTCATTACAAAAGAGCCTCCCGCTGGGAGGTAACTACACTCCATTGATTTGCCTGGTTTGTTTTTGCAGATTAAAAAATTGCAGTATGGTTTTAGTGCCTCTCTTACATGGAGCCATTAAACTGCAGATGCTTGGGGCTGGTGGAGTGGGGAGGGAGAATACAAAAGGGGGAAGGACCATTTTAATTATATAGTGTCAAATAAAAGGGAAAAATCATTTCAAGAGCTGTTCTATGTCTTTTAAATCCCTTCTATCTTCCACAGCTCGTACCTTTATCTCCCTTTATAAAATTCACGGAGGTATGTGTTCAAAGGACTGGTTTTCAGAGAAAGCTACTGAAAGAAATTGTATTTTTATTGGAGGAAAGATATAGGTTTTTATCTACTGTTTACAATGGATGCTTGGCCTGTGAGTATAAAGAGAAGGTTACGGGTAGCTTCCAGGGACTGCACAAACTAAAGGTTTTATATGTGAAGGACTTTGAAGGATCACCTCACAGCTGTGAGAAAACGTATATTTTTAAAAAATAGAATAAAGTCATTCTTTAAATTCTTTACAATCCAAGATATAATTTGAAATTAAAGTGAACCGAAAACTCCTCCAAGTTATTCCAGAAATATATCAGTGTCCATGTGGGCATTCATTCCCCAAGTCATGAATAAGCCAAAAACCCATGACTGATCATAAAAGGATCCCTGCTGGATCAGACCAAAGACCAACCTAGTCCAGCATCTTGTTTTCCCATAGTGGCCAGCTAAATGCTTCCAGGAAGTCTAATGCAGGAAATGAGCATAGGGACACTCTGTTTGTGTTCCTCAGCAACTGGTATTCAGAGATACACCACTGCTAATATGGGACCATGACCATCATGATTTGTAAGAACATAAGAAGAGCCTGCGGGATAAGGTCAATGACCCATCTAGTCTAGCATTCTGTTCTCACAGTGGCTAACCAGATGCCTGTGGGAAGCCTACAAGCATAACTACATTCCCCACACTTGTGAATCTCAGCAACTGAGTTACTTTGGAATTTCTGCTGCCCCTGGAATTTTCCAGTGCTTTGATTCAGCTGCAAAGCTATGACAGACCATCTCTATGTGCTACAAGAGATATTGCAGAGAAAGTTCTGACTCTGGGCGATGCTACCAGGCCAAACACATTTATCCTGATACCTAAACCACACTCTCCCCAGCACCAGCACCCCCTCCCCAAAAAGCCTATGGTGCTAAGTATTTAAAGCTAACTAAGTTATTTTGAAACCTGAAGTAGAAGCTCCCACAAGCACCTATCCTTGGGAGTAGAAGATACCATAAAGTGAAAAGTAATGATCAACTCCCTGACAGTCATTTCATTCTGTCTAATGCTTGGGCCGGTCCTGTCTGAGATGTCAGCAAAGCATTGTCAATTAGCCAGCATGCAGCAGAATGTCTGTGGGATTTCCTGCTACACTGTAGACCTCTTTCAGATACAAGTTAAACAACCCCAGAAAGTATCTTGCAGTGAGGATTTAAACATAACCATCTTTAATTCACCCTTCTGGTCTCCAGGGTATGAGAGCAGCAGAATCAAAGCGTATGTTGAGGGTTTTGTACTTGACTTTGGTGATCTCCTATACAGTGAGAAATGGCAACATTCTGCCGCAGTCATATTTTATGTTAATCTTTTCTGAAACCTGATACAACTTACAGCTGGGTCTCTCAAGCTAGAAAGACTTAGTTAAAAATCAAAATATGGTACAGCAACAAAAAGCACAGCAACATCCATATGCAAACTGAAAGAGAACCCAATATGCATTTAAGATGCCTGTGTAGTGCCCAGCACATTGCTGCTGACAGTAAGCATGTCCTTAATTAAAGACATATACTGTGTTTAAGGTGATGCAATATGAAAGCTCACTCTGTCTTTGTATCTGTGAAGGTTGGGGAAAATACCATGCTAATACATTTACATGAGCCATATTCACATATTTCTTGCATGTGTCTGCAGTTTTAGTCCTCCTTCTGATGTCATATTCCCCCTCCTCCAATAACCATGTGCTGTGTTCAGTTGTGCAAGGTGATCTCTTGCACATGAGTAGGGCTCTATGCAATTGGGTCACCAGATTATTCTGGTGTTTAAACTGCATAGAGCCACTGCCTTTGAGTAGGAGCACACAGCTGCTCGTGGCATGTAGTTCCTGAAAATAATTCTAAAAGCACAGCCCTGCTCCTAACTACATATGTTTAAGCTCTGACAAAAGTCTACCACTCTACAGCCTACATCTCCATGCAAATCCACACTTTCTTTGCTTAGGAACTCTACAATTCTATGATTTTGTTCTACTCGTCTGGGGCCCCTGGCACCCAGAGCTCTGCCGTTTCACCTTTGCAGTGATTGTGGGAAAAGCAGTGGCCTCAATAGGAGAGTTTTGAGTGCTGCTGCCAGCTAAGTTTTGAGTGAGCAGAAGAGACAGAGATACAAGGCTTAAAATCCTGGGGTGATTTGGGACTCACGTGCAAGTTTAGGGGACACAGAATATGTGGAGAAGTGGTCAGACTCCATTCCACACTGAATGATGGTTTCTATATGAGAAACTATGTATGAGCATCTCTTATTGTTTCGGTGGCACTGAAACTATCAACTTAGTAGTAGTAAACATCTTGATTGGGATGGGGAACCTGTGTTGTTGTCCAGATGCTATATTCCAACTCTCATCAGGCCTTGCCAACATGGCCAATGATCAGGGGAGTGATGGGAGTGGTTGTCCAGCAACTTCTTAGAGCCACCTTTGAACTAGATTAAAAGAGCACAACATTTTAAAACTCCACTTCTTCTCCTATATGTAAGTGTGTACTGTTTTCAGGCAGTCCAGTCACAGATGACCATCTTTCCTGTCCAAACCTTCACCTCTGAATACACGGTATCATTACAGACATATCTAGACAGAAGTATCTCACAGAAGATTTAGTCCAATCATCAGACAGCAGACCTCAGAGATAGGCAGTGCACAGGCAGCAAATCAAAGTCTGATTTAATAACATTTTAATTATGCAATAATTATTTATTCATTAAATTGTTTATTCTCCTACTTCATGTGAAATCTCTGGTGCCCTCACAAGAAAACTGCATGGTTTCTTCACAGCCTTAAAGGCTCAGATAGTATTTTAGCTCTTCCTACCACATTTAGCCAAGAGAGTGTTGGTTTAAAATTCAGCCACTAAAGTGAGCCATTTCCTTAGTGGTGTTTCTCAGTGACAACAGAAGTTGTTCTGGACCAGCCATAAACTTTGCCAGTGCACCCAATAGAAGACTCAGGAGACCATGCTGTGGTGAAATAGCTTACATTTATTCAATGTAACACCTTAAAGGATCTGCAAACCAACACACATAAATAGTTGAATCAAAATACAGTCTGAGCAAGTAAGTTGCCTAAAATGGGAGGAATCAGGTCCTCTCAACTCGTGCACAACTTTAACAGATGATGCCTGTGGTCTCAGAGAAAAGGACTGGAAGGAATACCTCCTCCTTCCTCCAAGAACCCCGGGTATGTGGACTTGACAAGCACACAGTGGCCCCATCAGCTCAGCATTCACCCCAATTCACATGCCATGCATAAAGGACACCCCAGTGACCCCCCCACAAGGCAGTATAATGTGACCAAAAGGTAAAGGACCCCTGACAGTTAAGTCCAGTCGTGAACGACTCTGGGGATTGGCGCTCATCTCGCTTTTTTTTTTTTATAAGATATTTATTAAGGTTTTCAAAATATTACAAAAGAAAAATAGAAAAAAGAAAAATACAAAATAAAAATAGTTAAAAACAAGTCAATCTTTCCATTACTTATTTTTCATTAGCTTGTTTCCCGGACCTCCTCACGCCTCCCTTTTTTGTATTCCAGTTCAGTTTGTTGGTTCAGCAAATCCTTCCCCTCTTTGTTTATCCTAATCTTTAATCTTAAAGTATTGTAACATTAAATTTTTACCTGTTAGTAATCCATTTTTCATATTCCCTTATAATATTTCAGCTAAAAACCATTTAATTTCTATCCAACATCATTCTAACATTCATTAATTTTACAATATTTCTGTAAATAGTCTTTAAATTTCTTCCAATCTTCTTCCACCGACTCTTTTCCCTGGTCTCGGATTCTGCCAGTCATTTCCGCCAGTTCCATGTAGTCAATCACCTTCGTCTGCCATTCTTCCAGAGTGGGTAGATCTTGTGTCTTCCAATACTTTGCAATGAGTATTCTTGCTGCTGTTGTGGCATACATAAAAAAAGTTCTATCCTTCTTTGGCACCAATTGGCCGACTATGCCCAGGAGAAAGGCCTCTGGTTTCTTCAAGAAGGTATATTTAAATACTTTTTTCAATTCATTATAGATCATCTCCCAGAAAGCCTTAATCCTTGGGCACGTCCACCAAAGGTGAAAGAATGTACCTTCAGTTTCTTTACATTTCCAACATTTATTATCGGGCAAATGATAGATTTTTGCAAGCTTGACTGGTGTCATGTACCACCTGTAAATCATTTTCATAATATTCTCTCTTAAGGCATTACATGCCGTAAACTTCATACCTGTGGTCCATAACTGTTCCCAGTCAGCCATCATTATGTTATGTCCAACATCTTGTGCCCATTTAATAATAGCGGATTTCACCGTTTCATCCTGAGTATTCCATTTCAACAGCAAGTTATACATCCTCGATAAAGTCTTAGTTTTGGGTTCTAACAGTTCTGTTTCTAATTTTGATTTTTCCACCTGGAAGCCAATTTTCTTATCCGAATTATATGCCTCCATTATCTGATAATAATGAAGCCAATCTCGCACTTTGTTTTTTAGTTTCTCAAAACTCTGCAGTTTCAATCTGTCTCCCTCTTGTTCCAGAATTTCCCAATATTTTGGCCATTTGGCCTCCATATTGAGCTTTTTCAATGCTTTCGCTTCCATCGGTGACAGCCACCTTGGGGTTTTATTTTCCAATAAATCCTTATATCTTATCCAGACATTAAACAATGCTTTCCTGACAATATGGTTTTTAAATGCTTTATGTGCTTTGATCTTATCATACCACAGATATGCATGCCATCCAAATACATTATTAAAACCTTCTAAATCCAAAATGTCTGTGTTTTCAAGAAGCAGCCATTCTTTCAACCAGCAAAAAGTTGCTGATTCATAGTAAAGTTTAAGGTCTGGCAGGGCAAATCCACCTCTTTCCTTTGCATCTGTTAGTATTTTAAATTTTATTCTAGGCTTCTTGCCCTGCCAGACAAATCTAGAAATATCTCTCTGCCACTTCTTGAAACAGTCCATTTTGTCCACAATTTGCAATGTTTGAAACAAAAACATTCTAGGCAATACATTCATTTTTATCGCAGCAATACGACCCAGCAGTGAAAGCTTCAAATTTGACCAAATTTCTAAATCTTTTTTCACTTCGGCCCAGCATTTTTCATAGTTGTCTTTAAATAAATTCCCATTTTTTGCTGTCATGTTAATCCCCAGGTATTTCACTTTCTTAACCACTGTTAAGCCTGTCTCATTCTGAGACCTCTCTCTCTCAATCGGTGTTAAATTTTTCTCTAAAACCTTGGTTTTTAACTTATTCAGTTTAAATCCTGCAACCTGACCAAATTCTTGAATCAGTTCTAAAACCCTTTTGGTACTAGATTCTGGCTCCTGTAACATCAATACTAAGTCATCTGCAAATGCTCTCAATTTGTACTGTTTGGCTCCGACTTGTATACCTTTAACCAACTGGTCCCTTCTAATCATATTCAGCAAAACCTCCAGGACCGATATAAAAAGCAATGGGGAGATTGGGCAACCTTGTCGTGTCCCTTTTTCTATCTTAAATTCTTCCGTCACCACATTATTTACAATTAGTTTAGCCTTTTGTTCTGAATAAATTGCACTTATACCGTTTTCAAAGCCTTGGCCTACCCCCATCCCCTGTAGGTTCTTCTTCATAAAGCTCCAAGAGATATTATCAAAAGCTTTCTCCGCGTCCACAAATATCAAAACTGCTTTAGTATTTATGTTCACTTCTAATTTTTCCAAAATATTAATTATATTCCTCAAATTGTCAGACAAGTGTCTTCCTGGGAGAAAACCCGCTTGGTCTTTATGAATCTCTTCCATCAACACTTTTTTCAATCTCTTGGCCAGAATATTTGCAAAAATTTTGTAATCCACATTAAGTAATGATATGGGGCGGTAGTTCTTAAGCTGAGTCTTTTCAGTCTCTGTTTTCGGTATAAGTGTAATATACGCTTCTTTCCACGCTTTACTGGCCAAGGGAGCTGACATTTGTCCGCAGACAGTTTTTCCAGGGCATGTGGCCAGCATGACTAAGTCACTTCTGGCAAAACCAGAGCAGCGCACGGAAACACCATTTACCTTCCCACCGGAGCGGTACCTATTTATCTACTTGTACTTTGACATGCTTTCAAGCCGCTAGGTTGGCAGGAGCTGGGACCAAGCAATGGGAGCTCACCCCGTCGCAGGGATTCAAACCGCCGACCTTCCAATCAGCAATCCCAAGGCTCAGTGGTTTAGACCACAGCGCCACCTGAGTCCCGATGTGACCAAAGAGTGTCCTTAACACAGTTTGGCCTCAGTTATTTATCCCACCATATCTTGTGCTTCCTGCCTGGACTAACAGCCAACCTATACAAATGCCACTCCAAACACCCAACTCCAAAGAGAATGAAGTAGGTAAAAAAGGGGAACCCCAAGGCCAAAACAGCCCCCCAAAGAAGAATTCCTACTCAACTCCCAAACTAGCAAAGCCCATACAGCTTAAGGAAGGAGAGTCACTTAAGAAAAACTGGAATGTTTGGGGACAAGCATGGCTTATAAAGGCTTGCTCCCTACTCGCTCTTCCTATTGGCCCAACTCCTCAGCTGGCCAATCTTCAACTCCACCCCAGGACAAACCAACTGAGTCTTCTCCAAAGGGGAGTTGGGGTGTGGTAAATGTGGGAGCAGCATTGGCTGAAAAACCAGCAACATATTCCTTGCTAGAAGTTCACACTAATCAAATTTGGCAATACACAGAGGTGATGGAGTAATTCTCAACTTTTTAGCAGACGATATTCCAGCCTCGAACCATCCCCAGGTCTTTCTTCAGACACAAGGAATGTTCCTTGTAAATTATTTTAAAGCCTAACTATGCATTAAGCTACACATGTTTGTTTGTTTTTTATCGTAGGTGGGAGAGGGGCATTTTGTATTGCAAATGTGGCAGTTCAGGAATAGTGGTTTAACCCTTCCCTCCCCTGTCATGATCCTGATGGAAACTATACTTCCCACATTGAGTTAGCAAGTAAAATAACTTCCTTTGATGCCAATGGAACCTTTTGTCTACACTTTTGCCCAAATTGCTGCCTGCAGCATGGGAGCACTTTTCATCAGGATTGTGGCTGGGAAGGAAAGTGTTACCTTCTTTCTGCATGTGGCAAAAAGTCATTCAATTAATGTAATGTATAGTGAAGTTTTTAAAGTGTTGTCATTTCTAATTTTCATCGTTATTGCCATTATCTCATGAAAACCAAAGGTGGTCATATCAGGTAAGGAGGAGATCATGAGAAATTAAGTTATTTTTTAAAAAAGGATATTCCAGTTCTTTAGTCCTGCGTAACATCATTCAGAATATATTGGTTTCTGTATTGATAGCCCCAATCTACAAATCTACAAATGAAACATTTTGTGTTTTGTTATTTTTCTGAGTTTTGCGTTAGGGTGGAAAGATATGTATCACTGTTCATTATATCAACATTTGATTAATTAAGAAGTTCTTTTACATGGAAATGGTACACAGCTAATGAAGATACAAAGACTTGTCAGCACAGCAATTGGCTCACAAAGCTGTTATATAAAAGGTCTAGAAAACTGCAGTATTAATTTGTTTCCAATTAATTCTGGCTGGGTTCCTGATTTCTCATTTTCTTTACCCTACCTGCAGGATAATACACTTGCAGGAATGCCGCTAATAATGCTTGGGATGTGTGTTTATGGCACCTTTACCCACAGAAAATTGCCTTGGTCTTATTAAAGCAGCCAAACTCTGCCGTCTAGATGGAGATTCTTATCAAAGTTTCACTGATGTATATCCAAAACAAAGCTATTGCAAGTGAGTTAAACTTTACCACAGTGTCATTAAAATCAGAATTCATTATAACCCCTTCCCCACTCATCAAGATATAATGGGTGCTTTCCACATCCCACTGAAGTGAACCGCAGTACTTCCAGTGAGTTACCAAAGCAACAGACAGACCTTCCTTTAAAAAATAAAACCTGCTATAGAGAACTGTAGGGGGAAGTAGGGTAGTGTGCACTTTATCTCCTGATCTGCCATTGGTGGGCCCAGATCCACATGTGCAGAAGCACAGTCAATCCACACCATACGTTTAAAGCACAGTTATGTCACTTGAACAATAATGGCTTGATCCGAAGAATCCTGAGAACTGTAGTTTGTTAAGGGGTACTGAGAGTTGCCAGAAAACCCCCTCACAGAGCTATAATTCACAGTGTCCTTGAACTACAGTACCCAGGATTCTTTGGGGGAAGGCATGAATGGTAAAGCAACAGTATCCCTGCCATTTCATAACATCCCTTGGGCCAGGTGGAAAGGTTTGGATTTCGGCCCAAGTGTGGTAGTTATTGGCAGTGACCAACAGCAGCTTTCTTTCTGAATTCTTTAACTATAGCAGCTCTGCCATGACCTCACTGGAGAAGCTACAATTAGTAGTTCCATGGACCACCATTCTCCTCAGTGCTTCTGGTTGAAGCACAAGGATTTATGTTTGTGCAATGGGACTTTCCCCCTTCTCCTCCTTCACGTGCCACCTGTGGGAGTTCACTCAGAGTAGATTAGGAGAAGGTGTGGTGTCTGTGTAAGAGAAAGTCCCATCATGCAATGGGACACTTAGCACTGCATTGGACACAAGCCAATGCCAGTCCCAACTGGCCAGTCTTTCAGAGTGTCATTCAAGCAGCGGCATGAAGGAGAAGAGAAGAGTGGCCCTCTGATTTATTTTTCTAGGCATGTGTTATCATCCATCCATTTTTATATATAAAAGACACTTATATGTTATGCCACCACTCTTTTTCATTCACCTCAGTGTGAATAATCTGTATATCTAAATTTCAGATATATATGCAGGTGTGGGGGGTAGGGTTTCTATTTGATCAAGGGTATAGTTTATTTCTGTTATGTTTTTATTTCTCATCTCTCAAAAAAAAAAGTTATTAAGGTGTAGTAAGTACAAAGTATTACTTTTTAAAGGTGTGCTGTTTGGAGTTGGGTGATGGGTTTTGTTTTGTTTTACCCAACTAATATTAATATCCTTCCAGCATTCTCTGTCAAGGTATCAATCAATGTCATTAAACTCATGATTACTTTCCAGGTAGGCAAAATGATGAATTGCCAATGTGACAAGCAATTATAATCCACCAATTTATTTTTAAAAAAAACAAGGTGAAGAAGTCACACAGATCAGGCATCTTTCAAACAGGTTCGAAACAAACATTGCACAAGAGACCCAATATTGCCCATTACCCAGAACCAAAAAAGCAAGAGTCACGATTTTGGGGGAGAGCAGTCACTATGTGGCAAATCAATACTCATCAAACTGGGTAGGGGGTTTCAGTCCATGAATGTTACATTTAAAAATTACGTTCTTTTCCGCACGGCTTTTGACAGTTCTCTTTTGACATTTACGTTCCATTGAAATGTACTGAAGTTAATTACACAATTAATTACATGTTGGAAGATTCAGGACAGATAAAAGAACATATTTCTTCATGTAGTGCATAGTTAAACAATGGAACTGACTCCCATAGGAGTCAGTGATGGCAACCAACTTGGATGGCTTTAAAAGAGGATTAGACAAATTCTTGCAGGACGAGGCTACCAATGGGACAAAAATTGCTGCCTCCTTACATCACTACTTTCTTTCAGTAAGTTTTTAGGTCTTATAGAACCGAAGATGTTAGTAAAAACACGCAGGCCCTATTCTGCTCGTTTGTTTTGTGAGACATGAACCCACCTTTCAGTGCTTTTAGCTAACCAGTGAAATCATAGTAGTGGCTGACATTGAGGAAAGCAGATCTAGCCAACTGGATAGAAGGGAGGCTGTAGCAACACACCCATTACCCATATAGGGAACTTCTTGGCTCATTTTAAAGCCTTTTCTGCTGGTCTTCCCCAGTGGAGAACTAATGGCTGTCCAACAGAAAACAATTCAAGTATCCTGGATTTTAGTGCAGCTGTGTTTAGGCAAAAGGTACCCCAGGAACAACTCCTGCCAACCTAGCAGTTCGAAAGCACGTCAACGTGCAAGTAGATAAATAGGAACCGCTCTGGCGGGAAGGTAAATGGCATTTCTGTGTGCTGCTCTGGTTCGCCAGAAGTGGCTTAGTCACAGTGGCGTAGCGTGGGGGGTGCAGGGGGGGCCGGCCGCACTGGGCGCAACATCTGGGGGGGGGGCGCTCGCACTTGCAGCTCTCTGCCCCTACCTGGCTCACTCTCTCTCTCACACTGCAGTGCTGGCTGTGCGAATCTGATCCGAGCCGCTGGGTCGCCGCCCACTGTGGAGGGGGTGGGAGCCAGGCATGCGGTGCGGAGAGAGAGCGAGGGACTATCTGGGGGAGGGACAGTGCAGCGGCCGCCCAGCGCAGCGCTGAGCGCGGGAGAGAACCACACCAAACCAGACCAAGCAGCAGCAAGAAGAAGCTGGCAGCGGCGGCAGGTTAGGGGTTGGGGGGGCAAATTACTTGCCTTGCCCCGGGTTAGGGGGTGCAAATTACTTGCCTTGCCCCGGGTTAGGGGGCGCAAATTACTTGCCTTGCCCCGGGTGCTGACAACCCACGCTACACCGCTGCTTAGTCATGCTGGCCACATGACCCAGAAGCTGTACGCCGGCTCCCTCGGCCAATAAAGTGAGATGAGCACCGCAACCCCAGAGTCGGCCACGACTGGACCTAATGGTCAGGGGTCCCTTTACCTTTACCCCAGGAACAAAGGTAGCAACAGAAATGGAGATTCAGGATATTTCTAAGACTGATCTTTTTTCATAGATGCCCCCCCCCAAGTGATTCTACTCATGAGTTTAGAAAATTACCCTGCCAGCACTAATGCAGATAAAGATTACTATACCAATATTGGAGTAGCTGTGTTTGAGAGAGTATCAGTTACATCAGCTCTGCAAAGTAACTGTTGTTGCACTGATTTACTGGAGGTGAGGCATTCAAGGATTGCATTATATCTCTGAAGTGTAGTCCAGTGTTTTTATTTTAGAAGGTGCAGTGGGTAGGTGTGGTTGTGATGGGTGATTAATGAACTGCACTGCTGCTGTGAGAGAAAAGTCCCAGACTCACCTGAGGCCCAGTTTGTTGCCCAGCATGGAGACAGATGGAGAAGAGCAATGAGTGCACCACCCTTTCCCATAATACCTAGTAGAACCAGGGCCAGATTTAGGTTTGATGAGGCCCCAAGCTACTGAAGGTAATGGGGTCCTTTGTATGTCCAGCTGTCCTTTGTCAACAACACATTGTCACTGTCTTTCATGTTGAATATATGCTATATGGAAATTTATGGACCTAATAGGTATCCAAAGCCATTTGCACATAGCAAAATATGTATTTTATCAAAGTAATTGTTGAACTGAAATACAATTAAGAAGAAATATATTAATAGTGAAATTTGGGGGGGGGGAGAGAGTGGGGCCCTAAGCTATAGCTTGTTTAGCTTATATGTAAATCTGGCACTGAATAGAACTCTTGCAGTCGTATGAAATCGTGAGCTAATTCAAAATTCTCTTATAATAGCTTCTGTGAGCATACAAATAAAAGTAATGAACCCAATCCGATAGAATAACTTATCTTTTCCATTAAGCTTCTTATCTTTCTCCAATTTTTATGGAAGTGGACATGTCCACCAGGTATTATAGAAATCACTCTGTTTCCTTTAACATTTCCAGTAACTAGAATTATGCTTCATGTTTATTTTCGCTTGAGTATGCAGCACCTAACCGTCATTTTAAAGCAATTTCCCTAATACAGATATTCAAACGTGCATACGAGCATTTGAGAGTTATACCCTCTATTTTGTAGTGTACCCAGACATCTCCAATTAGTCACAGCTTAAAAATTATATGAAGTGAAAATAGCAAAAATACATTACTTTGGGGACAATTGCTTGCTGAAATGTGTATATTAGTCAAAAATGCATAAAAATGTATTTATTGGGAGAAATTGACACTAAAATGCTTGCAAATTTTCATGAGAAATTTTTTTTAAATGGCAAATTGCTGCATAAATGTGGAGAAATGAATTTAAGACTGAGAAAAGAAACTGAGAGAAACTGACAGTGACAGTTATCTATCCCTAATTTATACACTTGTTTACTATGTATTTTATTAAGGGTTAAGCCTTAGCAACCAGCAGCAAGTCTTATCATTTCCATCACTACCACAATTCAGATGTTCACAGATCCCAGTTTTACTCTGGATGATCCAAAGCTAAAGCAACATTTAAAAAAAAATATGTTTATTTGGCTAGTATCCCCTTCTTAATTCAGCAGAGCTCTTGATTACACTCCTTTCCTCCTATCACAACAAGGAGTGAAAACTGGGCTGTCTGAACAGAAATGGCTCAGTTTTGCATTTCCTTGCTATTTGGTCTCTACATTGCTCCAATTGCATGCTTTCACCCATTAGTGTAATTTTGAACTATGAATATATTTTAAATGAAGTCTCTCTCTTCTGCTGTTGTGAAGGCTTTAATTGCCATGCCCAAATACCGTTTTATCCATTTGAAAAGATAATGGCATTTAGATCATTGAAAAAGCACTTGGCTCTCTTTTAATAAATTTGCATTCCTGATATGGACAAAAAATTTATGGTCCACCCCCCTCCCTTTAGAAGAAGCACATTTAGAAAGATGAGCTCTCAATGCATTATAAAGAAGCTTTAGTTTTAGATATGGAGAAACAGAGAACAAAGTTGTCCTTTCTGCTTCCCATTTGCAAACCTGACACTTTTAATTTTGGGGGAAAACTGCTCATAAACACGAACCTCAGCTACAACTTCCCATTTAAAAATTGCAGCAGTTTAGACTACATTGATTCCTGACGTCTTTAGCATTCCAGAAAGAATTAACGTGCAAAATTCTAAAAGCAAACATATTGGAATGCAATCATGTCAGTGTCAGTAGAGTCTCCTTTGAAAGAAAATTTACTTGGGAGTACCTTCCCTTTTTCTGTTGTAATTACAAAAAGAAAGAGAGAGAAGAAAGCCTGAATTGTCTTTATCAGCTTATACAGGGGATTGCAACAGTATGTCTAACAGAAATACACAAACAGCAACCCAGAAAGCTGAACTCATTTATTTCCAAAGTAATTAGCAATCTGATACAATAAAATTCCTTTAGTATTCTAATAAAGTTTTAAAGCTTTGACTGCTCTTTAATGTGAATTACTGTTGAACAAGATTTTGCCACAGCAAATGTTGGGGGTGGATATAGCATAAGATCAGGAGGCAGGCGAGAGGAATGCACTCCTTCTACACTTGTAGATTCACCACTGCCAAGTATTCACACTGCCTTCTGCCTGGAGAACAACAACAACAACAACAACAATACCCCGCCCATCTGGCTGGGTTTCCCCAGCCACTCTGGGCAGCTTCTAACAAAATATTAAAAATACAATAAAACATCAAACATTAACAACTTCCCCAAACAGGGCCGCCTTCAGATGTCTTCTAAAAGTCAGATAGTTGTTTATTTCCTTGACATCTGATGGGAGGGCGTTCCACAGGGCGGGCGCCACTACCCAGAAGGCCCTCTGTCTGGTTCCCTGTAGCTTTGCTTCTTGCAGTGAGGGAACTGCTAGAGGGCCCTCGGAGCTGGACCTCAGTGTCTGGGTTGAACGATGGGGGTGGAGACACTCCTTCAGGTATACTGGGCCAAGGCCATTTAGGGCTTTAAAGGTCAGCAGCAACACTTTGAATTGTGCTCTGAAATGTACTGGGAACCAATGTAGATCTTTCAGGACTGGTGTTATATTGTCTTGGTGGCCACTCCCAGTCACCAGTTTAGCTGCCGCATTATGGATTAGTTGCAGTTTCCGGGTCACCTTCAAAGGTAGCCTCATGTAGAGCACATTGCAGTAGTCCAAGCGGGAGATAACTAGAGCAGGCACTACTCTGGTGAGACAGTCTGCGGGCAGGTTGGGTCTCAGCCAGTGTACCAGATGAAGCTGGTAGACAGCTGCCCTGGACACAGAATTGACCTGTGCCTTCATGGACAGCTGTATTCCCTCAGCTAGGCTCATTTATGGTTTTAAAGCCCCACTAGGTAACAATTGTACATCAAGCAAGGAAATCCATCAACCTCCCAACGTCATTTCCATACAAAGCCACCGGACACCAGATTGACTCCCAAATATGTAATGGTATGAAATTTGATATTTATTTATCAAAACGTGATTGGTCCCCCTTTCGGTCCCTCAAGAAACACATTCCAGCAAAAAGGCTAACGTATATTTTAGCCTTTACTGCTGCTTCTCAATGTAAGAATACACTTCGTTTAATCCGTATGGAATTCATTCACTACGTGAATCATTTAACTGACAAAAAACAATAACTAAAAATTAACCAATTAAACTTTCTTTAACTGGTTGTAGCCCTATTAGTATAAGCATATGTGCAGACTATCAGCTAGTGGGCAGACTGAGCTCCTAGAGTGGTCTCTTGGAAGTATTTTTAATACTGCCCTTCAATTACAAAGAATATAAAACAATTAAAATGTAAATGTGAATATATATTTATATATATAACAAGCCGGAAGCCATAAAAACAGAATAGCATAGTCAGCAGGGTTAAAATTGTATCTGAAAAGCTTGGGGGAAATAGAAAGCTCTCTGGCTTGTACCCAGAGGGCAAGAAGGCAGACAAGCCTCTCTCATTGGGGTAAGCTTATTATTTACCCTAATTGATCACATAAGCTATTGGAATGTACTCTGATCTCTAAATTGCAGGAGAACACAGGCATTGCCTTGCAGCTGAACTTTCAACATATTAATACAATTGGGGAGCAATCTAAGCTGCCCCCCTGGCCTGGCAGGCTTTACAGGGTGGCAGGGCCACCTCTCCCTCTGTAGCCCTGCTGCACACAGTGGCCAAGGTGAAACAAGGGCTGCAGGCAGATCACCGTATCAGCCTGAAACTAGCACAGCCATTGTCCCTGGATTGTGCCTAGTGCCATCATGCAATGACAGCAAGGCCATCTGGTGGGCTTAGCTTTGCTCCATGAAAACTCCATTCTGATGTTTCCTGCTGACTGGCACTGGCAGTGATCCCATTGGAGTCAGCAATGTAGATTTTGTAGGTGGAAGGGAAAGCTCTTCATCAGCGGAAGGAAACCAGAATCCCTTCACTGATGGTCTTGCTGGTGGGAGGCTGACAGAAGTTGGTTCGGTTGGTGGAGGGACACTCCTGCCCACTCCATTCCCCCAGGACCGTTGCAAAGAAATTAGGATTGCTCTGTTAATATCCCACGCTGAGAGGAATTTGAGGGATTGTAATTCCCTGCTTCTTGTTTCAGACAAGCATTACGAGTCACCAAGATTCATCTTATAATTATGATGGTTAGTGACATATCTGCTATGTGGAGGCTAGTGGTCATATTTGCCCTTTTCTCAGCCCCTTTTAATTCCATTATTCCCTCTGAAACAGATGTTTAGCTGCTTGGAGATGAGAGTTCATCTGTTCACATTGATTATTGTCTGAGCCAGAGGGATAGGCATGATTGCAAATGTAAATAAATCAATGAGCCTCCTTTTTTACAATGAGTTATGGAGAGCGTATTCTTGCTTGGATCAGTGGACAATGTTTTCCTAAGTCATTTACATACCTGAGGGGAAAAGTCAAAATGGCATCTTGCCCCACTCATTTTTTTTAATAAAAAAGAAAAATACTACTATTAAATGAGCTAAGTTACATAAATATATATACATACAAAGAGAGAGAAGTGGCGGCCGGGGGGGGGGGCGGGGTGTGTGTGTGTGGAGAAAGCTAACTGAACATAATTTCATCAAACTAAGAGTAATAAGAGTAATAATAAAAATGTCTTCTTGACTTTTTCATCCTAAAGTCAAGGAAGGTGTTAGCGTAAACAAGACATATGATTGTATCTTACCTTGGAATTATAGATTCCAGTAATTCACAGACTCCACCTTACAATAAATTTGTCTGCAGCATGATTTTCTATGCACCACTTATATAGCAGGAGTGGGGAATATTTTTTTCCGCCTGAGGCCACATTCCCTTCTGGACAACCTCCCAGGAAACATATACCAGTGGTGAGGAGGAGGGAAGCAAAGGCAAAAGTGTTCAGAGCAGTGAAGATGAACATTACCTTTTCATAGTAAGCTAGATTCTTCACATTCACCAAAAGCCTGTTGGAACAAGAAAGTCTTCACCTGCTGACAGAAGCACAATAAGGAGAGAGCTGCTCTAGCTTATCCAGGGAGGGAGTTCCAAAGTCTGGGAGAAGCACCAAGAAGGTCCTTTCTTGTGTCCTGTGATGGTAGTGGGATGAAGAGAACAGTCTTTTCTTTATCCTCCATCCAGACAAGCAAGTGGCCTTTGCAGAGTGCAAAGTCACATTCCAGCCAGGCAAACAGTTGATGAAAATGGAAAGCAAGGTTAGTGAGGGGGTGTGCTTTGGGAGGGCGTGGGTCTGACAGACAATGTGCTACATTTGGCCCCCTTGCCTGAGGTTCCCCATCCCTGGCCAGTATGTCCCATTTGTTCATGGTGCCATTTCCATACATCATACCACTGGAATTTCCTCCCCTTGTTTTTTAAAATGATGCCCAAAGCCAAATTCAATAAGAACTGCCTTGTTGGTTGAGTTCATAGGCTCTTTCCAGGACTACCATTCTAAGATTGCCCCATTACATCTTTTTATAGGAACAGCATGATAGAAAAGCAGTTGATTCCCTTTCTCGGGGGAATTAAATCAAACTCCTCCAAAGGGCAAGGTTGTTTTCAGTGGTTGTCTCTGGCGTCTGAATGGCACACCTCAATATTTCCTCCCTACTCAACAATCAACAAGCATGTCTTTCTAAAAAAAAATTCTCCCCCTACTTCCAGCCACACAATAAACCCAACATGCTTTCATCCCGTGGAAATCAATACCCTTTACACAGGTGGATAAAAGCATGACTATACCTCTGTTCTTAAACCTAAGCTCCTACAGAGACAAGAAAGCCATCTTTTAATACCTGTGAATCTGAGATCCCTGCATGGGTACAAACGCTGAGCACTAAACCTGGGCATGCCAAGTGATCAATGGTTTCTTTTTCTGAAAGTGAAGCCCTACAAAAGCACAGCAGTGTAGTTCTTCTGTCTTCATCATTCTGCTGTACTTTGAACAGAATCCTATTTACGGCAAATGATGATGGATTGAAAAGGTTATCTTGCTGAGATCAGCACCTTTGGTGCTTGCCAGCTGAGTGACCCACTCGGTTGATGGATAGAGTACAAGTTTCCCTTAAATGTTCAGTAAGGAAGAGCAAAATTGATGTCTTCACCCTTTCCGCCTCTGCAGATATGTTAAGTCTCTTTTTTAAATAATAAAAAACCTACCCCAAAAGTGTTACGCCGTACAATATTATCCATTTGCATCATTGTTGTTGTTATCTGCTATCTCCATCCAGGTAGGTCACAGCTGTCATATCAGCCGATGCTGATATAAGGGAAATGGAGTCGAAAGGTAACTTGAGCCTCTCATGATTCAGAAGGCTGCTTGAGCCAGGGATGTGAAAGAAGTTGCACATGACATGGGGTGGGGCTGGGGTTTCTCTTTCTTTCTAAACAAAAGCTCATATTACATATCATAAGACATAAATGTAGAAATTGAGGTTGGGCAAACAGAAAAAAAATCCCCACAGACATCAGGATGTTAATCCAATATGCCCACTCAACAAATAATGATGAGATTTCCCATATATCGCATGCCACATTTTACACAGTTTGAAGCAATTAAGATTTTTCTAAGGTAAGCAATTTTTATGTAGCCATATAAAAGTAAACACAGGGAGCTAGTTATAATCACTGCTTGTTAGAGAAAACATTTTTTATTGAACCAAAGAATCTCTGAAGTGCTCTATATTTTACAGATGCTTACAATAACCAACTTAGGGATAGAAATTGCTTAATAAAAAAATATTGTCATGTTTTGCTGGAGGTAGAGTATGCATATTCAGATGCTTTAAAAGTAGTACATCTTCCCCATTTATGATCTGAATCTCACAATTTGAAGATGATCTGAATCTCAAATTCTTTGTAGCGCCTTTTCATTGAAAGGTTATTTCCCTTTTACTGCCATCCTTGAGTGTCAGGCACCAGTTTGTGGGTGTCCATGTGCAAGTTAAATCAAACATCATCTTCACTCGGATGTGTGTCCTTCTTTCACTATCAGTACATAGCAGAGACATCACAGAGACAGTGAGGATCGTCTTTGCGTTTTGCGGATATGCCATTAAACGGTCCTAGCTTGTCATACCCCTGGCTGCACTTTGCTATTAAAATGAAACACTTCCTATATTGACATTGCAAAACTATTTTGGTGAACTGTATTTTGGCAGGGAACAGGGGGAGGAGCATGCAGGGAGAGGAAAGGGAGGGCAACTTCTGTTGGACTGTCAGAAGTCCTTGAACATGACTGGATATTGCCCACATATCTTGTACTGTGCAGACAAGCCATTTGAGCATTTCAGGGATGGTGAACCTGTAGCCCACCTGATGTTGTTGGATTCCAACTCACATCAACTTCAGCAAGCAAGAGGTTATAGGAGTTTCAGCCCAGCAACTGCTAAAGTGCCACAGGTTCCCCATTGCTTCTGTATTTCTTTTTTAAAATGATAGGGAGCCTGCCCTTTGCCATGCACGATACCTACTTCTGTAAGTATTTGTTGGGATAAAGTAGCACACCAAACTATTCCTGCTTCCCAACCATTTTCTGTGTTAGCTGATACTCATGGAAAAATAATGTGGGAGTAGGTTTTCCTTTCAACGTGAGCTCAGCCATCACTTCCTAATTTTCATCCTTTTTCTACAGTCTTCCTGATTACTTCTCATTCCTCTAAGACAGTTCAGTGTTCAAAGAACTTCACAGTTCTTATTTTGTTCAGTGATCTTCACATTGACCCTCTGAGACAGGTGAGGCTAAGGGGAAATGAGTGACCCAAGAGCCTATATGCTGAATTTTGTGTGAGAGTGGGTTTTTGAACCAGGATCTCCCACATCCTTCAAAACCAACAGTCTTTTCATTGCCACACACTGGCCTCCCCACTGTTTCCATGCTGTTTTTCATTTGAAGGAAAAGTTCTCAAATATAAGATGTGAAGTGACCATGGTGGCCTTCGAATACTTCAAAATACAAATTCTCATGAAATTGAACCTTTGCTTCATCTCTAGGCTTCTAGGAGTATAGCCACTGCAGGCAAGATTTTTACTTTTTAAAAAAAGCAGTTTGTTTGTTTCAGAATATTTAAAGTATAATACATTCCTCGACAAGTAGATATTTTGGGGGGGAAATCCTTCTTGTTTGTTTGTTTGTTTCATAAAGCAAATGCCTTAGAAGCAACGACATTTAGAAGTGTACGTCTCTGGACAGAACTCTCTAGAAGCTTAAGTAACGAAATAAGGATGATTGGATCTGACGGAATGCCCAGTGGGGACAACATAAACCTACAGACAGAAGTAGAATTTTCAGCTCCTTAAGAAGGGCAAACAAATAACCTGTCTTAAAGCATATACAGTATGTCCTTCACTGAGAGAAGCCCCTGGAGATACCTTGCTTCACCTTAGTTAATCAGATGCATAAGGATAACAGTTAGACAAGCAGATAACTGATTTTTATCGGCTAGAAACTGATGCTTTCAAGGTCTATGCTACTGTTGCCTCTTCAGTAGGTCTATTAATTTTATTCTCAGATTCCCTTTATTGGCATTTAGTTCATCTCTCGTGTCTGTGGGATTACAAATTATTTCCCCCCCTAATTAAACTATCATTGACATTGTGCTGCTTCTGAAGGATCTTTCATCTTAGCTATTTTTCCCTAACCTGGAGCATCTAAGACATCTGGATGAAGTAAAATATATTTGCATGAAATTAATTCTTTCAATTTTACATTTATCCTCCTGGGTTTAAGATTTAGAGATGTGAGTGCACATACTTTCAGGCATACAACTGAACTGTAATTATATTTATTAAACCACAGGTACAACAATGACAGGTTGGCTAGGCTTAATATCGCATTTGGTCCATGCATGTTTGGCATTATGGTGAAAGCCTCAGAAGATATTTTGTTAATAAAATGAGTGATGATATATAGACAACCATGGGTAAAGCCACCATTTGTATTTTTAAAGACATTATAGTCAGCTAATGTGCCAGCCAAATCTATAATCTTAATTGCTGCAACATGAATTCCTAACAGTGTAAGAAATTGTGTAGATCATGTTAACCTGTGGCCCATCAGATGTTGTTCAACTCCCACCAAGCCCAGCCATCTTGGCTAATGATCAGAGATAATAGGTATCATGGTCCAGTAATATCTGACCCATTGGCTACCCTTGCCAGAAGACGTGCTCCAACTTGTGCATATTGCTTTATAACACATAATACATTTAATTAGGGAACACATGAAAAGGAAAACAGAAAACAAAACACTGTACAAGTCAAGTTCCAATCAAGCTTTCTTTTCTTGCACACATTATCTTCCAGTCCTCTGAGTTACTTGCATTTCACCGATGGCTGCAATCACAAATTGTGACATCTCCCATCCTTCCACCCCAGTTATCATGTGTCAATGAACTGTCGCCTTTCCACTCCTGATTTCTTCCAATGTGGAATCCTGATTTATAGCTATGGAATGTGCGCCAGTTTATAGGCAGAAAACAGTATGGTGTTTAATAAGAATGGTCTGTTCTGTGCCTCACACAAACAGAGCCACAGCTCTACCTGACAATAACAGATGCCTTTGGAAAAAAACCAATGGCGTAGATAGTGAAAAGACATGCACTGCAGATGGGACGAGGGCATCGTGGCTCAGAAAGTGTAATATAAATCTGGCTCGAAAAGATCTTTAGTCATTTGACAATCTGGGAAATGCCAAGATCTGGTGCCTTAATGATGCAATGTTGGATTGGCTATCCAGTGAAAAATGTATGCAAAGTCACTACAATATATCTGCCTGTTTACTGCAGGGCACAAGGTACATGTGAGCAGCAGGGATTTGAAAACAACATATTGGAAGGAGACCAAGCAGTGAGAGTTCCTTTCTGTAAATTACCGGTAAGAAAAAGGAACAGAGCTTCAAATAGGATAAATCAGCACTGGTTGTTGCTGTTCACCTAGGCCTTTTAAGGAACCTGGGTGTCTCAGGTTTAAATTGATTTCAAATTGTATTTCACTTCTAGTTCATTTTTAAAATTAATATGTTATATTTTTTATTGTTCTATATTGTATTTTAATGTTGTTGCAGTTGTTTGCCTTGTGAGCTACCTAGAAAATTTTTGTTATATAGAAATGTAATAATTAAATAACAAACCTTCCAGATTGACGAACATTTGGCATCTACATGTTGTCAACATTCAGTTTTTGCAGGGTGTTCTGTGCTTTCTTTTGCCTTTTTGCTGTTCTGAGAAAGACAGAGAAATATCAGGCTATTCTAGAGATGGTGTTACAAGCTGGAATTTAGCAACATCCAAGGACCACATGTTAGCCACCCTTGATCTAAGGGTTCCTTAGCCATGTAATGTTAGAGAGCATGACTTCTTGAGATATATTCTTTACCAATGCCTTAGTGAGCTGTGAAAAGCTTTTGTTTATTTAAAGGTGGATATTTATTATTGCTCTTATTTATGACAGATATATTAATCATATGTTTATGGAAAGTTTTAAATTTTAATGTTTTTGTCATCTTGGACATGTATTTGACTAATAATAATAATAATAATAATAATAATAATTTATTATTTATACCCCACCCATTTGGCTGGGTTTCCCCAGGCATTCTGAGTGGCTTCCAACAGAATATTAAAAAACAATAGTCCATCAAACATTAAAAACTTCCCTAAACAAACTATTATGAGTGCTTGATATTATGATTGTTTATTGTTCTTGCAGCCTCTTTGAAAATATTGTGGACAAGTGGCATATAAATAAATTGTGATGATGATGTTAATGGTTAACTCTCTTTGAGACAAGGCATCATATCCTATTGCTCTGCTTGATCTTTATTTATCCTTATTAATATGAATAATTTCCGGTTTGAAACTAAGCTCCATTCTTAGAGCCTCTGCCTATTTATTTTGACATTTGATTATCCACTATCATATACATTCCATGCATTCATTTCAAGATTTTTACCCTACAAAAACATGGCTCCATCACCAAATAAAAACTTGAAAAACATATAAATTTTAAATTTCACGTGTAAACAACAGATCAAACAATCAACAGCAGTGAAGGATTAATCTGTGCTGCAGCTTTTAAGAAAACATATGCTAGCTAATTCAGTTCTCAGTGGATTGTTAGAACAAAAATATTTACTAACTTTCTTAAAATAAAACTCAGCTATCTTAGCAGAATGTTCCTTTCAGTTTCCCTCTGTTCCTCATTCCCACCCACCCCCAATATTAAGTATTTACAACTATATCTACAACTTTAAATACTCTTTCTTATCTAGTTCCATCTACTGCTAATTGAACCAATTTATTGATTGCAGTGGCATATTATACATTTAGGCTACCATAATATGCTCATTTTTTCAGGAATAAGCCCCACCTATATAAAGGAGATTTACCTCTGAGTAGACATGCATAGGATAACACAGTTACAGTAAATTCCTATTTATGTAAAATATCCTGATGAACATTTCCTGACCGTATCAAGTTAAAGAATCTGTAATGTTTCTTTCCAGAACTGTGAACACAGAGCCAGTATTGAGTTGTTCCAGGGACCCCAGAGGCACAAAACGAAGGTCCCTTTAGCAATGTAAGTGTGTGAGAGAGACATTAAGGGAAAGGGGGTAGGTTGTTTAGCTCAGGGGTCAGCAAACTTTTTCAGCAGGGCACCAGTCCACTGTCCCTCAGACCTTGTGGGGGGACGGACTATATTGGGGGGAGGGATGAACGAATTCCTATGGCCCACAAATAACCCAGAGATGCATTTTAAATAAAAGGGCACATTCTACTCATGTAAAAACACGCTGATTCCAGGACCGTCCGTGGGCCGGATTTAGAAGGCGATTGGGCCAGATCTGGCCCCCGGGCCTTAGTTTGCCTACCCATGGTTTAGCTGGTCGAAGGTGAATTTAGGGGAGCACAACCAGTTTTGTTGCATTGGGTGTGGAACCTTGAGGAAGCTGCAGAAGGCTCTGCAACTATGAGGTAAAATGCAAGGAGACGGGTGCTGAATTTTGGGGTTGCACAGGGTGCTGCTGACATTTGAAACCCCAAGGTCTGCCACTGAGTGGGGTGCTGGAAGCAGTGACCGCAGAGCTGTTTCAAATATTCTTTAACCATATCTCTATTTCCTGATAGGCTATCCAACAATAATCTTCCCATTCTACACATGCCCTCCTAAACACCAATTGAGTCCAATGGGGCCTACTTCCAGATAAGTCTATACAGGGCTGCAGCCCAAATGTCTGATAAAAAAAGCAAAATATCCCTCTTAAGTTTTATATGACATGAACCTTACATTAGATTCAGTTACCGGGCAAAGTTTGCATTCCCACGTAAGTTTAAAAAGCACTGGAAATTGTATTATATGGGAAGGTTGACAGCTGTAAATTAGGATCAAGGGCAGTATCCCTTCTGCTGATCCTTCCTGGATATACCTTAGATTAGATTCATCATCTGTAAACCACATTACCAACCATACAAGGACTTTGATGCGCCTTGCTCTTCCTTGAGATTGCGTTTTCACTTACGTTCTGAAAAACACATCAGTGCTAGGCTTAAAATGCCACAATCCATAAATAAATGGCACATTGACAACCTTCACCTTTTTTCTCCTCAAAACTAAAGTTTTCTGCTGCATGGAGCATCAAATTCCTGCCAAAGAAATAGCCCGCCCTTCAACATAATGCTTGCATTCTTCTGTGAGTTGTACTGCATCAGCAGTCAGCCTTGATTTGATGTAGAGGAAATAACAGCTTGCCATCTACTCAAGGTAGAGAGAGTCACCTTGGAAGATGTGCATTATCTTTATCTTTGTGGCTCCCGATATGCTGTGCAATACACATGAACTTACTATTATCTATTTTTTTCAGCATGGCCGACACAGCAGAGTTTAGTTTTACTTATGTAGAGGTCAAAAAATGGGGGAGAGTTCCCTCCCTGCCTCTCTCTCTCTTTCTCTCTCTCTCTCTCTCTGCCCGAAGATGAGTTTTTTCACTGGCTCCAAATTACACCTGGCTTGGGGACTGCATTTATATACATTCTTTGAGATGGTAAAATGTGTTGGACTGAATTGTCTCAGAAAATGCTTTGATTTTCATAAGATCAGCAAAATCAATTACAGGTGTTTCGATCAATGTTCATGCTGTATTTTTGACAGTGAGGAATTTGGGAAATGGGAACAACTAATTTTAACATAATTCAGCCCCTCTCCCCCCTCCCTTCCTTAGCTATGTGATCTATTGACCTGGTCATTTTTTAATCCAACAGATCCAGGTGGTATAGGGATGGCTAAATCCATCATTTTCAGTTTCTCTCCGTTGCTCATTCCCCCCCAATCTTAAATTCAGTTCACCACATTTTCATATGAGTGTCTTATTTATTTTAAGTTCAGGGTAGGTGTGGCAGGAATCAGCAGCAGTTTAGTGGGCATTTATCTGACTATACATTTTTCTGTATGCAATTTCGCCTAATAGACACATTTTCCCACATTTCCCCCCCTAATATAATGCCTTTTCACTAATAGCTTTTTTATGTGCACATTCTCCTAATATATGCCATTTTGCCCATATTTTTGGGTCAGAGACCTGTACCACACAATGCAGGGAACAGTGGCGTAGCGTGGGGGGTGCAGGGGGGGCCGGCCGCACC
Organism: Podarcis pityusensis; assembly: GCF_964106645.2. Taxonomy (NCBI): domain Eukaryota; kingdom Metazoa; phylum Chordata; class Lepidosauria; order Squamata; family Lacertidae; genus Podarcis; species Podarcis pityusensis. The sequence continues at coordinate 39,641,521 of NC_138027.1, forward strand.
GGGCGCAACATCTGGGGGGGGAGCGCGCTCGCACTCGCAGCTCTCTGCCCCTACCTGGCTCACTCACTCTCTCTCACTGCAGTGCTGGCTGTGCGAATCCGATCCGAGCCGCTGGGTCGCCGCCCACTGTGGAGGGGGTGGGTGCCAGGCGTGCGGTGCGGAGAGAGAGCGAGGGACTATCTGGGGGAGGGACAGTGCAGCGGCCGCCCAGCGCAGATCTGAGCGCAGGAGAGAACCACACCAGACCAGACCAGGCAGCAGCAAGAAGAAGCTGGCAGCGGCGGCAGGTTAGGGGTTAGGGGGCGCAAATTACTTGCCTTGCCCCGGGTTAGGGGGCGCAAATTACTTGCCTTGCCCCGGGTTAGGGGGCGCAAATTACTTGCCTTGCCCCAGGTTAGGGGGCGCAAATTACTTGCCTTGCCCCGGGTGCTGACAACCCACGCTACGCCGCTGGCAGGGAAGTGTGAATTTCAAAGGTTAGCAGTGTTTCAGTTCCATGCATTGCTTCGGGGTGAACTGTGTAGGTCTGCATTAAATTGGGAACCAAAGTGAATTTCTTCTGCTTACCCAAGTTTCACTGGGCTGGGGGTGGAGCTGTCCAGATGACAAGTCTGTGTGGAGGAAAGGTAAGGGAGGAGAAAGGTTCAGCTCCCCTTATTGGATTGCAGCCACATGAAGAGCAAGCATCCTATGCCATTTACCTTGGTCCTCCTTTCGGTGGCTGCTGCATTTGGTGGCAGTAGACTGTCCAGAATAAAGTTCTGCATCAGCTTGGGATGCCAGCAGACATCCACATGTGGTGATGTTGTGGCAGTCCAACAGTCCTTGCAGTGGCTCACACAACTGAGATATAAAAGATTCAATGTCAGGAGCCAGTTGAGACTGTCATGTTGACAAATTAAGCTGCATGCCTTCTGAATGTGATTTATGAATAAAGTAATCCGCTTAATGCCGTATTCCTTATTTGTGATATGGTTTTATTGGTAATGAAGAGTGGCATGCATATCTGAGTATTATGCAAATAAGCTTATTCATCTGATGCAATTGCAGCCAGAAAGTTAGCACAAGTCACAGTAAAGCATAGAGCATGACAGCCTTTTACCAGTCTGGCTACTAATGAATATTTCTTCCCATGATTTTGTTTGTTCTCTGCATATAATACAAAACCATAGTAGGGAAAGGAATAGGATATGGAGAAACTGCCTACTAATTTAATGTAACTTTTGTTGACCTTGCTTAACATAAGCTTAACACAATTTGAGATTTAGCCATCATGAATTAATTCATATTTTCAGCATTTTTATTTACTATTTTTGATAGCTGGCTTTTATCTTTCTTACTTAAAAACAAACTTAACTGATCTTTTCAATGATAGAGTTATCTTTTCTTTAATACTGAACACAGAAGTGATCTGCATGATTGTTATCATTTGCTATTTATAGTTTCTTTCATAAAAAGAGGGGGATATAAAGAACAACAATAAAAAACATGAAACTCCTTATGATCTGTCCCAACAGTTGTTTGAGATGTGAGAAATATTTTTATAGCATCTAATTTTCATATATACTCAGAAACACTAGCACTGTGCAATATAGAGAAATTATGCTGATAGTACAAAGAATCCCACTGAAATTAATGAGCTCTTTATTACTGTGATTGTAATGACTCCCCAATGGGCAATACATGCTGGAACAATACTCAGATAGCTTTGCTGTGTGGCACTCCTTCTCCCTCTCTTGATATCTGTGTACACGTACACACACACACAGAGAATGTTTTGTTAATCTGGACCTTGGTGAGCTGGAGAATCAGCAACTACAGCAAATTTGAAATACACAGAATGTTGACATTCACACAATACATTTAGACCACTATGATACCACTTTAAACAGACTTCACCCAGAGAATTCTAGGTACTGTAAAGCTGAGAGTTGTTAGGAGACCATTATTCCCCAGAGCTACAGTTGCCAGATTTCTTTGTCATGATGAATTACCGTAATTGTTAACCCATTCTGAGAATTGAAGCTCTAGGGCGGGAATAGGGGTCTCCTAACAATGCCCAGCAGCTTTAACTAACTAAATCTCTCAGAATTATAGGGGGGATGCCCTGACCATTTAAAGTACAGTATCACAGTTCCTGAAGACAGCAGTGCCTGGAGTGCTCTGATCCATGGGGTCACAAAGAGTCGGACATGACTAAACAACTAAACAACAACAAATCACAGTTCCTAGGCTGGAGCAACCATGATGGATCAATGTGAACAACCCTGGGTCATTTCTGTGCACACTGTTTGGACCTTTCTGCTAGATTTCGCTGCCCAGTATGTGAAACCTTGGCATCCTGAAGCATGATAAGAACAGAAGGCAGTGAAACTAAAATCAGAGTATAACATGTTTTTGCAAGTCAGTTGTGGAGTCTGTTAAAGGGCCTGGCATGGAAAACCACTGACAAAGCAATGGTCCAAGTTACACTTTCCCCCTCTACCTGGTAATTTGTGGAATAAGTCTTATGTGGTGTGCACACATGAGTAATGAAATTAAGGTCAAAGATTAAAAGTCCCCACAAAGCTCCTGTTCCTGAAGGGTATAAAATGTATATAAAGACTTATAGGGATTGTTTTGTTTCTATTCCTTCTGTCTTTTGGCTCAGTTTTGTGTGCTTCTGCCCAGCTGAAGGCCAATGGGCCTGGTATACTCCCTTGGATTGGTAACTATTACTTTTATTATAATCTAATGTGCTAGAACAGTGATTCCCAATTGGTAACCCACCCAGGGCATCCGTGGCACATACCTGTCAACCGTCTGGGATATTCCATTTTGTGGAGCTGTGCTCTTGTCTAGTTTTGCACTGGGACATGCACAGGTATGGTGGCATTCATATAACAAAAACTACCACAGAGATATCAACATTTTCAAAAGTAGGGGTCCATGGCTTGGCTTTTGAAAAAGAGGAGATCCACAGTTCTTAGCTAATTGGGAACCACTGTGCTAGAGAATTAAGAAATGCTTCTGAACTAGATGGGCTAGTAGAAGTTAGGAGATTATGTTAACAATAAATGATTGATTTGTCAGTGCAATTATTAGTTCATGCTGTTATTAAACCAATGCATGTTTAATGCACATTGCTTTATTTTCTTTAAATTTTATCTTATGTAATTTGTTTTAAGTTTTGATAACTTGCTTTATTTTAATTTTAATTTTAAATTTCATAGTACCATTAAGCTTTGTGTGCCAATAAACCGAGTCATCTCAGTCCCAATCTTAAGTCTGTGGTTATTGCTTGTTATGCTTTACTCTTCGTTCCACTGGGTTGCTGATGAGCAAATTCTAACCTTGATTGAAGGACCCAATTAGTGCTGATGTATTAGCCAGGATTAGCTTTGATTGGTTTTCCAGATTAACACACTAATCCAAAATTTTATACATGTATTAACACACACACAGACATAAAAAGAATCTTTCCTTCATTAAAACATTCAAAGGTTATTTTTTTTAACAAACTTAAGAAATCATTATAAACCTCTATAGCATCATCATCATTATCAGGTTTATTTATATGCTGCTTTTCCAAAGCAGCATATAAATAGCACAATAGTAGAATAAGGAAAATTAAAAGAACGTTTAACAAACAGAAGGACATCATCCTCTTTCTATGCTCCTCCCAATGGAAACATGCAGATGGGACTGGTAAGTTTCTGTAGATATTTTTTGTATTAGTGGGACTGGGAGTATTAACTATGTATGTGTGAATAGACTAGTTATTGTCTCACATTTAATATTGTAGATATATCCCTGCTCTAAGTCATTTACATACTGTCTTCTCTTGTATATTATTTACTACAAAGGTATGTCTTAATTATGCATTCTCAATGTATTTTTAATTTTTATTCTTATTTTTAATTTTCCTTATTCTATTTGTTAATTCAGTGAAATTCTGTTACAATTGATTTTGACAGCTCAATTGATGACTAAGCTCTTTAGCGACGAAATGTCTGATTACCGGAAAAACGTCCAAGCACTGAACCACTGGTATATCACAAGTGGACTCTTTATTACTGCGTTTGCAATTGTTCAAGATAAAATCTATTTTGGAAAGAGAAGAAATGAGCACTGAACCACTGATATATTACAAGTAAACTCTTTATTTACTGTGTTTGCTATTGTTTAAGATAAAACCTATTTGAGAAAGTAACTACTTTTGCCATTTTTATGGATGTTTATTTACAGATAGTTGCCTTGGTGATATTATCTTGTGTCGATCGCAGTAGTCATTGTATCACCACCCTGTTCATTGTTTTATTGTGCTAGTTTCTCAGCAGGTGGGTTGCTGCTGCTTGCCAGGAAGAAGACGGGGGAAGAACAAGGTGGCAGGAAGATTGCTGTGCAATGCATTGGTGGAACCGATCAGGTATTTCTGCCAGTGTGTTTGCACTGCACCAATCTCCCTGTTGCTCTCTCCTTCTCCCTACTGGCAAGCAAAAGTGAGACACCCTCTGCCCTGCTGCAGCCACCAGGAAACTAGTCTAGTGGCTCTGCCTCACCTAGCAAGTTCCTACTACCCTGCGGAACGCCCTCCCAGCAGATGTCAAGGCAATAAGCAACTATTTTACTTTTAAAATACAACTGAAGGCGGCCCTGTTTAGGGAAGTTTTTAATGTTTGATGCTGTATTGTTTTTAATATTCGGTTGGAAGCCGTCCAGAGTGGCTGGGGAAACCCAGCCAGATGGGCAATGTATAAATAATAAATTATTATTATTATTATTATGATTATGATTATTATTATTATTATTATTAGAATAGCTCTTGACTAGGCTGTTAAAAACACTGCTCTCTTTTATAAGGATTCTGGTGGTTTAACTCTTTCCAACCCACGTATTTTTCCTACTGAAAATTCCTCCAAGTCTGTTACTTGCTCTTCAAGTTTTCCATTGCAGAAGATGACATCTTCAGGGGGATATAACAGTTTCGGGAGGTGATTTTTCATCAGAAATGGATCCAGGGAAAGGCTTAAGTTACCCCAGCATGGTGGTCCTTATTGTACTATCTCCTCCCCCATGTTTGAAAATTAAATGTGGAGGGGAGAATGGGAGGGAAGGTGATCTGTTTAAAGTCATGTCTAAACTGATCCTAATGTTGTTTGTATTGGTGCTTAGAAGATATCAACCAGTAAAAAAGAGTATTTTCATGCACTGAGACTGAAGACATTGTATAAAGGTTTTCAGATATATAAATCATTAGGACAGGTAATTTAACAGCATTTGTTTTATAAATTATGGAGTGTAATAGAATACACCAGCAGCAAAAAATAAGATCTAGGCAGATAATGGCCTATTTATTTCCACCCTTACCAGGGAAGTGATTTCATTTCATATGTAGATGAAGAGGATGCTATAAAACATATCACACAAGAAGGCAATCAACAATCTTTGTGACAAAAATAATCATTCATGGTGTCTTCATCAGAAATTAATAGCAAAGCTATATTAACAACCCTGTCCTATTCCCAGGAAGAGGCAATGCATACAAATAGCATTTCCTTTTCTCAATAAACATGTGAAGTGTTCAGAATTATAGGTAGGTGATCTAGTCATTAAAATATGTTTATGAAATGATCTGAGTGTGCAATTATGTATTTATGTTCAAAATGTATGTGCTTCTCTCCAACATGTTTTAAAGTGGCTTACAACAACCAATATATGATGTGGTTATGTGCTGAAAGCCAAGTGGATCTCATTCTGACGGGACTTGGATGGGAGGGAAATTGAGAGCCTTGTGGAAGCTGCTTGGAACATCTTAGATGATAACAATATTACAAAAAGGAATGGTATCCCACTATGATGTCTCCCATAGCATCTTCAAAGAAGGAAGTCTCTTTTGAATCCTCTGACGGTCAGTAAATGCATACGTTCTTTGAGAGGTTGGCCCTTTTATACAGTCTGTAAAGACTGGTCTTTTAGACAGGGATCATGTAAAGAATGTTGCTTTGTCTCCAATGAATTTTTATTGGCCACATTTGTCTCCAATGAATTTTTATTGGCCACATTTTGGTTTCACTGCTGGTTTTATTGATGTTGTTTCTGCATTGTATTTTGTGGTTTTAATTGTTGTCCCTCATCTTGCAAATCATTGCATCGAAAGGCAGGCTATGTGATTTCTGAACAAATCAATAAATTTTGCAACTCCTTCTAATCTGCTAACTTTGCTTTGTATCACTTAGTGCCAGGCTGAAATCTGTCCTCCAAATCCTCAAAAAGTTTTTCTCCTCTGTGAAAGAAGCCTCAATTTTTATACCTCATTTTTGGACCACCTGAAAATTTCTTTAGAAAGTTTTCAGCTTCCCATAGGTGATTGTGGGTGGTGCATAGGGATGGGATAGAAATTCAGTTCTGTTCACATTTAACAGTGAACCTACCTAATCTGTGTTTCCTGAAACAATATGACAACCGAAACAAACAGTAAGCCATCCTTTGAAATTTTCACTTTTCCAAATCTTGCAGTGCAGCTCTCCTGCCAAGAAATGCACACAAAAGTGCATATATTGGGGTAAAGCATACATCAAAAATACATATATTAGTGAAAATAACGTACAGAAATGGATTGTATCAGGAAAAATTGTTTTGCAAAAATATGTATGCTCAAACATTTGTACATTACGAAAAATCTGCCCTAAAATTCTGGTGAAGTTTCATGAAATTTCTGGGGAAGGGAAATACCTAAACTGATGTGGAAATGTGGAGAGCTGAAAATGACAGATTGGAATAAAACAAAGTTGACAGATTCAGCCATCTTCAGTGGTGGGTGGGTGTTTTCTTTCCAGTAAACATTTCTGCAATACTCTGCAGCCTCCCTGGCTGCCCACACTTCCTGATCTCAAAAAGTCCCATGGGAGGAGTAACTTTACAATGTCTTTCTTTTGAATTTATTAGAAGTGGGCATCTGAGAAAGCTGCAGAGTGAAGCCCACCAGGCATGGATTGAGTGGGGGGGGGAGAGCCAACAAGGGTGTACATGCCCCAGGCAGCAGGTTACAGGGGGCAGCAAACAGTCTTATTCCCCAATGACACCCCCCCCACACACACACATTGCCACCAAGAAAAGTCATTTCTCCTTTGCAGGCTCCACCAGCAAGAAAAGAATCCTGTGCATAGTTCTTTTTCTCAGTGGTGTGGTAGTGATGGCACAAACCATAAGTCTTCCTTCTCTTGATGGTGGTGAAGCAGGGGTGGGGACGAAAGGTAGAAAGTCTGCAGAAAAGTGAGGCGCAATTCATACTTTTGCCCCCAGTGGCAAAATGCGTAGGACTTGAACTGCAGATTACTGGTGAGTTGATCTGTAGAAGATAAGAATATACACTTCCAAACACTCCTTGGCCAACTAGAAAGGGAAGAATGATATTGACATTTTTCTCCCTTTTGCTAATTTTTATATGCAATTCATTTCCCCAGTAATTGATGGGAAATGATTGGGGAGTGAAATGTAGGTGAAATTTTCAGCACAGCACTAGTATTAGTGTACAGGATGTATTTTTTAAGCACTAAGATCTCTTGAATTGTTATTCAACAAACTGTTTATTAATTAATAGGTGTAAATTAATTGTTGCTGCCACTATTATTACCACTACTGTGCCAGTATTTAAAAGAAGCAGTCAATATAATTATTTCTTTCATCATATTTCAATATCAAACTGTGATCTTATACGTTCACCATGTTTTAGAAATTAATCAATTTGCACTTGCTTCTATGTACTATGACCTAGAAATAATGTCCCAGATAGCATTAAAATGAACACCAAATCTATTTGGGTCACTGATTTTTTCTGCATAAATTTTGTGGCTTATTTGGGGGGTGGGAATCTTTCATTTATTTATTCCGATAAGTCAGGGCTGGTGGATGGTTTTAAAAATGCAACATTTTGAATGTATCGTTTTAAATTTTCAAATGTCAGCCTTGCATTCCTGTCACACTTAACTTGCTGTGAGAATTTGAAGTATTAAAAGATACAGATCTTTAATGAGTGTAATAAGCTATTTTTCCTTATAACTTAATTGCCCAGATCATTTTGATGCTTCAAGGCAATGTTTGAGCAGCTGTGGAAATTTTGTTACATGTCCACAGAGTCCCATAATACACAGTATAGGCATCTGGAGAGAAACCAAATTTGACAGAGTACACCACAAATCTGCTCCATTATGTATCTGTTCTCCGAAATGTTTTATTCTACAAATAATTTAAATTACTTTCACAAATAGACAACATAAATAAATGACCATTTTGTGCTTCTCTACTGCAACACACTCAGCAGACACAGTCAAGCCAAGGAACTGTATCCAGTCTAAGTTAGTCATGCTTTAGTCACATTTAATTGGTCCTAAGTTAGGATCCCTCCAGATGTGCCATTCATATTTCTAAAGCTGCTGCTTCTAGGCAATGTTTATTGAAGGGAAATTGTAGCAAACTGGCCCACATGACCAATCACATGTTCCTGGTTTTCTGGAGAGGAGTTGTGCTCTTCCCCATCCACCTTACTGGTGGGATACATTCTGAAGAAGTGTGTATGGTATCTGAAGAAGTGTGCATGCACATGAAAGCTCATACCAGAACATACTTAGCTGGTCTCTAAGGTGCTACTGGACAATTTATTTATTTATTGGGATACATTCAGATTGTGTTCAGCTTGTGGTATTTATTGCAAAGGGATAATATGAGGAAACTGTTATATTGAAGAACTAGCTTTCCTCTCTTCCGGAGTCTCCCAGGCTATGATAAACATGATTGAGTTGTGAATGGTAAATAACTATTATCTACCAAAGCAGCCAGTAATGGCTTGTGAGATGACAGCATTGCACTCTCAGCTTCCCAACACAGTAGGTTGCTAGTATTTACCAAAGTGGAAAGGCTGGGATTCATGTAGCTTGGCACAGTGCTGGAGGAGCACCAGATTGGCTCTGCCACCACATGCCCAGCTCCCCTTGCCTTGAATCTCCCTCTCCTTCTCAGTAAGTGCCAGCAGACATTGTGTTGAAAACCTGGGACAGCAATGGTGCCCCCTCCCAAGTGCCTCACTAGCCGTTACTGATAGTAACTCATTGAAAATAAATTCCATTAAAAATATATGACTGTATTATGCATGAAGTATATTATGGAAAGCTGAATTTTTCACCCTTTCACATGGAAACGTTTTTAGAGATTATGGCAGGTTTCCTATTAAATATTGAAAGAGAGTATGAGGCTTTTTCAAGTTCATTAGAATTGGGGGACACACCTAAATGTGATAGTATTAATCATATCCCAATAGCCTGTTGTATAAATGGAATATCTATAATACAAGCGGTATATATGTTCACATTTATATCTTCCTTCCTTCTAGCAGCTTAGGGCAGCATTTTTATCCTCATCAACCTGGGAAGTAATTTACACAAAGAGAGTGTCAAGACCAATAGTGAACTTCATAATTTAGCAGAGATTTGTACCCAAATTCTCCCAGTCAAATTCCTAGCTAAACGAAGGGTGCTGTTGGTACCAACAATCAGGTAAGGATAACACCATAATGTTAGATCTGTGTGGAAGTACCTAAGTAGTTTGGAAAGCCTTGTTTTATTTCCACATGATTTCCCACTGTTTCAGACCTTGTTGGCAGATATCCCAAGAAATATCATGGTGGATCAGATATATAGCGTTTCTTAACGCCTTTGAGTGCCTCTCAACTTGCATGTCCTGAAAATGATCTGCACATCTAGCCCAGCCTTGGAAATTTTACAGATAATTGCATTTTATGTAGTCATCAAGCAGAAGAGGACAGAGCAGGAGTCCTACACATTCTATTCACTTCTGCAATGAGTCTATCTCCAGTTAAAGGATAGTATTGTTGGGGAAAAGCACCAAGGCAAAAGCCAGCTCCAGATGGCTGGAATGCAAAACAGGATGTTGTGTTTTGCAGATGTACTGTTGGAGAAAAGGTGGAGCCTATTCTCTGTACTGAGCACCGGATGTTAGCTCAGTGTGTCATATGATCTGTACTGGAAGTACAGGGGAGGAGTGTGTGACTCTTCTGATGGAGACTGAAGGGAACAGTCACATTTCTATGTACTGTTGATTGACAGGAATAAAACATGTAGAAAGGACTCCTGTCTGTCTTTCTTCCCCTCCCTGGGGGAGTGCAGGGAGGGAGAGAAGGAGGAGGGTGTGTCCTGCTCACGTTTGAGGAGGATCGCCGGTTTGTTTACCTAGCCTGCCGGGAGTCGCAGACGGACGGTAAACAACAGTATCTCGCTCAATTGCCTCGGGGGAGGCCAGGTACCTCTGCCTGTGGGCTGATGATACTGACATATGGCAGCCTTCGGATGGTTTCGATCCATCGGACATCTGCATGAGAGGCTGGTGGATTGTCCTCCTCAGCTCCAAGGAGGAAGAGAAGCGTCTGAAAGAAGCCAGAGGCTCCACAGACAGCTGGTGGAAAGAAGAGGTGTTTTCCAAGCAACGGAGCTCAAGGTATGCTGCATTTCGGGCTAAAAGTGTGAACGCAGGAAGATTAATTCACTGGTTCATGGAGCTGCGTTTCAAAGAAAACAAAAGCTCCGGGAGAAGAGGCCTGCATTCCACAAATTTTTGTGGTTAAGATAAGAAGTCCCATTGAAATGCATTGTTGCTAGGTAACGGAAAGTTACTGGCAAAGGGGCTGGACTATGAGTGTGAGCCTGGGAAAGCGAAACAAAATCAGAGAATGTTTCGGCTACAAGTTTGCGTGCCCTTGGAAGGGACTTTCAATAGCAGCCTGAGTTTAGCTGCCAGGTGCAAAAAACGTAAACAACTTGCAGTTTGCCTGCGTGAGAAAGGAAAAAAACAGCTGTTGGATTTTACAGCTTGTTTGAAACTGAGAGAGGCTTGGCTTCAAAATGGATGCCAAGAAGGGGGGAGACTTGCCTAACTCACCTCCCCTGACCAGAGACAGTTATTCATCAGGGTCTGGATGGATAACTACCCCAGAAGGGGTGAGCCAAGATGATGCTGGCCAAGTTCCTAAGAGCTCAACGAAAGCTGAGGAGAGCTTTGACCCCAGAGGGGTGAGTGCAGGAACTGTGGCTGTTGGAACTGTTGGTGTTCCTGAACAAGGTGCAATGGGTGTTGCTGACAGGGGGAGGGAAGAACAGAGTTCAAATCTCCCCACTGATGATGCTACTGGAAAGCATGGAGTAGCATTGAGTGCTGTCCGATGCTACAATTGTGGACAGACTGGGCATCTACAGCGAAACTGTAAGAAGCCGCGCCAGTCAAGAGGAGCAAAGAGCAGCTCTACGAAGCCTGAGGCGTCAGGCAAACGCCGTACCAAGTGCCAGGTGAAACCTGCAAAGGCTATGATGGCGAAAGGAACCACGCCAGATGTTGGGAACGCATTCATAATCGACACGGGCTGTACAAAACATTTGTGCCCGCACAGAGGACTATTTTCGACGTTGAAGAAGCAAAGCTTCATTGTGAAACAGGCCAACGGTCAAGAGCTGGAAGCAACCGGAATTGGGACTGTGTATCTTGAGAGTCTGAACTTGACTATAAGTGATGTTTACCTGGTTCCAGAACTGAGATTTAATCTGCTGAGCGTGTCGCAGATTGCAAAGAAAGGACTGAAACTGTCCTATGATGCTAAAAGCTGCAAGATCTACAAAGATGGAGAACTGTTTCTTACTGCCAAAGAGAAAGATGGACTGTATTTGTTGACTTTTGATCAACGTGATTACGTGAAATGCAATTCTTCTGTTTCTAACGAAATCTCTCTTGCAGGTGTGACCAGTGTGAGCACCAGGAAGGTGACTAAGACCAAGAAGGTCGACAGAGCATTTCAGCGGGTGTATGCTGATGTGATTGGTCCTCTAGAACCATCTAGAGGCGGTGCACGATTTTACCTTGTGTGTGTGGATTGTTTCACTAATTATTCTTGGGTTTATATGATGGAGAAACCGCAAGAAACTTTAGAAAAGTTTCAGGAGTTTTGTGACAAGGTTAAAAATATGCATGATGCTAACATTGATTGTCTTTTCACAGATCACAAGCAAGTTTTACTGTTACAGAAGTTTCAGAAGTTCCTGGATGGAAAAGGGATAGACCACAAAATTGCAGTTTCACAAGAAGCGTGGAACAGGGGGGTCTGTGTGAGGGTGAACAAAGAATTGCAAAAGGGGATGAATGCGCAATTGCTGAGTTCACATTTGCCACATGAATATTGGGCCGAATCGCTAGCGTCCTATCTTCATGTGTGGTTGAGAAAGGTCTCAACAGAGTTGGGATGTTCTCCTTTTGAGAAGCTGTTCAATAGAAAACCTTCTGTTGCCTATTTTAAGGTTTTCGGGTCTCATGTGAGAACAGAAGCTCCAGGTGGAGTAAAGAATGCCAGAGGCATTTTTGTGGGTTATGAAAAGGGTCTCTACAGAGTAATTTTGTCTGAATCTGGTCAGGTGATTCTCACAAAGTTCCTAGAGAGTGCTCCAGAGCAAGAGCGGGTAGTACAGACATTTCCCACAGGAAACGATTCAGATGATGATGATGATTTTTCTGATGTCACAGATTACAGTGGTACTGACGATGACAGTGATAGCTCAGAGAGTTCAGTTGTAACAGTCATTGAGAGGAAATCTCACACAATGGATAGACCTTCACAGGTGAAGGAAGAACCACTGATTGCTACTGGTTCTCAACAGAGTCCAAAGGTTGAACCAGTGAGCACAGAGGATCAGAACCTCATACGCAGGTCTGAGAGAGTTACAAAGGGTGTACCATCAAAGAGGTACTCAAAAGAGTTTGCTAACTTAGCTGTTGCATGTGTTGCTATTGTTAACAACTCAAAGCAGGTTGAAGCAGTGTCTAAGTCAGAGACAAAGACACAACAGAGAGTAGCTAGCCAAGGTAATGCAGAAGCACTCATTCCTTGGAAGCCAGACAACCAGAGAGGTACACTGGTGGAACCAGTGGTGGGGAGTTCCAAGGGTGGAACTGAAACAACAGGGGACTGTTATATGTATAACAACTGTTTGTTCTCTTCTCTGGATCATGTTTTGCCAATTGATGCTTTTGGGGGAGGATGTTGGGAAAAAGCACCAAGGCAAAAGCCAGCTCCAGATGGCTGGAATGCAAAACAGGATGTTGTGTTTTGCAGATGTACTGTTGGAGAAAAGGTGGAGCCTATTCTCTGTACTGAGCACCGGATGTTAGCTCAGTGTGTCATATGATCTGTACTGGAAGTACAGGGGAGGAGTGTGTGACTCTTCTGATGGAGACTGAAGGGAACAGTCACATTTCTATGTACTGTTGATTGACAGGAATAAAACATGTAGAAAGGACTCCTGTCTGTCTTTCTTCCCCTCCCTGGGGGAGTGCAGGGAGGGAGAGAAGGAGGAGGGTGTGTCCTGCTCACGTTTGAGGAGGATCGCCGGTTTGTTTACCTAGCCTGCCGGGAGTCGCAGACGGACGGTAAACAACAGTATCTCGCTCAATTGCCTCGGGGGAGGCCAGGTACCTCTGCCTGTGGGCTGATGATACTGACAAGTATTGCATATTATCTTGCCTTCTATCCTAGAGGCATCCTGTCCTCCATGCTAGAGGATGCAAAGAGCAGCAGTTAAATTGCCAAACTTGAGTGATGGGGAGCACCTTCAATGTAGCGGTGAAATTATCAAGAGTTTTGTACTCCTTGTCAAGTTCACTTCAACAAAGCAGGGAGGTCTCCCACAGGGTGAGGGGTAAACTTGCCAGTTTAGTTGTTATTCTCTGTAATCTAGTCTGCACACAAACTGCTGAATTTTTAAAGGTCCTGCCTATCAAACCACATCTCATGTTTTGAATAGCATGGAAAAGAATTTGCATATTTATTCACACAGAATACATTTCACCGACCAAAATTAAATTGTATGGCACTGGACATGAATTAGTTCTGGAATACTTCTACACCAGTAGAACCACACTAACTGCTTCAGGATTTGAGCTTTGGGGGTTACCACATCACACTTACGGTACATAGAACTACCCAGCCGCTATATCACATTAGTATTCATAGCAGTGCTGTATGTTTCACTGTATATCTCTGCAATTGCACTTTGCCTGATATTTTATGCCAATTAGGAATGATAAACTATTCATTTCTATAGTGGATGTAGAGTATACCCAAAGGAGACCAAGGCAATATTGTTTCTTTATATCAGTAACAGTTGTGGAGAGCAAAACAGCGTAATATGACACATATTGGCACAGAGCCTTTAGTTTAAAACAAGTAAAGGACCCCTGACAGTTAACTCCAGTCGTGAACGACTCTGGGGTTGCAGCGCTCATCTCGCTTTACTGGCCGAGGGAGCCGACGTTTGTCTGCAGACAGTTTTTCCGGGTCATGTGGCCAGCATGACTAAGCTGCTTCTGTCAAACCAGAACAGCACACGGAAACACCGTTTACCTTCCCGCTGAAGTGGTACCTATTTATCTACTTGCACTTTGACGTGCTTTCAAACTGCTAGGTTGGCAGGAGCAGGGACCAAGCAATGGGAGCTCACCCCGTCACGGGGATTCAAACCGCCAACCTTCTGATTGGCAAGCCCTAGGCTCTGTGGTTTAGACCACAGTGCCACCCACATTATTATCATAGATGACAAATAAATGTAGCAAGCTAACTTAATAAGGTGAAAAACTTCATTGATGGCATTGTCACAGCATTGTATCCTACTTTATCTCCTATTTCATATTTATTGGATATAACAATGCTTATTGTTGTAGGATCATCCCTACCAACCTTTCTCTGAATACATTATATTTTTGTTGCTATTTTACCATACTTAACACACAAATGTGCACGTATTAATTATGCAGGTTTCTATTATACTGATATCTTTCTATTGCAGAAACATACTGAACTTGAAGACGATCTTATGAACAAATGCTGTACTACTCAGTGCAGCCCTATACATGTCCATTCAGAAGTTGCATTTAATGCAACAGAAATCATTCAAAGGTTAATGGGTATAAGATTGCAGCTACTGGCACACGCAATCTAGTATTTTCTGAGCAGCAAAATCCCTACAAGTTGGCTGTGTGTGTGTGTGTCCTTAGCACTGCTTACAGAGATCCTTTTACCAGAGGTGGAAAGGGCTGAACATAGAACATGGTGTGCACTTCTTGCTATGCACAAGGACTGTAATCCTTCACATATTTGCTCAGTAAAAGGAACATAAGAGATAATTGTTTGCATACAGCGCTGACAGGATTGCGACCTAGCATAGTGCTTTCTAGGAAATTTTCATGTTTTAATATAGAGCTTTTCACCTGATAAATTATGGAGAATTCTAATATTTTGCTGCATTATGATACCGTAGCCTTTCAGTGGCCCAGTTTGTATGTAACACTGAGCCAAAACATGGCTTGGAGCAAACAAGCAAAGCTGTGAGCGCTTCTGCTGAGATGATTTCAGCCATACCTTTGAACCCAGGCTGATTGCTTATCTCTCCCAGACATACGACAAGCAGTAAGCCACAAAACAAATCTTGGCAACAGTGAGTGACTTGTGTGGAATGAGATAAATCACAAACCTAGGTTCAGATGTCTTACTTTACAGCAGCAGGACTAGTGAAGTGACTACAAACTTCTCCTTGTGAGGTGACATTAGTTTACTCACACTAATTCTTGGTTTGGTTTACCATAACATGTGACCTGCAACAATGAGTGTGTTTTTAAAAAAAATCGATGTATAGTTTATAGGTATAGATTTATATTTGAAAATTAGAAAATAACTGAAAAATTATAATAACTCTGAGATGCTCTAGCATATTTTAGCCTGCAAGCTACATGAAGCCAAATAAAAGGAGACTCCAAATAAAAGTTTTTAAGGGTTAGAGGACAGTGTATAGTTTTCAGTCAACAGATTTCAGTTTCTTTGATTTCTGCATGTTGAATAATAAACACACAAAGTAAAGTCCTGTATTATTGCTTCACACAGAGGAGTCCACTTAATTTTGGTCATGCCGGCTGAATCTTTGCTAACTGTGATATTCAGAAGAATAATTCAGTGGGACAGCTGTATAATCTGGTAAGATTTCTAGATTTACTTTCTAAAAAAAACAAAAACCAACCATTATTGGCTTCTATGAGCATGTTTCACCCACCTGCCACAACACAACCAGAACTCTGAGACTGAATCCTGTGCACATTTACTGAGTGTGAGCCTGACTGAATGTGGTGGGATTTCCAGTTGAGCAAAGATACTTAGGGTTGGGTGCATTGCAAGCTTTTGAGTGTGTATGATGGATTTCACTGCATAAGGAGTGAACAGAACACTGCTTATGCTTATGAGGGTGTGTTTCTTCACTCAGATCACACACCAAGCCTACAAACAATGAAAGCTAGGAGACAGGTAGTATGGAATTCATATAACATCTAAGTTGGTCCATAGTGTTGACAGGCCATCCATTTGGAATATGTGGCTCAAAGTTTGAGGCTTCTCAGGTTTTATTTAGAACCCTCATGTGTGGTCAGGAAGAAATGCCATCTTTTCAACTTCTCATGCATAGCTCCTTTCCCCCCCTCTGCTCAGGCATCTGGATGGAATCAGCACGCATTCTCCAGCAACCCTGGATATATCAGCTGTCCCTCACATTTAACCTAGGATTCATCCATGCTTCTGTTTGTCCCATGATTTCTAGGCACAAGTCTGAAAGGTCCTTCTTTTGTCCCTTTGCTTTTCGCAGGAAAACCCGCTGTTTAGTGCTGAATCAGGACAAACGCTAATCAGGTTTTCCGCAGGTGTTGACATTTGTTCCAATTCACCAGTAAAGTGTTATTGGGGAAAGAAGTGGGACAAAAGCAGTTGGACTCATGCCTAGAAATCATGGGGTAAATGGAAGAAATCATGGGACAAAGAGAAGTGTGGATGAGCCCCTAGTTTCAAAGATTTATCTCTAGCCTATATTACCCTGTGCTTGCCCTCTTGCAAAAAGTCTTGGCCCCTTCTGTTCCACTCTGGGCAGCACTGGCAATGGTGAAAAGCAATCCCTCACTGCTGGTTCTGTATACCAATTGCATTCAGCTTTCACTTGCAGGCTTCTGGCTGTCCACTGTCATAATGAGATGAAGTGTGACGCGGCAGCTAAAAAAGCCAATGCAATTCTGGGCTGCATCAATAGGAGTATAGCATCTAGATCAAGGGAAGTAATAGTGCCACTGTATTCTGCTCTGGTCAGACCTCACCTGGAGTACTGTGTCCAGTTCTGGGCACCACAGTTCAAGAAGGACACTGACAAACTGGAACGTGTCCAGAGGAGGGCAACCAAAATGGTCAAAGGCCTGGAAACAATGCCTTATGAGGAACGGCTAAGGGAGCTGGGCATGTTTAACCTGGAGAAGAGGAGGTTAAGGGGTGATATGATAGCCATGTTCAAATATATAAAAGGATGTCACATAGAGGAGGGAGAAAGGTTGTTTTCTGCTGCTCCAGAGAAGCGGACACGGAGCAATGGATCCAAACTACAAGAAAGAAGATTCCACCTAAACATTAGGAAGAACTTCCTGACAGTAAGAGCTGTTCGACAGTGGAATTTGCTGCCAAGGAGTGTGGTGGAGTCTCCTTCTTTGGAGGTCTTTAAGCAGAGGCTTGACAACCATATGTCAGGAGTGCTCTGATGGTGTTTCCTGCTTGGCAGGGGGTTGGACTCGATGGCCCTTGTGGTCTCTTCCAACTCTATGATTCTATGATTCTATGACTAGATGCAGTTTTGGCCTGGTCCAACAGGGCTTTTCTTATCTTCTTAAGTGGTTTGGATGTGTCCCATTGTCTTTTCTCTTTTTCACACAGTGTGGAGGAATGTGGCTGCATATCTGCAAAGCTCAGGCTTTCCCCAGTGGAGTAATTTCCCCTTGTAATATGCATGCACCCTTCACAAATTCATGGAGGAGAAGCCATTCAGTGGTTATGAGTCATGTTACTGATGGCCTTCCTCCAGGTTCTGGTATGCGTCTGCATTGCTAGTTGCCAGGGCAAAATAGCAGAAGAGACCTATTGCCCTCATACAGGGTGAGTAGTCTTTTAAAAGAGGCCCCGTGGAACATGTGTACTCTGTACCCACGGGGCCTCTTTTAAAGGACTCACCCTGTATAACTGGTTCCCATTTAAATAGCAGTTAGTGAAACAAGGAGCTGAGCTCTTCTTAATTTCCATATATCTTCAAACATTGGTGTCCCATTAGTATGCCTCAATCTATGCAACACTCACTAAATTGATTGGTTCCCACCTAATTTGCTATCAATAACCTAATCTGAGTATGGTATGAGGAAAAAATCTATGTCCCTGCAACTATTTTCTTCTTCTCTCTTTATACAGAAATACTCATTCTCCAGCCTCAAGAAAGATTTACAACACCTGCTTTCACAAAATTCTCTTATATAAAGTATTGAAGGAAATACATAATCCATTTTTATAATAGACCACATTTGCCCTGCAGCTACCCATTAAAGACAAAGAATTTTAATGTGTAGCTACACTTCTCTTCCTCAGTTCCTCTGATAATGTGTTTGACTGAAATCATATACCTATACATATATTTCAGGGCTTCTGATGTTGACTGTGTGTTGTGACTTACTAAATATGTCTGTCCTCAAACAGTAGGCAGTCTTTCCATAAAAATTAAACCACTAAAAAATAAATTATGGATCCAACAAATCCAGATTTTTTTTTGGGGGGGGGGTCTATTTGGCTTTGTATTTACTAAAGTACCTTTTATTGCCTTTTAGGGGCATCTGGATTAAACGGAAAGCTTCAGAGATGGTTGACCAGTGGCTTAACACGTTTTCTCCATTTCTTCTCAAACTCTTTTGTTAGGATGCATTAACCATTTCATGTTTATTTTTGGAGCTTTGATGGAATCCTTTATACAGTGCCAAATGGCAGCTACACAAAATGAAGCTGGATTGTATGAAGGAATAATCACTTTCCACTGGAAGCAATGCAGAATACTTTCCCAAGATCTTTGACTGACAGTCTCTGAAACATCCCCACCACACCTTGCTTCATTTTTCTCTTTCCTATACAGTCACATTTATTGTCTTAAGAACACTGGATTTGTACTTTTACATATAATTTGTTTTGATTCATGATTTGTCATACATTTCTGAGCTTGCTTAATGCCTTTTTTCCAGTAGCGGCTGCCTGGCAGGGGTGTTTCCATATACCTGATATTCCAGCAACGTTGCTGCTGCAATTTACTGGAAGGGGAAGTGGTGATGTAGTAGACATGTTCATATCCATAGTCTATATAAATTCCAAAATAGAGGAGTGCTTCTGGGCCTATAACAGCGGTCTCTCTGTTGTATACCACCCATGTATCTGTGCGGTTCTGTAAAGAGTATTCTGGAAATGTTTTTAAATAGATAGATATTAATGGGAGAGCTCAAAAAAACAACTGCTCGTTATTTAAAGGAGAGGCCCCAGTGTTATATGAAGACACTATGTTACAGACCTCTTACATTTCTGAGTTTCACTGGTGATATTTGAGATAACTGAAGTGCCATTTCTAGCCACCTAATCACCCGGTGTTTCTGCTACAGGCGTTTACTTGAAACATGCTAGCTTGTTAAAACTGGCAGCCACAGGGAAAGGCTATTGATAAGCATACAAGCAGTTCTGAACTCTGTGTCAAAGGGTTTGATCTGACTGCAGTTTCCTACGTCTGGGTTCCATAGCAGTTTCATCAAACAAGGGTTTTCGAATACCTGTGTAATGATTTTCCTGATTAATTGAAAATGCTTTTTAAAAAACCTCTCTGTTAAATGAACAGGATTAATCACAACAGCTAATCAATTCAAGTTTGAAGCTTTAGTAATAAGCAGTAAGGAAGTCCAGAAAAATATTAGTCTTTTAACAAGCAGACTGGTTTTCCTAGGGCACCTCAAGTATGTTGTGTCTTTAAAGGAACAAAGAAAGTGTAAGCAGTGGACAGAGGTCTTCAGATGCATACAGCAATGGATGTGTAATCATTTTAGGCCTCCTGATGGCCATTTTTCTCTGCAACTATGAACATGAAAAAAGGACAGAAACAACCAGAACTAGACAGTTAGAAGTAAACAAAATACACTTGCATTTGACTGCTGTTGGTTTCCATAGAAATCAATGATGAAAAATATTTTCCAGTCCTTGGGTACAATTCACAAGATCAAACTTCCTTGCAGAATTCTGACTTCCATTGTTTGTGAGACTTAGCAATGCCTCTTGGGCGCCTTAGATATTGACTGAGAATTTACACATCCTCGAGTCATTTCAATAGCTACGCTGAAAGATTATAGCAGCAAAATACAATTCTCAGTTCCCATAATAACAGCAAGGCAAATAAATGTCAAAATGAAAATGAATCATTTCACTCAGCTTACTTTTCTTCTCATTTCAGAGATTATACATTTTGCTTAAGTCCCCAATCTTTATAATTCAAAACTTAAAAAAAGGCTTAGTGCATTCCTACCAACAGCAACATAGCACCCTGAGTGTTAGCAAAGCAGCAGAAATTTGACTAATCACAAACTGATAATGAAAATCACAGTATTTCCTTTGGGTCCACTAATGCCTTGACACTTCATAGATTATAGTTACAAAAATCACTTGGTTTCTGGAGCTTCCATCATGCTGCAGTCTGACTATAATCAAATAAATTTGAGGCTAATTTTATAAACGACTTCATTTATACTCTAGTACTGACAAATATAAATTCATACTCATTTTATTTGCCTACCCTGCTTTCTAACATAGACACTAAACAACAGGAGTTTTGTCTACCAGCTATAAAGGAGCAGGAGAGTCTTTTATTTTTTTAAAAAAAATTAAATAAATGTTACAGACCATATGTGCTATAGAGGGCACAACATGTATGCATTCTTTCTTTTTAAATTATTTTTTAAATTATTTATCAAATATACACAAAGTTTAGTCTCAGTATATTACCGGACAGTGTATGTACTGTTCTTCACAGCCATGGAGTGTCGACTCCTAATTCCCCAATAAAATAAGGCTGACTACAACTCAGGGTTATCCCATAAAACAGATGGACAGTCAACTCTAGACAAGCAAAAGAAAATACTTTTTCAAATGGCATATACCTGAACTTTGGAATTTGCTGCCAAATACTATTCACTCATCAGCCACCTGAAGGGTTAACATATGAACATAGAGGAGCACACTGAGCACACTGACCCTGCTCCCACAAACATGCATGTCTTCCTGGTTACACACACCCAATGACCACACCTTGTGTGAAGATCTGAAAGGGCATCCAGGTGTACTCATGTAGGTTCCTCTACATTCACAGGAGTCTAGATTATTTAGGGCTTCCAATTGGGTGGAAAAGCCCACGCAAACACAGACAGCTCCACCTTCAGACCTTTCCCTAACACGTAGAGGTTAGGGGCAGAGCTAGGGGATCACGTGACATCAGGATGGGTCCAACAAACAAAGCCCTTCTTGCTTTCCACATGAAGGACTAACAGGTGAAAGCGTTAGCTAAGACATAGTGGTGGCAGCTATCTTGAATGGCTTGACAAACAATTTTAATAGTTTCTTGGAGGATAAGGATGGAATTCAAAGTAGTGCTAAGGTGATTCCGTCGCCTTGCCTGATGGAACAATATTTCCTCTCCAAATGCAGTCCTGGGGGTCCTTCCCCTATTAGCCATGGGGAAGGGAGCATGCATGGGCATGCATGGGGAGGAGAGGGGGGAAAGTCATCTTACACTAGTGGGACTCATTGCACTGGCTCCTGCAAGTGCAACTATTTAGCTGCATCCAGCCCTAAGTCTATGAATAGCTAAAACAGTGGTACCTCGGTTCTCAAACTTAATCTTTTCCAGAAGTCATTGATTCATCTGTTCCGGAAGTCCGTTCCAAAACCAAAGCGTTCCAAAACCAAGGCGTGCTTTCCCATAGAAAGTAATGCAAAACGGATTAATCCATTCCAGACTTTAAAAAACAACCCCTAAAACAGTAATTTAACATGAATTTTACTATATAACGAGACCATTGAGCCATAAAATGAAAGCAATAATCAATGCACTGTACTATAAAATAAACAAGGCAGTATTGTAGATGATAAAAATTCAAATTATTATTTTTTCCTTACCTGCACTGATGACAGTCATTGTTTGAATGGGGGGCTTTTATCCATTTCCGCAGCCACACAATCAATCACTAGCTGAACTGGGTTCCACACAATCACAAAAACAAATTAACTGAAAAAGCCTCAAAAACAAAAATGCAAAATAAATAGCAAAAACAAAAGCATCAAACTTAATCCATTGCAGAAGTCTGTTTGATTTCCAAAATGTCCGAAAACTAAGGCACAGCTTCTGATTGGTGCAGGCGCCCCGGAAGCAATAGTTGACAGCTGCATCAGATGTTCGGCTTCCGAAAGACGTTCGGAAGTTGGAACACTTACTTCCAGGGTTTTGGCATTTGAGAACCAAGGTACCAGTATTACATAACTTCAGTATTGTAATACTGAATACCATCAGTATTACATAACTTCTGAGGATGTTTAATGTTATTTATGAGTTAGCTACAATTAAAATGATCAAAAATGCAGGAAAAAATATTCACTGAAAGCTGTCCTAGTTCTTCTATCCATGTTGAAGACAGTCATTTGTGATTATAGCTCACAAGGGTCACAGCCATGAAGCACACAGGCCTCTGTTCCCTTGAGCAGCTGTGTAAAGTACATGCTATTCTCGCTTAAATCATTTTACAGCATCTCCTACCCACCTTGGTGATAATAACCTAACCTTCCAGGTGGCTGAAAAATGATGGTGTTTAATCGGGTTTATTTTAAATGAACTGAGAAAAGATGAAAGCTCTTGGATATATGAGTCTAAGAAAGTGATTAAAGACATATCAGAGACCTAAGAAATGCAGGATTACTTGAAACTCACCCTGACCTTGTATGCCACTGATCAAGAGGCTTGTTAATTTAACACTGAGAATCTGTCCTTGCAATCCTATACATGCTTACCTGTGTGTAATTTCCACTGAACTCAACACAGTTTACTTCTGAGTAGACATGTCTTGGGTTGAACTCTTATGGTCCTAAGCACGTTTACTTGAGATTAACAGTGCAAGCGTATGCAGCTCTACACAAAAGTAAGTCCCACTATCTTCAATAGGGCTTACTCCCCAGTAAAGAATGCATAGGATTTCTACCTAAGTCCTACTGAAAGCTGTGGAACATATTGAGGTACACAGAGACAAGTTTGGCTTATTAGGGACTTTACCTAACACTTTTAATGTGGAGTTGGTCTGATAAAGTTACCATTAAGCCTGTTACTCAGTTACAGGAAACAGCAAGTAAGAGACAGTGTGGTACAGTGGTTAGGGTCTTGGACCAGGAACAGGGAGACTAGTGTTCAACCCTCACTCAGCCATGTGGTTCACTGCCTTTCAGCCCAACCTACCTCACAGAGTTGTTGTGGGGATTAAATGAGGAAGGGAGACCAATGTATATTGTATTGAGCAATAAATAAATGAAGGAGCAAAGTTCCTAACATGAACTTCTTGAACAAAGTGGGTCTTAAAAATGATTATCCAGGGGGCAAAATAGGAACAATATGTGTGCATTTATTTGTTCATAGTAGAACTTTGGGCAGGCTGACAATGCAATACCACTCATGTTTATCCAGAAGCAAGTCTCACTATGTTCAATGGGGCTTGCCCCTGGGCAATCCTTAACTGTGCATGTCCAATCAGAAGTAAATCCCACTGAGGTCAGTGGGAATTACTCAGAGGTAAGAATAGTGAGGATTGTAGCTGCCACGTGTATAATCCATTTAAGTGAGTAAAGATTCTTAAATCAATTTGAGTGAGTAAGGATTCCAACTGGCTTCAACGCGCACAGACGATGGGCAAACCTCAGATGGTTGATGCTGAAACAACTGCAGCTTGGCTCCCTGAAGTGAGAGAGATCAATATGAGAGAAAACAAAGTTCAAAAGAAAATTATTTGGACGCAAGGAAGGTCATGGGAGAAGGATTTGCTATCCAGGGCAAAGTAGATATTGTGATTTCTTAAAAGCTGTTTTTTCTCAGTAGGTTCCTCATTAAGCTGACCAGCAGCAAGCAGTACAACATATTGCCACCATCATTCTCTGGGCATAGAGCAGGTAATTCTTTTTTTATGTGTCCTCTGAATTGCCTCATTGATGCTTAAGGACACTTAGAAGAGATTGCTTCATTCACATCTGTCTGGGGTCGTTTTCCCCCCTCACTTTGAAGGGTTTTGAACATTAACACGCCTACTTTTCCTTTGGGGCTCACTGAGATCGTATATGCACCTGCAGTGTAAGTTCTCAAAAGCTGCACTCCAAAGGCTACTTGCTAATTAGGAAGTCCTACTAAATTCACTGAGTTCCTTTTTGATAACTTTTGAAATAAGTTTCAAAATATATGCTATTAGTGAGGAATTTGTAGAGACCAAAGCATATTTGTGATTCTTAAACGGATAGTACAGTTTGTGAGTTTGGACCCGTCAGAGCAAGAATAGGGTGAAGTCACATCAATGTGAGTTTTGGGAATCCAGCTTGATTTAAAATGGCACAGAGAATCCAAACATCAACAGAGACAGCTGTCCCCACCTTGAGAACTCTCCTGCTGAGTTTGGTGAAGATATCTCAAGAGGCAGCTGAACCTGTACCCAAAAAATGGGTGAAGTCATGCCTAGATCATGTCTCAGTCCGCCATCTAGAATAAAAATGGCAGCTGGCATCCAAACATTGATGAAGACAGCCACCCTAACTTCAAGAACCCTCCTACTGAGTTTGGTGATAGTATCTAGAGAGGTGGCCAAACCTACAGAGAACAGACAAACTGCTTTCCCCAATACATATATAGTGGTACCTCGGGTTACATACGCTTCAGGTTACAGACTCTGCTAACCCAGAAATAGTGCTTCAGGTTAAGGACTTTGCTTCAGGATGAGAGCAGAAATCGTGCTCCGGCGGCGCGACAGCAGCAGGAGGCCCCATTAGCTAAAGTGGTGCTTCAGGTTAAGAACAGTTTCAGGTTAAGTATGGACCTCCGGAACAAATTAAGTACTTAACCCGAGGTACCACTGTAGTAGATTTTTAAAATAGATCAATCAATCCATGCAGCAGATCTTTCTCTGCCTGTTTCCTTGTAGATCCTGTAATCTTACTTTGATTGTGCAGGTGTTCACCTATTAATATTGTCATGTTGTGCGGATGCCTGATTATCGTCTTCCAAAGCAACTACTCTATTCCGAACTTAAAAATGGAAAGCGTAATGCTGGTAGTCAACAAAAGAGGTTTAAAGACTGTCTCAAGGCAAATCTAAAAAAATGTAGTATAAACACTGACAACTGGGAAACATTGGCCTGCAAGCACACCAGATGGAGAACAGCCTTTACCAAAGGTGTCATGGAATTTGAAGACACTCGAACTCAGAACACAAGGGAGAAACGTGCTAGGAGGAAGGCACGCTTGGCAAATCCACACCGTGTTCAACTCCCGCCCAGGAACCAATAGCCCCACTGTGGAAGGATGTGTGGGTCCAGAATTGGCCTCCACAATCTCTTATGGACTCATTGTTAAAACTGTGTTTATGGAAGACAATCTTACTCGGCTATGAGGGATCGCCAAAGAAGAAGAAGAAGATTAATATTATAAAAGTATATGCTGCTGAATGCCAAAATAAGTGGTATCTTCTAGAGTCACTGGACTACCAGTACAGATGGGGCCTCTCATATTTCAGCACGTTGCTAGGCCCAAAAATAAAGGGAGAAAACATAAAATACTTTAAGCCTTACTACTTTTGATGGGAGAGATTTAAGCATGTGATTAACTTTCCCACTGGAAGCAAGGGGTTTTTAAAATGCTGAACTTTGACTAGATGGTATATAACAAAGGTGGGCCTGAGACAACCTGTATTTTTCTAGGAAGCAAAATCAGAACAGTTTTCTTCCCCACCACCCATAACCCCCTCATACAAGCATGCACAGACTTCTTTTTAGGCACAAAAGATACATGTGTACAAAATTGTGTTTCTTCTTGCTGTAATTGTATCTAATCTAGTCAAATTTATTTTTTATTAAAGTTCACACTGTGAGACTAATGAACCTAAAAGAGTGAAATCTTTCTTATTCCACATGGTTGGATCTGTTTACTGAATCTGCATTGTCTCATGCCCAGAAGGAAAAATAATAATAATAACCCCCCCCCCCCCTTCTCCAAGATGCAAAACACGTCTCCTCTCTTGGCTTTTCTGCAATAAGCAGAGGGTTCTCTTTTTTAAAATAAATTAATAAATAAAACAAAATACGTTTAAAGCATTCTAGCAAATCATGCTTAATATAGTCAAAGCAATCCCTCCTTTACTGACTTCCACATAAATGATGCCTGGTGTATGGAAATGAATGCAGATTTATTTATACGAGAACCTGGGGAGGAAGTCAGCAATAAGCGAAGGGCAATTAGTTCAGAGAGCTATGGCAACCAGAAGTAAAAGTGGATGGAAGAGGAGATTGCGCATATTCCCCAAGTGATGTTTTGTTAACAGCACTGCTGTTAGGGTTGGAATTTGGGGCAGAACTCAATAGCCTCACACAACAGAATGAGCAGGAAGGCTCTCCCAACACAAATACACACACACACACACACATACTGGTGATGCATTTTTTCGGCCTGTCCTTATGGATTTGAGGTAGGGCTTCCAAGGGGGATTACTGGACACAAGAAAGGAAGAGCTCTCACTAGTGCTCACTAGGTGTAGACCCAGGACTAGTGAGATCCCATCACTGCAGCCATCACCAACATGGACGAAGCAACCACTTCTTGTGATCTCCTGTCTTCCTTCCTGGAAGTTGAAGCAGTGACCCAAGCTGAGCTTTGCTAACCCAAGATCTAACATACCAACACAGGCTAGGATGGCCATTTTCACATTGCCTAATGGGAGGAAGAGGGACACGGGTGGCGCTGTGGGTTAAACCACAGAGCCTAGGACTTGCCGATCAGAAGATCGGCGGTTAGAATCCCCGCGACGGAGTGAGCTCCCGTTGTTCGGTCCCTGCTCTTGCCAACCTAGCAGTTTGAAAGCACATCAAAGTACAAGTAGATAAATAGGTACCTCTCTGGCAGGAAGGTAAACGGCGTTTCCGTGCGCTGCTCTGGTTCGCCAGAAGCTGCTTAGTCATGCTGGACTCATGACCTGGAAGCTGTACACCGGCTCCCTCAGCCAATAAAGCGAGATGAGCTCCGCAACCCCAGAGTCAGCCACGACTGGACCTAATGGTCAGGGGACCTTTACCTTTACCTTTACCTTTAATGGGAGGAAACGTACCATCCAAAGAGTGGACAAGAAGAGTGACAATTTGCATAAGCTAATTTACATTAGAATCATAGAATCATAGAGTTGGAAGAGACCACAAGGGCCATCGAGTCCAACCCCCTGCCAAGCAGGAAACACCATCAGAGCACTCCTGACATATGGTTGTCAAGCCTCTGCTTAAAGACCTCCAAAGAAGGAGACTCCACTCCTTGGCAGCAAATTCCACTGTCGAACAGCTCTTACTGTCAGGAAGTTCTTCCTAATGTTTAGGTGGAATCTTCTTTCTTGTAGTTTGGATCCATTGCTCCGTGTCCGCTTCTCTGGAGCAGCAGAAAACAACCTTTTCCCCTCCTCTATGTGACATCCTTTTATATATTTGAACATGGCTATCATATCACCCCTTAACCTCCTCTTCTCCAGGCTAAACATGCCCAGCTCCCTTAGCCGTTCCTCATAAGGCATCATTTCCAGGCCTTTGACCATTTTGGTTGCCCTCCTCTGGACACATTCCAGTTTGTCAGTGTCCTTCTTGAACTGTGGTGCCCAGAACTGGACACAGTACTCCAGGTGAGGTCTGACCAGAGCAGAATACAGTGGCACTATTACTTCCCTTGATCTAGATGCTATACTCCTATTGATGCAGCCCAGAATTGCATTGGCTTTTTTAGCTGCCGCGTCACACTGTTGGCTCATGTCAAGTTTGTGGTCAACCAAGACTCCCAGATCCATTTCACATGTACTGCTCTCAAGCCAGGTGTCACCCATCTTGTATTTGTGCCTCTCATTTTTTTTTGCCCAGGTGAAATACTTTACATTTCTCCCTGTTAAAATTCATCTTGTTTGTTTTTGCCCAGTTCTCTAATCTGTCAAGGTCGTTTTGAAGTGTGATCCTGTCCTCTGGGGTATTCGCCACCCCTCCCAGTTTCGTGTCATCTGCAAATTTTATCAGGATGCCCTTGAGTCCATCATCCAAGTCTTTGATAAAGATGTTGAATAAGACCGGGCCCAAGACAGAACCCTGTGGCACCCCACTAGTCACTCTTCTCCAGGATGAAGAGGAACCATTGATGAGCACCCTTTGGGTTCGGTCAGTCAGCCAGTTACAAATCCACTGAGTGGTAGCATAGTCAAGACCGCATTTTACCAGCTTCTTTACAAGAATATCATGGGGCACCTTGTCAAATGCCTTGCCAAGGTAGGCTACATCCACTGCGTTCCCTTCATCTACCAGGCTTGTAATTCTGTCAAAAAACGAGATCAGGTTAGTCTGACATGACTTATTTTTCAGAAATCCATGCTGACTATTGGTGATCACAGCATTCCTTTCTAGGTGCTCACAGACTGTTTGCTTAATGATCTGCTCCAGAATCTTCCCTGGTATTGATGTCAGACTGACTGGGCGGTAATTCTTTGGGTCCTCTCTTTTCCCCTTTTTGAAAATAGGGACAACATTTGCCCTCCTCCAGTCTGCCGGGACTTTGCCTCTTCTCCAGGAATTCTCAGAAATGACTGCCAGTGGTTCTGAGATCACATCTGCCAGTTCTTTTAATACTCTTGGATGCAGTTCATCTGGCCCTGGAGACTTGAATACATCTAGACTAGCCAAGTATTCTTGTACTATCTCCTTAGTTATTCTGGGCTGTGTTTCCTCTGCTGAATCATTTGCTCCAAATTCTTCAGGTCGGGCATTGTTTTCTTTATCGGAGAAGACTGAGGCAAAGAAGGCATTGAGGAGTTCAGCCCTTTCTGTGTCCCCTGTTTGCATTTCACCATCTTCTCCTCTGAGTGAACCCACTGTTTCTTTGTTCTTCCTTTTGCTACGAACATACCCATAAAAGCCTTTCTTGTTGCTTTTAACCTCTCTAGCAAGCCTGAGTTCATTCTGTGCTTTAGCTTTTCTGACTTTATGTATACACGTGCTGGCTATTTGTTTGAATTCCTCTTTGGTGGTTTCCCCCCTTTTCCATTTTTTGTACACATCCTTTTTTAATCTTAACTCAGTTAAAAGTTCTTTAGATAGCCACCCTGGCTTCTTTAGGCACCTTCCATGTTTCCGTCTCATTGGTATTGCCTGAAGTTGTGCTTTTACTATCTCCCTCTTAACAAACTCCCAGCCATCATGAACTCCCTTTCCTTTTAGTATCACTGTCCATGGGATCTCACCCAGCACTTCCCTAAGTTTTATGAAGTCGGCTTTCTTAAAGTCAAGAAATTGAGTCCTAGTATGCTTGGCTGCTCCTTTCCGCTGTATAGTAAACTTCAGAAGAGCATGATCACTCGCACCTAATGATCCTTCCACTTCTACCCCACTAACCAGGTCATCAACATTGGTTAGGACCAGATCTAAAATGGCTGTTCCTCTTGTTGCTTCTCCCACTTTCTGGACAATGAAGTTGTCTGCAAGGCCAGTGAGGAATCTGTTTGACCTTATGCTCTTGGCTGAGTTTGACATCCAACAAATATCCGGGTAATTGAAGTCCCCTATTACTACTATCTCCCTTCCTTTTGCATGCTTGGCCATTTGTTCCAGGAAGGCATCATCTATGTCCTCCGTTTGGCTTGGGGATCTATAGTAAACTCCTACAATGAGGTCACTGTTATTCTTCTCTCCCTTAATTTTGACCCAAATGCTCTCACTTTGGCTTTGGGGGTCTAAATCTTGGATCTCTTCACAGGTATACACATCCCTGACATATAACGCCACTCCTCCTCCTTTCTTGTCTGGTCTGTTTCTCTGAAATAGATTGTATCCCTCCATTATTACATTCCAATCGTGGGACTTATCCCACCAGGTTTCAGTGATGCCTATTATGTCATATTTAGTTTGCTGTACCAAGAGCTCAAGCTCATCTTGTTTATTTCCCATGCTTTGCGCATTAGTGTACAGACATTGAAGTCCATTAATCATTCCCCTGTGTCTCTTATTTAAGGATTTTTTCCTCCCACCACTAGGTCTGCATGCTGTTTGCTCCATTTGGTCTATGACATTTGGATGATCATCTTCATCAATTGATAGGCTACTACCTTCAGGAGCACTGTCTCCTTCCCCCACATTAGTCAGTTTAAAGCCCTCCTGATGAGGTTTCTGAGATTTTTGGCAAAAACATTCCTCCCAACCGTTGTGAGGTGCAGCCCATCGCTTGCCAGAAGTCCATCTTCAAGAAACTGCAGTCCGTGATCTAAGAATCCAAACCCTTCCTGTTTACACCATTTGCAAAGCCAGCTGTTCACTTCCACTATTTTTCCCTCTCTCCCTGGGCCACGTCGTTCAACTGGGAGGACAGATGAGATGACAATTTGTGCATTTAATTGCTTCAATTTCCTGCCCAGAGCCTCGTAGTCTCTTTTGATCTTCTGGAGGCTATTGCTTGCAGTGTCATTGGTTCCCACATGAACCAAGAGGAAGGGGTATTTGTCAGTGGGTTTTATGATTCCTTGCAGTCGTTCAGTTACATCTTGGATCTTAGCCCCAGGGAGACAGCACACTTCCCGAGACATCTTGTCAGGCCCACAGATCACTGCTTCTGTTCCCCTCAGTAGGGAATCCCCTATCACCACTACACGCCTCCTCTTAGGTCTGGTCGGGGTTCTTCCGTGAGCTGTCCATTCCAAGGTCGCCTGCACATTCCCTGAGGACTGACTTTGCTGCTCGTCTTCATATACCTGATCGACTGTAATGAGGAAGAGATCCTCAAATGGAGTCTGCTCGTCTTCCATGCTAGGGGAGAGGACCTCAAAGCGATTGTGTATTTCTAAACAATCAGAGCGAACCCTGGGCCTCCTACTTCTTTGAGTCACGTTTCTCCATATATCTGGCTCCTGTGTTGGTGAACTAGCCTCCTTCTCAGGGGAGTCCCCTGTCTCCTCCTTGGTAGAGACGGTGTGCTCTGTTGCTTCCAAGAAGAGCTCCAGCTCTCTAATTCTTTGGAGCGTAGCTACACGTTCCTCCAGTTGCTGGACTTTGTCTTCTAAGAGTGCAATCAACATGCAATTGCTGCAGGTAAAGCTGCCTGCAACCTTTGGCAAGATGGCAAACATTGCGCGGGAACCGCAGGCGACTGCAGCTGTTCCCTCCCCCTCCATCTTGAGAACGTGTCGTTGGGGGTGGCTACAGCGGTCCTCCATCATAAAAAGCGTGAAGACAGGACAAATAACTCCCCCCCAAAAAACCCTAGGTCTCCCCCAACAAACGTTTGAGACTAGCTCCCCTAAATCTAAAAGATGGATCAAACTGCGCGCACCGCTAGGCCGCTGCCCTGAAAGCTCTGATAAGCTCCTCCCACAGCTAATCACCTGCCTCAACAGAAACCCTGCCCCCTCTGACCTTTGCACAGGGAGAGCAGCTAATCAGCCACAAAGAAACACACACACAAGAAAACCCTTCTGCTCCTTCTTCAGCTGCTGCCCTGCAAGCTCTGATAAGCTCCTCCCACAGCTAATCACCAAATTATAGATTATAGATGCACCTTTGGAAATAATAATAATTATCATAGCAGAGAAGACTGTTATTGGGTGACCTGAGCACCTGCTCAATCTGCTCCTGTCCAAGTGATGATGATAACTGTTGTTGCTTGCCCATCTGAGAGTTCTTCATCTTTAAAATTCAGCTGCACTAGACAATCCTTCAAATACTGGACTGCTGTCTGTAAAGTTGGGCGTATCGCTGCTCAAATAACACCACCCATCTACATTGTTAAGGTGTTGTTTCTCTTTCACTATTCCAGGCTGACATTTCTACTTGTTCTCCCTATAGACGATTGCAGTTTCATCTTCATTTTGTTCACATCCCCACCTGTTCTTGTCATATGCATATTATCCCGTGTCTTCTTAGTGCAGTCTTTGAAGATTATAGGGTTTTCAAAAGTTTTTTTTTTTATAGTTACAATTACTGTTTACAATCTCTGCTATTTACCTTCCATAGCTACAAGAAACAGCTTTTGAGATGTCACCCGTGACCCTGTAGTATTAAAACGAGCTCTCGTTATCGGAGAGTTAGGGAGCCTTGCCATTCACACACACCCAGAAGACAATATGTAATTCAAACAAATCCCAGGGAAAGCTTTTTTTAAAAGAAAGAAAGAAAGAAAGGGAAGAACTCAAGGCAACTTGCCAGCTTTATGTGCAGCACTACATCAGTCCGAGATGTCAGCTATTTTTGCTGCAGTGTTTTATATTCCCACTGCTTGATTCTTTTCTCTGTACAAATTTGAATTTTCTCTAGGTGGCATGTTTAGAAAAGTGAACCAGAATGAATGGAAAATTTTTCCAAGACTGCTTTAAATATCCTACCAGTTTTGTAGAATGGGTGTTTTTGGACCCCGTAGTCTTAGAGGAATAATTCAACAAGTCAGAAGAAGCAAACAAAGCAAAATATGCAGGAATCCATGCTAAAGTTTCCTCTGGATAAACAAAGGCTTAAGGCTTTACAAATAATGTGCTTACACTACATTATACTGGATTTCTGGCACAAGACCCGAAAACTTTAGGCAATGTGTGTGAACATTCCTCAGGACTAGGCAAAAAGCAGCAAGCTAACAAATTAACCCTGCAGATTACATACAAATCAAAATGAATACTGGTAGCAGCAGAGCTCTCTTGGGGCTTATTCAACTTGTTTTATGGGAAGGGCTGCAGCTCTGAGCATGCAGAAGGTCTCGGATTCAGTTGCCAGCATCTGCAGATCAGGGTGGGGAGAAGTCCCATCTGAAATCCTCAAGAGCTGCTACCAGTCAGTGTAGACATCACTAAACAAGACAGACCAAAGGTCTGACTCAGTTTGACTGTGTGTAAGACAGCTTCATGCGTCACAGACAGATATCAGATAAATATTGGGGGTTTTGCAGGAGCACATACACAGAAGGTTTAATATTGTTGTGACTTTGGGGGATTCCATTGTTGAAGGAGCCAGTCAAGTTTCTTGGTGAGTTCATGACCCCATATGGGTTGTTAGTATAAGAAATGAAGTTGCTTTGTGCTGGAGGGCAAATGGGTGAGCCTGCACCCTCATCTTGCTGATAGTGAGAAGAGACAATAGCCAGAGTTCAGAGCTGGGATAGAAGTAGGCAGAAGCCAGAATGAGAGCCATGCCTGATTTCTGCTGGAATCCAAAGCTATGGCTAGGGGAGAAGCAAGACCTTCTGGGGTGTTAAGGCTGTGAGCCCTTGCATCTCAGGTTGTATAGGTCATAAAGACACCAAAGTCTCTGCTGTCCTTCATTCCAAGGAAACTAAACCTTGAAATTTTTCACTGCTAGGAGATTGGGGTGACATGCAAAAACAAACATATATATTTACATGACACCGGGGACACCTTAAGATTGCTAGTATTTTGTGGGTTTTAAGTACCTAGTAGAAAATGTAGACCTGTGCAATTAGAGTGGATCAAAACCTTCTGTAACCCTAGCACAGAAAATCCACATTTTAAATGTAGTGAAATTTGGGAAAGTGAGAAGGAAATGCATTGAAATGTGTGGAATGAATGAATCATTAACAGGAAGATATATCAACATCCCACAAGCAAATCAGGATGAAGGCTCATTGTTGAATAACATCCTTGGAGTGAACACTAAGGAAAGACCAGGTGGTATAATAATAATAATAATAATAATAATAATAATAATAATAATAATTTATACCCTGCCCCTCCGGCTGGGTTTCCCCAGCCACTCTGGGGCAGCTTCCAACAAAGGATTAAAAATACATTAAAACATCAGTCATTAAAAACTTCCCTAAACAGGGCTGCCTTCAGATGTTTTCTAAAAGTCAGATAGTTGTTTATTTCCTTGACATGTGATGGGAGGGCGTTCCACAGGGTGGGTGCCACTACCGAGAAGGCCTCTGCCTGGTTCCCTGTAACTGCTTCTCATCCTGAGGGAACCGCCAGAAGGCCCTCAGCGCTGGACCTCAGTGTTGCAGTTGAATAATGGGGCTTTGTGCAAGCAAATCAGAATTAGTACTCCATAGGTCATCTGGAAGACCTGCATTATACCACATTTAGTTTGGTCTCATTTTACTCATTTCTGTTGCTGCTGCATAACAATGCAGTTGCATCCAAACACATCTGCTTTTCCTTTGGTTATTTTCTTGACAAATCACCATAAAATGATGTCTGACTCCATTAAGATTATAATCTCTACTGATAACTGAAACGTATAATAAGAGTATGTCAATATGAAATAAATGTTGCATTTGCCAAAGGGACCTTTGATCATAATTGCAGCAAAGAGCATTGTTTAAATGGAGAATAAAATAATGGCTTTCATCTGTACTTTGTAACTTTTCTATAGAAGAGGCACACAATGATTAGCAGTTTAATTCTAGAAGCTTTCATTAGACTATGGGATAAATATTCTAGTCTAAGCATTCTGAGGAGAAAATTGTGTCTCTAAGCAATGCGTGATCTATAGATAAAAGGGAAAAACTTTGCATGAAACTCAATTCCTGCCTACTCTGCCAATTGGCAAGTTTTGCTAAACTAGTATTCCAAGGGAGATGCAAGCACAAAGATAATTATGTGTCCAAGCTATTATTGCTAGTCACCGATTCTAGCATTCCCCAAATACTAGCACACAAAGGGTGGGGAAGTTCCCAAATTATTTGAAAAAATAAAGATGGCAAAGAGATAGGTATCTGGAGACAGGGAAGCAAGTCATGTATCCATAGCAGTGACCAGAGGAGAAATGACCACTGGGAGGAGAACAGAGAGAAGAAACGTCATGGTGCATCTGCAGCAGCACAACTGGATGCCTTGATCTGCCCCAGCTGCAACAAAACTTGTCTCTCCCATATTGGTCTCTACAGCCACAGCTGCAGCTTGTCCTCACCCCCAAAGGTGCACTCCTCTGTTGTCTCCCGAGACAGATGGATGCCAACAGAGGATATACCAGCAGATATACCAACATATTATATACTACCATTCAGGATCCGAAGCAGCATGCCTTTGAATACCACTTGGTGGAGA
This sequence comes from Podarcis pityusensis, assembly GCF_964106645.2. Classification (NCBI taxonomy): domain Eukaryota; kingdom Metazoa; phylum Chordata; class Lepidosauria; order Squamata; family Lacertidae; genus Podarcis; species Podarcis pityusensis. The sequence continues at coordinate 39,676,803 of NC_138027.1, forward strand.
TCATGAGGAGATAGGACTAGTGTGTTTATGTCCTGCATATAGACTTTCTGTAGTCATCTGGTAAGTCACTATGAGAACTGAATGGTGAACTAGGAGTACCTGTGCTCTGATCAATCAGTGATCTTTTTATGTTCTTAAAAGAGAAAGCTGAAGGACAAATCTAGGTCTGAACATGTGGAACCTGCTGGATTAGGCCCATGGCCCATATAGTCCAGAATCCTGTTCTCACAGTGGCCACCAAGATACCTGTAGGAAATCTGAAAGCAGGACCCAAGTACAAGGGCACTTTCAGCGGTTTCTGGCAACTGGTATTCAGGTCCATACTGCCTCCAACTGTTTAAGCAGAGCATACCCATCATGGCTAGTAGCCACTGAGTTTGGTCAGTGTCTGGATCAGAGACTATCTGTATATCCCCTTGAATTCCATCACAGAAAATTTCATAAATGGGTGAAGCAACCTTCAGAGGTTGCCAAATTGATGTCCTCTAGAGGTTTTTGGACTACACCTCCCATCATCCCTGACCATTGGCCATGCTGCTTGGGACTGATGGAAATTATATAATCCAACAGATATGGGGGTCACCACATGGGCACCCTTTTCACCTCCTTAAATATTTCTTACAGCTGTGAGATCCTAAGAAGCAGCCTTGGTATTTGTTGCCATCAGATGGAACATTCTTGACTTCCCCCGCCCTTTCGTGTAACTCCTTCATGCTTTGCAACATTACAATATTGCAATACATCTAGGGTGCTAGTCAACTACAGTTTGCTCAGAGTTGACCCGCTGAAATTAATGAACATGACCAGGCTAAGATCCATTCATTTCAATGGATCTACTCTGAGGAAAACAAACAAAATATTAAAATTTGTGTGAAATGAGAGACACAAAAGAAGCAATACAGAATGGATAAATATTCCTGGGCAATGAGGAGAAAAGTTCGAGCAAACATTGCAGAAGTTCCTATTCCTTCTGCCAACTCAATATGAAGCAGAGAGGAGTCCTTTATAAGGCTACCTTAACGACTTCTGAATAATGGAAGAACTCTCGTGTTAAGCTGTAGATATAAGTGGGAGTCGAGACTATCAGATCAGGGTTCTGCTAATAACTATAATTTCTAGCCATCTGTCAGATGTATTTCATTCTGCAATTAAAATCATCTCATGCAGCGTATACTGAACCATATTATTAAAAGATAAACAGAGAGATTGGTATGAAATATGATTCACAGGGTATATGTAGCAACTGGGCTTGCTGCAGGTCTGTATGTAGGGTAGATGGCAGTTTTGCATGCTTAAACATCTGTGTCATGTTCCAGGGAGTTATGGATATTTAAGGACCTGTCGTGATCATCCAGATGTCCCCACACTTACTTTTGCCCTGCTCTTTCAGGCAGAGATCCACACTTTAATGCCCCTGAAAACCACACATTTAAAGCTGAATTGGAGCAAATGTCAGTTCGGGTTTTCTGTGGATTGCTCTGACTGAGCTTTAAAAAGTGGGTTTTTGTGGGGAAAGAGGGTCCAGAGCAAAAAAAGAAAAAGAAAGAAGTGTGTGTGTGTGTGTGTGTGTGTGTGTGCACACTCACAGACAGAGTTTTAAATTGAGGACCATGCCTGGAAAGAGCAGAGGAATTGTAAATGTGGATAAGTGCTGAACCTTTCTTTGCTGTGGAAAACTGGTGTCCATTCTGGTGTATCTGCAGCACAGACACAGCATGCAAACTTACTCCATATTCAATTCACGTACAACGTGAAGCTGCCTTAAAATTGGTAGATCATATGAAGGAGTCATCAAAAGGGAAAGATGTGTTTTCATTCATGATACCTGCATAATCCAGTTGTTCAAATACTGAGAGAGATTTCAGAAGTTTCCACTGAGGCTTAAAAAAAGGGGGGGTCCCTAAACAGTGACAAGACTCATAGATCCTTTGGGTCTCTCAGACCCTTATATGCAGGATAGAAAGGATTAAGAGGAGATGCTCAACATTCAGTTTATCTATTGATGCCTTGATCTGAAGTATTCATACCCTGCCTTCTTACTAATGTTTTCATAAGACAGTTTATGGTATATTGTAAACACCACGGAAGGACAGAAGTCTATACAGGTTTCTGCCTGGTCGTCAGGTGTTCCAGTTGCTACTACGTTTCTAAATTTCCAGGCTACAGCTGGTCTCAGAGAAAATAACCTAGCCCAGGAAGATCAACACAGGACAAGAAGCCATAATATGTAAGAGACATCAGCAGAAGCAGTAGTCTGGGTGATGAATCCCTTATAAGAAAGACTAACATATGGATATTCTGGCACTCTAGTCACTCATATGAGGCCTTCAGCACCTACGTAGGCTACTGCTTCTGCTGATGCCTCTTACATATTGAAGTTCATTTACAAAATGTTTGGAACAGCTGTCAGGGTGGGGTGTTGGTACTTTTCCAGCCTCCCAGCATAGGCTTCACTTCAGCTTTCTGGAAAGGAGAATGGGAGGGGTGAGGCAGTGGGAAGATCTTCATGCTATGAATGCTCTGCTGGAGCAAATCTGGCACTCCCGCCAGTGCATTTGCACCCCGCCACCTCACTGCACGAACTGCCCACCACCTCACCCATACTTCCCTCCCAGTAAGATGCAGGAATGTCTTTGCTGGTAGGCCAAGTGCACACTGCCAGCCCTGAAAGATGTCCACTGGCACAATGGGATCCTGCAGTTGTGGAACCATGAAGAACTCCAAATGAACAACTTGCTCCACTGAAGTCTAACACTGTGTTCACACTCCTGCCTCCTGTACACTCACTGCATTTTCAGTGCTGGGTCTTTAATCCATGTTCACGTGACACTATCCAAAATGCATTTGTTGAGAAATGCTACTGTTCAATGTGTTGTTTCTCAAACCAGTCCTTTAGCCATTCTTAATTCATTTCTAGCCAAAGTGTGAACGCCTTTGCAGAGCGTAAAGAGGTCCCTGTCCCATCAACACCTCCTGGCGTGTACACAAACAAATCTGGCCGCCACTGGTTCAACCGATCTGGCCAGCCCTCCCTATTTCTTCTTTTTTTGGGGGGGTGGAGTATTTAACATATAAAAAAGAAGTTCAACTTTTGCATTCCATGTCTAGGGATTCTGTATGACAAATATTTGCTATTCAGGGTGGTTCTCTCTCTCTCTCTCTCTCTTTTGCTATAGTAATTCTGTTCTCCTTCTGAGTTATAGTAAGTCAATCCTCTGCTTTAAATCTCATCTTAAAAGCTTCCTTTTCTCTGTGGCTTATGATCAATGCTCTCTGGGAAGCATTTTATGAAAGTATGAGTGTGAAGGACACTATATAAAATGAATTAGTATTGAACTATTTGAGGAAAGATAGGCCAAATGGGATGACCTGACATAAAAATCACTGACAGAACTTTCATCTAAAAGGTGTGTGTGCGCGCATGTCTATGTGTGTGCAACGCTCTGCCTTAACTCGGTTGCATTTCTTGTACTGTATGCCTGTCATCCTCTTGCTTAATATTTAGCTAAGAAAACCTGCTCGCACTTAAGTGAAATGATCATTAATATGATCATGTTTTGAACGTGACTGCACCAAAGTAAGGCCCCATCTGCACTATACATTTAAAGCACTGTCATACTGCTTTAAACAGTCATGGCTTCTCCCAAAGAACCCTGGGAACTGTAGTTTGTTAAGGGTGCTGAGCAGTGCTTTTTTTCTTAAAAAAATGTTTAGGGGTACTCTCATTTTGGCTGCTCCCCCTCGCCCCCTTCCTCCATGCTCAGACAAGGGACTAGTGGCAGTGGTGGCACTGAGAGGACGGGAAAGGTGACAGTGATGGCGGGGTTGGCTTGAGCGAGGAGGGGCAAGTGCTTGCCGGCTGGCTCTAGCCCGGCAAGAGGAGGCGGAGCAGCACCGTCGCCTCCACTGCAGCCGCCCCAGGCTCCCCAGGCACTGGTGGGGAGAATGACGGAGCTCCAGTTCACGCTGCTACTGTGGAGACAGCTGGATTCTTGGTCCATTGGTCAGTCAATTGGGGCAACGCAAAATGTTTAGGGCTACGCATTCCCCCAGAAAAAAGTGCTGGTGCTGGGAGTTATTAGGAGACTATTATTCCCCTCACAAAGCTACAATTCCCAGTTTCCTGGGAAGAGGGATTGGTTGTTTTTTTTCTTTTCCAAATTAATATTTATTCATTTTCAAAAACAATTTTATACAGCCAATCTTATTTGATCACACATTCTTTTTTTTTTTACTTCCCTCAGTTTCTCTGCCGATCTTCCGTTTACATATGTAGTTTTGACACATTTCTACACTTAATATTGCCTTTAAATAACTCCTCTCCATCTTATTCTCTTTTTTACAATATTTCTTATTTTTTCACAGAGTCTCTTGAAAGCCAACAAGCGTTATCTGTTCATCACTTACATTTTTCAGATAATCTGTAAATCTTCTCCAGTCCTCGATGAACTTTTGGTCGCCCTGGTATCGAATCTTCCCTGTTAGTTTATCCAGTTCTGCGTACTCAGTCAATTTCAATCTCCATTCTTCCACCGTTGGAATTTTTTCCTGCTTCCATTTTTGAGCCAAGAGTATTCTCGCTGCTGTTACCGCGTATTGGAAAAGTTTACAATCTTTCTTATTTATATCATTTCCTACCATATCTAACAAAAAGGCCTCCAGTTTCTTAACAAACGTATATTTCAACATCTTTTTCAATTCATTATATATCATTTCCCAGAAACCTTTCATCTTTTTACACTCCCACCACATATGGTAGAATGTCCCTTCTTTTTCTTTACATTTCCAACACTTATTGCATGTTTTATACATTTTTGCCAATTTTACTGGTGTTATATACCATCTATATATCATTTTCATTACATTTTCCTTTAATGCAGTGCATGCCGTAAATTTTAACTTTTCATTCCATAATTTAAACCAGTCATCATATTGTATATTGTATCCAAAATCTCTGGCCCAATGTATCATTACCGATTTAACCTCTTCATCTTTTGTATACCATTCCAGCAACTTTTTATACATTTTAGACAAATTTTTATACTCATTATTCACTACCTCTGTTTGAAACTTTGAGTCTTTTTCCCCAGAGGGATTGATTGTTAAACCACTCTGGATGTCCATGTCTAGCAAGTATACACAGGGGTATACTTGTTAAATTGGGATAAGTAGCACCACCATTTTACCACAAGACATTGCCCTCAGAAGCTCACAATATAGCACATGAACAGTGAGACAATTGCAAATGTCATCCATTAGGTTCCTGTTACAAGCAGATAGCTATAAAATACCTTATTAATAAGAACAACTCAGCAATTTAGGTTTTGGCAGGAGTCACACTTTATGTTTGCCATGGGGATGGTTTCATAGTTGGGTAGTTGCCCCAGCTGTAACACATAACCATGCTCAATGTAGTAGTGAGTTTTCTTACTATCAGCAGCTGCTATCAAGTATTAGGAAAGCTATGGCAGGATGACCCTGATTCACTCAATGAGAGTTTCTCTGCATTATGCCTTCTGGGCAAAACATCTGCTATAGTGATCTTCATCCCCATGGCAATTGCAATGTGCAGGCTTGGGAAATATATTCAGAGACTTTTTGAAATCTCCCGCTTGGGAGGATTTTGAGAAAATTCAGGCAACCATCAGTGTTTTTGATATGGAGGCTCTTGTCTTGGGTTGGAACTAAGTTCTTACCCACTTGCATTTGCCCTGCCACTTTTCCCTGGTAAAATCCATGGTTTAACAGTGAATAATAAACAGCAGTGAGATGTTTTGTGGATCGCGATTTGTTCCAATTTAAAAAGTGGGAAACCACTCGGACCCATGTTTTCTAGACATGAGACAAATGTGGATGAACCCTAAATAGTCCATGGGGTCACTTCCGGTTATGTAAGTCTAAGGCAGTACAAAATTCTATATTCTCCATAATAGAGATAGATTGAGATATAACTATTCTATTTCTCACGTCTAGGCAAAATCCATCTCACACACAGTTATTTTTATTGCGCTACTGTGAAATGTTAATATATTCAGTATAAGGGGGAAAGTGATGGAGCTGTGTTTGTTTTTAAATAAGAAATGCACATATTTTCCTGATGTATCATAAATGAAACATGCTCGCAGGGAAAAAAAAGATATTGCTTTTACAAGATGAAGCCTTGACTTCAAAAATCTGCATCCCCACCCCCCACCCCACACAAAGAATATTATTATAAATGGGAAAGAATATATAATGTTAACCTTGCTGTAAGTCAGGGTTTTGGTCCCATGGAGCTATAGATTAGCCAAGGGTAAATCAATCAGGTACTCCAGATGAGCCATCTGGCTCAGAGGGATTACTTCTGTTAGTATGAATGTTTAAAGCAATCAGAATAAATGAATTGTTCTCTTTGTAAATAATAATAATTAAGAAAAAACAATAGACAGTTGTTTACCTTTAATTTCAAGTCAATTGTTGTTTGCTACGGATGCTGGGGCAGCTTGATTTGCACCCCAGCTAGACTGGCTGAAGGACCTAGTCTTACTTCTCAGACTAATTTGTGGACCCAAATGCTGTTGTTGCACTTCTCTAAATATTGTGATACAGTTCTCAGCTTAAGAATTGTGGAGAAATGAATATTTTAGGGTTAAATGCGTACTAAAATGTTATTTTGTGCAAAAAAGATGCATTAAAAATAACATGATTTTTTTGTGTGGTGCATACATGCTGGCATGTTTGTGCCTTGCTGACATCACTGCCTCACTAGGGAACTGTGCCACACACCTGAGTGAATAAACTTTTGCATGGACTCATAGAATTCTCCAAGAATTCTCATAGATTATAATCTCTGAGAAGTTCTGAGATTACATTCACAAACTCTTTTAGTACCCTTGGGTGCATCTTATCAGGCCCTGGAGATTTTAATTACCAGCTCATTTCCTATTTTGGGCTTCTGCCTCTTCTTGCATCATTTATTTTGTTATCACCAGGTTGGGCACTGCTTTCCATTTGGGTGAAGACAGAGGCAAAGTAGGCGTTGAGCAGTTCCGCCTTATCTCTTGTCACCCAAAAGCATTTCTCCACCTTCTCCATACAGAAGAACTTGCTTGTTCTTCCTCTAGTTTCCTCTAGTTTCAAACACAGCTGAAGAAACATTTCTTACTGTTTTAACCTCTCTTGCAAGCCTGAGTGCATTCTGAGCTTTGGTCCGCATGACCTTCTCCCTGCAACTAATGGTTAACTTGTGTAGACTCTTCCTTCATGATTTCTCCTTTCTTTGCTTTCTTATACATTTCCTTCTTACATCTCAGCTCATTTGTAAGCTCCTTATGCAGCCACACCAGTTTCTTTTGGTGTCTCTCACTTTTCTTTCTTGTTGGAATTGTCTGCCTTAGTGCCTTCAACACTCTGTCTCATATAATTTACCCCCTCCCCTTCCTCACAGCATTTAGATCTTACTTAAAGCATTCTTTCTATTCTCTATGACATCTTTTTAAAAAACCAATACTTTTTCATTTTTAAATAAAATGCATGTTGAATGCATTTCAAACTTCTCTTTAATAATATATCAGCTTTCCTAATGTTCTATCTCCAAGACAGACCCCACTCTTTAGAAGACTGTCCCTGGGTGACGCTGTAGCAGACACCAGAAAGCCCTTATAAGAACGGTTGCTGCCGGCATCTCTTAGCTAACTTTACATTGCCCCTAAGGCTGATCTATGCCTAAAAGGAACAACAAATCTCATAATAAATGTATAAGTCTGCTAATGAAAAACAGTGCATTAGCTTGTTTTTCTGGACTCAGCAATAAGCAACAAACTTTGGGAAAAGGAGTACTATGTTTGAGGTTAATGAGAAAACCATCAACAAACAAAATGTGTGTACAGATTGTGCTTCCCCAAAGACTTTCTTCTTTCAACATGGATACACGATACTGCTACACTTGTTGTCACGGTCTGGGTTACAGGCAGTCGGAGTCCCAGCTCGGTATGTCGGGACCGGGGTAGAGGTCAGGAAGCAGGAATCAGCAGTCCAGGGGTCAGGAAGCCAAGAGTCCACGAATCAGGAAACCAGGAGTCAGGAAGCCAAGAGTTTGAGGGTCAGGAAACCAGGAGTCAGGAAGCCAAGCTCCAAGTGTCAGGAGTCAGGAAGCCAAAGCACGGCTAGGCGGGTAGCATGTTGCTGTGGCAGAGCCAGAGGGAAATGCTTGTCTTATATACCCCTCCTGGCCCTTGCCACCAGGTGCTATGAGTCTTCTGTCAAGCCTCACCTGTGCGGCCACGCCTTGCCCTTCTAGGCCAAACTGAGGAAGGCCCCAGTCCTGCGAGGCCCTACCGGTCACAGGGCCTGGCTCCTGCATGCACTCCTGACACTTGTTTGGCCACTTAAAGATCAACTGCTACTTCAGTTGAAGAAGAGTATCACTTCTTAGGAGCAGGTTGAATGAGCATGTAATGCAGGGTACTCTCAGATATTGCTGGACTACAGCTCTCATAATCCTGAATGACTGACTGTGCTGGCTGAGGTGTAACAACATTCGGATGGCACCAGATTGGTACCTAATGCTTTAGGAGGGCTTGGAATGAAATTTATGGAATCTGTCATTAGAAATTGGCCAGGATATGCTCATCTCCTAATGCTCATTTACCCAGCTCATCTCCACCCAAAAGTATATGAAGAAATAAAATCACCTACAGAAACGTTTTACTTCCAAGCAATATGTATAAGATCAAATTCCTCAAGATCCCCTGGTACTTCTCTTATCTATTTCTTCTTCCAAAGCTATTTGTGCCAAAAGCTTCAGAATCATTGATAGACCTATTCTAAGTGAATTAAAAGGAGGCAAGGTTTATGTACCTTTACTGTGGTGTGGAAGAGGGAATCTCAGTGGGCGTAGCTTTTCTCAACCCTACCTGTCAAGTGACGAGAGTTACCATGATCTATTCTAAAGTACTATTGAAAGAGCCAAGAATACAGTACATTCTTACTTTGTATCTTGCCATCATATCTATTGCTAACTTTTGTACATTAAAGTTAGAAATCTAAAGAGATGCTTACAACCAAAGTTTTTTATTCACTTCTCCAAGCACGTGAAATGTTCAATTAAAACATCATTCTGTCTAAAGAAAAGATAATTGTGAGCTAGATAATGAAATTCAGAAAGGACCATTTGTATCTGTTGTATCCAGCAAAGTATAGCAAAACAAATCTGCGTTTAACAAATGAAGGAATTAATGGAAATGGAATATGAATACATTGGTTTCCCTATACACTTTATTTCCCTGGAGTTGAATTTGCATTCAGAATATATTAGAAATTTCACTACAAAGATTGTAACATGGAGGACGAATTGCTAATTTAACATAAATGAATCACACAGTGAGGTTGTCTTCAAAGATTTTACTGATATGAAAAAGCTACCACCTTAAATGCTTGACAATATCCCTAATATACAGTGAAAAGCCCTACTGTATGGGAATCAGGTATCTGACACAATGTTACCGAAGAGGGAAGAATATAATATACTTCCATGCATGCTCACACGAGATAAAATCAATGAGAAGACGAAAAATACTGTTCAATGCTAATCATGTTCTCGGCTCAGTATCGAGAGAGATAAACAACCTGAGCTTGATCATTTTGGTCACAAGGGACTATAAATGTATGGTATTGTTGTCATAATATCTCATGTCCTAATTCACTTGTTGTTGATTAAATCATAAATAAAATATAAAGTTATCAAAAATCTATATTACTTTCAGCCACAAGAAAAAAAATCACATTACAGGAATTCTAAATCAAAAATAGAGTATTTATTTCCATTGGTTTTGCTAAGCATTCAAAGACAGGCCTGCCCTCTTGCCTAATCTTTTTTTCCTGTTAACTATCCAAAGCTGTGCATTTGATTGATCCACGACCACCTGGAAAATGCAGCCATTTTTCTCTGCAGACCACATTTCCAAAAAACATGTTTAAACCCAGGCAATGTTAGAAAGCAGTTACAGGCATGGGTAGCTACTGGAGAATAAATAGACGGGAAAGCAGACTAGAGAAGAGTGCGGAATTTTATGTTTTTGAACTTTGAAAATAATTTTAAAAACAGATTTATAGACCACTCCTCATGGAGGATGGAGCAAGCTTGTTTTCTCCTGCTCCCAAGGGTAGTACCTGAACCAATGATTCAAGTTACAAGAAAGGGGATTCTGACTAAACATCAGGAAGAATTTTTTCACAGTAAGAGCTGCTCAACTGTGGAACCAACTCCCATGAGATGTGGTAGAGGTTGGGGGTCATCTGTCATACATGATTTAGTTAAGATTCTTGCATTGAAGTGGGTTGGACTAGATGACGCTTGGGATCCCTTCCAACTCTACAATCCTATGATTCTCGGAAATCTATATGCATGAAGTAATCATAGATGATACATTGTTCTGATTAGGAGATTTCTGATGACTGGCATTTTTCGGAAGTTACAGAGCTTTCTTTTATAACTGCTAATCTTCACTTACCGTATAGGATGTTCAAACTTATCTGAACAATTAGTTCATTTGTGCAACATTTTCCTTGAGGTGTTCTGGTGGCTATTAATGGCTTTCTTTTTAACCAATCAATATCATTTTTCTTCCATGTTTAAGAATTTGGAACACTATAGCATAACTTCTCCAGTATATTACTTAGTCCACTCATTTGCCATGCTCTAATAGAAGTAGTAGTGGTGACTTGTAAGGTGAATTATCTAAAAGATATAGAATGCAAAAGTAGATTATTCCGAACTAGTATTGTCCTTGCACTTGATAACAGTCAAGTTAATTGCTTAAGAGAGCTGGGATGTCTTCTAGCCAAAAGGTAACACTGGAAAGTAATTGGCACATTAGGCTAGGCTGCTGGAGGCAAAGGGTTTTAATGGATTCAAGGGGGGAAAGTCTCAAGAAAAGCAAGGAATAAATGAACAGTTGGTACAAATCATAGGAAAAGACTATTCAGCAAGATGGAATTACATCAAGCAGAATGTGTGAAATAAATTAAAGGTCAGAAAAAGACCTTTTGAAGCAAATAGTGGGGAGGGGAAAGAGTGTAGAATATGCTTTTAGATGACTGCATAAGAAAGTGAAAGCTGAATTATTATTGGGCTGCATCATCATCATCATCATCATTTATAAAATTTGTATACTGACCTTCATCAGTAGATCTCAGGGTGGTTCATAGCATTAAAATGCAAGATAAAAACACAAAATATTACACACACATACACACACACACACACACACACACACATGAACAAACCAAACCAATAACCTCTCCCTTCCTACAAACACATTTTAAAGGGTATAGGATGTCAGTCAGCCAAAGGCCTGGTTGAAGATGAAGCTTGGTGACCATGGCTGAAGCTTGAAGAGCACTGAGGCACTGAGGACAGAACCAATCACTACAAGAATCATGGATCTGTCACCAAAACAGCAGCCCCATCACTAGTTCACCTCTCTACTGTGATGTTCAATGGTGTGATTTTCTGGCCCTGCGTTTATGAAAGCCTCCAATTCCTAATACTTACAGGCAAACTTCTGAATATTCTACATATGTGCCCGCTATCACCAATTAGGACCTAACTAATTCCCTATGCAGGTGATCAAGCAGTGCTGAAATGTAATATATGAGGAGGAAACAGACCAATACTTTTCATGCATTGTGCACAGACGCTTCCATACATACACCTAGGGTTGCCACGCATCCGGAATATCCTGGACATATCCAGAATACTGCTGTCTCTAGCAGTGTCCGGGCAAAAATCGGTAAAAATGTTGGGAGGAATCTGGACGTATGGCAGCCCATGGCAGCAGTGCCATTTTTGCTGATTTAGAAATAGAAAGAAAAGGAAGAAAAGAAAAGAAAAAGCTCAACAACTTTTCTGTCCGGATTTTCACTCTTTGAAATATGGCAACCCTAATATACCCCAATGCATGTAGGTCCTAGTCACTAAATATACAGTCTCCATTTTCACCTGATGCAGGTCATGAATTTAAAGTCTGCGTATACTGAGGTGTGTGCTGGACACCATACACACATTCCAATCAAAATATCACACTCTCCAACAGTTCCGAAAATGCCGCGGCCATCACAAAAACAGAGAGTCCCGATCTAAGCTTCTCTTAAAGGGGCAATAGGCTTGCAGCTAGCTTGCTGTTCTAGTGTAGCTGTAGTTTTGCCCATGGCCCCTTTAGGAGTAGCTTGGCTCCCTGTCTTCACCATGTGGGGAAAGTGCAGCTGACAGAGTGTTCAAATAGCCTCTGTATCGTAGCCATGTCATGTCAAGCAGCCCACCACTTTTCCAGGGACACAGTCTGTGAATTGTAGAACAGTCACAGCCTATTTTAGGAGAGTGTTTAATTGAGTGGAAATATAAACCAGAGAAGATCATGAAGCTACATCCACACAGGGGAAGAACGGGAACAATAATAATTAACCTCCTTTTATGTAGAGCCTTTGAATGTAGGACACAGGAGGACAAAAGTTTCCAATGAGCAGCCTGATCCACAACCCAGTTATTTCAAAGAACTTGGATTTAATCCAAATTGGTTCCAGTAACTTGCATGGGAATTAGCTTAATTCCAAGTTCTTCAGCTTACCTGGATATTGGGTTATGCTGCATGTGAGCAGGAATAATTTCTCTTCAGCTATGTTTGGACTAGAGCCACTGTGCTAGAATTTAGATGTATAATTTCAAAGGCCAAATTGTCACTTGAGTGCCTCATTTCAACGGAAAGATAATGTGAGGCAGGAGACTAACAATAAGGGCTGCAAAATGTAATTGAGACTAGAGGCAAAACTTAATTACCTAGCTTGGAATTGGACCAAGGCATCAGTGATTAATACTCCACTCATACAGGAACCACTATAGAGATCTACAATCACTACACCACACCAACAGAATCCATAGCAAAAGTGTTGGGATATTAGTTTAACACTTCCTCATGGAGGCATTAAAGTAATGAGCGCTAAACAACTGCAACCATTTCTTGGTTGTCAGCCTTCCATATGCGTTTCCTAGCAAACTGTTTTGGTGGAAATTAATGGTGATACAATGACTGCCATCAAGAAGGGTCATTGTTCAGTGGTAGAACAATGCATAACAACTTTGCATGCATAAGGTCCCAGGTTCAATCCCTGGTATCTCCAGCTAGGGATGGTAGAGACCCTTGTCTGAAACCCTGGATTCTCCCTTACTTGTGAGTATAACTCCTGAACAGATCTTTGTTAATGCATATTTTAGGTCACATTAGAGTGCACCAATACACTGAGTAAGCGCAAGCTGCTGTCTACCCTGTGCTCGCTGCAGTTCAAGGAAAACCCGTGGCAAATTATTGCTAGATGAAAAAGTGAGAATGAGATATACATTCTCTATTGTCTTTGACATTATAAAACAATTTCAAGGAAGCATTTAGGACAGAAAGCTACATCACTTATCATACCGAAGGAAAAGAATAATAAACAATCATCTCAAGAAGGAATTGTAAGAATAATGAGACAACTGGATAACACAATCCACTGCCCCGACATCAGATAAATGCAGATGTGGCGTGCCATATGTTACAGAGCCATCTCACTATGAAATGACTGATTACCTGCATGATTCATCCACAATCAATCCCCAATCTGATGGTAGGATGGGGAGCATAAAACCAAACAGACTCCTAAGGAGCAAACAATTCAACCGCTATTGAAGAAAAATAAATGACTTTGTCGCAGAATGTTGCTCTGGCTGATTTATATTTGTCTTTTAGATATAAAAACGGCATAAAAATGTTCCTATTGAAAAGTTACGTCCCTCCCATGTCACTTCTATAGCACTATTCCTTGGGTCACTAAATACAGTGTACCTCGGGTTAAGTACTCAATTCGTTCCGGAGGTCCGTTCTTAACCTGAAACTGTTCTTAACCTGAAGCACCATTTTAGCTAATGGGGCCTCCTGCTGCTGCCGCACCGCCAGAGCCCGATTTCTGTTCTTATCCTGAAGCAAAGTTCTTAACCTAAAGCACTATTTCTGGGTTAGTGGAGTCTGTAACCTGAAGCGTATGTAACCTGAAGCGTATGTAACCCGAGGTACCACTGTAAAGTGCTAGGGCATAGTTACACAATCATCTGGGTGCCTAGTGGTTGAGGGCTACCCTCCACATGTTGACTTCCAGCTTGGGCTGGGGGGGGGGGGGACAAAGAAGAGAACTTCAATTTACTTCACATTTAAAGGCAAACCTACCTGATTCATAGTTCCCAAACTATGCATCCTTTTAATTCATGCTTTTCTGGATTTTGCAGGGTAGTTCTCTTACCAAGTAAAGTGTACAGAAATACAAAGGGACACGGGTGGCGCTGTGCTCTAACCGACTGAGCCTCTTGGGCTTGCTGATTGGAAGTTTGGCAGTTTGAATCTGCACGATGGGGTGAGCTCCTGTTCCTCTGTCCCAGCTTCTGCCAACCTAGCTGTTAGAAAGCACACCAGTGCAAGTAGATAAATAGATACCACTGTGGTGGGAAGGTAAACGGCATTTCTGTGCGTACTGGCTTCTGTCATTGTGTTCCATTGCACCAAAAGCAGTTTAGTCATGCTGGCCACATGACCCAGAAAGCTGTCTGTGGACAAAAGCCGGCTCCCTCGGCCAGAAGCAAAATGAGCACCCCACCCTATAGTTGCCTTTGACTGGACTTAACCGTCCAGGTGTTCTTTACCTTTTACCTTACAGGAATACATATACAGTCATACCTTGGATCCCAAACGCCTTGTTACTCAGACATTTTGGCTCCCAAATGCTGCAAACCCGGAAGTGAGTGTTCCGGTTTGTGAACGTTCCTTAGAACCTGAACATCCGACAGGGATTCTGCGGCTTCAGATTGAGTGCAGGAAGCTCCTGCAGCCAATCAGAAGCTGTGCTTTGGTTTTTGAACGTTTACAGAAGTCAAACGGACTTCCGGAACGGATTCTGTTTGAGAACCGAGGTACGACTGTACTTGGAGGAAATGTGCATGAAAATTACATGCAAAAGTGCATCACATGATGGGAAATTGCTTTGCAAAAATGTTTAGATGATGCAATATTCCATACAGAAATTGATATATGGGGGGGGGGCGGGATTGCACTCAAATACTGACTTGCATGGTGTCTGTTTAAAAAAAATAAAAATAAAAAACCTGCAAACTGATTTTGAAATGTGAAGAACTGAACGTAAGAGCAAAAAAATGAAACAGAGAAACTAAAATGACAGATTCGCCCATCCCTACCTACATGTTGTGATGAACTCATAATTGACACCTACTATTATGTATAGCTTCCAGAATGTACGTTAGACCTCCAGCAAAATGTTGCAATGTGGAGTGGCCCAGCTCAGTATTCCAACCAGTGAGGCATATTCCATTCCATTCCCTGATTTTCATTTCCACCAATTCCTAATAAATGCTGAGTATTCTGTGCCCAGCGAGTATTCTCAATACTCTTAGGGCTGTTGGGGGACATGGGGGGGGGGGGCTTTTGTACTTTGTTTCTTGATGTTTCCCTAAACAGGCAGATACAGCCCTTATTGTACGTGGGTGGCGCCATTTTGTTTTCATAAGAATCCACACTCGCTCCTGAACGTTGGAAGCAGAAGGAGTGATCGGAAAGCACTGTTTCCCCAACACTTGTTACAAACAAATCTTGAACATACTGAGCAGCACACAGAACCAACCTGCCATAGTTTGGCACCTGCATTCAGCTTTTGCACCTGCTTCTCTCATGACTAGAGGCTGTGAAAACTTGTCATTTCCAACAAATACTGTAATAGTGTATAGTAAAATGCCATTAAATATACTGATACGTCTGGCACTATTTCAGCAAAATGTGAATCCCCCAAAGCAGACGAAAACTGAGGAATTTAAAACCAGGATTGGCCTTCGTAGGCCTGCTCACATAGCCATTTCCCACTTCGCTGATATCTTGCTACAGAATTAACTAGAAATGTGGAAAGGAAGCAATAATCTACTCCAAAAGTGGGGTAGGGAAGATACATGCCGCACACAGCTTTGTACAATACACCTCATGTGGGATTGGGCCACCTGTACTGATCCTGCAATTTTGCAATTGGATCAGAGGGGATCAATGTAGGGCTCATCACATTTGCTGCGTAGGTACTGAAGCCTGGTTGGGTTGCATCCGAGGCCAGGCAAAAGCCTGTGCAGATAAAGTTGGAATTATTCGTCTCATTTTTCACTGCTAGCATTGCTTAAAAGAGGGAGTTAAAGATTTATTCCTAGACAGTGCTGTAACTCAGTGATTCTTAGTCATAGATAGAAAGAGAGGGGGTGTGGGGGTGTAGTCTTTTGCGTTATATTCTTTCCTTACTTTTAATCACAATTCTTTTTCAGATTACTAGACCATAGTTTACACATAGGTTTAAAATCATATTATACACATCAGCTTTGCTTCTGACTGCAAGGCTGCTCTCCTTTCTTTCAGTGCAAGCAATTGCTGCCTCAAAGTGAGTGGCTTTTGTGAAGAATGACATGCACTTGACAGATTTTTCTCATCCATTTTTATCAAGAGCTCCAAGAAGACCTTTTATCCTTCCATAGTCCCTCGAAATGCCTTCAAGCTCAGCTCAAATTCCAGCTCATTGATGTGCATGCCAGTCTATGCTTGACACACACATTTTTTTTTTATTGGGGGAGTCAACAGAAACCATTGATGCAAATAGACTTGTTTCTGCCCTCTCCATTAGGCCTTATCCAGGCAATATTTCAAAGCACGCCCCACTTGCATACATAGCAGATTGAGGGTAGTTTTTTCTGCAGGCCATGGGAGCATAGCCTTTTCAAGTGAGGCGTGTGTGCCAAATTTGCCAATTTTTAAATAATTATAGGTAGAAAGATTGGGTGGGAAAGCACATTGTCTTGTGCTAAATTTCACAGCAGGAGGACATGTTTCCAAAGCAGGGATAAGGGAAGCTGTGACCCTCCAAATATTGCTGGCCTTTCTTCTTCCCTGACCATTCACCATGCTGACTGGGGCTGATGGGAATTGGAGTCTGGGCTTGCTTTTGCACCTCTTCCCTTCCAATCCCTTTTCCTTTTGTGTCATGTCTTTTAGATTTCACACCTAAGGGCAGGAGCCATCTTCTTACTGATTGTGGGGAATGTTTTCAGCTATAGAGCAGGGTAAAAGTCTATAAACAAACAGAGATTAATCCAAATTTAACATGCCATTGCATTACCCCAGTTATACCTACAGTTTCCTAGATCTCATCAATCTGAACAAAGGAGGGATTGTGATTCCGTACCACAGGACTATACATTGTGCCATATATTAGCTGTTGCCTGAACCAAATTTATGCAGAATTTGTACAGTAGTGTGCTACCAGTAGTAGTCAACAAAGCCCCATGCCTTGTATTTTTCACGTGTAGCTCTCATTACAGCTGATCGCATGTTTATATACTGAAAGACTGGGCTCTGTCATCATTTTGAAAAGTTATGATTTCTTTACCTATAAAAGAAATTGCTTATTCATAACCAGGAATAGAATTGTTTCACTCCAAAAGCAATTTTAGTCCGCATTGCATTGAACTGTAATTAAAGATTTATGATGCTATTAAAGGGTAATGTTGTAGTTAATCCTTAATAATGAAACACCTCATAAAGGTTTGGTGTTACATACAAAGCTGACTGCAATTGACAAGTTCTGCAAAAAATATTTATTGTATATTCTCAGTGTCAGCAAAGATTGTACTGTTACCGTTCCCTCTTGAATAATATTCAATGGAACTGTGGATTTAATTGAGCAACCTTGAGATATAATATATATTATGCATGATGAAGATACATTTCTATAAAGATGTCTAAAGGGCAGATTCATTTATTGCCAAAGTGAATAATAGCATCGCATCCAGACATAACATCCCTATAAGAACTCCATCAGTAAAGGTGGAAAATTGTAGTCAATTATTCCTTTGCATTGGCTACCTCACTCTGTAGCCAATTTGGCAGCAATACTGACAATGTTTCTGGAGGGCAGCTTCTGGCACACAAAGTCAGAAAGGGCAGAAATTGTACTGCAACAATGGCATCCTAGCTAGAAATGTCGGAGAATTCAGATGAAAACAGGAACCGGAACAGAAATTCCTGATGTTCATTTCTTTGTCCC
This sequence comes from Podarcis pityusensis, assembly GCF_964106645.2. NCBI lineage: Eukaryota > Metazoa > Chordata > Lepidosauria > Squamata > Lacertidae > Podarcis > Podarcis pityusensis. The sequence goes on from NC_138027.1 coordinate 39,694,947, forward strand.
ATGCCCAGAATGGAAAACGATCCGGCAAATACAATCGCTAGTCACTATTGTTTCTCCAGTCCACAAAGGGTACATAATTGGTTATGGGTTCCCCCCACACACCCCCATTTGTATTGAATAAAATGGTGTGGAATAATATAAGGACAATGTAACTTATGTGATTTGTGTAGTTAATTATATAAGTTCCATTATTTTGCTGCTGCGGACAGTGAGATGAATAACATAGTCTTTGGTGGAAGAAGAAGTGCAGTAGAATGGAAACAGTGCTGTGTGGGCCAAATACAGCACAGAATGAGATATGATGCCTCCTCACATCCTTAATCTTATATGGGGAGTAGGGTCTGGCTTTTGTCCTGCCACCGTGCTGGTCCTGATGCCATGGTCCCTGGGACATATAATTTCCAGCATGCCTGAAAGAAGAGGCACCTGGGCGAAATTGCATTTCTCCTGCTAACTCTGGTGCTGCTGTATTGGAGTTTCAGCAAACACCAGGTAGGAAGCCTGGGAATAATCCAAGGAGATCCTCATTGTTTTGGAATAAATCAAATTATTTTAATTTGAAGATAGCTTTTTGACCCCAACTCTAAGTTAAGAGGCTGGTGACAGTGGTGGTAATGGGATTTCTATCAAGTATGTTAAAGATGAAAGTAGCCGGATATTTGTAGTGCCTGGATCAAATAAGTTATTCTTATTACATTCATGAATATGTCTGTGAATTGTATCTGAAATCTGATAAAGGAATAGATCTTGCTTCTGTCATCTGGGCTGATTCAGAGGGCACACTTAATGGTATGAATAAAAAAATATATGGAAAAATGAGTCTCCGTTACTTAATTGTTCATACAATGGGGCAAGATATGGCTGCTGACGAATGTAATTTAATTTAAACAAGTCTAAGAATTCAAAGGCTCTTTCAACTTGCAGGCATTATTTGTCATCCCATCAGAGGCCAAAATGGTGTCTTAACAGCTCTTCTAAAGAATTCATTGAATAGTGGAATATGTTGCTGACAATGCACAATGTGATTTTGGAAAGTGATAAAATGTTACTTTGAAGCAGAAAGAGAGTGAAAGAGAGTATGTGAGGAAGAGCATAACTAGATCAGAGCCAATTCAAACAACAACAACAACAACAACAAGAACAACAACAACAACAACAAAACACAAGGCAAAATGTAGTACAACAGCCTTTAGGTCTCCCTACCAGCCCAGAAACGGTTACAGAGGGCTGCTCATTTGGAAACTTACATATCTAGGAGAATGTGTTGACAATCTTAGCTTTTGAAAGCCTTGGGAATTTGCAGCCCTTTGCCATATTGCAAACTATTATTTTACAGGCATTTTAAAGCACTAGTAGCTCATACATAGACCATGAAAAGCAAGGGTGGGAAACTCATTTCACCTCGGGCTGCATTCATTTATGGGCAACCTTCTGCCAGCAGTTGGGATGGAGGCAGAGGCAAAAAAGGGGGCAGAGGAATAAATGCAAATTTTACCTTTGTACATGGGCTCACACACCTCTCTCTTTCCTCCATCTAGGGAAGCAAGAGGCATTATCAGCATTCAGGACACATTCCAGCCAGGCAAACACAGTGACGGATGGTTGTTGTTGTTTTTCACATATTTTTCAATGGGAGGTATTTGACTGTGGAAGGAATCTTCCAGTGGAATTTTTCATTAAGTACAAATAACATCTTCTGAGAAGCTACATACATTAGGACCTTAACATGAGGAAGAGTTAAACCTTCTCCTATCAGCTGCAATTTCATTCATTGTCAATCTCCCCCACCTACCCTGCTTGTGATTGCTACACAAAATATGCAAAGAGGCATTTAAGGTCACGTGCAGTTTGACCATCACTCTGCTGTGGTGGTGTGACGCATGTCACCAGCCTAATACTAAAGGCAATGGCATTGTACTAGCACAACTTTTGTTATACCCGGTGTTCAAAATGCCCATTGTTCTAGGTGTATTTTGCGACAGGAAATTTCATTAGCACAAGCAGTTTCTGAGCTCTGGCTGCAGTACTGCACCTGAGATTTTGAATTAAAACTGCATAGTGGAAGGAAATGAGGACCTTTTTCTGCCTCCCCGCTTCCAGCTACTCTCTGAAGACTGGAGAAGAGACCCTCTGAAGAATTTTAGGGGTGGGCAGGGGAAGGACTGGATCATGTGAAAAATGAACATAATATTTTACTGCTGTTCATTCATTTTCAGCTTTGTATACTTGTTATGTAAAAAGGTGTGCCTCAACATTCCATTGTTGCACCCATAACCTAGGTTTAAGGTGCCATTTAGCTCCTAGCTTTCATATCTCAGTTTCTAACACTGGTTACACCTTATCCTCAACATTGTGTGAATTTATAGCAGTTTATATAATCAGACCCTACAAGGACTTCCCTTTTAATGTCCTTCCCTTGTGCCTGAACTTTCCTGGTAGTTCTCCCCATAAGCTCCATCTACAGCTTGATAATAACATGATAAGGGGACATCATTGGCAGAAGTAAGAGGTGAACCTATGGTTTTGACTCTGAGTACCAAGATATCTAATAGAAATGTCTAAGAGGAAGTTTTTCTTGTTAGAATTCTGTTTACAATTGGACGGGGCAGAATCCCAGAAGCTTTTCTCTAGAGAATGGTTTCAACAAAGGATTGTTTATTATGTTTAGCCTACTTTTCACTGTTGATATATTTTGCCAATTAAAGGCGGTTTTAGAAAGTTGTTTTTCAAGCTTGTGAGCAGTGTGCCGCTACACCTTATGGAAATAAATAGGATGCACTTGAGTAAAGTGCACTGTGGTGTAAGGAAAAGCTCAGCAATAAACAAGCACCTCTTATTTTAAGTCATCAGTTTGCCCCCACGATTATTTCACCCCATGATATCAATAAGCTGTGTGCATTACTTGACAAAACAAAGACCCTATGGTGCATGGGCCAATCTGATTGCCCATAGTCTTAAAATGCAGAATAAAAATGAATGCAAATGAGGAAGTGCTGATTTTCACAGTGGGTCAGAGACAACACCTATGCACCGTAATCAGCAATCAGAGAACAACCACTAGTGTTGCTACATCACTGCAGAAGCAAAAGTCAAGTTGACTGGCATTCCAACACCTTAACCGCTACTTGAAACATGGTGTTCAAGGCCAAATGGCCGAAATATTGGGAAATTCTGGAACAAGATGGAGACAGATTAAAATTGCAGAGCTTTGAAAAACTGAAAAACAGAGTGCGAGATTGGCTCCATTATTATCAAATAATGGAGGCATACAATCTGGACCAAAAAGTTGGCTTCCAGGTGGAAAAATCAAAATTGGAAACAGAATTGTTAGATCCAAAAATTAAGAAATTGTCAAGAATGTATAACTTGCTGTTGAAATGGAACACTCAAGATGAAATGGTGAAATCAGCTATGATTAAATGGGCACAAGATGTTGGACATAACATAATGATGGCTGACTGGGAACGGTTATGGACCACAGGTATAAAATTCACGGCATGTAATGCCCTAAGAGAAAATTTAATGAAAATGATTTATAGGTGGTACATGACACCAGTCAAGCTTGCAAAAATTTATCATTTGCCCGACAATAAATGTTGGAAATGTAATGAGACTGAAGGTACATTCTTTCACCTTTGGTGGACATGCCCAAGGATTAAGACATTCTGGGAGATGATTTATAATGAAATGAAAAAGGTATTCAAATATACCTTCTTGAAGAAACCAGAGGCCTTTCTCCTGGGCATGGTCGGCCAACTGGTGCCAAAGAAGGATAGAACTTTTTTTATGTATGCAACAACAGCAGCAAGAATACTCATCGTGAAGTACTGGAAGACACAAGATTTACCCACCCGGGAAGAATGGCAGATGAAGTTGATGGACTATATGGAACTGGCGGAAATGACTGGCAGAATACGAGACCAGTGAGAAGAGTTGGTGGAAGAAGATTGGAAAAAGTTTAAAGACTATTTACAGAAATACTGTAAAATTAATGAATCTTAGAAAAATGTTGGAATGAAGTTATATGGCTTTAGTAGAAATGTTATAAGGAATTAAGTATAAATAGATTAATAGAGTATTAAAGGAAAAAATAAGGTTAGATTGTGTTAAGATAATTACAGGATAGAAAACAGAGGAAGATGGAAAGGAATTGCTGAAACAATTAACAGAAGTGGAATACAAAAAGGGAGGTGTGAGGAGGTCGTGGAAATAAGTGAATGAAAGATAAGATATTGAAATTGATTGATGTTTTCTAAACTGTTTTTGTTTTGTTTTGTTAGTTTAATGTGTTATGTAGTGTTCTTGTATTGTATTGTATTGTTCTTTTTTATTTTATTTTTTATCTATTTTTCTTTTGTGTGCTTAATTGTTGGAAAAGTAATACATATTATTTTTTTTTAAAAAAAGAAACATGGTGTTCATATGTGGCACACTTTTATTTCCATCCATGGTTTAGAGCTTGCATGCCTAAGGTTGCTTGCTCATTTTTGTGAAAAAAAATCACTTCAAGCCATTATGATGGAATGCCAGTTAGGCTAAGTAAGCATAGCTATTCAAAGTAAAAAACAAAACAAAACCCAACTAATTAAAAATATTCATAAGCAGCAATTAAAAGTCCAATGTCCACCTAAACACCCTAAATACAATTAAAATTCAAGCCAAGACTCCTGAAGAGAGCAAAAGGAAACAATCATGTGGCTCCCATCTGATAAGCTTCTACAGCCTAGTGATTTACAGCAGAATCTTAACCATGTCTATTCAGACTTAAATCCCATTGAATTCAATGAGCCCTTCCAAAAGGGTGTGAGAGAATGCAGCGCTAACAACCAATAACAAGATAAAGGTCTACCAGGCTTGTGTGATGAGCACGCTTTATGATAATGAGTCTTGGGCAACTTACACCTGCCAGGAGTGATGCCTCAATACCTTCTCCATGTGCTGCATCAGGAAGATCTTGGGCATCACATGGCAGGACAGAGTCTCAAACAAAGACATGCTCTCCCAAGCCCACATTTGCAGCAGGTTCGCATTCCTGTTTCAGTGACGTCTACACTAGCTTGGTCATGCCCACACAATGGAAGATGGTACGATCCCCAAGAACATGACTGAAGCTGGCTTCAGTCTCCATGCCCATTGGCAGACCGGCTCTGCATTACAAAGATGTCTGCCAACGTGATATGAATGCTGGCAACATTAACCATGTCATATGTGAATCCCCTGCAGACAACTGCAGTGTCTGGAGATAATCAGTTAGGCCATGTATTCACAACAGTGATCAGAGGAGCAATGACCGTTGGGAAGAACACAGAAAGAAGAAGCACCATGTTACACATGTATTAGCATAATCAGATGCCTTCATCTGCCCTAGCTGCAACAAAACATGTCTCTCTCACATGGTCTCTTCAGCCACAGCAGGCGCTGTAATTCTCCAATAGTTTGATTTCATCCCCAATGGCACACACTTCCATTGTCTCCTGAGACACACAGATGCCACCCAAATTCAGGATTAGAATTGCAGCTTTAGATCTGTGTTTGCCGCTGAGTAGACTGAGGTAGGCTTCCAGTATTATACCAATGCTGAACATTCAAACAGTTTTTGCCCCTTGAAAACCTTATGTTTACACCCAAAAAGCGGAAGCTGCCAAATTTTAAACCAGTTCTTAAGTCCTTTTTAAGATTTGTAATTCATTGAGGGGGAAACGTCTAAAAGGGGGCTGCTGTTCTCATGAGTTCCCTGGGAAAAGGGATTGGTTGCTAATCACTCTGGAAACTGTAGCTATGTGAGGGGAATAGGAGTCTCCTAACAACTTTCGGCTCTCCTATAACAAAATATAACTCCCAGAATTCTTTGGGGCAGGCCATGTCTGTTTAAAGTGATATCATACTGCTTTACATGCATGGCATGACTATGGCCCTAGACAGTAGAACGTTTGCTGCCTCACCAGCCTAGAAATGGAATGACTTTTTAACTGGTTTGTGGACTGTGCACATCTCGACCCACTGTAAGATGTCAGCATTTCACTTTTGACATGTCAGGAATGTACAAAGCCTGGAAGTGCAAGACACTTGCACTTCTTGTTCCCTGTGCTTTGCTGTGATGTTGAGAGTCATACCAAGAAAGCAGAGTGGAAAAAGAGAGCTCCCTCATTTCCAAGTCTAGGCAATATTCTGTAATAGAAACATTAAATGTCAGGACTTTTTTTTTCTTTTCGCCTCTAGGCTTTTGCCTTCCTGGAGAAGTGGCATAGATAAATAAAATCTCTGTCCTTTGGGAATCATGCAGCTACAGTGACATCTATGGCTAGGTAACTAGGCTTCATCTTTCTCTTAAATATACTTGTAGTGGGAAGCAAACTGTGGCCTCCTGGAGAGCTCCTGTGCCTGTGGGAGAGAGCCAGAAGGGCAAGGAAACAAAATTAATCTCTTGGTGTTTCGCTGTAATCTTCTCTCCAGAGAGCAACAATTTAAAGGCTGTGGAGAAAATCAGGGTGTAGCTGTTCATAAGACATATATATATATAGCAGGGCAAAAAGAACCCCCAGTCCGTGCTCCTTTGGAACATGTCAACACAGCTTCTTCTTCTTTTAAAATATTGCTTACTTCCAGGCTCTTTGGGCTTTGATAAATTGTGTGGACATTTAGGTGCAGTGGCTGCTGGAGGAGAAATCTACCAGGCTGGTATGCAACTGATGTCAATGTTTCTCGTGTTCTCCTGATTGCAGATATATGGGAGAGCTGTTAGTATGTGTTGAGTCAAATCACCTTTCTCCCTGAGCATAGAACCAGTGGAAAGGGGGCTTTATATTCTCCCCACCCTGCGATAGAAGGGGGATCTCCAAAAGCATAGCCACAATTGCACTTGTAGGCACTTGGTTCACCACTGTGGGAACAGAAGAGATGGATTATGTAAGCCTTTGGTTGGATGCAGTCGGGCTCCTCTCATATTCCTATATCCTTATATGCCAGTGTGGCATAATGTCTTCTCATAATACCTAACCATTGGCCATGCTGTCTGTGGCTGATGGAGTTGTAATAGAAGTGAGAAGTACCAGGTTTAGGAAGCCCTCTGAGGGTATTCTCCATGTTAATGGGATGCCATTCCCCTCCTCATTATGTCTGCCAGACATCATCATCAACAACAACAACATCACCATCACCATCATCATCATCATTAAATTTCTATGTCACCCTTCATCTGAGGATCAGAGGACAGTTTAAAATATAAAAATATAAAAATCAAGTGTATCAAGGAGAAGAACAGCAACATCTTCTGATGAAAGCCAGACTTCCCATAGCATCATAGAAGCCAACTCCTAGGGGCTGTGGAGGCTTCAGCTCCCACAATAAAATAAATGAGAGGACTGAGCCCCTGAAAAGTTGATGGGCATTGCCATTCAAATGGTGTGTGTGAACTGCATCATGCGATCGATTATGTGGGGCAGGGCTTACCTGGGCCCCCACAATATTTTATTCAAGTTGGCACCCCTGCATGGCATCAGTCACAATGCCCTGGAACAATGCAACCAGTTACGACAGTGGCCATAAGGTAGAGCATAAGGACATTGGAAGCTGGCTCATACTGAGACAGAGTGTTGGTCCACCTTGCTCAGTATGTCCACACACTTGTCCACACCGGGATTGAACCTGGCACCTTCTGCATGCAAGGCTGATGCTCCACCACTGAGCTACAGCCCTTCCCCTAATGGTGGCAGGCCCATCACAGCTGCCCAAGGATGCTACCTCTGCATGCCAAATCTGGATATGGTGATATCACATAATTAGTCAGATCTGACCTCTGCATTCTAGGATGCTTAGCCTACTAGCTAATTCTGATTCTCAGTTCCAGTTCCACTGTCAGGTTACGTATTATGAATATCAGTATCGTGTCATTTTAGCATGTATCTCTTGTATGGGTTTTGTACGCCTTGCTCAACCTGTGTATCTTTTTTCTTATCTTCTCTTTCTTCATCTCTCTCTCTCTCTCTCTCTCTCTCTCTCTCTCTCTCTCACACACACACACACATACAGATACATTTAATACAACAGATTGCCTATAGGAGCGGTGGCGTTTCAAAATCTAAACCCCAGTTCACTTGCTTCTTCATCCAGATTCATGGGGGTTTTGTTTAGTCAGCAAGATAAGTGCAGAGGGGCTGTCACTATCTGGAGCCAGCCTTGCTGTAAATGTCTGTAGTCAGTGATGGAAAGGCAGAGGGTGTGATTTGCTTTTACTCCTTTCAGAAAGCAGTCACTGTAATGTACATACTGCTTCCAAGAAACCATAATAGAAGCATGCTTGGAGGAGGAATAGAATCTCTTTTGTTAGGAGCACTGGGTTTTAAAGAGATTTACTTAAGGGTTGCTAAAGGCTTCTGTCCTGATCAAAGTGCACAAGTCTATAGTCAGGCTGACAAAACTCAGAGAGGCCATTCTATAGCTTAGGCATGGGGAATCTCAGGCCCAAGGGAGAAATCTGTCTCTCCAGGTCTTTCTAGTTGGGTACTGAGACTCTGCCCAAGCCACACTCTTCTCCAACCACACTTAGAGACCCTTCTTGGGTGCCCCTCCTACAGCTTGGTTGCATCCCCCTTGAACTCTGATAAAAGCCTCTTGCTTGACTAGGTGGAAACTAGAGAATCGTCTATGAATATATGTAGAGTCTGGTGTACTGTACAAAGGCAATATTCACTGTTCCACCCACTAGTCCTGCTCATCCCAGGCATGTGGCCCCTGGAAGGTTGCCCAGAAGTGAATGTGGCCCTTATGTGGAAAAGGGTTCCCTACCCTGTGCTATAGCTCCTTCAGCTAGTATAGAACAAAAAAGCCAAGCCAACGGGATAGAAGGATGGATAGACGGACTTAGTCAGTACTCAAGGAGAAACCCTCCTGCAGAATGCACTTACCTACTGAGTCATTAAGGGATAAGGTGGTCTCTTCAGTAATCTGGTCCTAAGCTGTAAAGGGCCTTAAATGTTGGTACCAAAACCTTGAACCTGGCCCAATAGCAGATTGGCACTCTGTGCGACTCTCACAAGCAAGGTATTGGAGGTCACAGCAACACTGTACATGTAAAGCACATGGCCTTCCCCCAGAGAATCCTGGGAACTGTAGTTTACACCTCACAAACTACACATAACATCACCCTTAACAAACTACATTTCATGCTTTAAATGTATGGTGTTTTGTGAGTGTAGCCCGACAGTAGTTTCCCTCACAAGCAAACTAGATGCTGCCTTCTGCACTAGCTGCTTCTTCCAAACCAACTTCAAGGGCAGTCCCACATAAAGCACATTGAAGTAATCCAGCCCTGCCTGCTACCAATGCATGGGCAACAGTGATGAAACTATTTTTAGCCAGAACTATTGTAGCTGCCTTACTGGTGCCCTCTAGATGTTACTGGACGGAAACCTCTCTAAGTTCTCTCTCTCTTTTTTCTTTTTCTTTTGATGTATAGGTGGTATACCACACCAGTAAAATTGGCAAAAATGTATAAAACAGAACAAAAGAACTGTTGGAGATGTAAAGAAGGGGAAGGTACATTTTGCCATGTGTGGTGGGATTGCAAGATTATTTTTAAAAAAATGGGAAATGATATACAATGAATTGAAGAAAAATGTTTAAAATAACATTTGTTACAAAACCAGAAGCCTTTTTGTTGGATATTTTGGGACAAGAGTTGCTGAAAGAAAAACGGACATTATTTATGTATGCTACAACAGCAGCAAGAATGTTAATAGCACAAAATAGGAAGACTGGAGAAGTACCATCCAAAGAACAATGGCAAGAAAAGTGGATGAACTATGCAGAGTTAGCAAAATTAACTGACAAGTTGCGTGAAAAGGACGGTACAATTGTACCTTAGGTTACATACGCTTCAGGTTACAGACTCCGCTAAACCAGAAATAGTGCTTCAGGTTCAACTTTTCAATAGGCTTCCGGTGAGATCTTATCCAGTGGCAGCAACAGAGTTGGAATCCCACATCATCCTGTGGGATTCCACAATATAATAATAATAATAATAATTTATTATTTATACCCCGCCTATCTGGCTGGGTTTCCCCAGCCACTCTGGGCGGCTTCCAAAAGAATATTAAAATATTGTGATACATCAAACATTAAAAGCTTCCCTAAACAGGGCTGCCTTCAGATGTCTTCTAAAAGTCTGGTAGTTGTTGTTCTCTTTGACATCTGGTGGGAGGGCGTTCCACAGGGAGGGCGCCACTACCGAGAAGGCCCTCTGCCTGGTTCCCTGTAACTTGGCTTCTTGCAGTGAGGGAACCGCCAGAAGGCCCTCGGTGCTGGACCTCAGTGTCCGGGTAGAATGATGGGGGTGGAGACGCTCCTTCAGGTATACTGGACCGAGGCCGTTTAGGGCTTTAAAGGTCAGCACCAACACTTTGAATTGTGCTTGGAAACGTACTGGGAGCCAATGTAGGTCTTTCAAGACCGGTGTTATATGGTCTCGGCGGCCGCTCCCAGTCACCAGTCTGGCTGCTGTAGTCTGGATTAGTTGTAGTTTCAAGGTCACCTTCAAAGGTAGCCCCACGTAGAGCGCATTGCAGTAGTCCAAGCGGGAGATAACCAGAGCATGCACCACTCTGGCGAGGCAGTCCGCGGGCAGATAGGGTCTCAGCCTACGTACCAGATGGAGCTGGTACACAGCTGCCCTGGACACAGATTTAACCTGTGCCTCCATGGACAGCTGTGAGTCCAAAATGACTCCCAGGCTGCGCACCTGGTCCTTCAGGGGCACAGTTACCCCATTCAGGACCAGGGAATCCTCCACACCTGCCCGCCTCCTGTCCTGTCCCCCAAAAACAGTACTTCTGTCTTGTCAGGCTTCAATCTCAATCTGTTTGCCGCCATCCATCCTCCAACCGCCTCCAGACACTCACACAGGACCGTCACCGCCTTCACTGGTTCTGATTTGAAAGAGAGGTAGAGCTGGGTATCATCCGCATACTGATGAACACCCAGCCCAAACCCCCTGATGATCTCTCCCAGCGGCTGCATGTAGATGTTGAAAAGCATGGGGGAGAGGACAGAACCCTGAGGCACCCCACAAGTGAGAGCCCAGGGGTCTGAACACTCATCCCCCACCACCACTTTCTGAACACGGCCCAGAAGGAAGGAGCGGAACCACTGCATGACAGTACCCCCAGCTCCCAGCCCCTCAAGACGGTCCAGAAGGATGTTATGGTCGATGGTATCAAACGCCGCTGAGAGATCCAGCAGAACTAGGAAACAGCTCTCACCTTTGTCCCTAGCCCGCCGGAGATCATCAACCAGTGCGACCAAGGCAGTTTCAGTCCCGTGATGAGGCCTGAATCCCGACTGGAAGGGATCCAAATGGTCTGCTTCTTCCAGGCGTGCCTGGAGTTGTTCAGCAACCACTCGCTCAATCACCTTGCCCATGAATGGAAGATTTGAGACTGGGCGATAGTTGGCCATCATGGCCGCATCTAAAGATGGTTTTTTAAGAAGCGGTTTAATAACCGCCTCTTTCAGCGGGTCTGGGAAGACTCCCTCACGGAGGGAAGCATTCACCACCCCACGAAGCCCATCGCCCAGCCCTTCCCGGCTAGCTTTTATAAGCCAGGATGGGCAAGGATCAAGGAGACAGGTGGTTGGTTTCACTCGTCCAAGCAGCCTGTCCACATCCTCGGAGGTAACAGATTGGAATTGATCCCACGCAATTTGACTAGACAGGACTCTAGCACTCTCCCGCCCGGGCCCTGCTCCCACGGTGGCGTCTACCTCTTCCCGAATCTGAGCGACTTTATCTGCAAAAAAACTTTGCAAAATCATTGCAGGAGATCATGTGGCCCGTACTGGGCCCCGATGTAGCAGGTGGTTCTGCTAAATTGCGGACCACCTGAAAAAGTCTCCTGCTGCTGTTTTCTGCAGATGCAATAGAGGCGGTGAAGAAAGTCTTCTTCGCCGTCGCTACCGCCACTTGGTAGGCTCGACATTGAGCTCTAACCTGTTTCCGGTCAGCTTCAGAATGGGTCATCCGCCACCAGCGCTCTAGCCGTCTCAACGATTGTTTCATTGCCCTCAGATCCGTGGAAAACCACGGGGCTGTCCGGGCTCCATGCAATCGGAGAGGGCGCTTCGGAGCCAAACAGTCAATAGCCCTGGTTAACTCCACATTCCAGCGGGCCACCAGGGAATCAGCTGAAAGGCCATCAACATGGGATAAAGCATCCCCTACCACTCTCTGGAAACCATTTGGATCCATTAAGTGGCGGGGGCGGACCATCCGAATCGGTCCCACCTCCCTGCAGAGGGGAAGGGTCGCGGAGACGTCAAGTTGCACCAGGAAGTGGTCTGACCATGGCACTTCTTTCGTTTCGCTTTTACTTAGTGTCAGATCACCTGACCATAGGCAGCTGCCTCAGTCCACCTCATGGGTGAACAGGCCCTGCTAAGGACACAGAGCGAAAGCAGGGGATAAATGTCTTAAACAGAAATAAAAACAATTTGTGGCTTTAAGTTGCCTGTCACAGAATTCACATGATCTTCAACACGGACCTGAACAGTGCAATTCTGTTCTTGGTACTTTAGAAATCTTACTGTGTTCAATGAGACTTGCTCTCCAATGAAGCTACAATCCTACCCGTATTTGCTATTGAACTCAGTGGGACTGACTTCATCCCACCGCACAGGATTTTGCTGTAAGCATGTTTTGGACTGTAGCCTAAGGCAGTGCTGTCGTTTTTTTGTTTTTGACAAAATCTTTATCAGGGAAGTTGTGCCCTGAAACGCCCTTGCTGCCAGCTGCATCCTTACAAGTCCCAATCATTTCCAGGTGACCTGAAAAAGGTGAAATGAAACCTCAAGGAAGCTTAGAGTGTGCGTGGCAGGAGAGCCTTGCTGAGCCTGACAGACTGGAATGTAACGGGTTGGAACCTGGCCACAGTGGACTCATTCGTATGCGACAAGAAGAAAATGCAGAAGTAGCCTGAAGCCTTTGCTATAATTCCATATTGCTGCCAGCCCCTGTTTTGCAATGGTCCTTCCAGCTAACAGAGCGCCATCTAAAATATCCGAATCTGCTTATTTCAAGACCATTAGTACAAGAGTTCCCACATATATAAATATTAAATAAAGGATATTTCTCGACAGGATTAATAGCTATAATATACATTCACCCTTCACTGACAACGCTTTCCATCTCTTTAGTCCTTTGGCTCCTGTACTGCAGGGAGCCTGGCAGATACAAAGTAGCGAGGTAAGGTGCTAAATATGATTTAGTATGACTTAAAATGCAGGGAGATAATGTTCCCTCCTCTTTTGTAGGTGTGGGATTGTGTATTCAAAAGAAGGCCCATGAGAGAGATTCAGCATCTCGTGTCATGTCTGGCAACAGTAAGGGGTCCCCTTTTAGGTAGAGAGAAGAAATTGCTCCAGCTGTAAATGCAAGGTGTGCATTAGCTAAACGTTTTGAGATGTGCATAGAATAGATATTGGCTGTGTATGAGTGTATAAATATAGAGACACAGACAGATAAGGGCCACATTCACACCGTACAGTTAAAGCCTTATAATAGCAATTTAAACAGTCAAGGTTTTCCCCCAAAGAATTCAGGGAGCTGTTGTTTGCTAAGGATGCTGAGAGTTGCTAGGAAACCTCCATCTCAATCACAGTATTCTGAGTTCCCTCTGAAGAGGGATCGATTGTTAAACCACTCTAGAAATTGTAGGCCTGTCAGAGGAATGAGGGTGGTTCATGATTATACCCATTTTACAGTTGGAACACTGATATTGAACATTGCCGCTTGTTCCAAACCAGTCAGGTCCAATGCTGAGAAATCGTTTGAAGTCAACAGAAATTTATTAACTATCAGTGCAGTATTAAAACTCTGATAGTACGGTTATTTAGAAGGATGATTTGCAACATATAACGGTTTAATTGATCTATGTCCTTTATGTCCATTATGTCTTGCAAAAAAATAAAAAAAATACATTGCATTAGATACATTAAATAAATATATTTAAATAATTAAATACCTTAATGTGATGCTCACTCTTAGCCCTGAAAACAACTCATGATTGTTTTAAATACATTAAATAAATACATTTAATAATAAAATGTATTAGATGCAGTAAACAGATTGGGCAGGGAATAATATTAGTAATAATAATAATAATAATGACAGCCAACACCGCCAGTACAAATAACAAATCAAAAAAATGCTGAGCATAACAGAAAGGATTTTAAGTTCAGCTTGAAGGTTCAGTAAAGAGGCCATAAGAACTTCTCTTTGGAGAAAATTCAAGAGATGTGGGAACACCACTGAAATTATCCCATTCTTGGTATCTGCCAAACATATCAGCTGATATTTAGTATACTATCTAGTTCCTCCAGTATCACGGGTGAGCTAGAAGATGGAGAGAGAATGCCTTTTCCTTGCCATTGGCTGATTGCCTTCCAGTTGTGCTCACTCTCAGCCCTGAAGACAGCTCATGATTGTGTTTTGATGTTTCTGCCGACCTATTACTGTATTGACTTCATGGCAGCCAAAACATACATTTGTGATCTCATTTTCCCCCTTGCACTCCTTCCACTCAATCAAACATGCACACATGCTTCCACAAAACAGAAGAATGCTTTTAAGCCTTGGTAGTGCTCTTGGGAACTGTGTCACAGAAAAGTCCTAATCCTTTTAAGGGTAACTGCACTTCCACCCCCTCGTTTTCAAATGTAACATAACACCTAAATACATATAGGCTTGGAAACTAATTTTTGCTCTTTTCAACAGCTGCTTTAGAGCATGAAATATTTAGTGGGCACCATGTATTTGGCAATGCAGAAGGCTGGATTTTTTAATTTGGATTTGATTGCTGGCAATGATATATATATATATATATATATATATATATATATATGATGCAACTGTCACTCTGAATTAGCATCCAATGACATTCTTGCTGCAGTCACGGAAGAGCCAAATATGTCCATCCAAGGTTTTTCCTCCAGAGGAGAATAGCCAAAATTAGATGTATGTGTGTCTAAGTTTGCCTGAGTTTCATATACAGTGAGTTTCTAATCTCACTTCTGATTGCATTCTGAGTGCAGTTTGGGGGGAAATGAATGTGGAATCCCAAAAATAATTTTGCAATTCCTGAACAATTTCATTTTTTACAGTAGTAGAGCACAAGCTTTGCACGCAGGGCTGAAGTCTGTCCTCTGGGCATCCTTCTATTCAAATGATCTCCAGTAGCTGGTAACAGGTGTCTGAGATCCTGAAGAGCCACTGCTAGTCGGAATCCACAACCAAAACCCTGGTCTGGCCCTAAGGACAATAACGCTGGCCAAAATTTGGCGCTCCCCGCCTCTAACCTTCCATTCTACATCACTGTTGTGGTGTCCCCAAGGCACTATGTCCAGTGCAATCAACTGGTCACGCTCCCCTAAATCTGCCTCTGCACTGATTTGTTTTATATGGGTTTCTTTGTGCAAAAATACAGTCTAAAGGCGAACAGAAATACAGTGGTACCTCGAGTTACAAATGCCTCAGGTTACAAACGCTTCAGGTTACAAACTCTGCTAACCTGGAAGAGCTACCTCAAGTTGAGAACTTTGCCCCAGGATGAGAACGGAAATCGTGTACTGGCGGCGCGGTGGCGGCAAGAGGCCTCATTAGCGAAAGCACACCTCTAGATAAGAACAGTTTCAGGTTAAGAACGGACCTCCGGAACGAATTAAGTTCGTAACTAGAGGTACCACTGTAAATAGCTACAGACATCTAAGTGGTGTTGTTAAATATTTCCTTTCATTGGGTATATTGCTGATTGGTTGGTTGTTGTTTTCTTTCAGTGTTTGAAAGAATGTCAGAAATCTCTCGGCGTGTTTGAACAAAACAGCCATCAGAATTTTTAGGTGACACTCCTCTCTGGCTAAGCTTTAAGGAAAGGAGCATGTGAAATATGTGTTGGTGTGTGAAAGACAAGAACGCCAAGTAGGAAGAAAGTTCGTGGTGCATGTATCTGATGTGGAGTAGGTCATGCGTATGTGAGTGTATAATTGTACATAGCATCATAGAACTGTAGAGTTGGAAGGGACCATGAGGGTCATCTAGTCCAACCTCCTGCAATGCAGGAATCTTCTGCCCAACATGGAGCTTGAACCCACAACCCTGAGATTACAAATCACATGCTCTACTGACTGAGCTATATACTATACCTTTGTCTCTAGTGCTCTCTCCTTGAACAAAGGACACCAAGCACAACCAGCACAGGAACTTCTCACTGCTTAGGGAAGTAGAGCTTTTTCAAAAGTATAATTTTACCAAACATACTTTATCCTTGTGTCCCATAAAATGTCTTCCTTTCTTCCTTTAAGGACTCCATTTTGTTAGAACTGAAGGCTGGTTTTACAGTAGAGTCCTGTGGTGATTTATGTGTTTTAAATGTTATGTCCCATGTGAGGCAGGATGTAGCATTCCAGTCAAATATATAATAGAATAAAAGCAGTTTTTCATAGCAGCAGAAAAAGCACATCAGTTGCACTGTGGAAGAGGGCTGGCTGCCTCCATGCTCTCCTCTGCATTTTAATGTTACCTTTATTGCTTTATTGGTTTTATTGTGTCAGTTCAGGAGTAAATTTCTCTAGATTAGGAATGGTCTAGATTTAAAGGCAAACTTAACAAATTTGCACTTTCGAAACAATATGAGAACTGAAACACAGCCATCTTTCGAACTTTGTACTTATCTGAATTTTTCAGTGCAGTTCCCAAGCCAAGTCAAAACTGCATTTAAAAATGTCTTAATTAGGAGAAATCTGCACTAAAATGCTGAGGAATTTCATAATGATTTTTAATATGAATAAGAGTAATGACCACAAATTGATGCAGTAATGTGAACTGAATTTAATATTAGAAAAATGAGAAACTGGGTGAATCAAAAATTGACATATTTCATAGAATTGTAGAGTTAGAAAAAGCCACGAGGGTCCTTTAGCCCAACCCCCTACATTGCAAGAATCTTTTGTCCAGTGTGAGGCTCGAACCTCCTGCCCTGAGATTAAGAGGCACATGCTTCACTGACTGTACTAAAATTTGCCCATCGCTACTCTGGCAAATAGAAGGGGAAGAAATGGAGGCAGTGAGAGATTTTACTTTCTTGGGCTCCATGATCACTGCAGATGGTGACAGCAGCCACAAAATTCAAAGACGCCTGCTTCTTGAGAGAAAAGCAATGACAAACCTAGACAGCATCTTAAAAAGCAGAGACATTACCTTGCCAACAAAGGTCCGTATAGTTAAAGCTATGGTTTCCCCAGTAGTGATGTATGTAAGTGAGAGCTGGACCATAAAGAAGGCTGATCGCCAAAGAATTGATGCTTTTGAATTATGGTGCTGGAGGAGACTCTTGAGAGTCCCATGGACTGCAAGAAGATCAAACCTATCCATTCTTAAGGAAACCAGCCCTGAGTGCTCACTGGAAGGACAGATCCTGAAGCTGAGACTCCAATACTTTGGTCACCTCATGAGAAGAGAAGACTCCCTGGAAAAGACCCTGATGTTGGGAAAGATGGAGGGCACAAGGAGAAGGGGACGACACAGGATGAGATGGTTGGACAGTGTTCTCGAAGCTACCAGCATGAGTTTGACCAAACTGCAGGAGGCAGTGGAAGACAGGAGTGCCTGGCGTGCTCTGGTCCATGGGGTCACGAAGAGTCGGACACGACTAAACAACAACAACAACTCTGGATACTGAAATGTTGGGTATAAGTTTTTTTAATCATTAATACACAAATCAGCCATTCCTGTGAATTACCTTAAAGCTGCCATCATATGCATTTTGGAGAAAGCACGACTCTGTGGGAACAAGATCAGGCTGCATGACTGCCACCAACGTTCCTTCGGAAACTCAGAAGCATTTTCAAGCAAATCAGGAGCATTTCACGGAAAACAAATCAGATGCCATGGTCTGATCATCAGTGATCATGGTTCATTACGAGATACGGTGAGTCACGTCTCCGTGCATAATACTTCTAATAAGCATTTACTCAACATTTCCTAATGGGCCTTTATTAATACAGATGCATCTGACTGTATACTTTCATATGTCAGACATAGCTAGGGGCACACAGTGCAGTTAAGGATTGTTAAACAAATTTATGCTGTCATTTAATGCCTCATGCAAGTTATACAGGGTAGGAGAGATCGCTGTGCTGAAGGAGAAGGTGGAACTGAAATGTGAAACATTTTGCACAAAACTAAATGGCAGGATTTTACAACATAATGCTTTTGTCTGATTCCTATGAGCCATTGGTTATGTTTTTAAGCAGGTATACCCCCCTGAACCCTCAGCTCACTTTAATCACTTTGCCATCTTTTCATCATCTGTGGATGAAACATCAAGAAAAGTAAGGATTAGATAATATAATTACTAAGGGTAGTCAACTAAGCTTTACGCAAAATACACTGATTGTAATTAATGGGTTAAATTAGCCACGTTAATTAATTTCAGTGGGTCTACTGTGAGTAAAAAGACCACTTACCTTTGTGGGGACAGCAGCAGTTGTGGCCCGGTGCAACTTCGGGGAGCTGGGGAAAGAGGGGGACCGTCGCCCGCGTGGCCAGCTGACATAATGTGTGGCCTTGGCTGGCTGCAGGATCTAACGGAGTGCCCTGCTCAAAATTGTATTCAAACTGGCCAGTCATGGCCTTTAGAAGGCAGAGCCAAAGCCAGCTTAAATGCTGGCTGCACCTGAGTAGGAAGCACAGTCAGCAGTTGGTAGGTTGTGTAGTCCGGCTTCTGTTTATGTGACTAATACCACAAAACACACCAAACAACAAACCTCTTGAGCTTACTAATTAACTGGTAGCTGGAAAGAAAGATCATGGGACAGTGATGGAATGCATGGTACAATGATCTTCACATTTCTAAGACCATCTTGGCTGTGAGTCCTGGAAGACCTTCTCCCTGATTTGCAGGCCTTTTTTACCTGGCCTGAGAGGGCAGGACCCTGATTCAAAGCTGAGGCTGCTGGACAGACACTAGGGCTGGGGTGTTGGTTGGGATGGGGGGGTTGTATCTTTGTATTAGATATTGTGATTTATGTGGAGATTATTGAGGTTGGCTGTGTATTCTTTCATGTTTTATTTACTGTTTATGATTACGTCTGTTATGTTGTAGTCACATATTTTTTCATGTTGTAAGCCACTATGAACATGGTTTGAACTGTGGAAAGGCAGCATACAAATAAAATTATATATGCATGTATTATGTCTCATTCTGAAGACAGATTTTGCCAACATTGCGTTTTACATCCTGCCACTGCAAAAGAAATTGAATTTGTTGACATCTATCGTATTTATTCTTATAAAATAAGATGCCCATTCATTTTGCCTATCTTAGCATTTCATTTCAAATAGGACTTTATCAATCAAACGTGAGAGCTCTGCAGGTTCTGCTTCCCATCCAGAGGCCTCGGGGAAGATTTCATCTTGCCTCACAGCTCACTAGCTTGTAACATTCTCCTAAGCTCTGATTTGCTGAAACCATAAAAACTCTCATTGACTAAAATAGCAAGTTTATATAGACTAGCTATCATGGGAGAGCCGAAGAGACTCTTTCATGGAATATAAATCAAATGTGACTATAAAGGTGTCTTTATGGCCTTTATGAATGGATATTCATGTTAATGTGATTTCACCTGTGACAGATAAGGCAATGCTTGTCCATCTTCCGGCAAATGTGTTGAATTAAGGGAGTTACTAGATCATAATGCTGTAGCCTAGTCAGCAGCAAAGAAAAGCTGCTTACTAGAGTTCCCATCAAATAATACACCACAGCCTCCATTCTTTGGGACTCTATATTTCAGGGTAGCCCACATAGTGCTCTCCAGATTTGGTAGTACAGTGGTACCTCGGGTTACATACGCTTCAGGTTACATACGCTTCAGGTTACAGACTCCGCTAACCCAGAAATAGTGCTTCAGGTTAAGAACTTTGCTTCAGGATGAGAACAGAAATCGTGCTCCAGCAGAGCGGCAGCAGCAGGAGGCCCCATTAGCTAAAGTGGTGCTTCAGGTTAAGAACAGTTTCAGGTTAAGAACGGACCTCCGGAACGAATTAAGTACTTAACCAGAGGTACCACTGTACTCCATCTCCCATCAATCCCAGCTAACATGGTCAACTATCTGGAATGATGGAAGTTGTAGTCCAGCAGGAATGATGGAAAGTGTAGTCCAACATTGGCTACCTCTGCTATAGCTGGTTTGCTAAAGCTGGTTTGCCCCATTGCTATCCCTCCACAGTGAGAAACTCATAGAACATAGTCACACCATGCATTTAAAGCACTGTGATACTGTACTAAACAGTCATGATTCCCCCAAAGAATTCTGGAAGGTGAAGTTTGTTAAAGGTGCTGAGAGTTGTTAGGAGACTGTGTTACAACTATGAAATAGATGCCTCCTGCATTTAATTGCTATAGAATATTGGGGAATATATATATATATATATATATATATATATATATATATATATATAAAAATGATTGCATGCATTGTGGAAATTGGTAAGAGGCTATCAATTCCAGTTCTGCAGCAGAGTGCCATCTGTCTATAGAGGTAAAAATGTTAGAATTCCTGTTCGATGATTGTAGTCATGGGATTGTTGTCTTTCACATGACGGTATATGTTTTGACTCCACAGAGTGGGAAGTGACGGAGACAGGATGTTTGTGTTACTGTGTTCTGTGAAGTGGGACTATTGTCCTTTGTTCTTTTTCTCTTTGCTGTCTGATGCTAGAGAGAGGGAGCCATGTTTCAGTGCTCCGTGTGTGTTTATATGTAAATAATGTAGATTAGCCAAAATGCTGAGTTGCTGAGGTCTGTTATGCAACTGCGAAGACTCTGTGGATCCCTAAGTGTGCCAGTGTCTGTTGGCATTGGTCGCTGTGATGTTTGGGCTGAAGAAAGCTTCTGAAGCTCCTGAACAATCGACCAGGAGGGAGAGAACATGCCAGTCAGGCATTTGTCTCTGCCAGGGTCCTACTCTAGTGTAGGACGAGCTCCTGACAAAAAGGAGTGCCTTGTCAATTTCACCACACTGGTCTCTAAACTTTTGCAGACAGCTTTCAGAGTTTAAACAAGATGTTGCACATTCTGCTATTCCTGTTAATGCAAGAATGTACACATCCAGCCACACATGCCATTCCTTATAGCAGCATGAAACATAGTTTCATCAGTCCCTGAAGCAGGGCAGCTGAAATATACTTTATTAAATAAGCAATTAATATGATGCAAGCATTAAGGCAGTCACAAGACATCAAGGCTGCTGCAGAATCACAGTAGTGGATGACACGGCTGTCATTCTTACAGCAAAGACTGAGCAGGGCAGTACAGATATAAATAGCCTTAAGAGATGTCAGGATATGTGGGACAGACAGGGAGTAGCAACAGCCCCCAGACAAATGTTGACTGACAGGAAAAGAAGAGGAAACAGAATGTCAAAATCTATGGGGAAACAGATCAGGGTGAAAACTGATAAGATGCATACGTCTCAGAAGGAGCCATGCAGGAAGGACACACACCTTTGGATCACAAACTGCAATGAAGGCAAACATGCACTGTGCATCTGAGAAGAGGCACTTGGATGACTTTCAAAGAAGATTAGACAAATTCATGGAGGATAAGACTGAACGTGGCTTTCCTTCCACTGTTGGAGACAATATGCTTCTGAATACAGGTCACTGTGAATCACAAGTGAGAAGACTGCTGTTGCCGTCAGGTTCTGCTTGTAGGCTCCCTACAAGTGTCTGGTTGACACTATGATGATGGGATGCCAGTAGGCACCTTGCTGACTTGCACCAAGGTAAACGTCTTTTGATCTGGCTCTCTGGCACAAGGACTCATGCTGGAGTGCCAGACCAAAACACAGGACTTTCCAGGAGGCAAACGGAAGCCAGGATTGAAGCCTGTGCATGCTCATCAAATGTGGTGGTAGGGAACTTTTAGAGTCGGGGCAGTGCAGCATAAAGAGATAGAGTGGCCGGAGGGAAAGGGGGCATTCCCAGTGTATGCATGTATCAAAGGATCTGAGCAGATGCACATCTATGCATCTCATATCAAGGCTGTTGAAAAGCTTCCAATTTTATATTGGATCAAAAGAAAGAGACTAAACCTGAGATTTTCAAATGCCATCTTACTGCTGGGGCCTGCATTTGCACTCCCGATACAAGGAGCATGAACTAATCTGTCTAATAAAATTATAGTAATTTAATGCAGCATACAGTAATGTTAATAAAGTGCACATCAGCCAATTATGGCGATTAACTTAAATTCTAGAAAAGTTGTATCATTAAAGAGAGAGCATAATACCTTATGTAATTGGTTCTCACTCTCTTATAAAAATTATCTTTTAAAATACACAGACTTACATTAAAATGAAAGGCTCAGTTAAATGGATGCAAAAAGCAAAGAACAGCTTTCACTTTCAAGTACGTTCCTTGAAGAACTAATTTCCTAAAAATAACCACAAAAAAATTGTGCTATTAGCTAAAATTAATGAATATGTACAATGTGATTTTGGTTTTCTCCACACCCTCCCAGTTCCTTTGGCTCTTTTTTCTTTTACTCATACAGTGCTAGTTTACATCACATTATCTTAAGAAA
This sequence comes from Podarcis pityusensis, assembly GCF_964106645.2. Lineage (NCBI taxonomy): Eukaryota > Metazoa > Chordata > Lepidosauria > Squamata > Lacertidae > Podarcis > Podarcis pityusensis. The sequence goes on from NC_138027.1 coordinate 39,717,575, forward strand.
CAACATTTTTAAAAATCCTTCCAGTAGCACCTTTATTTTTATTTTTTTTGTTTCAACTACAGCAGACCATAGAATCATAGAATCATAGAATCATAGAGTTGGAAGAGACCACAAGGGCCATCGAGTCCAACCCCCTGCCAAGCAGGAAACACCATCAGAGCACTCCTGACATATGGTTGTCAAGCCTCTGCTTAAAGACCTCCAAAGAAGGAGACTCCACCACACTCCTTGGCAGCAAATTCCACTGTCGAACAGCTCTTACTGTCAGGAAGTTCTTCCTAATGTTTAGGTGGAATCTTCTTTCTTGTAGTTTGGATCCATTGCTCCGTGTCCGCTTCTCTGGAGCAGCAGAAAACAACCTTTCTCCCTCCTCTATGTGACATCCTTTTATATATTTGAACATGGCTATCATATCACCCCTTAACCTCCTCTTCTCCAGGCTAAACATGCCCAGCTCCCTTAGCCGTTCCTCATAAGGCATCGTTTCCAGGCCTTTGACCATTTTGGTTGCCCTCCTCTGGACATGGTCCAGTTTGTCAGTGTCCTTCTTGAACTGTGGTGCCCAGAACTGGACACAGTACTCCAGGTGAGGTCTGACCAGAGCAGAATACAGTGGCACTATTACTTCCCTTGATCTAGATGCTATACTCCTATTGATGCAGCCCAGAATTGCATTGGCTTTTTTAGCTGCCGCGTCACACTGTTGGCTCATGTCAAGTTTGTGGTCAACCAAGACTCCTAGATCCTTTTCACATGTACTGCTCTCAAGCCAGGTGTCACCCATCTTGTATTTGTGCCTCTCATTTTTTTTGCCCAAGTGAAATACTTTACATTTCTCCCTGTTAAAATTCATCTTGTTTGTTTTGGCCCAGTTCTCTAATCTGTCAAGGTCGTTTTGAAGTGTGATCCTGTCCTCTGGGGTGTTAGCCACCCCTCCCAGTTTGGTGTCATCTGCAAATTTGATCAGGATGCCCTTGAGTCCATCATCCAAGTCTTTGATAAAGATGTTGAATAAGACCGGGCCCAAGACAGAACCCTGTGGCACCCCACTAGTCACTCTTCTTCAGGATGAAGAGGAACCATTGATGAGCACCCTTTGGGTTCGGTCAGTCAGCCAGTTACAAATCCACTGAGTGGTACCATAGTCAAGACCGCATTTTACCAGCTTCTTTACAAGAATATCATGGGGCACCTTGTCAAATGCCTTGCTGAAATCAAGGTAGGCTACATCCACTGCGTTCCCTTCATCTACCAGGCTTGTAATTCTGTCAAAAAACGAGATCAGGTTAGTCTGACATGACTTATTTTTCAGAAATCCATGCTGACTATTGGTGATCACAGCATTCCTTTCTAGGTCTCACAGACTGTTTGCTTAATGATCTGCTCCAGAATCTTCCCTGGTATTGATGTCAGACTGACTGGGTGGTAATTATTTGGGTCCTCCCTTTCCCCTTTTTTGAAAATAGGGACAACATTTGCCCTCCTCCAGTCTGCCGGGACTTCGCCTCTTCTCCAGGAATTCTCAAAGATGACTGCCAGTGGTTCTGCGATCACATCTGCCAGTTCTTTTAATACTCTTGGATGCAGTTCATCTGGCCCTGGAGACTTGAATACATCTAAACTAGCCAAGTATTCTTGTACTATCTCCTTAGTTATTATGGGCTGTGTTTCCTCTGCTGAATCATTTGCTCCAAATTCTTCAGGTCGGGCATTGTTTTCTTTATCGGAGAAGACTGAGGCAAAGAAGGCATTGAGGAGTTCAGCCCTTTCTGTGTCCCCTGTTTGCATTTCACCATCTTCTCCTCTGAGTGACCCCACTGTTTCTTTGTTCTTCCTTTTGCTACGAACATACCCATAAAAGCCTTTTTTGTTGCTTTTAACCTCTCTAGCAAGCCTGAGTTCATTCTGTGCTTTAGCTTTTCTGACTTTGTGTCTACACGTGCTGGCTATTTGTTTGAATTCCTCTTTGGTGGTTTCCCCCCTTTTCCATTTTTTGTACACATCCTTTTTTAATCTTAACTCAGTTAAAAGTTCTTTAGATAGCCACCCTGGCTTCTTTAGGCACCTTCCATGTTTCCGTCTCATTGGTATTGCCTGAAGTTGTGCTTTTACTATCTCCCTCTTAACAAACTCCCAGCCATCATGAACTCCCTTTCCTTTTAGTATCACTGTCCATGGGATCTCACCCAGCACTTCCCTAAGTTTTATGAAGTCGGCTTTCTTAAAGTCAAGAAATTGAGTCCTAGTATGTTTGGCTGCTCCTTTCCGCTGTATAGTAAACTTCAGAAGAGCATGATCACTCGCGCCTAATGATCCTTCCACTTCTACCCCACTAACCAGGTCATCAACATTGGTTAGGACCAGATCTAAAATGGCTGTTCCTCTTGTTGCTTCTCCCACTTTCTGGACAATGAAGTTGTCTGCAAGGCCAGTGAGGAATCTGTTTGACCTTATGCTCTTGGCTGAGTTTGACATCCAACAAATATCCGGGTAATTGAAGTCCCCCATTACTACTATCTCCCTTCCTTTTGCATGCTTGGCCATCTGTTCCAGGAAGGCATCATCTATGTCCTCCGTTTGGCTTGGGGATCTATAGTAAACTCCCACAATGAGGTCACTGTTATTCTTCTCTCCCTTAATTTTGACCCAAATGCTCTCACTTTGGCTTTGAGCTTCTAAATCTTGGATCTCTTCACAGGTATACACATCCCTGACATATAACGCCACTCCTCCTCCTTTCCTGTCTGGTCTGTTTCTCTGAAATAGATTGTATCCCTCCATTATTACATTCCAATCGTGGGACTTATCCCACCAGGTTTCAGTGATACCTATTATGTCATATTTAGTTTGCTGTACCAAGAGCTCAAGCTCATCTTGTTTATTTCCCATGCTTTGCGCATTAGTGTACAGACATTGAAGTCCATTAATCATTCCCCCGTGACTCTTATTTAAGGATTTTTTCCTCCCACCACTAGGTCTGCATGCTGTTTGCTCCATTTGGTCTATGACATTTGGATGATCATCTTCATCAATTGATAGACTCCTACCTTCAGGAGCACTGTCTCCCTCCCCCACATTAGTCAGTTTAAAGCCCTCCTGATGAGGTTTCTGAGATTTTTGGCAAAAACATTTCTCCCAACCGTTGTGAGGTGCAGCCCATCGCTTGCCAGAAGTCCATCTTCAAGAAACTGTAGTCCGTGATCTAAGAATCCAAACCGTTCCTGTTTACACCATTTGCGAAGCCAGCTGTTCACTTCCACTATTTTTCCCTCTCTCCCTGGGCCACGTCGTTCAACTGGGAGGACAGATGAGATGACAATTTGTGCATTTAATTGCTTCAATTTCCTGCCCAGAGCCTCGTAGTCTCTTTTGATCTTCTGGAGGCTATTGCTTGCAGTGTCATTGGTTCCCACATGAACCAAGAGGAAGGGGTATTTGTCAGTGGGTTTTATGATTCCTTGCAGTCGTTCAGTTACATCTTGGATCTTAGCCCCGGGGAGATAGCACACTTCCCAAGACATCTTGTCAGGCCCACAGATCACTGCTTCTGTTCCCCTCAGTAGGGAATCCCCTATCACCACTACATGCCTCCTCTTAGGTTTGGTCGGGGTTCTTCCGTGAGCTGTCCGTTCCAAGGTCGCCTGCACATTCCCTGAGGACTGACTTTGCTGCTCGTCTTCATATACCTGATCGACTGTAATGAGGGAGAGATCCTCAAATGGAGTCTGCTCTTCGTCTTCCATGCTAGGGGAGAGGACCTCAAAGCGATTGTGTATTTCTAAACAATCAGAGCGAACCCTGGGCCTCCTACTTCTTTGAGTCACGTTTCTCCATATATCTGGCTCCTGTGTTGGTGAACTAGCCTCCTTCTCAGGGGAGTCCCCTGTCTCCTCCTTGGTGGAGACGGTGTGCTCTGTTGCTTCCAAGAAGAGCTCCAGCTCTCTAATTCTTTGGAGCGTAGCTACACGTTCCTCCAGTTGCTGGACTTTGTCTTCTAAGAGGGCAATCAACATGCAATTGCTGCAGGTAAAGCTGCCTGCAACCTTTGGCAAGATGGCAAACATTGCGCAGGAACCGCAGGCGACTGCAGCTGTTCCCTCCCCCTCCATCTTGAGAATGTGTCGTTGGGGGTGGCTACAGCGGTCCTCCATCATAAAAAGCGTGAAGACAGGACAAATAACTCCCCCCCCAAAAAAAACCTAGGTCTCCCCCAACAAACGTTTGAGACTAGCTCCCCTAAATCTAAAAGATGGATCAAACTGCGGCGCGCGCCGCTGCCCTGCAAGCTCTGATAAGCTCCTCCCACAGCTAATCACCTGCCTCAACAGAAACCCTGCCCCCTCTGACCTTTGCACAGGGAGAGCAGCTAATCAGCCACAAACAAACACACACAAAGAAACACACACCAACATGGCTACCTACCTGTATCTTAAGAAAGGCATTTTTAAAAGCCGTATGTCTGTGTGATAAATATTTGGTTGGCATCCGTCTGTCTTGGGAGATGATGGAGGAATGCGCATTTGTGGGTGAAGTCAAGCTTTTGAAAGGTTACAGCGCCTGTTGTGGTTGTAGAGACCGATATGGGAGAGACATGTTTTGTTGCAGCTGGAGCAGATGAAGGCATCTGGTTGTGCTGATGCATAACACCAAATGATGAGTCAGTACTTAGTCCAGAACCCCACTAGAAGTGGTCTCTTCTGTGGCATCAGAAACAGCTTAGCTACTGACTATCAGGACAGGAACTGCCAGTGCCCCTAGACAGACTAACCTTTTAGCGGTTGTTTTTTTAAGTCTGCTGGAGCTACATAATAGTGAATTAGCTTTCATTTCTAAGAATAGCATATTAAAAGCCTTCTGGACAGCCCTGTAGCTAGCCTTCCATCTTAGGTGGGTGACCACATTTCTAGGTGGAGTTTATGGGTGGGGATAAGTGCACAGCACCAACCAATTCACCACCGCCATCATTTACTGGTGGAGATGACTTGAGAGCCAGGCCAGGGGAAAGGAAAGGCTGTGATCTTTTCCCTCACTCCTCCACACAGTGAGTAGGTTTACTTATATTATGGGCTGCTTTGTGTACAGGTCAAGTTAACTGAAAAATTAGTATGAACACCAGGAATTAAATGGCTGGAATATTTTTCATTTCATAAAAGGGTGTTAAGAATACAGTGAACAAGGGGATACCAAAAGTTGTAAAACAAACAAAACAGTTACGCTATAACGGAGAAGTTCAAAACTAGTGTAGAGCTTGTTTAATCAAACATTGACTTTTAATTCCATATTACAACAGCACCACTACAAAAAACAGAATCAGGTTTAGAAATAGATTAACCTGCAAATGTTATAGTGAATGTGTGCTAACCTGTAATAGATCCAATTGTCCTGATATGGCACATCAAAACTCCATCCTTTAAAATAAATGAGAGAGTAGCACTAAAAGTATATATTTCCATATGCAAATAAATCTATGCATTTGGAGAATGCATTACTCTTCTGTTTTTCTTTAAAATAAATCCACTTTTTGTGGTCTGAGAAGAGACTGAAGAATTAAACAGATAAGACAGGATGATAATGTTTGGATGACAGTGACATGTGGATGCCTCATAAAAAGTGAGTGAATGAAGCATGGCAATACCATACTTAATGCCTTGTGAGGAAGCATCCTGTGAAACAAAATAAAAGTTTGAGTACACAACAGAGGTGAGCTAGTATGGGTATCCCAAGGCTCTCTGGCTCATTCATGGTACCCTATAAGTAAGTTCCTGTATTATCCATACCCTGTCTGTGGTATAATGGGACGTGGGTGGCGCTGTGGGTTAAACCACAGAGCCTAGGACTTGCTAATCAGAAGGTCGGCGGTTCGAATCCCCGTGACGGGGTGAGCTCCCGTTGCTTGGTCCCTGCTCCTGCCAACCTAGCAGTTCGAAAGCACACAGTGCAAGTAGATAAATAGGTACTGCTCCAGAGGAAAGGTAAACGGCGTTTCCATGCGCTGCTCTGGTTCGCCATGCTGACCACATGACCCAGAAGTTGTACGCCGGCTCCCTTGGCCAATAAAGCGAGATGAGCGCCGCAACCCGAGAGTCGACCATGACTGGACCTAACGGTCAGGGGTCCCTTTACCTTTTTACCTTTACCTTTTATGTTGCACTTCATACAAATATACTGATTGAAACCCCAAGGAAATGCACAGAAGTAAATGCACAAATTGCCCAGAATAAGCAGCTGGCATGCTCAATGCTCATTAGAAAATAGTTTCTAATAACAATAATAAAGACGTCATGTTCAAGCCAAGGAAATATTTATTGTTGATTGCAGAGTTGTACAAATTAAATCTTCTCTTGACACATTCACACAATATAATCACATGTTTACCTTGGTCTAAGCCTGCAAGACTATGGTTATTTCCATATCTGTTTGGTTAAATGCTTCTGTGTTGGAAAAGGACCTATTAACACAGCAGGGAGAAACGTTTGACAGTATCCTCTACAAAACATCCCAGCTTTCTGTGCTTCATCGGATGGGGGATGTGTGCAGCCTAATCTCTCATCCACACAACTAGTTGAGGAATAGGATGAGGTATTGTGATGACAGACATTCTCCTCTAGTTTAGCCTCAATCCCTCATTCTATTCTTTTTCAGTGTTACAGTCACTCAGCATTCGTGATAATTGTGAAACCTGTTATTCTATGAGCCACCAGCATGCCACATTGTACATATGGTATACTGTACTCCTCACACGGCATTAAAGTGGCCCTTTAAACACAAAAGAAACAATGTTTCTTACTATGATTTCAATCTGTGTTATGACTAGGTGTAAATCATCATATAAATGCATGTATCTTCAGTATTTTATCGGGATTATGACTGTTTGACTGAGCAGTGGATTAGGCAACTGCTGCCAGGCATTTAGGGCTGAACAGATCAGCTTATTTCCATTCAATCACAGTTTTGTACATGTTCAATTCTAAATTCAGTCTTTCGGGTTTTCTGTATTTTTTCTTTAAGACACATAAAATCATTACTGCTAAATTGTACATTTTTATCCCTTTTTATCCACATTTTTAATCCACCCCCCCCCCCCCATATAGATGTCTTGGAGTAATCAAATGAAACTTTAACACATGGCATGATAAAAGTCTGTCATTTTATCAGGACAAGTTATTTGTTGTTCACGCTTGTAACAATTGTTTTCTCAAAATTTATCTTCTATACCATGAAAATAAATGAAAACAGTATTTTATCTATATAGCTATGTTGTATATTTTTACCCCTGAAGTGCACACTTTGTATGTTTTTCTTTGCCTTTATCCCTAAAACATGCGTTTCTTTCTGTGATATACACATTTTCCTAACTAATTTTGTAGCAAAATTGCATCATGAAATTTGCACGGTCATTTGTTGGCTGCAAAATAGGTTGGTTCACTTTGAAATGTGGACTGGATGAAATTCTCTTCCATTTCTAACACAGTGTGTTGTATACAATGCCGCCCCAGCTGGGTTCTGCTGATGCAACAGGACTTCCATTGTCTCTTTTTGCCCCTCCCCCAAAAGGTCCAGAGCATTCCCCAGCCCCCAGAGCTGATTTTCAGAGCACACAGGGGGATGATGGAAACTGGAGAAGAGGATGTCCCACTGCCTATATGGAAGTCCCTTGTTTCAGTGAATCTGCAGCATTGTATATGGCCTGGATATTACCATCCCCTCAAAAGGCTTCATCAACAGCATTATTATTATTATTATTATTTCAATTTACATCCTGCCCAGGGATGCACTTCTAGGCCAGAGACTTTCATTTGAAAAAGGAACAAGGTGTAATTTTTGTCCCTGGCAAAGTATTTCCCATATTTGCAAGGCTGGGTTACTCTAATCTTACTGATCTTCTGGGATGGAGGGGGTTTCAGTGAGGTGGAGGTGAACTTCTTCCAAACTCTGCTGGGCCTTGCTAGGGTGGGGACTCTGTTGCTGTGGAGCTCCTGACTGCACCAACCTATACCATGGGCAGGTAGAAGACAGCCATCTTCAGCAGTATCCCAACTGGATCCACTGGACCTTAATGTGGTCCAGCTGTTAGCAAACAGTCCAACCTGGGGGGGGGGGGTCCTGTCGAGCTGGCCTGGAGCTGGTGCAGTGATACCTGGGGGGTTTTCTGCTCCTTCTTCTTCTTTGGCTGGTGTGAGTGGCTGAGCTCCAGATGCAGCAGCTATTTCACAGCTCCATTAAGCTTTCCTGCTGCGTGCCAGGAACCTGGGTGGCTCCTATATATTTAATTTTAAACACTGTGTATTTGACTGCTCACGTACAGGGATGTATTTCACAGAATACTTTCCTGTATTAAAGAGAGCTGAGATAAATGCTCTTTCTGACAAACTCTGCAGATGAGTAGGTGGCACATTAGATAAGTGCAATTGAAAAACAACTCCTGAGTTGCACATCGCTGTATCTGTTACTGAACGAACAGATTCACCTTTTCCTCTTTAAAGAAGAAAAAAAAAATATCAAATTGAGGAATGCAATGCGGTGAAAAATAGTCATTATGATTCTCAGAACTGTGATGCCTTATTAACGATTTTTTGGTTACAGCTCAACGACCCCAAAACAATTAGCACTCTGTATCACTTAGGAAGATCACTAATCTATGGTATCTGGCATGGGGGGGGGGGGGAGATATCTATATATTTCTAGAAAGACCCTCATGATGAATCACAAAGCTTTGAACTTTTCTTCATTTTAAATATCACACAGTTTTCCATTCTTCCTGCCAGATATCCATGAAGTGAAGTGCAAGCTCAATAGTGGACATTTCTCTGATAAGATTTGACAGCTGATTTTATCTTCTACCAAAGTAACAGCATATACTGAGAATGGGATCCCTCCCAACCTTCAGAGAACAGGGAATGCAAACACAAGTAGGGGTTTGGAAATGCCTATACTGCTCCCTCTTTCAACATTCCCCAGTACACCAGACACCACACACTCCATCCCTTGCCTTTGAGCACTGAGTTAAAAGGTCTGAGGGGGGTTTCTTGTCAGTATGCCTTTGAGCCAATGCCAACGACTGGGCTCAATAACTGGTTCTGCCCCAACTGCGCTAGGCGACTGGAGCACTTCCAGAGACCTTCCACTCCTGGAAAGCAGGTCTAAGTGCACTGGACCCACAACTGTCCATTGTGAACACCAAACTCAGCAGAGTATGAACAACACGGAAGCTTGCTGTGAAGCATAACTCTTCTTTTATTTCTAATAGCTACTGCAAACTAAAACTAAAGAGCTACTGGCGTACATGAGTGTTACAGCTCTCACTCAGCCATCTAATTTCTACATAGACAACACACAGACTCCACACAGAGACAGGCAGGAGCAGAAGAAGTGAAGAGCAGTTTCCGCCCCCTCCTTTCTGAACACATCATATCAGGAGATTCTTGCAATGGGAGGGGGTGAAAATATAAACATTTCTAAGCATCTTTGCATGGATATGCGCAGGTAATCTTCATGCATCTACGCATGCAAAGAAGTTTCTAGGCACTAAAGCCATGCCAGATCTTCTTGGTCGATGTGGGAAGGTCAGAGATGAAGAATGAAGGAGCAAGTGCAGGGATGTTGGGCACAGACCTAGCTTACACGCTTTGTGCCTTCTACTCATGTTTACATCCATCCATTTCTGACTACACAGAGTGGTGGTTGGTATCCATTGGGGCTGGTAGGGCAAAAGGCAGGGAGACCAACAACAGGTGGTGCAGACCCAATAATAGGCAGAAGTAATTAGAGTTTAGTTCCCCATCCTCCTCCCTATTGAGCTCTATGAGAGGGAATGGTGAGACGAAGGAGGAAGAAGTTAGCAGGCAATGGTACAAGGGAAGAGTGGGGCAGTCCCCCATCTGCCTAAATGGACCAGCCTCCACTGGTTGCAGTGTATACTTAATCTAGAATTAGGACTTAGCATGGAAATATACAAGCACATGAGAAATAGTGTCCAGACAATTCAAAGCTCCACTAAATCTGCCTTGACCTAGAGCAAATTACATGGTAATAGCGTATAGTGTTCTGCGATATATGTTCAAAAAAAGTCAGATCTCCCCAACCATTATAAACAAAACTTATTATGTCTGTTTGCGGCTTTTATGTCTATGAGAAACTAGGAAATGTTATATTGTAGCCTGAAGAGAAACACAATAAGATGGAAAATGGAAAAAGTTCACTCTCCCACTCCATCCCGGATAATCTTGCAGATGAAAATCTAATAAAGGAAAGCCTGTCTAGCTCTCACAAAACCGAGGGGATAGAGCCACAAGGTGAAAATTCAAAAGAATTAGCGGAACATGAAATAATGCAACAGAGTAGCTTTAACATATGCAGAAACCAGGCAGTCCAGAGCAGGGACTGTGACAGATTCTCACTGTGCATTCCTGTGAATGTATTCACGTGGAATAATAGTTTGTATCTTGCTAATGTCTTGTTGTAGAAAATGAAGACAATCAGAGTTAGGCTACAATCCAATGCATATTTACCCAATAGTAAGTGCCAAACAACTTACTTCCTGGCAGACATGCCTAACATGATGCTGTGAGTGATTTTAAATTATTTTGGACTTGTCTCTAGACTGAGCCAAGAAGCATACAGTAAGTTATTGCCTTGCCTAACAGTACTTCTGAAATAATTTCATAGCCATAGTGGTGGGACACTTAATTGGCTCTTCCATACTTGTTTGTATTTAATAATAAATAACAATTATGCCATTTTAAATTTATCTTGTAACAACTTGAACGTGGAATTAGCTTGTTTACAGAATAAATCAATGCACTTCAGCCAACTTTGAGACATCTGAAGTAACCTTTTGACATTTAGGAGATACGCACAGCAGAGTTATAGAGTCACATCTATATAAAGATATGAAATATACTCATTGCATGAAAGGCAGTTGACATCAGACATTCGTTTTCAAAAGGATCCCAACAGGAAGCCACAACTGCAGCCTAGAGAGATGCCTGAGTTGCTAATCTCTCCATTCCACAAAGGGTGCCAGATCTTTTGCAAAGTCATCATGCTTTCCCCAAAGCCGAGCCACATGCCCTTCAGCTCCACTAATGCACCAGATTCCCTGGATTTGCAATGCTTCCTATGGGAAGGATTCCAAAAATGACTCTGTGTGTAGCCTGCTGGCTGTCAACTGATGGCTTACTATGCCCTGGTGAGTTGAAGAAGGCAATCTAAAGGGCCCATAACACTCTGCAGGGTGGCGGGGAAAGGATGTTGCTGGTAATAAAAGGTAAGACACAAGGCTCACAGTTTTGTAATGTCTGAAAATATTCACTTTCTATGTCTCTCCCTAGCTCAACAAAGTAATACACTTCATAAATCCATGCTATCATTTTGCAGGTTGCCTGTACTCAACTTCTTCAAACTTTTAGTACTGATTTCAAATTAAGGTTGTTAATCTTTCATTTTTACATGGACGTAAGTCTTGTTGAAATCAGTGGGAACTTACTTCCCATAATCCTTGCTTAGGGTTGGGTTTGCAAGCAACTTAAGAACATAAGAAAAGTGTGCTGGATCAGGTCAATGGCCCATCTAGTCCATTATGCTGTTCTCACAGTGGCCAGCTAGATGCCTCTGAGAAACCTATTAGCAAGACCTGAGCACATAAAATCATAGAATTGTAGAGTTGGAAGGGACCACGAGAGTCATCTATTCCAACCCCCTGCAATGCAGGAATATTTTACCCAACGTGGTGCTCGAACCCAGGACCTTGAAATAAAGAGTCTTGTGCTCTAATAAATGAGCACAATAGCATTCTACCCACCTAGTGGTTTCTAGCAACTTGAGAGCAGATTACCTAGTTCTGCTTTTTCCACTCATACTGCTCATGGCAAGAGAGTAAATCCTGCACATGCAGCATTTGACAATTTTCCTACTCTGCTGCTGCTAACCTAGGGGCAATTCCTACTTGCTCTTAGCAGAGTGACAAATTACAAAGTTGATTTAAGCAATCTAATTGAAACTGTTCTGCTAATTAGTAATTGTTTGGGGGCACATGGGTGACAACTGGCTACAGGCTGTGTAGCCAAAGTCTACCTGTATTGTCATTCCTTCGGTGTATTTCTAAAACAACTCTCATATTCAAGTACATCATGAATGCTGAGACTGGGATTGTTCCATAATGGGCTTTCCACTTAAGCAATCCAGTTTTGCCTTTGTATGAGACACAGTGGCTGAATTTCAAAACTTGCCAATTGTTTAAGCGAACATTATCCTGCCACCTGCATTATTCATTGTATGTTACCCTGCTGCTGTGAATTCTGAGTTAACATGGCAAAGTTATCTTCCCCAGAAGGAGAGTTCTCCACTACAGCCAATTTGCAGCTATATTATATCAAATGTTAATGTTTAACTTGCTCCCATTATTTCATTAACAGCCCCCATCGATAAATTATTTAAATTCCTTGTGGTCAGTAACAGGGTTTTTTGGAGCCGTTACAATTCCTTTGCATGAGGGGGATGTATTTTTGCCTTTTTAAGGGGAGGAGAGAGAGAAAAGAGAGAGAGAAAGAGACCAATGTGTCAAAAAAAATAAAATAATGGAAGCCCAGATTTACCACATTCCCCATCCATTTGCCTGTCTTGAATCTCCCATGTACTAATGTGCAGTCGGAGAAGGCCACTCCACTTCCTTGTGGAGAGGTGTTGCGGGCAGGTCACGTAAAGTGGGGCATCTAAAATTTCAGTGAATCCTGATACTAAAAAGGACCCATATGCCCCTTCTACCAGTGGGGCATGAGGGGTAGGGTGGAGCACTGATGCCATCAATCATCACTGAGCTCATTGCTGTGACACCCTGACTGATGAATGCAACATAGTCGCATGGTGGGGTAAGCCCCACTTCTGAATAGGATTGGTATGCACATAGGATACCCATGATGTACAAGTGGATCATGTATGAAAAGCAATAGTGGTTGGTGAGGTGGCACTGACCTCGCCACTACCTTGCATTTCCCTGTCCCAGTACAGCAACAATGGTGATGGGAGGCCATGTAAACAATGCCACCCTATCAGCCACTACTGCTAGGATGAACTGAACACTTAACATAATGTAATTCCATTGCCCACTGCTGGAATCCTGCAAAGTGAAAGGGTACTGTCTGCTTGAAAATATAAGTGTAAAAGGGTTGTTGCTGTTTTAGGGAAATAACACACAAACACACACACACACACACACCCCAAAGCATCATCTTCTTTGAGTTTTGAACTTGATGTAAATGGCTTGAAGCCAATTTTCTCACCAGCCCCTAATTCTGATGTCAATAAATGGCTCTGTTTCAAGCAGTTATTTTCTGGTAATTAGCAATTTAAGGTCAGGCAGCCCTGCCAAAAATGGGCAATTTCTTTAATGGGCATGGGGAAATGGTTGACCCCCAATGCACCTTTAAATCAAAGGAATATTTTTTGGCATCATGGGAAGATTCCTTTTTGATATCAGTGCTGGGAAGCTCCACTGAGCTGGCTTGCGCCATTTTGAGCTTAAGGAGAGGATTTGAGCTGGTTGCAAATCTAGTGCTTTGAACTCTGCAAGCTCAAAATGACTGCGTAACAAATAAAAATGCTGGGAGCTCTTGAAGCTTATTGTTCTAAAAATAACAGCAAGATCAGGATTGTTACAGAAATTGGATCATTAGAGCTTTCTTTGACTTTCTTGTCACCTTCAGGTAGATCCAAACATCTACAAATTTGTATGAAATATGACATTACTATTGGGATTTGCCCGGCAGCAGAGTGCAGCACAGGACAATGTGCCAAGTGATTAATTTCATCTAGGATTCTAAATCCCCCAGCAAGATGTCAATTTCAGATATGGTGAATATTACTTAGTACTTAAGCATAAGCAGATACTGTGCCATTCCAAGTTTTTGGGGTTTTTTATGTTGGGTCACTCAACCCAGCACTCCACAAATCTGGACCTTTTGACTTAACAGGATAATTCCTAACAATTAATTCCAGAACCAGAACATACAGACATTGCTTCAGCCTTCAGCTCCTTAAGTTCATTTGCATCTTCCCCTCCTCTGGCTTACTAAGGAGCATGGACACAAAATGCTGCCCTCCAAAAACAATTTTGATGTGAGCCACGTGGTGAGGCCTTGGGAACCTAATGATACAAGCAGGCCAGCAGTTCCCCACTGCTGCTATGTTGTTGTTGTTGTTGTTGTTGGCACCATCACCATCACATTAGATTTCTTATCCACTCTTCCCCGTAAGTTGCAGAAGACGTGCATCTGGAAACTTCATTTAATATTTTTTCAGAGAATGATGAAGATGTACCTCTTTACTCTGGCCTTTGACACGTGAGATGTATATTTTTAGGATCCGCCCTATTTTTCTGATTGAATTCTTCATAAAAATTCAAAAAATAATGTGTTTTACAATATAAGCAACCCTGGGACCTTAGGGTGGTGATAAACCATAATAATAAAGTGTCCAAAAGTCTTCCCAAATACCCGAGAAGTAAGCTACACTGAACTTGCACTGTAGGTAATTTAAAAGGCGGAGACATTTGAAAACATCCCTACTTAATAATATAGCAATGTGCAAGTTTGCAGACTAAAGGGGAGGTTATAGGACAATGAGCAAATCTAAATTTCCAGATAGCAACTGAATCCTTCCCACAAAATACTGGTAGTCCAAATGTGACCTTCCTGTAGAATGAACATAGCTACATGATTATTCCTTTTCAAGTTTTGGAAGGGGCCTTAATTTTTTTATTACTCTACCACCATCCTCTCTTTATCATTCTAAGCTTTCTTTATTTTTTGGCTTTGGGGGGTGTGTGTTTCTTTAAAAATACATCCTGGGTTTCGTAAGTATTCCCTATGAGTACTTGCAACCCAATGGTTGCCTGAGTCCTGGGAAGGCATGCTCATCAAAACCAAAGTGGCTGCAAGTTCAATGTGGGGTTATTTGCCCATTGCCAATATTGACATAAAGTCAGTGATCCAAAGAAACTCTGTGTACCCAAGACTGTGGAAAATCACAGCGGACAGATCCTCCTTTATTTCCATTTGTTTTGCTGCAGGAGTTCCAGCAGCTGTGAAGGCAACTTCTCTTTAATCTGAAAAATGGCTTCCCAGTTTGGCTGCGGTAGCTGCTGCCAATAAATTTTTGAAGAAAGCTCCAGTTACTCCAGGGGTGTTGTCTCTTTTGGATTGTAGCCAGTGTTTAGAAATAGTACTCTCAGGGAGCTTTTGGCCTTTCTTCTTCATTATTAAATTTTAATCCTGTCCTTCATCAAATGGGCTCAGATATTAGCTTCTTCTAGTTTCTCCTCACAGCTATGCTGAAGGAGATTAGCAGACCCAAAGTCACCCAGTGAACTTCATATCTGGCTGATTTGAACCTGGAACAGCCTGGTCCTCATCCGAAACGATCCACTACACCACACTGACACTCTTAGCAGTGCAATCCAATGCATGTCTACTCAGAAGTAAACTGAGTGACACTAAGGCTGCAATTCTAATCCCACCTACCTGGAAGGAAACCACACTGAATACAGTAGACATAATTGGCATTATGCTGTTATTCCTATTGGATTGCATCGACCTAAATTATATGCAGAGTATGCCTTATATGAGTGTACTATATGACTGAGTTGGATACTATGGGATTGCAACCTTAATCACATGAGGGTTTGTGTTACTTTGTCACATTTTATGCTTCTCAGTGGAGTAATCCCCTACCCATTAGTTAATACAGCAAAGTAGTAACATTGTTTCAATAAATACATCTGCCTTGTTCATTTTTTGTTTTCCGGCTGGAGTTTTCCTCTTTTTATTGCTTTAAACCAGGGGTCAGCAACCTTTTTCAGCTGTGGGCCGGTCCACCATCCCTCAGACCATGTGGTGGGCCGGACTATATTTTGAAGGAAAAAAATGAACCGATTCTTATGCCTCACAAATAATCCAGAGATGCATTTTAAATAAAAGCACACATTCTACTCATGTAAAAACACACTGATTCCTGGACCGTCCGCAGGCCAGATTGAGAAGGCGATTGGGCTGCATCCGGCCCACGGGCCTTAGGTTGCCTACCCCTGCTTTAAACAGCCCCCTCTTTCCTGTTTCATTTATAAAGTGAGTTTTCAGTCTTGCATGCATAAATACTGTTGACAGGAACAGTGTGAATGTTCTCCCTTTGATAAAAGGACATCAAAGTGGCTTTCAGGGACATGGGTTTCTGTCACATTGATGTTATAGGAGAGCTGGCTTTTTGAGGCATACGGTTTTTTTATACATAATGAGACTTAATAGGCTAAACGAGCCATCCCTGTACTTCTCCATTAGTTTACAATGCAGTTTGTTTCATTCACACACTAGTGGGAGGCAGCGGGGTTTAAGGAGGCAGTAGGTTTTCCAAAACCCCAGCTCTGCAGCTCTTTCATCATATCATTACAATGGCATTGGGTGAAGCATTGGCCACAAGGGGAAAATACTGATAAAAGATTCATTCTGTCTCATTCCCTTTTTTGCACTGTTTTATTGAGTCATCATCCTTTGAGCTGCTCACTATTTATGATATGCACAAAATGCATAATTAATTGTCCAATTCAACACCACTAGCACTGTGGTCTCTGACAGCTTTCTATTTATTTAAATTGTGGGTTCTCCCCTTCCTTCCTTCTTTCCTTTCTTTGGATTTATGCTGTTGCTTAAGAAATTAATTTGGTCAAATCCCCCCAGAGGTTGAGGAAGGCAAACCATTCTTTCATTTCATTGAAGCCATTGTTATTGGATTTGAAAATTTCCTTTTAAACAAAGAATTCATTTACATACATTAGCAGTTAGCAAGTTGTAAAATGCAGAGCTTATAAAAATGCACCAGGAAACATTTTTGATATTGGAAGCCCACACATTTCTTTAATGAGCTTCCGTTCATATATTGGAAACTTTTACCTGATCACCAATTCTTAACTCCAAAATTGTGATGTTTTTATTAGGGGTGTGTACTGACCACAGGATTCACTTTGGACCTCACTTTGGCAAGAAACAAGATTTCATCCAAAACTCTTTGGATGTTGTGCATTTTGGCTCGGGTCAAATCCAAATCCCAATTTGAAAAAACGAAGCTTGGTGTCTCCGCCACTCACTATCGGGGAGGGGGGAAATAAAAAAGCAGCCATAATGGTATTATGAAATTGCAGACCTGCTGGACCCTCCTAAGTGGATGATGTCGACCAACCAACAGACACTTAGGAAAATGTTGTTTTAGACACTTAAAAATCCAGAAAAGGAACAAACTGTAACATTTCCCCTTTTTTAGAATTGAATGAAATTTGCATACATGGTACTTTGTTTGAAGAGATGAGTTCTACCAAATTTTGGAGGGTTGGGGGGGTGAAGTAGTTTTCCTGCAAGGATGACCATTGCAGTTTGGGCTAGCTAGACAAGGATTCGCCTCATCTTCCCTGTTGTGTTGAGGCTGCTGACTCTTAGCACCCAACCCCAAAGTTCTTCTTTCGCTTGGGTTTCCATATGACATGGAACAGAAAAACAATTTTCTCTATTACCTAAACCAGGCTTTCCCCACCTGGTGCCTAACAAATGTTTAGAACTACAATTCCCATCACTGCTAACTGTTGGCCATGTTGTCAGGAGACATACCCAATGCCTACGTCAAACCGCCTGACATCTGTAATCAATAAAAATTGTGGTCTTATTTCATTCCAATACTGTTGTCATGTCTCTTTTGTTGTATGCGCTCTCACCTCACCCACTGGCTTCACTGCACCTGGGCCATTCCTGCTGCACCACAAGCAGCTGTCGCAGGGCTCCCCTCCCTAGCTTTGGCACAGCAGAAGGAGGTATTTCTGCCTCCTGTTGCCATGCCAACTACCGGGGACACACCTGCATGGCCCTCTGGCCAATTGCTGGAGTGCAAGGGCATCATCATCATAATTTTATTATTTATACCCTGCCCACCTGGCATGGGCATGGGGAGTGGATGGGCCTATCCCATCCCACCCCAAATTGAAATGAGCCAGATTTTGTTCTTAGAGACAGCCATACCTGCTACTTTCCCAGAATATTCCTCCTCTCTGCCTGCCCCACAATTCACAATAGGAGAATCTCCAGAACAGCACACGGTGGGAGGAGAGGGAGAGCATTCTGCCGGGCAAGCAGAAATGCTTGCACTGATGGAACAGTCTCCTTCATACTATATTGAATTCCACCCTTAGGTCAGAGTGGTCTGCTCAAGTAAACAAATAAATATAATTCCTGTTCTTACATAGCAAAAGTAGGCCTGATTTAGATTCCACTGGTTCCTCAGTTTTCCAGCTCAGGGTTTAAGGGCATTGCTATATATTGATGAGTACCCTAAAATACAATTGATATGTATATGATCGCCTTTTCAGAAAGGACTAAAATGGAACACGGAAGATTGGATTTAGAAAAACCATTCCCATTATATTTGCAAACGGCAAGAATAAATTTGTCAGCATCTAATTGCTTCATTGTGTATGCTGGAGTTCTTCTGACTTTGTATAGCATAATACATCCCTGTTGCAATAAATAGAAATCATTTGCTTAAGCTCCTTGCCTCTGAATATTTTATTATTTGTCTCACTGTCTATGTTGGTTTTCATGAGATCTTAATCGGATATATCAGCCTCTCTTTGAGTTGCTGCTTTATTCTTTTTTTATTTATATGGAAGAGTTTTCCTTATTGGATGTTTTCCTAGCTGAGGGCTATTATTTCTCAATGTTTCATTTTGCCAAACATTTTCTATCCTGCAAGTTATACCCACAGCTCCAAAAATTATGCTAAACTGTCACAACTATAAGTGCTAAACACAGGAAAGATGATAAGCACTAAATATTCTTCACTTTTAATTTTGGGGTTGAAATTATACTTATCAATGGGATGGAAATTGCTCCCCCCCACTTCCCAGTGCTTAGACTATGTAAATCCTTATCGTTTTCTGTTTCTCAGCAGTGCCATTTATATCCACTGCTTCCTTCTACCTTTTTGCATTAGTCACATGAGCAAATGAGATGCCACCATGATGCTACTCAGCCAGATTTGTTCTGCCTATAACTTTTTTGAATACAGCACTTGGGGCAGCATTTATCTATTGAGCTTTGTCAGTGCAAGGACTTCCACTTTGGCTACAGGGCTTCCCTCCTCTCCCACACGGCACTAAAATTGGCTCAAAGAGGATGGAGAGAACCCCTAAACTATGCATTTGGGGATAAGTTGGGGGGGAGGGAGTCATCAATTTGTCATAACACAGCCTTGAAGTCCACCCTTGGTAGCTATGCTATGAAGGGTTATAATGAGAGCGGATAAGGAGGGATGGGTCAAAAGTGAGAATAATTACTCTTAAATGAGAGCCAGCGTGGTGTAGTGGTTAAGAGCGGTGGACTCGTAATCTGGTGAATCGGGTTCACGTCCCCACTCCTCCACATGCAGCTGCTGGGTGACCTTGGCTAGTCACCCTTCTCTGAAGTCTCTCAGCCTCACTCACCTCACAGAGTGTTTGTTGTGGGGGAGGAAGGGAAAGGAGATTGTAAGCCGCTTTGAGACTCCTTAAGGGGAGTGAAAGGCGGTATATCAAGTCCAAACTCCTCTTCTTCTTCTTCTTCTTCTCTTCTTCTTCGAGCAGTCAGGTTATTGATCATAGTCCACTGGCCAACCAAGAATGCATACTGAGTTTTGATGGACTGCCATTGATGATGTAAATCTCTTTGTGACTGTAATCAGCTGCATCAGTACCATGTATTTATAAATTTGCCTCATGACTATACAATGATGGCAATGGGTTGTTCAGGTGCATTATCAGCATCTTGCAGCAGTGAGGAATTCTCTGGTGATGAGTGGTCTACTGTACAGTTGGACCACGGTGATCTGCAGACAGTTCCTCCTTGCTCCAGGAGACAATGTTTATCAAAAATGGATCAAGGTTCATTGTCTCTGATGAAGGGTGTGCTTGCTTTTTAAGCAAGATGTGTGGTTTGGTGGTGGAGGAGTTTTTCTTAATATGTCTTTGCCTTAACTTGGCCTGCCTGCCAGTGAAGTGTTTCCTAGCAGCTGCAGAGATCCTTTTGATCCTGTTCTTTGGTACCACCCAACAATTTCCTTCAGGATTGAAAATGCAACACGTGGGCAGCAGCCCACATTGTGCTGCCATACAGCAGGGTGGGCCATTACAAAAGTCCTCCCCTTGGCCCATTGGTCTTTAGGAGACAATTACCTTAATTAATAGTAGGAACTACCCTCATGTGAAGTGGAAGGCAGGAAAATGTGAAAATCTGGGAGTCGCCCTGTATGACTGTCAAAATGTACCTGGTGTTACTTAATTACGGTATGTTGGCGCCGCTGTGCATAGCTCTTGGAAACAGTTTGAGCATATACACTATAGCATTTTGTAGCCATTTAGAAGCCTAGGATTAAAACAAATGACACTTTCTTTCAGCTTCTCCCTTTAGGCATATTCTAAGATTTCAAAACAACGGGAAAACAGAGGGGAAAGCATAGCAGTTGTATACCACCAAGGAAGGATAAAAAATGATATCTTAAGAATATAACCAACCGTTTTCACCCTTATTCCCAGAGGCAGTACTACAACCATATATAGCATGCATTAATGCATATAGAGTCAACACAAATCATTCAAAATAGCCTAGACATTTTATCAAGGGGAATACTGGGGAATGCATAACATACATAAAAATGTAATAAACTATCATAATGTGTACACAGCATCATCTATAAAGTAAGACAAGATTTTTATACTGTACTGAGTTATTCCTGCACTATGCAAACTAGCATTTATAATGTCAGGCAGCTATTATGGGCTATTAGCCTTAAATAGACCACATAGAGGACCATTCTTCTTTGAATGCAAGGCACCATCCTTCTCAACTGACAGTTAGGTGGGTAGATATCAAGATATCCAGTAGTCAAGGACAAATCTTTCCTAGTATTTCATTGGCAGGATTAGAAGGCAGGTGACTCTGGCCAAAGCTTTCTGCCACAGGGTTCAAAGTCAAACTAAGGCTGTTAGGATGAAAGAAGTAAGAAATGTTCTATACTTCTTATCCCTCAAGGGTTTCTTCTCCAATCAAAAACCCTTGCCCATTTAGACAGTAGCTGGTATATAGGGTAGAAGAAGAGATATCAACAACTTTTTTAACCTTGAAGAGAGGAATTCTTACTCAGGTTCTCTGTTTAAATGGCAACAAAGCAACAGCTGTTAGAATGTTAATGTACTGGTGGGTTGTGTGTTTATTTGTTTCTTGTATGCCTGAAATTAAGCTATGTTTTTTGCATGGCTAAAGTAAAAAGGTCTACAAATATAAAATAATAATAATAGATCCTTGCCTGGAAGATGTTCAAACATTTGAAAAATGTGCTTTTCATCCCCCTGGAATTCTGTGATGGCCTTGAAAGCTAGCAGGATGCAGTAAGCAAGATGTGCCACACACACACACACACACACACACACACCACATATGCACTGCACATTTACTACCACAGATCTCAGAATGGTTTCATTCAATCTCTCTTCAAAGGGAATTCTGGGAATTGTAGTTCTGTGAACAGAATGGGGCCTCATAACAAATCTCAGCACCCTTAAGAAACTACTTTGGGGTATCCATGAGTGTTTGAAGTAGTATAATACTCCTTTATATAGTGAAGTTGGGACCTTACTCCATAAATTTCAGTGGGTTTACTCTAGGTATGGCATAGTTGACTATTACCCTACTTCTTAAAAACACCAGCACACAAGATAGCTGAAGGCAGCTAAACAGAGAAAAGAGTGGTCACATTAAAAACCTCAAAAGCTGTAATTCATACATTATATTAGGCTGAAATATTGGCAGAATGGAGTTTGCCTGTATAATATGACCCAAATTACTATAAAAGGTAATTCTTCCTTCTTCATTGTTATTTCACATGTCCTGCTGGGAAACACATAATCCTAGAGCATAAACTGGTGCCTGCAGATTATGCATAAATTAAGTGCAAAGATTCATCTTCTATTATGTCAGCAACAAGAAAATAGGACCCTACTACTTCCCTTTCAACCATCACACCATAAATAGGAAACTGTTTTCCAGCACTTAGCACTATCTGGCTCATTAATTGAGGCTGTGATTCCAACTGAGTACAGCTTTTATGTTTGCACTTTGCTGAATTTTGGGATGCGTAAAACTTATTCCCCTCCTGCCTCTATCTTTGCTCACACTGAGCAGCGCTTACAGAACCATATGGAGAAATTCTGCTCACTTAAAATCTAGTAATTTGCTAGGAACTATTGTTACATGCCAAGTAATTGTTTTTTGCCACCTCAGAAAGTGGTCAATTTGCTTGCAGGTGCACTTAAACTCCATAATGCTCCCTGATCCTAAACACACAGGGACAGCTCTCTCTCTATTCAGAAGTGTATACCAGAAGAATTCAGTATGACTTACTCCCAGGTACTTGGGTATAGAATGGTAGCCTAAGATGACAATGAGAGTTTTGTAACTTTGTTTAGATGTGTGTGTGGTACTACTACTCTTCTAGTATTAATTCAAATTAATTGAATTTGCATACCACCCTTAATCTCAGGGTGGTTCACAACATAAAAATACAACATAAAAAAACACACACAACAAAAACAAATGAAAATACAAGATAAAAAAACCAAAAACAAACGAATAACCTCCTGCAACACATTTAAAAGGGTATCAGATGTTAATCAGCCAAACTCCTCATTGAAGAGGGACACGTGAATTGCACCCCTAATCCTTGTTTTATCCTAGGCTATCAATTCCTAAATGCAGTACTGCTTTCATTGGTTTGCATATTCAATGGATGTCCCAGAATTTTTAGTGAGCTCCGATAGAGAGGTCATCTCCTTTCTCACTGATCTACTGCTTTTCTTTCTCGGGGGGGGGGGGGGAGGGGCGTGAAAATATATTTTGCAGGATGCATTCAAGTAAGGAAGGATTGACAGCCTTGTGATAACAGCTGTAATGTAACAGCCTTGGGTAAAGTTGGCTTACAGTTGTGATTCCAGAAGTCTATGGGAGTGACTGCCAAGAAAATATTATCCAAATCAGGCTACAGTGGTACCTCGGGTTACATACGCTTTAGGTTACACACTCCGCTAACCCAGAAATAGTGCTTCAGGTTAAGAACTTTGCTTCAGGATGAGAACAGAAATCGTGCTCAGGCAGCACAGCAGCAGCAGGAGGCCTCATTAGCTAAAGTGGTGCTTCAGGTTAAGAACAGTTTCAGGTTAAGTACAGACCTCCGGAACGAATTAAGTACTTAACCCGAGGTACCACTGTACAAGTGTCTTGGGGTTAAAGGTTATGAGTGCTGACAAAATATTCACATAAAATACAACAAAACTTGGATATCATTAGCCTTCATGGTAACTATAATATAAAATCTGATTTAATTTGAGTTGGTAGGGCACTTTCCATTTTCTTTGTTAAGCCAGTAAACAATGTAAAAAACACAATGTAAAATAAAAAAATAAAAAAATGAAGAAGCAATGGAAGACTGGCACAGCAGCAAATTAACACGGTGACAACAACAAGCAATGTTTTTGACTTTCAAATGTGTACCCAAGGCACCATTTTAAGATTACTCCTTCTGTTTACTCGCATAATGGAACATGCACTTGCATTCAAAATAAAATCTATTTCGATTACACTAAGCTAAGAACCTTATGCACTTGAAAGTCTAATATGCATGGGTCTGCATAAGAGAATTGTGTTCTGTGAGAGATGCTGCCTCTTATCTTTCAAGGTAGTCAAGGTAGGAAGAGAGAGACAGCCATCTGAAGCCATTGCAAAAAGCCTTTTGAAAAGCACCTTAATAATTAACATGGAGCAGCACATAGCTCACTCAGCATGCTCACATTTATAGAACCTCACTTTCCCCTCAGCAACAGGAAAGCTTGTGACACACTTAGCTTAGCCCATCGTCCCTCCTGAATGATTTAGCATATATAAGCAGTTATTTTCTTGCATTCCATCAGCCTTACGGGACTTGAATATCTCCTCTCGGGTATCATTGTATAGCAATTATATGACATCTTCTTTCAGAGTCATTCATTCCATCTCTTACTCTGTCCTTTGAGAAGAGGTGAGAATTTCCTGCTCTGCATTTCTTCTAGTATGGAAGCAGAACTGAAGTATGCATACAGCAGGATCTTTTCAGTACTGGCACTTATTTAGTAGAATACTCAGTCCAGAAAAATACACCATGAGACATTCATGATTGCTTTCCACCAGCATGCATGCATACACACACACACGCACACACACACACACACACACACACACACATATGACAAATATTTTATTAGCGTCAATAGATATGAACTTTCTGCAACTACCATTTTCCAATGGATTGTTTTTAATTATCAAATATTTTAAGTGAATGTCCATTTTGTCACAAAGATGGAGTCAAGTGCCAGCTGAAGGCAGCCAACACTGCACGAGAAGAATTCTGCTCACACAAGCCCCATTCCATGCCCAATAAGCATGGGACACCTTTGCCCGATAGTGCTGTGGCCCATAGGTAAAGGTAAAGGGGCCCCTGGACATTAGGTCCAGTCGTGGCTGGCTCTGGGGTTGCAGCGCTCATCTCGCTATATTGGCTGAGGGAGCCGGCGTACAGCTTCGGGTCATGTGGCCAGCATGACTAAGCTGCTTCTGGCAAACCAGAGCAGTGCACGGAAACGCCGTTTACCTTCCTGCCGGAGCGGTACCTATTTATCTACTTGCACTTTGTTTTTTTGTTTTTTTAAATGATATTTATTAAAGTTACAAAAAATAGAAGAAATACAAAATACAGAAAAAAGAGTAAATTTTTTTAAAATATAACAAAAAAGTAAAGGATAAAAAAGAAACATACAAAATAAAACAGTTAAAAAGACATTAATTTTCCAAACCTATCTTCTCTAGACTTATTTCCCCGGACCTCCTCATACCTCCCTTTTTTGTATTCCAGTTCAGTTTGTTAGTTCAGCAAATCCTTACCATTAAACTTTTGCCCAATTGTAAGCCTTTTTTCATATCTCTTAAAGCATTACAGCTAAAAAGCTCTTAGTTTCTATCCAACATCCTTCTAAGATTCCTTAATTTTACAATATTTCTGTAAATAGTCTTTAAATTTCTTCCAGTCTTCTTTCACCGACTCTTCTCCCTGGTCTCGGACTCTGCCAGTCATTTCCGCCAGTTCTATCTACTTGCACTTTGACGTGCTTTCGAACTGCTAGGTTGGCAGGAGCAGGGACCGAGCAACGGAAGCTCACCCTGTCACGGGGATTTAACCGTCGACCTTCTGATCGGCAAGTCCTAGGCTCTGTGGTCCCTCAGCTGTGGCCCATAGATTGCAGCAAAATACTGGGCAAGATTATGCCCATTATTTTTTCTGTGTGATGGGCTCATGGAAAAAGCTGTTGCATGAGCCCTTGCTGAAAAAGGGAGGGGAAAGCCTATATAAGGCTGCTTCCCCTGCAGCTCACAGCCATTTTGCTTTGAGACTTCCTGCCCACTTGCCCTCGGGTTAGAGCCTTCATTGAGCAATTTTGGGTTGCTGGTTCACAAGGCCAGAAACACTAATGCTTGGTTGGGTTTTCTTCAGCTTTCCCTCAAAGAAATCATGGCTTTCCTTTGTTAGGCAGAAAAACATTGTTTGTATGAGGGCAGAAATTGCCTTGGGCAGGATCAGCATAGTATAGGAGGGCCCCCATAAGGGGCCTGAGGGGAGGACTGACCACGGCAAACCCAAGTATGGGTTCGGTACCTGCTTGGTTGGACTCTGCACCCTGGTCCCCCAGCAGATACATTCCATCAACATGGGGCTTGTGGAATGATGAACTGATCCTGGGACCCAATGCCATGCCAACCTTTGATCTGCCTGCTAAGATTTGGCCTGATTTTATCCCATCACCTTTGTACAGTCTGGTTATTTTGCTGTTTTCATGGGTCACATAATGTGCCTGCCTGGGCAACAGGACGTCCTCTCCTCTCTTCCTCTTTGCAGCCCCCTTTATGCACCCAATAATCTTCTCCATTTTGCTTATGGAAAAAGCATTGCAAAATACATATAAATCCGTAATCTGACTCAGAACTGTGTTCCGATCTGCAAACGTGTTCATGACATTGTACTGGGACAGTCTGCTGCAAAAAAATGGACCAAACAAATTATCTCTCCCCCAGATCAATTCAATAATACACATAAATGTCGATAATCTACTCATAATAATAAAATCAGCACAGCTTGTCTTAAAAAATCACTGCTGTTCCACTACAAAAGGCTACTAGCTGGAAACTGGATTCTTCTTATATAAGCAAGAAAAATATCTTCAAACAACCCAATGCATATGTCAAAACTGCTTTTGGCTTATGCTTTTGTTTCAGAAGACTAATGTAGCAACTGGGGATGCAAATTTTGAAATTTGGTTGTGCCCCAAAGATAAAAACTGGTGTAGAGTATCAACACAGAAGGAAACTTGGGAGAAAGTCATTATGGAAACAACAAAATTTAGATGTGTGGAAAAGGACCAGCATGAAAGAATGATTTTATGAGAATATTACTGCTTTGATATTGGCTAAGTATGCAAAAGGCATCCATTACATGCTGGTTGAATGGTTTTAGAACAAACATCTGGTTCAAACAAATCTTCCACTTTCAGTTTGATATCAACTCACATCATTAAATAGGGGACAGGTTTTTCCCTCCTAACTCCAAATGTCCTTATTAGTTTTTATTTCATTATCTCAGAGCAATTTTTCTTCAAACAGCTTTGGATAGCTAGCTACATGGGCAAATTAGATGCAAAGAGAACCGTTTGGAAGGTTACAAACAAGTAATAACAGAATTTCCCTGGAAATTTCAGCAACAGGCAAATTAAGTTTTACATCTTCAGAACTGTTCTTGCTTCTGTGGGGGAGACTCCCTGGAACAGAGAGAGTCAAAGCATCCTGCCTATGGCAGTTCCTTTCCATTTCTACCTCAGGCAAGAGCAACCATTAGGCACAGTGAGGAAACAACCCCAGGCAGATGATGGGGGTGTTTGTGTGCAATGAAAGGAAAGCAACTAGTTGACTGTTTAATATTTGTTGTTTTCACATTTTTTAATAAACTGAATAGAAGACTTATAAGGCAGAACTCGAATAATGTTATATTTATTAAAATATAGTAAGTTGGAGGAACCGCAAACCAACATTCAAAACCCAACATTTAAAACCCAATTTACCAATTTTCAAGAAGTACAGGCAGGTGAGGATATATCTAATTCCAGCAAGGAATCATCCCTCAAACCCTCTGGGCATGCGTTGCAGCCACAGGCTGTGGTTACCTAGCAAAGGATGGGGAGGCATTAACTGCCTCCTTGTAGGAGAGCCTTGGGTACACATACAACACACACACATGGGCCCTGCTTTTGTATATTCAAGTAACATGCTCATGACAGATCTAAAGGTCACCCCAAGTCCTCCCCTCCCCCAGCATTAAGCACTGGCCGATCTCTGAATGCTACCCTCAACCCAAGAATGCCTCCATTTTCCAACTATTTTCTTGCCCATAACTCAATGTGCCCACAGACTACAAAACCATGCCATTCTCAGAGTGTTGAACAAATTAGTCACAGCAGTGTAAAGTAAGTGAAAATCAGGGTGATTCCAGAACCAATGAAGGAGTCCCCTCCCCCCAAAACAAAATCCTACTCAGCTCCTTCAATGGTTGGTTGGCCAAAGCCCACACTGCATACAGGGAGGGAATATGCTTCAAACCCGCAAAGGGGAATAGTTGGGGGAGGAGCCAGTTTATAAACCCCCCCTATTTCTCTGTTGGCTGTTCAGCCCCACATGACCATCCTCACCCCTTCCCTCCAGGAGCAACATAATTTCCCGAGTCATCTTTTAAAAATGGATGGGGTGAGGGCATCCCCACACTATCCCCATCACAAAGAAAGGAGACGCAAATCACGTTGCATCTCGTTCTTTATCACAATGATAGCCATGGGTTCTGCTGCTGGCTGTCGCTGCAGGGACAGTGACAAAAGCATATTGTTATTATTAAAAACAATCTGTTTATTAGTAGGAGTGACAGCAGTAACACTTGTTGGAGCAGTGGTGCTTACTTGACCTCCCAACACCACCATCGCTGCAGGTGAGATGGGATAAGATGGATCAGCATGGTGCAGATGCACTGGTGGAGGCAATATGACTGCATTGCTGCTACCAATGTATCTGTGCTGCACTGACCTCACCACTGCCTCTCCCCTGCTCCCTGCTAGTAAGTCACAGACATGGTAGTTTGCAAAATGTGCAGCAACATTGGCAGTATTTAAAGGTTTCTCTCACCCTCCCTCTCAAAAGATCCCATGGCAGCCAGCAACGAAGCTGTAAATGAACACAAAAATAAAATAAACACATTTAAAAAACACTTAACAACACGGAAAACACCCCAAAACCTCTAAAAGGATTTAGAATAGTATTGTTTCTTAAGTAAAGGACCATAACTCTGGAAGGAACTTGCCATTCCTGGGCTACTGAGTGTCAAGTTCAGTGGAGAACATAGGGAGAAAGGGGGGATATCATTGGCTTTTTGTATTCCGTTCCTCATGGGAAAGGTCTACATGATGCTTCTCTGATGGTAGATCAGTAGCCTAGGAGCCAGAACGCCAGAGAAAGAACTTTTTTGTGGCTAGACAGACTGCTACAAATCTGCAGTGACGGCACGGTTAAAAACCAAACAAAAAAAAAACCTCCTTTAAAACAAAAAGCAGACCAGAGTTTCCATCTCTCTTTCTCCTCAGTTCCAGATAACTGCCTAAGACCAACTTACGGGCTTGTGTAAAAGATGGGTTGCGCCCCCTCCTCTCAAAGTAGCAAGAGTTTCAAAGCTGCCTTTTGAAGTTCAGGCTCTCTGAAAGGAGAGTCTTTCGGGGGAGTTTAAAGAAACAAAAAATGAAGGTTTTCAGAAGCAACAATTATGTTGCTGTTGTTGTTTTTTAAGGATGGGGGGAAACAGGCAGCAGACATAAGTAATGTTGCCATTCAAAGAATCTCCTGACATATCTTTCTGCTGTGTTGCTCCATACACTCCACTGCATCTCTCTTCACCAGGGGACAGGTCCTATTTCTGGTTCCTGTCCTTCATAAACCACTGCCTTCATTTCTGCCTGCTTGTTAAAAGTTTTGTTATTGTGAGTTGCTAGAGCCATCCTCTCCACACCTCGATTCAGCTCCCTCTGCACAGTTTCTAGAAGTTAAGAGTGCATGACTACTCAGTAGTAAGCTCCAGTGTTTGAAGACGCTTATTCCCCAGTAATTATTTTGAGAACTGCTGCCTAAATCTCAGAGGAAGCAGGTGGGGTGCTTTCCATATCTAGTGTAGGGATAGAAGAGGATTTCGTTCAGTCCACATTTTTAAGCGAAGTGACCTAATTTGTATTCCCAGACAAATACACAGATCTGAATGTAATTATCCTTCAAATTTCACACTTCTCTCCAAATTTTGTGATACAGTTCTTAGTTCAAAAAAAATGTACTAGAATGCATTTAATGTTCAGGATAGTATATAGAAATGTGCACAGTGAGATAAAATACGCATTTAAACACAATTTTTGTACAAATTTTTAAAGAAAAGAAACACCACATATTTGAGCAGAAATGGGAGGGGAAAGACCTTTGAATGAATGCATGAGTAATTGACATGGATCAGAGATAATTGATCTATCCATCCCAAATATGGTGCCCATGTGAGTAAATGCACATGAATGCACATGAAAGCCTCTGATGCCATTTCATGCACTATTTTGAACTGTTGATAATCAATTATAGAACTGCCGCTATCCCCCCACCCAAGAGTGTCTCTTGCCTGAAGAAGAAATATATTTAGGACTTTTAAAAGAGTGCAGGGCTGTATTTTGTAGGCTAAATGGATGTGCCACACTTCACATGGAATAGAGACTTCAGAATTATGTAATAGGGAGAGGCTTTAGGCAAGTAATCATTTGGGTGAATATAACTTGCTGCAGCTTCTGAACCAACCTCAAGGGTAGCACCATGCACTGCCCACTAAAATTAGTATATCCGTGAGCTCACCAATGGCTGAACGATTATAGCCAAGCCACTGTCAATATAAAGTGATTGAAACAAAAACAGAAAACCTAACATTTTTCAGATCAATGTAAAGACTATCTAATTTCACAAAATATGCTTCCTTACAAATGAAACTCCATGCACCCATATTTGTCCTTGGTTTTAAACCCTTTGCCCCATCCTGTGGACCTGATCAAAATCAGGACCTTTGTTCTAATAAATTCTCAATCCAGTAATTTCCCCCCTGCCAGTGAGGTCACCCACTCTATTCATCTCTCTTCCCCCACCCCGGATAATCATACAGGCACACATGTCAATGTGAGGATAGAATGGAAAGGCTAAACCATGCATTCTGCCTTAAACTCCATGGGTGAAACCTGGAACGTAGATGTCATAAATAAATATTCAAGTATGACTGCAGTTTCTTCTTTCAGTTCCGTTTACTTCAGCAGGGTTAACAGTGTTTAAACTGAAACATTTTAGCTTTTGTATTCTGGATCAGATAGTGCATGCCCAATGGTACTCCCACGGAAGAATGTCAAGGGCAATTACTCTAAAATTGCATTCGCAAAAATTAGCAACACCTTTTCAAAATGCAAATGAATTTAATTAAGTTTATTGAACAGAGCAGAAAATCTAGTTAATCAGAACTAAAGTGCAGCTCCTTTATCACTTTGCTTGCTGTCACTATGATCGTTGTCTATCAAAATGTGTCTCATCCTTTATGTAGCATGTGGCTTTCCAGATGTGGTTGGCATCCAGGGCTTCTAATAAGCGGGAACTTGCTGGAACTCAGTTCTGGCATCTCTCAGGTGGGCACTATTGTCATTATAAGAGAACAAGGGAGGTATTTGTAGTGAGTTTTGGCACCTCTTTTTCTGGATATATAGCACTGTTGGCATCCACATACTAGAGAGCCAGTGTGGTGTAGTGGTTAAGAGCCGTAGTCTTGCAATCTGGGGAACTGGGTTCGCATCTCCGCTCCTCCACATGCAGCTGCTGGGTGACATTGGACCAGTCACACTTTTTTGAAGTCTCTTAGCCCCACGCACCTCACAGAGTGTTTGTTGTGGGGGAGGAAGAGAAAGGAGAATCTTAGCCGCTTTGAGACTCCTTAGGGTAGTGATAAAGTGGGATATCAAATCCAAACTCTTTCAAGTAGCAAGAAAGTAACAGTCATGTTGGACATAGTCTCATGGTTGGAAGCTCCGGGCCATCTGCTTGTATCCTGAAAAAAGGAAGGAGAAGCAATATCTGACCTAGTGGAGACAAGACTGTCTTTCCTGGTTTAAACATGTCCTCTTTAAAGTCCTAGCTTCCCTGCAGAGAAGGACTGTCACAGTTCTTTCTTTCTCTCCCCCTGCCTCTGTTCCTGCCAAAGAAAGAGGAAGGAGATGTAACCACGGGCTGGGATGTCAGCTTGTGCAATTTATCATACAAATCCCTATGGAAAACTAAACAAAGAGCATCTGTAGGCTTGTATATCAGTGTTCCATCATGGAACTGACATTGCAGATGTCAGCTGGATTTGGGTGATGTATATGGTCATTGGCCAAAGAAGGATGGCATTCGAACATCCTCCATCAGCGAACAACGTCTGCTGTAGAGTGCTGCTGGATCTAATAACTAGCTGTGTTGCAGCTTTTTGGTGCAGCCTTAGATGAATTGCTCAACCCTGCACCTCAGCTCCATATTTATTAAGGTAGACAACATTTTTGTCCATGCTGGTTCAGTTTGTTTGTTTGTTTTATATAAAGGATTGGTTTATATTATTGCTCTGTGCTCCATGCTTCAGATGCTGTTTTAATGTGGCATCTTAACCAACACTAGTAATATGGAATGGATGAGTTTCTCTAAGCTCTATTTGAAGCAGGCATACCTAAAATGTGACAATTTGGGATTAAGATTGGAGCTGAGTTAACTTGTTTTAAGTTTCTGCTCATTCCGAGCTACAGGTCTCACTGTGCACTAGGAATACAATTGTGATATAGAATTACTTTCTCAACACTGGGTCACTGCAACTTTCCTGAATGCTACAGAAGTAAATCCACACAGCCCTGACTTTGCTGCCCTCTGCACTGACTAGGCAAACTGCCACATTACCAGGTTTAAGAAGGGAACTCCATGATTCTACAACACACCAGGCACTACTGCTTAACTCTGTCATTAAAACATGCAGGGCCTCAACCTGATCAACTTTTGCTAACTCCATCATTCCTTCAGTAGATGCTGAACTGGGCAAATTTGATGCTACTTGCTTCACAAACAACATGAAAAAATGTAACTAAAATTTTTATACCAAGCATATGGCTTTCTCCCATCCTAGTGCTTTTAGAATGGCTGGGACTATATTTTAAAAGCACTAATTAATTCAGATGAGGAAGTAAGAAAATGAAGCTCCCCTTTTGTCACAATCAGGGCACAAGGGGGTTGTTTAAGTTAGTGGGATTTGCTGCAATATAGAGAAGACGATTATACTCATGAGACCTCATTTAAAAATTCCATGACTTCACTGTATATATTGCATCCATCTAACCTGAGATCCTTTTTGTCCTCTAACAGTTTTATTGCTTTTGCAATGGTAGCAGTTTCAGTGCATTTTAGGACATTCCATAGATCTGTTACATTATACAACTTATGACCATATTCTTAGTGGATCATAATTCAAAGCAGTCATATATCGTTATAGGAAAGGAATAGCCACAGGATTAGTTTTCAACCCAGTTTCAAAATTTTGAAAAAGTGCATTCTCAGATGTGAATTCAGTTTTGTCTTGAACCTAGGACTGGACAGATGAGTCTATATCTGGTCTGTGCCAATTCAGAAGTCTGTTGCATCCAATTCCATTTGTTAATTAAAACAAGCATCTGTACAAAAGCTTCATATTTAAAGTTGTATTCTATCACCAAGTACAACTTTTTATACATGCATAAAATACAATTATGCATTTCTAAACACCTTTTATCCTAAAATAAACATTTTTAAGTCAGCTTGTTAATTTTTGGAGCTGTGAACTAAGTTGCAAAATTTGGAGAAGCGTGAAACCTGAAAAATAATTATGTTCTGATCCATGTTTAAGGCAAGGAGGTGTGAGTTAGGTGTGAGTTAAAAATGTCCTCCCATCTCTACTTACAGCCTAGTATAACAAACAAAGGAAGGATAGGCTGCTGTTAGAAGGACATATTGCCCTTGAAACCTGAAAGAAACAGGAAGAGGTAATTCACTGGTGAATTCTTGGAAACACAGATAGTTGTGTTATGTCTAGCTGTACTGCCTACATTGCTGGCAGCAGCTCTCTAGGGCAGACTGGACAAATGTTGTCCCCATCTTTGAAGCGTGGGGGGAGAAAACCCAGGAAACTACTGACTGGTCAGGAATAACTTTCTGGTGGTAAGAGCTGTTTGCCAGTGGAATGGACTTCCTTGGAGCCTTAATAGGAAAGGTTGAAGGAGTTGGGCATATCTAGCCTGGAAAAAAGGAGAGTTAGAGGAGATATGAAAGCCATCTTCAATTATCTAAAGGGCTGTGACATTGAAAACAGTGTAAGCATGTTTTCTCCTGCTCCAGAGGGTAGGACACTGAACCAATGACTTCAAGTTACAGGAAAGGAGATTTTGAGTAAACATCAGGAAGAACTTTCTAGTGGTAGGAGCTGTTTGACAGCAGAACAGACTCCCTCAGAAGGTGGTGGACTCTCCTTCCTTAGAGGCTTTTAAGCAGAGGTTGGACAGCCATCTGTCATGGATGCTTTGTTGAGAATCCTGCGTTGCAATTTCAACTCAATAGTTATATGAGTCTATGATTCTATATGTGAAGCCTGTGATACCACCAACCTGGACTCAGTGAAACATGCCTACTGCCACTGCCGTTGTGACCAATGAGCAGAAGAGAACAAGCTGAATCAAATTAATGATGGTGTTGACTGATATGCAGCAAAATAATCTGGTACATCCAGAATATTAGGCTTAAAACAATCAAGAATACATGTCACTTTGGTAGGCCATGCTTTAGAGGAGAAGATATAGATGGATGGATGGATAGATGAATAATGATGATGATATAGATGATAGATAGATGATGGTGGATGGATAGATAGATGGTAGATAATAGATAAGTAGATAGATCAATAGATCGATAGATATAGATATTTCAGCCACACCCAACATAGTTACACATGCACGTCACAAGCAAAATATTCTGATACACCAGCTGCATGAGAAAATTAGACAGATAATCTAATACGAATATATACTAGTTACAGATGTTCTGTGAGTGATTGCTTAGATTTCAGCTGTGACTGGGGAATTCACGTGACAAATGTCAGGAGCTATTGGCAGCTGTTTGAATGCAGAACAATCATGCAATTTCTATAGAACTGCATACCCAGAGGCATGTGGTGGGTGTCATCATGGTTTCCAGCCAGCTGCAGCCAGCCAGACACTACCCTCAATCAGTGGGTCCATTGCTTGTAGAGTGAAAGCATTGTGCACTGTTCTGCCAGACACAGTGAGGAGAGGCACACATCCACATAAACAAAAAAAAGGGAATTCAGGATGAAAAAAGTGGAGAAATTGAGAGAAAAATCAGAGGGGGTGGAGGGAAGAATAACCAAGATGGAAAAGCAGATATGTTGTGGTGAAGAAAGATGAGGAAGGAAGAGGGAACAGAGCGAGTTGTTTAGAAAGACAACTGCTGCTGCAAAGAGAAAAGAGACTGTGCTATGGGATGCAGAGAGAGAAAAATTAAAGGGGCTTAACAGAGAAGGGGTTAAAAAATCTGAGTTAAAGCTTCAATAATTGGGTTGTATCCAACACTAGTCTTATTCAGAGCTGACACATTGAAATTAATGGACATAACTAACATAGGTCCATACATTTCAGCTTCAATGGGTTTCAGTATACAGTGGTACCTTGGAAGTCAAACGAAATACATTCTGGAAGTCCGTTTGACTTCCAAAATGTGCAGAAACCAAGGTGCGGCTTCCAATATGCTGCAGGAAGCTCCTGCAGCCAATTGGAAGCCGCAGAAGCCCCATTGGACATTCGGCTTCCAAAGAACGTTCACAAACTGGAACACTCACTTCCGGGTTTGCGGCATTTGGGAGCCCACATGGACTAGTACCAAGGTGTTTGACAACCAAGGTATGACTATATCTTAGTTAAGGTATACCGTACAACTCATTTAATCACCATAGAGCTAATGCAGTGATGTGAAACTCTCGAGTCAATAAAAAGGTGAAAGACTGATTTCAGCTCAGCACCCTCGTTCTGTAAACATGCAGATTAAAAAAATACACATCCGAGTGCCATTTAAAAATTAATTTGATATACATAATCTCTTGAAGATAGAGTTTAGAAATACAAGAATAGACACAGAAGATGCAAGACCAAGAATTCATGCTGAATATTTATGCAAGGCATTTTTGAAGCTGAAATAGCATCCTTTGGCACTTACCTACTTTAACATGCAAATAAAATGAAGATTGTCTTTTTGAAGGCATTCTCTCTGAAAGGCTTTGCTCGCAAATCATATTTATAGGAGAATAATTGTATAAAACAACTCTGAATGTGACAGGTGGCCATCATGTTCTGGGCATGATTGCCACATTTTGTTATACTGTAGAAGATGTCTTTTCACACTTCATTAATGCTAACATGTTATCACATCACAGCCAGCTTTTTGGTACATTTAATTTATCTATTATTTCTCGTGTCTTGTTAACCATAGATTGTGATGAAACAATAGCTTTAGTTATTGTCAATAAATAAATTTTTGCTAGGAAAGACCTAGAAATATTCCATTCCCAAATTGATTTTGAAGGTATGTTTTGATTTTTAATCCCAAGGTTCACATTCTAATGATTTGTTTTTTAATTATATTTGTATCTCAAATATTTGTGGAGTAGATCCTTAACATGTGAATATGAATCAAAACAAGTCAATTTTGCCCTAACGAGTAACTTTGACTATGTACAGGCCCGTTCTATTAATACCAGTAAACTCAGGTTAAGAATTATCTCTTGGGAAATTATTCTTTCATTAATTGAAAGAAGAACCAATATTATTTGTATTTCAGAGCTAGCTAATCCTGTTAATATATTCACAAACTTCAGAAGTATTTGTCTGTCTTTGTAGGCTATGCAATCATCTTTGTTATTGTTATTATTATTTTAAACTCTAACCTTCACACCACATTTCAAGCAATATATAGAATCTCTTGACACTAGAAAGATTGGTAAAGGAGATGTGATTGTTCATCAAATCTGTTAATTAGCACATTCCCCAATGCTCCGAGTTTTCAAGTCCTTAATACTACTTAAGAAATATCAGGTTTACATTTATGGAACACTCTTCACAACCTTTCCTCCTTTCCACAATGACTAAGACACTTGGTACTGAATGTCAAAACCACTCAGCAACTGATGGGGGATGTTGATGCCTATGGGTCAAAATGTCTTATCCTCTGACCATCCTGCAAGAAGTAAAAGATTCTTTGCTAACCTCCAGGGGCAACCTAGATTTATCTAAAATGAGTTCTGTCAAGTTTATTCCACATTTTATCTCCAAGTAAAGCATGTACTTTCTGCACAGAACGTTTTGGTTTTGTTTGAAACCCACCTTTCTATTGCTTATTTTCTAATTAAATGCAGTTCACAGGACATATGGTTTAAGAATCTAATCCAATGAGTGCTTCACTATATTTTTTTTAAGCACCTGGTGAATTCATGGGGATCTGAAGTTAAGAGCAAGAATTTCCCAGCTCTTAGGTCATGTTAGTCACTGCTGCTCCATGTGTGCCTGTGATGTATTGCTAAATTAGTGCCAAGAATTCAGATGGGGCAAAAGAGACATTGGGAGGCAGAGGAGAGACTTGCTGGCAACTGACCGGTTTATACAAAAGGATACAACAACAGCACCAATCTGCTAGTCAGTCTCCAAAGGAATTCTGGTGGGAGGGAAATAAAAAGAAAGAAAGATTGGAAACCACTTCATCACACTGAAGTTATTTCGAACAAAAGAAGTATTTAACAGTGGAAGAGTCCCACTGCACACAATTGCACACTGCCTCATGCCTGATATTTTTAAATAAATTCCCATTGAAACAGGATGATAAGAGAAGGATAATTACATAGGGCCTTAATTACATAGCATACATTGTGGAGATAAACAGCATTTGCTCACTTTCAAAAGAAAATAATCATAATTACTGTATAGCCTTCAGAATACTTAATTGCCTTTGAGTAATTATCCTTCCCCCCCCTTTATATTATGTTCAATTTGGTTTGTGCAATAATTAAAAGAGTACACTACAAAGTAAAGTTGATGGTTGTGAAGGTTTTTTTAATTAAAAAAAAAACCTTCCTAAATTTTGGAATTGTGTTTGACTTTGTTGACATATTTCTAACATTAAGTTGAACCATTTCTCAGTTCTGACGCACAGATTTAAGTGAGACTTTGCTGCTTCCTTTGATATCTGGGGAACACATCTTGAATGTTCAGTACAGTGAACTGATTTAGTAAATGAATACATTACTTAGAGTTTGGGTGGTGTAGTGTTTAGAGCATCACACAGGGACTGGAGAGATTTGGGCCCAAATACTCCCCCAGCCATGAAGCTCATGACATGACCCTGGAGCAGTCACTATCTCTCAGCATGAACTACCTCATTGGGTTAGCTCTAGTAATAGCTTCCCTACCTCCCAGGGCAGAAAACATCTGTGGGGACTTGATTGCAATTGTTACTGTGGCAGAGACAACTGGTTACAGCATCTGTTCCCTGAATAGCCCTGATGTGCCTGCCCTCATCCAGTTGCTATTTAGTAAAGGAAAAAATAAAAACAAATGCAAGGTCCTAGTTGGTCCATGGATGCACTTGTGTTTTGTTGTGTTTTGCATACTTCAAGTTGCAAAATTCATGAGATTGTCTAAAAAGAATGTTCTGAGGCATTTCAGCCATAGCTGGCTCATATATTGCTCCTTCAAGGTTGGTACAGAAATGAGCAGTAGAAACAAAAAGAAAATATGCATGTAATTATAGTGTAATGAAATTGTTGTCAAAATAACCCATTGCAGCATATAAAGTAAAGTAAATATGCATATTACTAACAGGTGTGTCTTGTTAGAGATTGGGTGGAGGAAAGCTGTGCCAGAAATTCCCAGCAGAAAGTTGTAAGCTAGCAATGGATTGAAAAGAAACTGATTAGAAGACGGATCAGATACTGGTATTGGGATTTGGACTCTAGTTGTATGCAGTGGTTTTTGTTTTTGTTTTTTCCTTTAAAAAAAATGTTGAGGGATACTCTCATTTTCGTACTCATATTGAAATTCTGCCCCTCAATGAGGCCAAATTTAGATTCACAAAATGTTTAGGGATATGCATATCCCTGCACACCCCCAGCAAAAAGCACTGTTTGTATGGGTTCAGATATTGCTTAGCCATGAGGCAGGCGGTACATGGCTATCAATCCTCATTTTCTTGAAACTGAATAACTCCATGCTTGATCAAATCTTAGATTGTACCTCCATGGGAGTCAGCAGCTGGGGCTGTCTGACATAAGCAGCCAAATGAGAGAAAGCCCTTCTTTATTATCTAATGGCTATGAGACAATTGTATAAAATTGTGCTATTTTGTTTACTGGCCTTGCTATCTGCCTCGGTGATGTAAAGCAGACAGCCAACAGATTATGATTTGTGTGAGGTCCAGTTGATAACATCCTTCTCCTCCTTTAGTCCTAGCTACCACCACTGACCCCAAGAATGTCAGCAGTTGAGACCACGTGACTCCAGATTATTTTTTCCATTGCCTTGATGAATCTTACCATATCTACCTGGATTCTTTTTCATAGTTTTCTAACAATTGTGGATCTTTCTTATTTAAAAATAGATTGTCATATTTATTAAAAGTTCTGATTTGTAAAGTTCTGAGGGCCTCACCATTCAAAGTCAAGGTGCAAATATTCTAAATAAATAAAATGTACTCAGTTCATTGCTTGAGATGGTTCACATCACAGGTTTAATGCTATAAAAGAAAAAAGTTTTGATCAATAGAAATGTTTTAATTTGCTCACTACTTGCGATCCTAAGCACCTGGAGACAGTTGGTTTTTGAAGAATTCCCAAAAGATGGCAGAGGGATTTAGGCATGCATGCATGAAAACAAAGGTCTTTGCAAATTCTAGTAAAAGCTGAACTGTTTCATATCTTACAAGTAATTTGAGGATGCCCACTTCTTTATGATTAGATAGGTGGATGGATAAACTCTTCATTAATACAGTGGCATGGGCAAAATTAACTTACGTCTAGTTTTAGTAGTTTTAGCAGACTGATATAAATGCAAAAGAGGTTCTACTAACTTTACAGTTATTGTTTAAATTTCATACCATATAATTTACCACTCATATTTTAACTTGTGAGCCTCATCCCATTGACTCCAAGTACTTTCTTTGATGCTACTGCAATTATACATATATATGTATGTTCTGGCATTTTGATACTCACACAATGAAGTCCTCCTAACACATTCTTTATCAGAGAGAATGTCTATTGAGTTAAGAATAAGAATTAATAGGTTTAAAATTAGTACAGCAACATCAGATTTCATATGGCATTTCTTTTTAGCTCTATAGGGAAGCAGAGATTTAGATTAAGTATCAGGAAAAACTTCCATAAGAATAAGTTGTCTAGGTAAGTTGTCAAATCTTCTTGGAGAAGTTTTTTGGGGGGCAAGAAATCCTACTTTATCTTGATGGATTGAATTAAATGGCTTGAATTTTTACAGTGAATGGAACACATAATGTGAGGCAAATTTCCCATCTTTTTCTTCGGAGGGGGCACCTTGTGTAAGCTCTGCTCCACTCATGGAGAGCACCTCTGCCTGATTTGGAGTGGCTCCCTCTTCCTGCTACATCTTCCATCAACCAGTGTACCCTATTCAAGAGGCTTCCAATCCTCCAGACTAGTTCTTTGCTGAACACTTCTCCCTGATGAGGGTTGGGGGACACAATAAAAAATATCAAAGGGAAGGATACAGGGTTCCCCCCCTCCCGTTTACCTTGCTTTTTAAGTGCCTTTTATTTTTCATTCTACAAATCATCTCGTCTAGTAGTCTGCATTCTACAGCCTCTCCAGTTGCCTGTGTTTCAATTAAGGCCCATGG
Source organism: Podarcis pityusensis (assembly GCF_964106645.2). Classification (NCBI taxonomy): domain Eukaryota; kingdom Metazoa; phylum Chordata; class Lepidosauria; order Squamata; family Lacertidae; genus Podarcis; species Podarcis pityusensis. The sequence goes on from NC_138027.1 coordinate 39,757,833, forward strand.
CAAACCCATAAGGCAATGCCTCTCCTGGGACTTTTCCAGACCAGGAAGCACAGGCTCTGTGATGATTGGTTGTAAAGCGCCACACTTAAAAAGCAAGGCTTTTTCCAAAGAAGACATGCCTGCAAAGATAAGATGCCAGGAGTGACATGAAAGCCAGCTTAATCCTCTCTCCTCCTCTTCCTCCTCCTGAAAACTGAAAAGAGGGGGAGAATGACAAGAAACAGCCATCCTCACCCATGCAGAGCAATGAGGCATCACTTGGCAGCGGCAACTTCTCCCTCTCCTGGTTCAAAGCCATTGAGCCAAGAGACAATGTCTAATGAGAACAACTGGCAGAGACCAAAGTTACAGTGCATGCTACAACCTGATGCATCTCTCTGATGTCAGCTGTCTGCCTCAGCCCAATCTCCATCCCTTCCTCACTCTCAGCAACAGCTTTGAAAGTGAAAGTGGTGTGTTTGTGTGTGTCAGCGCACACACACACACACACACACACACACACACACCTTCCACTGTAGAACTCCCTGCACCCCCCACTGCCTTCTGGTTGGAATTGAATTCCATTGCGAGTGACCCAATCACTCCCCAACGGATCTAGTCCCTGCCAAAAGATGTGTGGCAACACAGATCGCAGCCTCAAGGCTATATTGCGTAGACAGTGATTTGCATGTTCTCACATGTCACCTACCTTCAGTCAAACCAGGACATGCTCTGCTGCTCCCTACACCCAAGTGCTGACAGCATATTGTCCTCTAGGTTATATAATGTATATGCAACAAGAGAAAAAATTACAATCCTGGTGACAGAAGGTTGTGCTTGCTTATTGCCTCCACACATATCTTATTGAAAATAGTGTGGAAGGAAGAATCTGTGGTCCCAATGAGATTTCTTGGAATATCCAATACCCAAACATGTAAGAAGACAAGAATGTAAGAAGGACCCTGCAGGATTAGACCAAAGGCCCATCTAGTCTAGGATCCTGTTCATGTAGTAGTCAACTTGATGCCATTGGAAGCTCATGAGCAGGACCTGAGTTCTGAATCACTCTTCCCACTAGAGGAAGTACATAGTCAACATGGCTAGTGGTGACTGAAAGTGTTTTTCTCCATGAATTTGGCTAGACCCTTGTTAAACCCATCTAAGTTGGTGGCCATCACCAAATCTTTTGGAAGTGAATTTTAGTCCTTAAGGGTATGTCCTGGAGGAAAGGTAAACTGGAGATAAATTATTAATTTTAAGATGATAGAAAATTGGTGTTATAGATGTAAATCATAAGTTCTCTGGGGGTTAATAGAACACAAAATATCTGCATTGACATTTAAACTAAGTTAGGGCCACCCTTCTAGATATGAAGCCAAAGTGGAAATTATTTCATCAGCTAGTTCCCCTTGAAGATTAAATAAACTCTTTTGATATCTGCAAAATAAATATTAGTAATAGAGGGATCAATGAGCCAGACCCCTTTGCAAGGCAGCACAAATATAAATGAAAGTCAAAATCTGAATTTGCAGTTATCTCATCAGGAGAGGAGTCACAGATGGGCTACCGGCAAATCAATTATAGATGTGAGGTCCGTGATCCAAAGGTTTTGCTCTAGCATGATGAATCTTCAAGGTATGATAGGTGATAACGATGAAGGAAAGATAAACTGAAGAGATAAACTGAAAGAAGCCAATAATATGGTGGTTCACATTTTTATCATTTTTGAAGAAGTAATGGAGTTTGCCCTCATAATATTCCAAACCAAATTAGTCTTGTAAAACTTTTACTTTTTAACCCACTGCAAATTTTGTTGAGGAGTAAAGTGTGTAATCTATTTAGACTACAGAAAAATCAAATTGAAGCATGCCTTGACATTTTGCGTGTTCAGAAATCTCTAAATAATTATTCTGTCAAATTCGTTTATGTAACCTCTACATTTTATTTTTTTCTGATGTGTATCAAGACAAATGAATGTCTCTTGATTCAATTAGGCCATGTCTAATACGCAGAAGCACTTACCACCTTCCAGAGTAAGATACATGTTTTCAGTAACTTTGGATTATTTCGAATACTAATTATAACCTATATTTTTCATAAACACAATGGGCAAAATTTGAATAGTGAGTCTATGCAAGGACTTCTGCTAGTTCAATAGGGCTTCCTTCTCCACTTGAATGCCCCAAAATTGACTTTTGTAGGGTGGTCAGGAGAATGCCCAGAACAGTGTACAGGGGAAGGACAAAAGCTTACACTGATGGAACAATTTCCATTGCACTATGCTGAATTCCTCCCTGTGTGTTAGGACTAGAGTGTCCAGAGGGCAGTTGTGGCTTGCCCAGTAGGGCAGAGCTGCAGCCATAGCCTCCCTCTGTTGAAGCCCTGTGCCATGCTTTCTCTTGGCACCTTTTTTCTTGAGCTCCGTGCCTTCACCACTCATTTTTATCTCAGATTCTTGCTTTTCAGGACGTTGCCTGCTTTGTCCCACTTCAGTCAGCTAGCCTCCACAGCATTTCTCTCTGACTCCTCCATGGCATGCAGCTCCTCTTGGATTTAAATAGTGAGGTTTCTTCAAAGCTTGCTGTCTGATTAGTGCCTTCATTCCTCAGTTCCACATGCCCTCTGTTCTTTTGATGATAGTCAAAGCTGCAGGACCAGAATTCTCACAGGCCTCACACATACCCAAATCTGCTCTGGAGTATCTCCCAAATCACTGGAGCTGCTTTGTGGAGGTTGCATGAGGAGGAAGGAGGGAAGGGGAAGTTCCTCTTCACAAGTGAACTCTGCTCCATGTGTGGACATACACCATTGGCTTTCATCTTACACCTTATTGCCCCCCAACCCTTACTTCAGGTTATTCACTTAGTCCACTGCATACTATGTATTAGGACTTTATCCCAAGTGAACTGCAGCTTTCCCCCGATTGAAGTGCAGAGTGTTTGAGGACTGAGACATTCGCAGGGAAACAAAAATGCTTGTTTACAAAGCTATTATATTACCAACCTTACTGTATGCTTGTGAAACATGGACCACCTATAAATGCCACCTCCAACTCCTCAAAAGATTCCATCAACAGTGTCTCCGAAAAATTTTACACATCACTTGGGAAGACAGGCAAACTAATACCAGTGTACTGGAAGAAGCAAAGATCACCAGTGTTGAAGCAATGATTCTTCAACATCAACTTCGTTGGACTGGTCATGTTGTATGGATGCCTGTTTATCATCTTCCAAAGCAATTACTCTATCCAAACTTTAAAATGAAAAGCATAATGCTGGTGGTCAACAAAAGAGGTTTAAAGACTGTTTCAAGGCAAATCTTTAAAAATGTAATATAAACACCAACAATTGGTAAACACTTGCCTGTGAGTGCTCTAATTGGAGAACAGCCTTTACCAAAGGTGTCATGGGCTTTGAAGACACTCAAACTCAGGACGCAAGGGAGAAACATGCTAAGAGGAAGGCACGCTTGGCAAACCCTCACCAGGATCAACTCCTGTCTGGGAACCAATGTCCCCACTATGGAAGGACCTGTGAATCCAGAATTGGCCTCCACAGTCACTTACAGACTCTTTGTTAAAACTGTGTTCATGGAAGACAATCTTACTCGGCTACGAGTGATCGAAGAAGAAGAAGAAGAAGAAGAACCCTGGGCTGACTGTACTGTATATCTGTCCTCAGACACCAGCCCCCAGACCATTTTCCAGACCTCAGCCTACCTGTGTGTAAAATGGGTAATATAGGGTTGCCACATTTCAAGAAGTAAAGCTTTTTTTTGGAAAATTGCCAGACATATGGCAACCCTATGTAATCCTAAACAGATATATTTTCCTTCCATCCCAGAAGCCAGACTGATTTGTCCCTTGAGTATCTGAACATTGTGAGCCATCATGACTGCTCAGACTGTGTCAGAGGCTTCACTGCCATTAAAGCAATAAAATATGGATTTCTACCTACATCTGCTGCAAGTATTTAATAAATCACAAATTTTCTGGGGCGTGAAAACACTTTTTGTATTAAGAAATGACTCTTAATTAAAGGGTAGAGCTTTCATTCCAAATCTTTATTGAATGCTTCACAATGTCATTTTTTAAATATCTGTAAAAACTAAGATTAATAACCAGCATTAATTTTTAACACTGGAAGGCATTTTTGACTTGTGATTCCACCTTTAGAGCATTTAGGACTGGGTCTTTTTCTGCTTGCATTGAAAATGTGCTAACATTTGTGGCAGTAACAGCTGCTTTTCGGTCATTACGGAAGACCAAGAAAAAGACCGACGCATTTTATAAAGTGGATTCAATGCCTTACATATTATTTAGCTACAATGCATGCAAACATTACATTTATGCACATTAAACTTCTAACTTTAACAAGGAAGCGTGAAAGGACGGAGAAAAGAAAAAAAGGGTTTAAAATAAAATAAAAAGAAATGTGTGGTAAGATGGAGTTCAAAAAAAGGCTAAAGTTTGCATGGACTGTAATTTCCTTATTTAGAAGCACAATGGTGGTTAATGGGCCAGATGGGATGGAATGGGTTATAGGAATGGTGTGTGAGAGGAAGAAGAAGAGGAAGAGGAAGAAGAAGAAGAAGAAGAAGAAGAAGGGGAGTAGATTTAGGACATTTTGGTGGGTGGGTGGGTAGCAGCTACATCATCCTACCCTAATCTTGTGGCCTCCATATCTTGTACTGTAGCTCCCATCATGCCTTGCCATTGACCATAGATGGCACCACATGGAGGGAGGCTGCTGTATATATTTATAACTCAGAAAATATTACAAAAATACCTTGACTCAAGTTCTCTCTGTGTGGAACACCCTCCCATCAGATGTCAAGGAAATAAACAACAATCTGACATCTAGAAGACATCTGAAGGCAGCCCTGTTTAGGAAAGTTTTTAATGTTTGATGTTTTATTGTATTTTTAATACTTCGTTGGAATCCGCCCAGAGTGGCTGGGGGAAACCCAGCCAGATGGGTGGGGTAGAAATAATAAATTATTATTATTATTATTATTATTATTATTATTATTATTATTATATCTCATCCAAAGGAAACCAACCCCAGTTAGCAATGCCCCTGGAATGTTTCACATGGGGAAGTGAGGCACTCACAACAGTTTTGTCATGCTGCTATTGTTGTTCCTCATGAGAAACAAACCCCAGCAATCTGTCCTCGGTGTTCACAGGAAGTGTTTGTCTGAATATCAGCTGTGGGGCTACTACAGTGGGTGAACACTATTGGCCTCCTATCCTGCTTATGGGCTTCCTAGAAGCATCTGTTTGGCCACGTTGGGAACAGGATGTTGGACTATATAGGCCTTTCGTCCCCAGCAGGGCTCTTCTTATGCTCTTACTAATAATTCCAATAATTTGAAAGAGGCTTGAGGAGATATCCTGAATGTGGGGAACAAATTTCCTTTCTATGGGAAAATAAAACCCAACATGAACCTTCATGATCTTCTGCCATTCATCAGAGCTTCAGGAAAGTATTGCTACTGCAGGAATTAGGTTGCTAGGCTTTTCATTCCTCATTTTTGTTTTTGAATCCTAACACCCTGGGGATAAATCTCACTCGTTTTATTTCCAAAGCTGTAAATCTTCCAGTATTATAAAACTGAGTCCATATAGATTGAACTGAGATAATTCTTACACTTCCTTCTCTTTTGTCTCTGTAACCTAACCTAACGAATTTTGCAGTGCAAAGCATAACAAATGGAAGAATTAATTAAAGGTGTACAGAGATGTCCACAAGAGATCTTTTACAATTATTATTACAATTATGCTTAGTTCACTTTCTATTTTCTGTAGAGCTTATAAGATCAGATGCTGCTGAATTTGTGTACACACAAAACGATGCTTCCAAGCAAAGACAGACAAAAGAACAGGGAGATAATTGTGTGGACAGGTGGAGTCCCCCCAACCCTAGGCGACCCCTGAGCAAAATTATGACTCAAGACAACGTGCTATGAGATTAAAATTGTCCACAACTTTATTAAGTTTCAGATGTAGGGAGACCTTGGCTCAGGCATTGGGCATGTATCCTTCCCAGTCCCCAGCTGGGGATCTGGGGGACATCAGGGCTATCCAGAATGTGTGGGGATTGGGCTGGCTCTGGAGAACATATGTTCAAGCAGATACCCTGCCACCTGTTTTGCTGCCGTCGCAGGAGAGAGTAATGACAACCTCTCAGTGTATGGCCAATGCCTCCCCTCAAGACACCGTTAACGGGGAACCCTGGGATCACCGCTACATGGGGGTCGAGGGTCACCGCTTCACACCGCCTCCCCAATTTAGGATGATAGACTAAAGGATTCCGCCCAAGGCCTGAAACCACCAAAGTTGTGACATTTTGCTACGGGAAAGGCAAAACCTGCCAATGCAGGAAAATTCCTTTCCGGTCCTTCAACAGCAACCATGACGTAGCAGTGCCTGCGTACCTTTGGATAAGAGATTAACCTGCAAAAGAAGGCTTAACCGAGAGAGGGCAGGGTGGGAGAAGCTCTGGAGCCAACTGACGCTTCGCAGGTATGATTCACCTTCCGTTCTGTGGGCAGGGCGGTCCCTCCCTCTACCTGGCCGATCCCCTGGCAATGCCTCCCCAGGCGGTATTGGGCGATTGGCTGAGGTAGGCGGAGACCTCCAGGTATCCAGCCTGGGGAGGGCAAAGCCAGCCCGTACTACCGCGAGCCGCACTGGGTTCCGGGGGGCTGTGTGCGACCATGCAAAAGGCGCCCATTTGATGTGGGGAGTGGTCACTCTAAAAGGACTTGCTAAGGCCTATAAAATAGTATCTCCGAACAGACAGAACAATCCTGCTCACACAAGGGACTCTCACCCACTGGATTTTTGATTTATTTTTTTTACTTTTTCTTTAAAAACACAATCTTTTGCTTTTGGAAACTCCTTCAAAAGCAGTCTACCATGCAACATGAATCTTATTTGGTGATTTCCCAAGGACATAATTAACAATCCTGTGAGTGGCAGAGTGGGCCCACACCTAGTCTTGCACCTGTACACGCCATGCCTTTGGCTCTACCCATCATCTGGAACCCAGAAACTTCATATCGCAGACATGCCAACAACACATGAATGATGGCGAAATGGGGCTAACAGAGGGAATAACTGAGGATGAATATTTTTCTGGCAGTTGACTAAACTACCACAATGCCACAAGAAACTGGTACTTATAACGGTACTTAGCCAGGCCACTGACTTATCTAGTTGAGTATTGTGTGCTCTGAATAGAAACAGCTCAATCTTAGCACCTGCTACTTAGAATCTCCAGAATCTTTTTACTGGTAATACCAGGAACTGAACCTACAACCTTCTGCGAGGACTTTTTCAAACTCACAAGATCCACTTGTACAGTCTTTGCAATATTTCACAGTGACAGTGCTTCTATATAAAATTTTATTTGTTATTGCTGAAAACATTAAACTAAAGTGATCAAAAATATTTACATATTTTTCTTATATCAAATTGTAGACTGCAGTGAAATCCAACCTGTTTATTTTAGATTATCACATTCATTTTTTCCTCATTGTAAAAAAGTATGTTATTGCATACTTATTTTTAAGTACTGCATATCTATTTTTAATCCTATTCATTTTTTGCATTTTCCAGGACATACATAGACTTGAGAGTAAGAATATATAGACTTTGTACAGTCATTTTTGAGATTATTATCTGTTTAGCATTATTATAAATAAAATATTGTTATTACTTTTAAAGAAAAATATTGTTCATTTTCTGGAGAACTGAATATAGGTCAAAATGCATTAGTATTAAGAAAAAATATTTTTTGTAAGAAAATTGCCTTGATATACAGTTGATGCGACTTTCTGCTATGCTTGCCAAAATTTCCAACCAAACATGGCAAAACAAATTAAAAGTATTAGCTGATGCTATGTGCTTCCCCCCTCCCCCCCCCCCAAATTTCCTACCTAGAACCTGGCTGCCCACCTAGCAAAGAAGGCTGGCTGCAGAGTTGGGTGGTAGTTCCTGTTTTTTACTCTCAAATTACTGCTTATGTTTCTTACAATTCTATTATATTCAGGACTTGCCTTTTCCTTCTCTTCCACAATGTGCCAACTGTTACACTCTGCTAGACACAACTTTATATTGTGCAAGCATAGATGTGTTCTTGGCCACCAATAGAAAATCCCTTTTTCTCAGGGGATTGTAAGATTGTGCATTCTGATCCCAGCTGCCATAGCAAACATTTCTTTCCTAAATCCAGGGACTGTTGAAGTGTGCAGAAAATGAGGAAATCTTGTGCCCTGCAACCTATTGAAGGTGTGGCTTGCCTTGTGATCTTCTATATTGCTTTTTGACCAAATCAAATAAGGCTTTGACCTGTACACATATTATGAAGCATAAAAGATAAACGAACTTCTCGGTTTGGGAATCCCTGGGCCATTATGAATTGGGCCCAACCCCCTCCCCCTTAACATTTTATCTCAGCTCATAATTAATTGGTGACAGAAATCTCATTCGATACTTACCTTCACTTTTTTATTATTTATTAAAAATAATATTTGCAGACCATTTGTCATAAAAAAGACAACAAGACAATATTTCTCAAGTTGCTTGTGGGCATGTGAAAAGGCATATGGGGCTACAGCTGAGAGGTTTTCTGAGCTGTTTGTGCAGTGAATTATGGGAAGTACTTTTCATTTCTCATTGACTAGTATAAATAAAGAAATAGAGCAGGCGTTCCAAATGTGCCTAGACAACTCCTTTCATCCTCCACCATTGGCAAGGTTGACTGGATCTGAAAGGGTCACAGGCTCTAGAATTTTCTGATTTAAACCTGGGGCTATGCTAACCTGTTTCTCACTTAGCTGTGGAGATCTCAGAGTCTGTTTTGACATCCTTGAAAGATTTTTTTTAAATTCTTCTCAATGACCAGAATGGATAATAATAATAATACTGCCTAACATCATCCGAGTTTGAAGATGTGGGCATGTTCAGAAACCTTCATTCCAGAGAGCTGGGAACTTTGGAAGAGCCTTTGCTATTGTTTTCATTCCTTTTCCATCTACCAAACCACAAAGGGCTTCGAGAAAAGGGAACCCGTCACTAACAGGACTAGGAATTTTCCAAAAAGTACTGGGCCAATACAAATTGGGATGGCTAGGTTTTGCCCATGCCTATAAGCTATTTGTTAAGATTCAGATTGTGTTCCTTTCTGCGTATGTCTGCTTCATCTATAACTGAGGGTCAAATAACAGAACGGGGAAAGAATTCCCTTCCTTTTAAAATCCTAATTAAACTAATGTTGCACATATTGGTAGTAATGGGTTTAAGTGCCTTTCTAGAGACTTACCACATATAAGTAAGGGTCAAAATACAGCATTAATTAATTTAGATATTTCTAGATAGTCTGCTTTATATATTCAAGTTGGGGGAAAGATGTTCCTTGTAACTTCTGTTGTTTACCCTCGCTAGAGCTGACATTTAATTGTACCAAAGAAAGAGATGATTACTTGAAACATAACATCACACTTTCTCCACTTAAAATCTTAAAGAAATTGTTGGCAGGATAAATAGCGGGTACAGATATGAGTGGGTGAGTCATCTCCTCAAGAGAATATGGTAAAAGAAGAAGTCTTCTTTAATGTCTCTGTGAATACAGAAGGTTTACAGACTCAATTCATTCTTAAGCAGCCTCCAGAGGAATTTAAGCCTAGGTTTTGAGTTTTTATCAACCATGTTACCCATTCATTTCTACACACATAAAGACTGCCTTAACTATGGCTTGCAGAGTAAGGGCAGCTTAATATGCTTTCTTCTCCCATCTCTTCATTTTCCTCTGGCTTTGTCAACACTTTTTCAGAGTTGCCTTCTTGACCTGTGGACAATTGCCCACCATGGGTCTCAGCCCTGCAGCCCATCCACAGGTTATACAGGAGCCTTTTGGTTACACAGATACTAGCAGGTGCAGCTGCAATAATAATAATAAAATTGGAATAGAGACTAGGGGGATAAGAGTTGAAAGCTATTATAGGAAGAAGGAGTGAATGAAAGTTGAGCAGGAACAAGGGATGAAAGAAACTGGCTATCTGAGGGTGAACATGGGGTGTGAAAGAAGAAGAAATGGCAGATGAGTGAAAATTCTCTCAGAGTCATGTTGGGCAGAAAAGAGAAAACACAAAATGGAAAAGCTTTTTCTACTTACAGTGGTACCTCAGGTTACATACGCTTCAGGTTACAGGCGCTTCAGGTTACAGACTCTGCTAACCCAGAAATAGTACCTCGGGTTAAGAACTTTGCTTCAGGGTGAGAACAGAAATTGTGCTCCAGCAGCGCAGCAGCAGTGGGAGGCCCCATTAGCTAAAGTGGTGCTTCAGATTAAGAACAGTTTCAGGTTAAGAACGGACCTCCGGAACGAATTAAGTACTTATGGAATATTCGGGTTACGGCCGCAGCAAACCCGGAAGTGTATACTTCCGGTTTTTGCCGCTCGCGCATGCGCAGAAGCGTTCTGCATGCCATGCATATGCGCAAAGTGCTCTGTTGTGCCACATGCATGCGCAGAAGCGGCGCCTCTAGTTATGGTTTTTTCAGGGTGCACATGGCACCCTGAAATGAATTAAATCTGTAACCAGAGGTACCACTATACTGTATGCAACACTAATGTCTCACAACAAATTAAACTGATCTGTCGAAAAAAGAATTTGAAAAAGAGACAGTGCATGTATTTTTGTAAATGACGAAATCTTTAATTAAAATATATGAAAATCATCATCATCATCATCATCATCTGATTGTGCCAGTCTCTGCTTCAAGCTGTTTATTGTTTCCTCCATTGCATTGCTATTTTGTGACCTCTGCCATTTTTAGCCCTCTCAAACATACCATCTGGGTGGAAAGTTCAGATCCCCTAACTTACCGTAATTTTTGTAAGAATCTACTGATTTTATTGTATCTTTAATATTGTCTCTTGCCTGGTTGTGCTTCTGCTGTTACAAGAATTCTTAGTATGTGCAACGTGGCATATTCAGTACAAAATGGTAACCAGACCTGGAATGTTGCTCAGAACTAGGATTGCTGGACAGCTAGCTATAAATTTAAGAGCAATGTCAGGGCCTGGGGGAATCTGCATGGCGTGCCTCAGTAATTCAAGTAATGCATTGAACATAAAGCATGGTGCCCCAGAGTCAAATTAATCATATTAGGGGATCGGTCCTGCCCCCGCTAAAGCAAGTCAAATTAACAGTTGACTTTTAATAGGAAGATTTTATAGGACTTTCACACTCATAAAGTCACACTCATTAGGCTCTGTACAATATGTAAATATCTGTAAACTATTAGCACTCTCACTGCAAAAAGGTTTTTTTAAAAAAAAAAAACCCTCTCCTTACTTGCTGGTTGATTCAGATAGTTAGCAAAGGGCATATTAGCACAGATCTCTTACGCACATCTAAAATTAAATGTACACACTGGGCAGAAGGGTTTAATTATAACAGAAATAGCTTGTGCCGAAATGCAGCTCCATTGTTTACTTGCTAGAATTTGAAGCTGATCCTTCTAACTGCATTCTTAATAAATATTTTGACTCCTATGTCCCCCCCCTCCGAATCTTCCCCAACCCTTTTATAAGCATGTTTTCCAGCTGTCCCTATTCACTAGGTACAGTCCCAGTATCCTGGTATGTGTCTCTCTCATGAATCACTGTCCATATTTTGTTCCTATTTTGCCCTTTTGGGAACATCTTTTGAAAATGCCATTACGGTGCACTGCTGGAATTTTCATTCTTTAGAATTCAGCTTCCTCTAGCAGGTCTCAGGAGCTTTTTTTTTTTTTTTTTTTTTTGAAGGGGCGGGGCACCCCCAAGGCTGCCCATTGAATGCCTGATAGCAGGCTAATTGAATTTTTTATATACATTACACTCATTTCAGCAGCCCATACTTGCAGTGAGATCACAGGGACTTTATAGGGAGACAGCAGAGCAGCAGTGAGGAGCAGCGAGTGGATTTCTTTTCACTCCTATCCCTGCAATAGTGAAATAAATATGAAACAGCTTTACCATTTTATTTTATTTTCTGCATTTTCTACAACAAATTCATATTTTGTGGGATGTAAGAGAGATGGGAGGCAAGCAAACCAACAAAATCCAAGCTATCATTGTTTCAGTTCTCACTGCTACCACCAAGTGGATATATTTAATCCCTGGCTTCTTCAACAAAACAGCTCTTTAACCTCTTTAATCTACACTCCCTTTCTGTACTAGGTTGTACAGTAAACAAATTAGACATGCGGTAAATAGTAAGGTCACAAAGTGAAAACAAAAGAAATTTAGCTCTTGCTAAAAGTTTTTGGATAGCAGAAATTTAAATGGCTATTGCTATTTTTTAAAAGAAAATTTAAACAGTTTGAACCATAAGAACAAATAAAAATAACATAGGCAAACACATTCAACAAAACCTAATCTCAGGCTGTTTCTGTACCCAGGCCAAAACCCTGCAATAAAGCAATTCCCAGCGCTGTCAGTGCTCAGATCTTTAGTGGATTCAGAAAACTGAATACTTTGCAGCCTTCTGTCTTTTTTCTTGCTTCTCCAACAGCATTCCAACTGTGACGCTGACATTACTTCCACTGTTTGAGTTCTTCTTTCCAATAATTTATTTTGTGTCTTCCTCTCCCCTCTCCACTTTTAACTCTGTAGGGTAATCTTCACCATACATTTAATGCACTCTTATACCACTTTAAGAGCCATGGCTTCACCCAAAGCTTAATGGGAAATGTAGTTTCTTAACGTCCTAACAATTATCATTGCTCTTTAGAAACCACACTTCTGAAGATTTTTTTTGGGGGGGAGCCATGGCTCTTAAAGTGTTTAAGAGTGCTTTAAATATAAATTTAAGAGGACATGTCATCTTATGGATTGATATTTGGTAAAGAACAGGAAACAGAGAGAAGGTGTACTGTGGGTCCCCAGATGTTGTTGAACTACAACTCCCATCACCCCTACCTAGCAAGGCCAGAGCTCAGGGATGATGGGAGTTGTAGTCCAACAACGTCTGGAGACCCACAGGTTGAGAACCGCATAACAGAAGGATGTAAAGGGTCCGCCAAGGATCAGTATTGGGACCTGTGCTTTTAAACATGCTTTAAACTTTTAAGAAACTACGGAGAGTTAGGGGTGAGTGGCAATGAGGCCACATTTACTAACACCAAATTGTTCAGGTTGGTAAGGTTGGAGAAGAGATTGTGAGGAGCTCCAGAAGGATCTCTCCAAACTTGGTGAATAGATATTAAAATGACAAACATGATTCATTATAAGCAAATGTAAAATGATGCCAATTGGGGCAAAATAATAATAATAATTCTTAGCTGCATATGCAGTTTATTAGAACTGGTGATGATTGGTGCTACAAGTATTATTTTATTTTGTTATTTTATTTAATTTTGTATGTTATCAGCTTCCTTTTCCCCCTAAGCAGACAGAGGGATAAATTTAGAGCTGGTTTTATGGTGTTCATAACCTTCTAGCTAAGATGATATTTTGTTTGTGAACATATTGATACTGAGCCCAGAGAGGCAGCAACTGCCAGGAACTGAAGGCTGTTTAATTAAAATCAAAAACAGCTTTATTGTTCCCAGACAGGAGTTGGCCCTATTGAGGGCTTAACGGGTGGCATTAATCTTGAAAATAGAAGGCAAAGCTCAAAAATAGCATGATAAAATATTGAAATTTCTTGTAGTATAAATATCTTGTATGAAACAAATCTTCAATTCCCAGGATGTTTCTAATATGACCTCTTCTTAAAAGAAGCTTTTGGGAAATTATGAAACTAACACATTATACACACACACACACACACACACACACACAAAATGCACATACAATTTAAGGACATAATCTAACACAAATACATGCTACTTCTTATCCTGAAGATATTATGGCCCTCTTGCCTTATATCCATTGGCAGCCTTATCTTCAGTGACAGTGTCTCATTTGGCTGTCCTGAGTCTCACCATTCAGCTTTCTTTGATGACCCAGGGCTCTAGTGTTTTGAGAAAGGCAGAAAAAAATGTCCCTCTATCCCCTTTCTCTGCACAATGTGTGTTTGAATATACCTTTACCATGTCTTCTCCTTATCCTTTTTGAAGCATGACAACCAGAAAAGGACACAAAGCAGTCCAAGAGCAGTCCCACCATAGATTTGTATAACGGCATAATAATATTGGCAGTTTTATTTTCAAATATTTTCCTATTGTTTCCTAACAAGGAATTTACCTGTTTTACTGCTGCAACACCCTGGGTTTACATTTTCATGGAGCTATCTGCTCTGACCCCAAGAGCCATTTCCTCATCCGTCATCACTCCATTAGTGATTGTTGTTGTTGTTTAGTCGTGTCCGACTCTTCGTGACCCCATGGACCAGAGCATGCCAGGCACTCCTGTCTTCCACTGCCTCCCGCAGTTTGGTCAAACTCATGCTGGTAGCTTCGAGAACACTGTCCAACCATCTCGTCCTCTGTTGTCCCCTTCTCCTTGTGCCCTCAGTCTTTCCCAACATCAGGGTCTTTTCCAGGGAGTCTTCTCTTCTCATGAGGTGTCCAAAGTATTGGAGCCTCAGCTTCACGATCTGTCCTTCCAGTGAGCACTCACGGCTGATTTCCTTAAGAATGGATAGGTTTGAGCTTCTTGCATTGGTGATTAGTAATCAGTGATTAGTGTTAGATTAGTATTTTGCCCAAATATGCATTATTTTACACTTATTCACATTGAACTTCATTCTCCACAGCTGGGGTAGGATGCACTCATTTCATGCTGTATTTTAAATTTGGTATTGTCTGGTTTGTTTGTTTGTTTTTAAATAATGTAAGTTGCTTTGACAACTTTGCTATAGTAAGTGCCAAATAACTATAATAAACAAATAATTAAAAAATCCATCTTAATGCAGGTCTTTACAATCTCTTTTTGTCTTTACAGCTTTAGCTATTTTCAAATATCATACTGCTTCAGAGTAGTAGAAGTGACTTTCATACTATTAAGTCCAATTAGTCTCAATCTGCAGGTCACTAGCACTAGCACAGCACTGATAATCACATACCGAGGAAATGATTGCACATTCCCAGTATCCATCCCGGTGAAAGGTGTTTTTCCTCTCTCCTGTTCTTTAAAAACTTGACAGAAGGCATAATTTGAACATCCAAATACAACCTCACCTCACAGAGAAAATCAAGAAAGGGCACATTCTGAGGTAGTAGGGTTATAAAACACCTTGGATACTTCAGTAAACAGTATCATTATTAATCTGGCGTTATCTTAGTCTACCAAGAATTGTTTAAATATTATTCAGCTTTCCCTTTCTTGCAGTTAACTGCACCGTAAAAGGACAAAAATTAATAATGGAAGCAGTTTCTGTTACAACTGAAGTAAACTCTGGTGCATGAAATGTAATAAAAGGTCTTCATGACACTTCATGACACAGCTCGTTGTCTTCATAATTATACCTCACACAAAGTAGCCTACCTGGATAAGCAAGCACCTGTATTCTGTTTGTTTAGTTAGGAATATAGGAAGATGCGTTGAGTCAGGCTATTTGGTCTGTCTAGCTCAAGTACCATCTACTATGACTGGCGATGGCTTTCTGGGGTTTCAGATGATGGACAGCCCCATTTCTACCTGGAGATCCCAAGGATTGAACCTGGGACCTTCTGCACACAAGTTAGATTTCTGCCACTGAGCTACAGTCATTCCCCCAAGTCACACTAGTTTGCTCCTCCAGTCACACTCCAGGGAAGCGAGTTTGGCTAGAAGAGAACTAAGTAGAGGGCATGTGCAGCTTTGAAAGGCTTTTAGAGGTGAGCTGTTATAAGCGCCAGAAGAAAATAAAAAGGGGAGAGGAAATCAAGTCAAAGCAGATATTGAATTACCTCTGTCACTCTACAGCTCAAAGATTCTTGCTTATTTTGGTACATGCAAGAAAAATGAATAGTTCTAGGTTCAACTCCCTGACTCTCCTGTACTCCAAAAACAATCTTCCTTTCCCCCTTTGCATCTCTATGAACATCGTCTTATTGGAAATGAAGGAATAACAGGATGCAAAAAGAACCCTGTTCTGTGTGGTCAGCTATCATAAAACAGCCTCTGCTTGTGGTACCAACAGGCACTGAAGTGGTCACCACACAAGTGACTCAGCTACATTAGTAAAGCAACAAGCATTTTAATGTGTTATAAATATGCAACACCAGATGGCACCAGAGAGCAGAATTTTTTTCTACATGATTTTCCATAGGGTTTTCCCCCTTTTGTTAAAACAATCTAATTTCTGACTTATTTATTGAGGGTTTTTTTCCTGTGCATAGATCCACCCTAGAGGTGGCCATAGGTTTGCCTCTGATTTATCCCTTGCAGTCTTGATTGCCAATGTTGTGATAGGCAGAATTCCGCTACTTAAGGCAAATTGCCACCATCTAAAAAGGAACATTGTGTTTACTTATAATATTTTTGGCCCTAATAAGGTTGTTTATAGTCTGTCTTTTATCCCAGGAGAGTTCATACAACAATTAAATACATAGAAACAATTTGATGCAATAAAACCAAAGTCATGGGAGGGTGGGATAGTCAGTGAATTTTTGAAAGTAGAAATGTAAAGAATGGAAGATTATTGATTACATATTTAAGAAAGAGAAGAAAGAGCAAGTTTCCTGAATTTCATAGTGACCCAAGAGTCTGTGGTCACAACTATATATTGAGGTTCTAAGAGTAGATGGGTGCAAGTCTTTGGATGTAACCCACAGTCCATCCACCTTCCAAGAAGCAAAGACTTATTTTGCCCTCTTTTTTGGCACACACACCCATTCTAAAAGGGGTATAATGCGAAAGTTAAATTAATTTGTGTGCTATTTAAAATGAAGAAACAGAAAGAAGTACGAGTCAGTGTTATTGCTTGTTAATTTGCAAAATTTACTAATCCCCAACGGGTCAGCAAGTAGTTAGTGAAATTCAGCTGAATTGGGATGATAGCATAGTTTGTAATATAATCAAGAAGGAATTAATTAAACTGCACTTTCAATGTATGTTCCATCCCACTTAATGACATATCCCACTTAAACAGAAAGCTTCCAACACAGGAAACTATCTTGCATTAATATGGTATAGAAGTGCCCATTCACTATCATTTCAAAGGATATGATTTTGCTCTTTGCAATGTCAATTGAAAACTGCTATTTTCTTTTGTTCCAATGACCATTTAATCTCAATTACGCCACAGGAGAGGTTTCCAGTTCTAAAATGTATCTGATGCTTTACTTTTTTAGATGCAGCAACAACTGTTACATTTTATAGCACACACATCACAGCTTCAGGTTATAACACCTTAATATTAGAGATGGGCAAACTGCCCATAATCTTATATGTAATTAATTTGGAATAAATGGACTGATTTCCCAGTTGTCAAAAAGTTATTATGAACTTCAAATTAAGTCTGAATCAGTCCCTTGGGCTGTGCTAGGCCTTAACTTGGTCTCAGACCACACAAATCAATCAATCTCTCTCCCTCTCTCTCTCTCTCTCTCTCACACACACACACACACCCTATTTCCATTACTTACAGCAGGCTAAAGGAACATGGACATGAGTATTGTCAGAGGATTGTGCATTAGGAAAGGAGGAGGGATTTTTTTGGTCTGCTGTTTGCAGGACTTGGGGGTAGAAGTCCAGGGTCCTGCTCAGCAGAGGGGGGGGGGGGCTCCCAAGTGCACCAGCGCTGGCTTACCGCATTTTGAAGTTAGCAATATACTTTTCCATATAAAGATTTTTGCACATGGCAATAATCCAATCTGG
Source organism: Podarcis pityusensis (assembly GCF_964106645.2). Taxonomy (NCBI): domain Eukaryota; kingdom Metazoa; phylum Chordata; class Lepidosauria; order Squamata; family Lacertidae; genus Podarcis; species Podarcis pityusensis. Next base: position 39,775,616 of record NC_138027.1, read on the forward strand.
AAGGTACCAGGGCATTGAGTACCACGGCCAAGTCATCTCTGTCCAAAAAGGGACTTAGTGAGCTAGCCAGAGATGGACAAAACCACTCCTAGCCACTAAGGTCACCTGATTCTCCAGTGACAAAGTTGAATCCAAGAGCACCTCCAAGCTACATACCTGTTCCATGGGAGTGCAGTCCCCATCCTGGATGGGCCATCTTCCCATCTCCTACACTAAAAAACCAAGGACACATCAAACCTTTTCAAGATTCATCTTGAATTTGTTGGCCCACATTCAGTCCATCACTGCCCCCCAGGCACCAGTCTAACGCCTCAATTGCCTCTCCCAATTCTGATGCAACAGAGAGTTAGAGATGGATGTCATCTGCATATTGGTGACAGATCATTACGGATCTCCTGATGGCAGCATGGCGGAAAAGACAGAACCCTGTGGGACACCACAGGACTACTGCCTTAGTGCTTTCTGAATAGTGCCCAGAAAGGAATGGAATGGCTGAAGCACAGAGCCTTCCCTTCCACCTCCCTGAGACACTCCAGAAGAATGTCGCAGAGGACAGCATCAAAAGCCAAGGACTGATCAAGGAGATTGAAGAGGGTCACATTCCCCTCATCTCTCCACTGACAAATGTCATCACGCATACCAAATTGTTCAGTATCCGCATAACAAGAAAGCATATTCAACAGAGTGAAGGCAACATCTTGGCACACATATTGTAGTCTGAGCAGAGCTCCACCGACAGTATTTTATACTTGCTCAGGGAGCAGTGACCCTGTTGCAACTCTGTCAGACTCATTAGCTTCTCTTTACATAAGGGGACAATGCTTTGAAACTTGTTTGCCAGCTCACAAATCTCTAGTGACTTCTGTATCAAAGTTCTAGTAATTACTTGCAAACTGCATTTAGACCCCAAGTCATGTTCAATACTAAATTAGTACACTTAGGGATGAGGGTCAGCTATATATAGCAAGGGGGCACTCATGTGCTAACAATGTCGCTCCATGTGATCATTCTGGAACCAGTTTATGGATATCTCATTAATGGCCACATGGATTATATGTAACAATGGCAAGGTTAATTTCAAATTCACATTTTCTATTGTAATCTCACACCTGCTGCTGGATTTGTCGATCTGCTGGCATAGGACTACTGTTGTACTGGTATTATATTCCATCATTTCATCATGCTGGCATAACTGCTACATCAGCCAACCAATTAACATCTACAGTGCAAGCAACAAGAGTATTTCCTAAAGAAAGAAAGCATGTTTTGCAGATGTTTTCCCCTTTATAAAATAAACTTTGCCATTTCAGCAGCCAATAATAATGATAATGATAACAACAACAACAACAACAACAACAACAACAACTACAGTCCTTGGTGTAAAAGCATGTAATTGCAACTGTACACAAGAGAGCAGACAGTGTTAACAATTTTCTCTTTAAAAATGAAGAAGAAAGGCAATAGGGAAAACAACATTTTACTTGTGAAACAAATTGGGAAACTGATCTGAGATGTCTTGACTACATTAATAAGGAAAGGTTTACTACATAATCAATAAGATCAGGAGGCCAACTGTTGTCTTTTTCATCATTTAAATGAATATTTATTCTGGCTCCTTTAAAAAAAGGGATCAGGGTAGGAAGGTCATCTAAATGTACACAGTTCCTAAGACTTTGTTATTCCCAAAAGCAGATTTCCTCAACCTTAAGTGCCCTTATGCTAACAGATTACAACCCCCACATCCCCAGCTACATAGCCAGTGGTCAGCGGTTATTAAGGCTGTAATTTAGGAACATCCAGAGACCCAACGGTGGAGGAAGGCTGCTCCAAAGAAACCACGAAAAGGAGACCAGGGCAAGGCTGTGGAGATAGGAATCGGCTTATTTGTAGGTAGCTCTATTATGATCCCACAGACAAATTCAACCTGGAAGGGTATTGAGGAGGGCAACCCTTGGCAGTATCTCAATTGCAAGAGCAGACATCCATCAAGCTTTAAAAAGATCCAGGGCAGCAAGACAAGGATAAAACTGACAAGTATTACTGTCAATGTGGTTGGATGGGGAAATGATTGATGTGTGTGTGTGTGTGTGTGTGTGTGTGTATTCTCACGCACGCACTCGCACACACACACCATATCCCAATAGGCATACAGTGTTGGTCTGTCACCACATATCCTGTACACAGGAATGGACATTCTGCTGTAAAATCTGAAAAGATACTTGAGGGACTATTTCACAAAGAGTAAAATGTGGTTGTGACTCTTTGAACGACTGTGCTGAAAAGGACTAAATCTCAAGCTGCCAATAAAGTATTTATTAAAGAAGACTATTTCTGAACCGCTCTATTTGAAAAGATGATCTCATCCTGAAACAATGATAAAATAGAAGACGATAATAATATTTGAGTTGGGTAGCTTTGTCCATCCAAAAGAAAACAGAGGACAGAGATGCTGTAAGAAGAATGATGTTCTCTTTTAGCATAAGGTGAAAAGTATTTCGACATGACACTGTAGTTAAAACAGTTATCTGACTGAGTCTGAATTCTTAAAAACATTAGCAAAACCAAACAAAATCCAAGCAGGCTAACAGAAGTTCATAATTAATCATTCAAACAGAAACAACAAAATTATATCTGCTTGGATAATTATCTTTAGCCAGCTATAATGTTAGCTTTGAAAATTGAATCAGAAGTGCTGGAGGCTTGAATGTTATTTCAAGGGAATGGTAGTTCTGGTTACATTTACATTGCAATTCGGCACAGAATTTTATTACTTGCACTTACATATACAGGAAAAAAATAAACTGAAATGGCTAATTTAGTTAAAGGGAAAAGAAGCACAAAGATTTCCATAACAGCCTCATTCTTACTGCCTGTGCAACTGCACATTGCTTTGAGTACCCTTGTAATAGGTAGATGGGAATAAGAAATCACCCATTTTGATGTCTATGTTATATGATATTCCTTCATGAAGACAGCACAACAAATCTGTAAAATATCTGATGCTATAAAAATAGTATTTAAAAAAAGCACAATTTCATCTGGACATATTCAAAGAACAGGAGGCTATATTGTGAAGGTGCCTTGAAAATCTAAGCTCTTTGAAAGCCAACATATTTCATATTTTGGTCTTAAAAGCAGACCTGCAATGTGGACTTTAAAACTATATTATTTCCCATGGCTCATGGGGAACTCCCTTAGTGGCACGCTGCCATCTACAGTGCTGGTTTATGGGGTGGGAGCAGAGGGCATAGAGATGTTCTGCCTCTCAGGGATGGGACTGAAAAATCCCTAATGCTGCCACTGCCACTACTGGCCCAGCCTCTTATATAGAAATTAAAGGGAAAAGGGAAGAGGGATCTGGACATCAAGGTGATAGCTGAGAAGGTAGGATAAATTGGGTGATGTTGGGGTTTTTTTGGTCCAGCTCCAAATTTAATTCAGTGGCATAATGTTCACCTGTCAATTGAGGCAATCAGTATGAGCTCCTGTTATGAGCTTGTATCTGGACCTGAGCCCAAATAACTTCTCTGGCATCTGTTATAAGCCATGACTTAAAAGCTGAATTCAACCCTTCTTGATATGGATATTGACCAGGATCCCAAGATAAGTTTCTTTATTTAAATTTCCATCACACCCCTCCTCTCAAATGAGCCCATGTTAAGTTAAGGAAACCTTCCCATCTCCTACTCTCCCTGTAACCACCTGTATGACACCAAATGTACCTCCAGAAGGTCAGAGGGCAGGGCACTCCTAAACAATGGAAAATGGGATGCTGGACATGGATGGGACGGGAGGTATCCCTTCTGAGAACTTAAAAACTCCACCTTCAGGAGGTACCCACCTCCACCAGTCCATTTCACATTGATCAGGAGGACACCCGGATACCCTCCCCACAATATGATGGTACAGGTGACTGTAGTAGATGGAAAACACTCCTACCATGAACTGCCTTAAGTTATTATAGGATCAAAGCAATAATCTTTACAAAAATTCTAACTATAGGCAATCACCAGCATAACACTGGGTCAGAATGTTGTTGGCTCAGGATAAAACTAATTTACCGCTGTTCTGCCACGGTGATGTAATATGCGCATACCAATCAAGGCACAAGACCTAGCATGCCCAGCACTGTCCTTGAAATACAGACGGAAGATTTAATTTAGGTTTTGATTCAGAGCAAAATAGAGCTTTGTTCTCAAAAGGAGCAAAACAAAGTTGATAAAGATCATTCTAAGTTGTCATACAACAAGTAGAATAAATGGCAGGATATTCCTTGTGTTGAAATTTGCTTTTTTGGACAAACAACCAGCTAGATAATCTGCTTCTGGAACAGGAATGAAGGAGAAATTAGTTTGTCCCACCTTTCACAGAGGACAAACCCAGTTTGACATTTCTGAACTTGCCTGCAGATCAGAATGGGACTTCTAGCTGGCTTATTCAATTATTTAGATTTTGTGATGCAGTTTGTGTGCACATTTAACAACAACAACAACAACAACAACATGAAAGCACATGTAGCATTAAAATACATAAAGTGTATGTTTTATGTTTAAAAAGTGTGTACAAAATATTTACAATTTAATTTTCTTGTGGACTTTCAAAGTGGGATGGGACAACTGGCAGAATCCGAGACCTGGGAGAGGAGAAGATGGAGGAGGACTGGAAGAAATTCAAGATTTATCTACAAAAATATTGTAATTTGATTGAATGATAAGCAGGAGGCTAGATCATAAACAATTGAGCACCACTAAATTAGATGATTCAGGTTGATAAGTGAGATTGAGAAAGTATAAACTATTTTGAGAATTATGAGACTATAAATAAATAAATGGGATATAAATGTAAACAAGATGATAAATTGCTGGTAAAAATTTATAACGATGAAAGTGGGAGCGGGAGATGTGAGGGAGTCCAAAGAAGATCTGAAATTATGTTAGAACGTATGTTATTTTGTTTATTATATATATTTGTATTGTAAACCCTAATAAATATTTATAAAAAAAAAAAAAACAAAGTGGGATGGGACAGACCTATAACTGAGCACCAACAAAACAGAATTGGACTGAAACAAGAGAGGAAGTATTTTTTCTCTCTCATGTCTACAACAGTAATTCCCAGAATCTGTGACTGGGACTTCTCAGTTGGGACAAAATTACTTAGCACCTATTTTTATTGCCTCTGGGGACAAGTAGTAGTCTTCAGCCCTTGAAGAACCAGGGTTGCACTGCCTTTTATGCTACACTTGCTAGGAAACATTTTGGGTAAAAAACTGATTACACAAACACAACATCAGATGTGTTTACACACAGATCGGATGTAAAACTATTAGTCCCCATTTAAGAAGAATTAAAATATCTTCCAAATACATATTTAAGTATTTGACCATCAAATTAATTCTCCCCCCCTCCCTCCTCTCTTTGAAAAAAACTATGGGTTAAACTGGAAAGTGAGCTCATTATGCCAAGATACTTTAGCAAGACTGCAACACCCTTGGAAGAATAATTTGATCATTATTTAGTATCTATCTCACCACTCAGGGCAAACAGGATATGAACAGCAACAACTAAGCACATTGTAAAAACAGGACTTTCGGTTATTCCATTGTTTCCTTGCACTGCTAGAAGTTGGTAATGTGAATATGAACCATATTAGTTCTAAAAAGGAAAACTAAGGGGTTCCTATGAAATTCTATTTTAATAAATAACAATGGGAAACTATTTAATCAGGTAGAACTCTAAAACCATTCCCAGTTTCTATTAAGACTACAATCTCTCTGTACACTTGAACTGATAAATGAGAGCCAGCATGCATATAAAACTTGAACTCTGCATCTATAGCTGTAATTTTGATGCTATGATAATCTGTTGAGCTTCGATTTCATTGGGTATCATTGTTCATCTGAGACAAGTATCCTGGTGCACATTCTATGGAGAGGAAGTTAGCTGGTAGCTGAACAAGCAAGGAGTTGCTCAAGCTATACAGACACAGGGGAAATCAGATGCTGAGCGCACATCAGAATGTGAATTTGAGTGTGGATGTCTATAAACACTGCATTACTTTCAGTGGGATGAAAAGTCTTATGTGCATTCAAATGTTCATTACTATCCACAGCTAGTCAATATACATGTGCTGTCCTGATCCATGGAGTTGTCCACCATCATCGGAAAGTGAAAGCAGAAGCAAAATGGTTATCACGACGCAGGTCAGGTCTTTGGGAAAAGATGAAAGTTCTGTTTCAGGACCATGGCTAGCAGCTGAGGCAGAAATTACAAATAGTCTTCAAAGGGTCTTGAGCAACTAGCAGAACTTCATTGTTTTGGCCTGATAATTAAGATGGGAACCCTGCCCCTTGAGTGTGGCATCTAACCAGTTATTGACTTTTCTACACTTGATCTTAGCCAAAAGGCCAAGAAGCGATCAGTTATTGACTTTTCTAGGCAGTGGAGTTTTAAACCTTTTTTCTGGGAATTCAAGGGGTGCTGGTTCCACACTGAGTGGATCCAGATGGGGAAGCCTGGGAGGTTGTGTCATCATCTCAGATTGTACAATGGTGATGGGATAAAATCAGGCCAAATCTTTATTGACAGCAGTAGGCAGGGCAAGGGTTGGCATGGCATTGGGTCCCAGGATCAGTTCATCATTCCACAAGCCCCAGGTTGATGGAATGGGTCTGCTGGGTTTGAATCACTCCAAACCTGTATGACGGGAATCAGCCAGTGTTGAACCTTGCCGTTGTGCAAGCCAAGCAAGCTACAGGGAACCAGGCAGAGGGTCTTCTCGGTAGTGGCGCCCACCCTGTGGAACGCCCTCCCATCAGATGTCAAAGCAATAAATAACTACCTGACATTTAGAAGGCATCTTAAGGCAGCCCTGTTCAGGGAAGCTTTTAATCTGTGATATTTTACTGTATTTTTTGTTTCTATGGAAGCTGCCCAGAGTGGCTGGGGAAATCCAGCCAGATGGGTGGGGTACAAATAATAAATTATTATTATTATTATTATTCCAACCAGGCAGATACCCAACCCATGGTTTGTCCTGGTCAGTCCTCTCCTCAGGCTCCTTATATGGCAACATATACTGTGTTGATCTGACCAAGGTCATTTCCGCCCTCATACAAACAATGTCCTTCTGCCTAGCAAATGAAAGCCATAATTTTACTGAGAGAAAGATGGGGGGGAAAAAACACCAATCAAGAGCCAATCAAGGTGAGAGAGAAAATTCATTTCCAGTCAACTAGCAACCCAAAATTGCTCAGTGAAGGCTCTAACACAAGGGTGGGTGGGCAGGTAACTCTCAAAGCAAAATGGCTGTGAGCTCAAGGGGAAGAATCCTTATATAGGCTTTTGCCTCCCCTTTTCTGCAAGGGCTCATGGGACAGCTTTATCCCATGAGCCCATCACATATAGAGGTTTTGCCCAGTATTTTGCTGTATTCTATGGGCCACAGCACCACCAGGCAAAGGTGTCCAGTGTTTATTGGGCACAGAACAAGGCTTAAAGAAACACCTAGCTACTTAAAATTAGAGGCAACTGATTTCAATAGTGCACAGAATCAAACGTTCTTCACCAGTTCTTTCAAACTCCTAGAAGTATGTGTGTGCACATGTGTGTACACACACATACACCCCACAATTGAATGTGAATAGCTTACAAATGATCTTTTGTGTCTCTGAAATAGTGTTAGGGATATAGAGTATGTCACATCAACATTCAAAAAAGTCCCAAGCCTATGATAATATTTTCACAGCTGAGAGCACAGTGTTTCAACAGCGGCAATTCATATTGGCTAAGGGAGAGTACTCATTTTTCCTAATATACTCAAAGGTCATGTAGTAATTCTGCAGGAGTATGAGAGACAGAACAAGATAGATGGAGAGATAAAAGTGTTCATGTGGCAACAGCTATGAAATGTATCAGTATAGACTACTCTGCATGAGTTTCTGATGGCCGACAGTGATAAGGACTTGATTTTTTTATTCCTAAATTAGCAAATAAACCAAAATAAGGAAACTCAAGCGTGTTTCTTCTGATACAGTGTATTTTGACTTAAAGCATTAAAGCTATATACTGTCAAATAAACTGAACACAAAATAGATTTATTTATTGAATTAGTATCCCTCCTTTCCACCAAATGGTGCTCATTTTATTAAAAATGTATTGGTGGGATTCTGCTATCATATTATAAACCAAAAATAAAGTTTTTAGCATTCCTTGCTTCTTAGGCAGTAGTGAGACACAAATGCCCCATCCTTAGTGGCCTCTGTGCACAACATTCTTTCCTTATTGCTTTACAGATCTATTAGTCCTTATGGCATAAGGGAGGGAAGGGCAACTACATGTGTAAATCATATGGCACTGTGCCACATTTTTAATTTAGCTGCATTCTTTATCGGGTCCAGGCAATAGACCCAAGGACCAACTGGGCAGGTGGTAATAAATAAATAAATAAATAAATAATCCACCCCAAATTTTTATTTGTTCTTATTCTTTTGCTTGTTGGGAGCATTTTTTTAGTATGTGTCATTGAATTCTTTATCAAGGCTATTAGCAATCCTGTCTTATAACATCTTTGGGAAGGGGATGAATCCCAACTGAAATTAAAATCAGATGCTTAATTGCTTTGGAACCTTAAGAATATAAATTATTTCTGTAAAAAAAAGAAGATTGTTTTTTAAACTGCTAGCCCAAGTGACAATAGAGCATACTCATGAATTACAATGAGAACTGACAATTTGAGCCATTACTTTATCCTTGTAATGGCATTTTACAAATGTGCAAGAGTAGAAGGACTCAGATTCTGACAAGTGAAAATGGAAATGCAAAGCAGTGAAATCTCACAATTAGAATCACTACCTTCACAAAATAATGACAGTGCAGACCCAGAAGCTTTAAACAGATCAAAACAGAAAACAGAACACAATTGAAATTCTCATGAATAAAGTGTCTGATGCAATTTTGCAGTGGGAGGAAATAAAACTGCTTTGCTGTACACATCCCTGCCGCTGTGAAACTTTGCTTACTTGCCTATAGAGTGAATGCTGCAGTTTGGCCTACAAAGAGAAGAAAGGCCTGGGATATTCTTCATTTCAGACACCATCCACAGTTCTGCCTCTCCAAAGGCAAACCACTGCCATGGTGGACAGGTGGGAAAATGAAGTAGAGGGCCACTACTGCTATCCACCATGCCACTGTCTAGTTGATTCCATAGTGCTACTTGCTTCCACAGTGGGCTAGATCAGTTGATACTTGCACCCAATCTAATTCACCAACTTGCTGAGGAGCAAAGCCACACCTCTCTTCCCAGCCAACATTTCGCCTGTCCCAGCAGTCATCCACCCCAATATCCTATCCAAGAATTCTGAATAAGTTTAGATATTCCCTGGGCACTTGATATTGGCTAGATATTATCCAGATATCTGTATCTGATTCCAATATTTTCTATTCAATAATATTTGCTACCACCTGATCACTGATAGCAATTTTTTTTCACATTGGACAGTTGATGGCACAGTAGTCAATATTTGACATATTTAACATTTGACACAGTTTCCTTTAGGAGGTACAAAATGCTAAATTTCTGTTCTTCTCCTCCCTCATATTTGCATCATGCCTGGCTGCATTCCACATACTCAGAATGATACACAAAGATAACTTTAAATAGCCAGGACTGTGATGCACAAACCCAATTGCAGCATTTTTATTCAAAATTATTGCTTTGCTGCAATCATATTTACATTATTTTAAAAAGCCATTAGCCTCTGTAGTTCTACCTTTCAGCCATAAATCTCCTGATAACAATAAGCAGCTTATTGCTGTAACTGAGTAAATCAGGAAATTTTAGTTCCTATGAGCCTATTTTCATATGTAATTTATATTATTTTTTGGCAGATACTCTCATTTGTGATGAACAACAGCATGGAAGGGTACATATCCATAGTGTGAGACATAAGCTATTGATAATTACAGATACAATGTAGAAATAACTCATGCTTTTTTAACCTGGAACCTGTAAACTGATGAAACCCTCAGCTGGTGCAGCCGAATTGCTGGTAGCATTTTATAAGTTGCTAATAAGCTTATTTCCCTTGAAAATTATGTTTATTACTTTTCACCCTTCTATCCCATGTTACCTAATATTTATCTTGCACTTAAACTTCTGAAAGGCAGATACTAAGCTTTGGGATATTTCCAATTGACTTCAATGGAATATACATTGAGGGCTCGGGATCTTAGAAAACATAAGAGACTTTCCGCTTCAGGCCAAAGGCACAACATCTAGTTCTACAGTTGCTACCCTGCTACCTATTGGAAGCTCGCAAGCAGGAAGTGAGTGTGCCAACACTCTCCCCACTTGTCATTCCCAGTAACTGGTATTTAGATGTGCACTGCCTCAGACGGTGGAGGTAGAGTATAGCTCAGGCATAGGCAAAATCTGGCCCTCCAATTGTTTGTGACTACAATTCCCATCATCCCTGATCACTGGTCCTGTTAGCTAGGGATGATGGGAATTGTAGTCCCAAACATCTGGAGGGCTGGAGTTTGCCTATGCCTGGTATAGCTGTTGTGCCTAGTAGCCACTGGTAGTTTTATTCTCCATGAGAGTGTGAGATGACATGGAATACTTTACCTCTATAAAGTACACTGGAATTAGGGAATGGTGTGTAGTGATGGCAAGAAAAGAGACAGTGGTGTTGTGTTTTACTAGTTATGGTTGTTTTGGGGGTGAAATACATATTTTTGAAAAATGAAAAAACACTCCTCCTTCTACCTGACTGAAATGTGGCAGGATTAACATCCTGCGAGCAAGTTCCATGCAGCTTTGTGGGAAACGGGGAGCAGGAGGTTGTGGTTATTTTTGCTTTTCAATGCAAGTGGATGGGACAACGGATGCTTCAGTTTTCCAAATATTGCATTTGATTCGGGATCTGAGGTGAAGTGAGGATGCCCCAAAGTGATCCGAAACAAACAGGGGTATGATGTGAAGCACGGAAGTGGGTCCCAAAGTGAAGTGGCCAGGCTCACATAGTCTAATATATATAGTGGAGCTCAAAAACTTAGGCACTTAAAATCTGAATTAAGCAACTCGCAAGCTAAATACACGTTCTTTGGGTTTGCTAAATGAGTTCAGTAATGAGTTCCACACCAAACAGCTCAGAATCGCAAGGGCATTATTACTAGCCACCTTAAGACAAGACGCTGTGTACACCGAAGAACAGGTGGCATTAGAATGATAAAAGCTGTCGGCTAAAAAAGAAGACTAAATGTCCAATTCTGAGAGGAATTACTTAAAGAACTCTAGCTTGAAGGAGATTGAGACAAATGGATTGTTCTACCTTAAGATAAAAGGACACTAGTGTTCCAGTCAAAGTAGGTCATTTTAACATACCTGTCAAGTAGGAAGGCCACTGTGACCATTGCATCTTGAAACAGAAGCTTGGCACAATTAGAATTTGAGTAGCTTTCAGCTGGTTTCTATTATAATGCAAGTGACCGTCTATTAACCACTTAAGTGCTTCTTCTAAAACCATTTAAATCAGAAATATGCTATGTTTCTTAACTGTTGCCTCATATTGTCAGGTACCTTACAATCAAAATGGCACACTTACCATTGAAGAACAGCTGAACTCCACTGCTCGACTTTAAAAATAAAAAAGAACAACAAAGGAAACATGCAGAAGTACATCTGAAAATAAAATGCTGTTTTGCACCTCGTAAATTTAGCACTCCTGAAAGGTGAAAATGAAATCTCACAATGAAATCTCATTAACCATTCTGTGAAGAGGTTGCAAAGTATAGCTAAACTAGTGTTTTAGCTATGTTAGAATATATATATAGTGACAATACTAGGCTTCTATTACTCATAATCCCCAAGTTTCTGCTCTGGGAATGTACAAATAGGGAAATACAAGTGGAATTCTGCAACAAAATGTTGCTGAACTCAGTACTTTTTCTTTCCCCGGGTGCACACTAACCCAATTCTAGTTCCGGTAAACCCTTCATCCTAAAGGACACATACACATGAAGGTTGCTCTGCTCTGAATTTTCATGTTTCTGATCATGCCATATGGAAAATGAGAAGACTCAAGTCTCCCCAACCCAAGGGTTGTATTCAAGTCAATTGTGGAGTTTGCAGAAGCCAGAACAATTATTCCTGCTAGTGCACTGGGTATTCCCCACCCCACCCCTGGGTGCCTCCACACCCACCCCAGATCTACTGCAGAAGGTTGGAAGACCCCCCAGAAAAGTGAGCAGGGAGGAGGAGAAAGGAGATTATTCTGTCAGGCAAGCAGAAATGCTTGTGCTAGCAAAACCATCTCCTTAGTGCCATCTTGAATACAACTCTTGCATGCTGTATAACCCTTTAACTTTCCCCAAAATGTATATTCTATAAACAAGGAGGACAGGAGGAAAGGCACAAAGGAAAAACCTGCTCTTCAAGTCTTTCAAATGTGCTTGCACAAATATCCCTGTGAATAGGAGTTTGCCAGGGATTTTGGGTCCTACCAACATGAGTTTGACCAAACTGTGGGAGGCAGTGGAAGACAGGAGTGCCTGGCGTGCTCTGGTCCATGGGGTCACGAAGAGTCGGACACGACTAAATGACTAAACAACAACAACAAACAACAACTACTACTACAAAGTACAGTTTCAATTAATCCTTGTTCAAGGTTGTACCTGTTGAAAAGGCATCCCTCCCTCTGCCACCTTCATCCCTACTGCTAGAAGGTCAGTTTTTGGGGAAAGGCAGTTTTGAATGGCAATTGAAATTATTTCTGACCCAACCTGAAATTCAGTAGGATTTGTTTCTCCTTCACATACACACACTTATACACACAGACAATCCCTCAAATTCTTCTGCGGGTCCCATTGGCATCTTCATACTGGGCAGTTTTGTATAGCTCACTGTGGGAACACTCTGCTTTAGTGCACAACATTCCTGGTTTGCAATATCCTTGAGATATATCACCTGTGCATTTGTAACATCCATGAAATGGTTGATGTAATCCTAGAGGGTACATCACGCATTGGTGAGCTAGAAGGAAAGATAGTCAGTTTGTTCTGGACTTTTATTACCTTAGATAAGGTAAATTTAAACTGATGTATGCTTAATTAGCAAGAGCATGGGGAATGTTTTTGTATATTTGGCTTTATATTTGCATTATCACAGGGGTATATCCTACAAACTGCAGTTTATATGTTTTGCCATTGCTGCTGTTGTGCTGTTACTCTATAACTATTTGCAAGGAAAGAAGAGTCCAGCACTTGGGTGGATAACATGAATGTTTGGACAGGCTGATTACAAAATTTGCATGCAAAAGGTATATGGAAAAAAGAATTATTTGGATGCAGGGAAAGAGTAGTTGCATTGTTCTTCAGATTACTAATTCATTGAACCTTTTGTGGAAAATTGCTGTATTGTTCCGTTTACCTAAATAATTTTACTTTACCTTTTTGCAAGTTTTATTCCAGCTAATCTCTGTAGTACCCAAATAGGCATCATCACCATGGCTTCCAAATCAATTAAATTGCAACTATCACTATGTGACTGCTAAGATAAGATATAAAGTTAAAGCAGCCCTTTCTATCTGTGCTGGGTGGATTCTTCATAGTATCTCTTTCTCTCTGCCAGTTAAAAGCTTTGAGGTGAATTCTTTAAATGATAATGAACATATAAATATTTATGTTTGTGGTTGTGGTTGTTGTTTTTTTAAAAAACTCACCATATGGGGATTTCTCATATAGTCAGAATATATTGTAGCATTATTTTTCAGAAAACTTCTGCCATCATCTTATACCAGTGACAAGAACTTTCAGAGATATCTGTTATCTATCTAGAACATGGAATAAAAGAGAATGATCACCCCAAAGGGTTTTTCTCCACAAAGCTTCTCAGCTTTGCTAAGATTTATCAGTAAAGGAAGAAATGAGGCATGAGAATCTCCTGTGGCTTCAGAAACTATTGAAGAAAAGCTGGCAACTGTTTTAGCTACAGGATTTAAGAGATTAACCCAATAGGGTTTAGATTCAGTTCAGCACATGGGTGCTAAATGTTGGATCTTCTAAGATGTCTACTGAATGCTCATGCAGTGGAACCAAAAGGAAAGTGAGAAGATTTAAGAGGCAGCAATTCCTGATCAGAGAGGGCAGTCAGACACCACTTTGGGTTAACTTTCTGACATCTGTCTTTTGTGTATCTTTATTGTATTGAGAAGGTTATACAGAGGAACATTTCAGAGAGCTTTATTTCAGTGTGTCTGCCTCCCAGCTTCATAATGGAGTGACACAGTTCATAGACAAACTGTGAATGCAACAGAATAGAATGATAGGCAAGTCTGCAGAAAGTCTGTAACAACAAACATGCATAGGAAAGTGGGACATTTTTATTAAAACAATGCAAATTATTTACATCCAAGCAAGTGACTGCATAAAACAAAATCTAAACAGAAGTTAGAGGAGTTTCCAGACGGAACAAATTTCTCACCCTTTCTTTCTTATTTCTGGCTAGAGAACCTTCATACAGTTGGAGGAGTTCACATTTGAGAGATCATATTGAGAAATGTTTCCAATTACTTCCATGTAGCTGCCATATCTTATAAGGTCAGTCATGAGAGACTTTTACCATAAGTGATTTTTTCCTGCCCCTGCATAAAATCATGATTTAAGTAGCTATAGCTAGCAAATCACTTCCCGTTTCTTAAAGGCACATGAGCTGCTTCCAGTCACAAGTGCCACTTTTGCTATGCATGCAAATGTAATCCTGAATTCTCAGTGGCTTGTTGGATAATCAGTATCTGCTTATTCATCATTATTCAGTACTCATAAGTCCTTATTTAAGTCTTCAAGTTTCTGGCATATAAGCCCAAACGCATATACTGCACATATTTAAAAAGTAGTGGAATAGTTAAAAAAAAAATTGCCTCAGTTCCCTAGAGGAAACTGGTTGCTAAAAGAATTTAAAATCTTGTTAAAGGAAATTTGTTCATGCACAAAATACTTCTGTTATGTTCTGTTTAATTAATCACCTACATAAAGTTAAGAACCATCTGTTCAGGATATGAAAATGCAGAATGAGATGGTGGGAAACAATTATTTTGATAGTGTCTAAGATAAATGGAGGGATCATTTGCAGGAAGAGAAAATCGGGTTAGTACTCTTTCTAACATCTAGGTGGTAGGTATTTACTGGGGACGATAAAGTTTATGAAAGAGGTTATGCCTATTTTACAAAACAGATTGGTTTTGAGAATGGCCATGAATGAACATTACTGAGAACACACATGGATTTGGCAAATAAATTATGAAAACTATAAAGATATTACTAATGTATTCCTAACTAGATGTTAAATGGTTCAGGATCACATTGAGGGGGGGATAATTTTGGCTGATATGGAATATGAATACCAAATCAGATTATTTGCCCACCTATCTTAGTATTTTCTATACTGATGGACAGTGGAGTTTCAGGCATGGGTCCTAGCTGGATAGGCCTGAGACTGATCCTAGGACCAGGGCACGTGCTCTACTACTGAACAACATCCATTCTTTAAAGGAGAGGGTGTCAACAGTACCCAGTGAGAGTTAGTCAATGGTGTGAAGCACAGATGTCCTGATCTTGTAAACCTAGGATCTTTTCCAGGGGTCAGCAAGGTTTATCTTGCCTGGGCTGGATCGGTCCAACAGAGATCCCTCCGTGGGATGGATTGCGCATGCGCGCCCACAATTTTTGGCATCTGCATCTGCGCAGACGCGATTTTCGGCACTGTGGAAGCGAGTCCCCACGCCGTGCTGCTCCAGTTTAGTGCAGTGTGTGGGTGGGCAGCTCAAATCAGGGGCAGCTCATGGGCTGGTCAAACAACCTCCATGGGCTGCTTCCAGCCCATGAGCCTTAGGTTGCTGACCCCTGATCTTTTCAATGCTGCTTTTATCTGGGATACAGCACATGATGCATTTGCAATGGCTTACCACTAATGACATTTTACCTATCTATTTTTTTAAAGCTGTTTAGTACATTCCATCCATATGTGAATATTTTCCAATTAAGCAAAAAAATAAAACCAAAATTGGAAGAACAAACCACAATAAAATCACAACAAAAGTCCTGTTGGAGGATGACATACGAAAACAAGATAAAAGCCACTCATGCTAAGTGGTGTACAGATGGGCTCTGCCAGGCCATTTCTCAGGAAACACCTGGAGGCATCTCTTGCTTGCCGTAAATCAATGCAATTACACTTACGCCTAAGCATAATTATCAATTAATGAGTTCTGCGTATTAATAAGCTTAGTTATTGATGCATTATCCTTAGTGTCTTAACTCCACTTTTTCTAATTAAAATGGTTTGCATGTGTCCCTATAGCTATTAAAGAGATAGCCACAAAAAGTAATTAGTAAGGACATCCATAGTCATCTTCTGCTTCCTCTCCTTTTTCTTTTTCTTGCACAGGAAGAGATAAGAGCTCTTTCATGAAAATGGCTTTATGTTTACTAACTTATTGTCCACATACTTCCAATTAAAAAAAGATTAGAACTAAATGGACACTCCAGTTGGAGAAGTTTTATACTGCAATAAAGATGTGTGTTAAAGGGTGTGGGAATGGCACACCTTAAATACAACGTGAATTTAATTAAGGTGAGTGTGACAGAATTATCTAGCGTAGCTTCATTAGTAAGTAGCAAGATTACATGGCAAACCTGGTAAAATTTGTCATTAATACAGTGAGGTAGCCAAAAGCATTATTTTCTCAGGTCTTCTAGAACATAGCTCCTTTTTACCTTCTACACCTAAATATATATTGTACTGTTATTACATTTGTTTAGCTATTTAAAGCAGGTGTGGGAGACCTTTAGACCTGCAGTGTTGCTGAACTAAAATTCCTATCATCCTTTGGCTATTGACCATGCTTGATGCGGTTATTTGGGGTTGTAGTTCAGCAAAGTCTGCAGGGCCAATGCCCCTCTAACATCAGGTATGAAGAGTAAGGGTCAATCCACATTGCAGCCTTACAAACAACTTTAGATGGGACTCAGAACAAATCTAGCTCCCAAACTGAGACCAAATAATCATAGATTTCTAAGTCTCCCTTACAAATCATGTAGCCCACCCCCGTTTGGTGCAAAATACCACAAACAAACCCCAAACCCTCAGTCACTACTTGAGAATATCCTTAGGAAGACAACTTGCCATGCATGCACAAATGGTTCCATTGCTGAACTCAGCAGTGGACAGCATGAGACTGTGCTTCTCATCTGACCTCTCATTTGAGTCACTGTAGCATACTGTGAGGCACAGCAGTAGCTAGGTTGGCATGTTGCAAATGCACCAGTAGAGCTGGTGCTCCTGCTGTTTGCAGGATGTTTGCACCACAGCTACCTTGCTGCCATTGCATCTTTCTACTTCCCAGTATGTTGCAGTGACTCAGCCAGATGGTGGTTAAGTGAGTGGTTCAGCCCACACCATGCTGTCCAGTGCTGATTGAACTGTTCTTACTATTAGGAACTATATTCTAATACAGTCATACCTTGGGTTACAGACACTTCAGGTTGCGCATTTTCGGGTTATGGATGCACCGGAACAGGTTACTTCCGGGTTTCGGTGCTTGCACATGCACAGAAGCACCAAATCAGAACCCGTGCATGCGCAGACACGGTGCTGCAGGTTGCGAACACTGCAGGTTTTGAACGTGCCTCCCGCACAGATCATGTTCGCAACCCGAGCGTCCACTGTATTCAACTGAGATCTAACCATTAGATCTAGTCCTTCCTTCCGGAACAGGACCAGATATTTTTCTTTCTTTCCTGAAGAACTTTTAAGCTCTGTATTCTCTTTGTAAGTATGTTTATTAACTGAAATTAAAATCAATAATTTTTTAATAAAAAACCCCAAAAAAAATGAGAACAGAAAATACATAAGAAAGAACAAATAACACCCATCCCATAAACACATTTAATAGGTAAAGGAATGTTTAATCAGCCAAAGGCCTGGTTATAGAGAAACATTTTTACCTGGCTCCTAAAGCTATGCAATGAAGATGTCAGGGGAGCCTCCACAGTGAGAGCATTCCACAAATCAGAAGTCACCACATAAAATGCCCATTCTTATGTTGCCACCCTCTGGCCCTCTCATGGAGGGGTCTCATGAGGAAGGGCTTTAGATAAGGTCAGTTCATATGAGGGGGGAGAGAGAGATGGTCCTAGAGGTATTGCCGTCCTGAACTGTTTATCATAATTCAATGGCATACTCCATCCAAGCAAAACCACTTGAGGTAGCTCTGGAGCACAGTCAGTGAGAGGTGTGCTCTGGGAAGTAGGTGTGGCTGGGGAAAGTCTTGCAGGCTGGAGAGAGTGGTCTGGAGGGATGCATTTGGCCCTTAGCCCCATAGTTCCCTACTCCTGGTTTAGAGGAAAGCTTATAGTTCAGTAGAAGTAGACATGGCAACCTGCTGGTCTGTTAACAAAAGTGGCAAGTATAATGAATGCACAAGCTATAAGCGCATCTCTAATAACCAAGATGAGCTTGATTTTTCATTGTAAACCGGTATTGAAGGCAGGCACCCTCACACAAGCCCACAAAAGTGTGAGAACTTTTAATAGCTTAACCCCAAAGCTCACACTTTTCTCCTCTGCATTCCCAGTTTGTGTTTCCTTTCAGCCTTCTAATATGCAGTGATGTCATCTTCTTGGCAGTGGCATGACATTATATTGCAGGCTTAGCATTAGCTTACTGTCAGTCTGTTAGCAGGATGTTTCCAAGGTATTGCTGGATTTGGTGAGACATCAGCTGCGACATCAGTTTTTCCTGCTATTTTATCTGATATTAGTCAAACACATAGAAAATGTTATCCCTTTGTCATCTGTCCACATGTTATCATTCCTAAGCCACAAATACAGTGTGATCATGAATCACGAAGCTGCCAGGAACTGGAGAGAATGCTCACTTCCCAGTTTTAACAATGTTAACCAAAATGCAAGCCAGATTTTTCCATGAAAGAAAAAGCTTATATATCTGCTCTTTCCAAGGACCACTTGACATAGCCACTGTCACCACAAGTGGACAATACAGACCTGTAAAGGAGCTTATGTATTTCATGTTTTTTATATTGTTGTGAACTGTCCCAAGATCTACTGGTATACAAATTTAATGAATAATAACAGTAACAGTAACAACAACATATTTTATGAGCATAATAAGCTTTACAAGTAATATTACTACAATTATTATTATTTTCCTTTTAAAATTTTGTCCATTCAGCAAGGAAGTAGGGGCTATTGACAGTAAGTCACCGAAGCTCTTAAGAACAAACCTGCTGGATCAGACCAATAGCCCATTTAGTGCAACATCCTGTTCTCAGAGTGGTCAAGCAGATGCCTGGGGAAGCCTTAAACCGAACATGAGTGCAGCAGTACTCTGCCCACCTGCAATTCCCAGAAATTGTTATTCAGAGGAATGATCCTCCTCCTCCCAACACTTCACCACTCATGGCTGAGCATCTGGCCAAATGATATCCCAAGCAAGCAAGCGGAGTCACATAAGCACCTCCTCCTTGCTACTGCATCCTTATGGTAACTGTAGTATTGCAAGCACAGTCTGTTCAGAGTGACTCATTTGTTTGTGCATGCAGCTGAAACATGTTTAAAACTAAACCTTTACAGAAATTAGTATTAATAAATAAGAATGATGATTAGAAAATTAGATGAGGCACCAGAACAGGCTTTTTCTTACCTGGTCCATAATTTAGGCTGCCCAACAAGCAAGTCCATGTTCTTTTCCTACTGTGCTCCATTCAGTGGGCAACCCTGTTTTATGACTTTTAGTAGCTTGCAATAGTTCTGTTAAAAAACAGAGACCATCATTTTGGATTTATTACTCATGGGCACTCCATAAAATACTGACATCAGAAACTGGGAGGTAGATGCAGGCAGCATGTAGGAAAATTAATCATCCAAGCATATGTAAGCCAAACAATGGATAGCATAAGAATTGTATAAACTAAGGCAATGACCAATAATTCAAGAAGCAAGAGAGCAATCTCAAATATTAGAGATGGGCAGTGCAGCAAATCATGGCAAATCTTGCAGGGAACCGTAGAGTTATCCTGAGGATATACACTGCAAGTCTGTATCCTTTGCTTGCACAAACAAATCTAAGCAGAGGATCGGGTACTCTGCATGCAGATCAGCTCTAGATGTGCATCCATCTTAATATACTCATTTGGATGCACATCCTCAAATGTGAACATCTGCACTACACTGTGTGAATAGGATACATATGCCAATCCATCTTTCAGAATAAACATGAATACACTTTCCCATCATGCTTGGAATAGCAGACAAACGCAGCAGACTGAACAGAGATATACTGCATCTGCATTATACAGGACCATTCCCTACTTCCATTCATGTTAATGATGATATTACAAGTATGTGTACCTCTGCAGTTGCCTTACTGCCTATCTAGAATGTTTTATTTATGTATGGAGGTGCTTTTATCTTATGCTGGTCTATGACCATAATAAAGATTTGGATTGAATGATGCTCATTTGGCTGTAGGTATTAATGTTTGAGTTTGTCATAGCAACATGAACAAGATAAGCCTGAGCAATGGACATAACTGAATAAAAATAGTTATTACATATCATTGTGTATACACACTCATATAAAATACCAAGGTGATATACAGCAATATATATAAATACAATAAACCTAAAAGCTATACAAAATCATATAAATGACTGACTCATCTTGAAAAAAGTTAAACCACTGAATAGACCTGGTGGGATGAACAAAAGTCTACAAGGGGCAACTAAAAGTTAATAAGAAGGCCTGCAAAATCTAAGCTGAGAGAGTATTCCATATCATGGACCAATGATATGGAATGCCTGTCTTCTTGTTGAAGACAGTTAGACTTCAGAAATATGGCAAAAGAGAGCTCATCTGGGTGATCTCAGCAGTCAGTCTGGCATGTATTGGCCCAGGCAGTCCTTAAAGTATATTGGACCCAGGTTTTTCAGGGCTTTTCATATTAATGCACAAACCTCCAACCTGGCCTAGTATCATATTATTGGCTTTCTGTCCCATCAGCAGTCTAGCTACTGCATTTTGCACCAGCTGGAGCTTCTGGATAAGCTCAGGGCAATTGCACATGGAGTGTACTGCTGTAATCCAGTCTCGGTAACTGACCTATGTTCCAGACACAGGAACTTTTCACCTACAGGGCCTCTATCTTGCCAGCCATAAACTCATTTTATTGGTCCTCATCCAGTCATAGATAAACAAACTTATTTCAAAGTGAACTGGCGTTCAACAGTACCACTAGTAGACCAGGGGGAATGGAAGAGCAACCAGGTACCTGTGATCAGTGCCGGATTTAAGTATAAGCTAAACAAGCTATAGCTTAGGGCCCCACTCTCTTGGGCCCCCCAAAAATACTTCTTCTTGATTGTATTTCACTATTAATATACTTCTTCTTAATTGTATTTCAGTTCAATAATTACTTTGATAAAATACATATTTTGTTATGTGCAAATGGCTTTAGATACCTATTAGGTCCATAAATTACCATATAGCATATATTCAACACAAAAAGCAGTGACAATTTGTTGTTGACAAAGGACAGCTGGGCATAAATAGGGCCCCATTACCTTCAGTAGCTTAGGGCCTCATCAAACCTAAATCTGGCCCTGCCTGTGATCTATTGCGTGTCGAGGTCCCCAAGCCACCCCCCAAATAACTCAAACGCACACGTAATTTTTGTTTAAGGTTTTTGGCATTATTTTGGCCACAACTTTATTTAATTACAAAACTGTGAGTGGTTGTTTAGGCATTGGTTAAGACTTTCTGTCCCCCCGCCTGGGGACAGAACTGACTTCCGGGCACCACCGAAAGACAGTGAGGGAAAACAAGTCGGGGAGAAATGGAGCTGAGTCACAGGCCCTCAATTCTCACCCGCATGCTCCCCGAAGGCTTGCCGGCCCTAGTCCCATTCCAGGGATTGGACGAAAAGATGGCAAGCCCCAGGATTCCTTTAACGGAATTCCCTTTCCGCAGCAACCATGGAGGGGCAGGCCCAGCCTATCCTAACCCCTCCTTCACCAATTTATAACCAATGCCTAACCGCAACCTTACAAGTTATGACGATTTGCTACGTAATAGGCAAAAACCAACTGGCCCGGCCAATCTGCCAGATGGACAAAATTCCTACGAGGCCCCTGCCCCAACAGCAGACGACCCCATGACAGGCATAGCAAGGTCAACGCAACAACCCCTTACTCTAGGGCGGGTGGGCGGGTGATCCGTTGCATGCAGCCAAGAGAAAGCTCCAGGCTGCGTGCAGAGTATTTAAACATTTTACCCCTCCCACCAAAATTGCAACATAAC
Source organism: Podarcis pityusensis (assembly GCF_964106645.2). Classification (NCBI taxonomy): domain Eukaryota; kingdom Metazoa; phylum Chordata; class Lepidosauria; order Squamata; family Lacertidae; genus Podarcis; species Podarcis pityusensis. Next base: position 39,797,989 of record NC_138027.1, read on the forward strand.
TTTTACCCCAGCAACCCAGCAAACCAATCGCTGCCCCATGCCATCTTTAGAGAACCTGCCTGGCAACAGAGGGGTGGCTCAGTAGACCCCACTGCAACTCGTGCTCTCCATGAAGGAGAACACGCTATAAGGCGAGTGAGATACAAGGACCCATGCCTACACTTCCTATGGCCTCCTTACCTGGCCATTCACCCCACTGCCCATAACCTCAGTAATAAGTGCAGCATTGCTTTCATTGACAGTCAGTATACTACCAAGGCACATCCTGTTGCAAACAAACAAGCACCAGACATCCAACACACCCTCCATCACACAATTCAAACCCACTCACACTCCTCACCCAGCCAACTATTGTTGACATTTCCCAAGGACAAATATAAGGGTCCCAGACAACCAATAAGACTGACAGACAACCAATTTACCTTGATTTCCACCATTCTGAACTCCTATATTCAATTTTACTTCTGCCACCATCTAACGTATGTATGTTTCTTAGCACCAGCATTTGCAAGCATCCCTTGTGCTGTAATTCCTTGGGTCTGGTCATCTGATCCAAAAGAAAAAAAATCTGCTACAACATAGTGGCACATGAAGGCCTTACAATGTGCATGATCAGCCTTTAAAGGCTTATATATCTATTATTTGCTTTGAGCTCTCAACTTATCTTTCATAATGAACTTTTTTGCCACCAGGCACAACTGTCAGTGGGTGACAAATTGTGGTAAAGAGTGGCAATTTTTCATTTTCTGATTCTACCCATTCTCCAGTTCCTTCATTGGCACCTTATGATACAAAGTGGGTTGCTAAAAAGTCCTATGTATCACTAACCTTTCATTTCCCACAAAGGTAGAATTACAGAATGCAAGACGTTTTTCTCCCCTATAACTCATTTACATTTTTTATTTTTTTTACTCTAGCATAGACAAATGGTCTTTGCAAAGTAAGTGATAAGATTAATTTATTTTTTGGAGCAAGGAAGAGCACTGGAACTAAATGTACAGAAAAGCTGAAACTTTTAAGAGAAAAGAATTTCACTGTCCAAAATGAATGATTTGGGAAACTGTCTAAAACCAAACTCAACAGTAAAAAGGTTCTTTGCTGAAAACTTAAATGGGCTATGTTTGACACCTATCAGCATTTGTTGCTGAGCACTAAGAGAGGATTCAGTAAATGAAGAAATCCACTGGCAGAAAATCTGATACTATTTGTGTGATGAAATTACACCTGACTATAGAAGTGTTAGGGTGTAGGTGGCGCTGTGGTGTAAACCACTGAGCCTTGGGATTGCCAATCGGAAGGTTGGCAGTTCAAATCCTCACAACAGGGTGAGCTCCTGTTGCTTGGTCCCAGCTCCTGCCAACCTAGCAGTTCGAAAGAACGTCAAAGTGCAAGTAGATAAATAGGTACCACTCGGGTGGGAAGGTAAACGGCATTTTCATGCGCTGCTCTGGTTTCACCAGAAGTGGCTAAGTCATGCTGGTCACATGACCTGGAAAAACTGTCTGCGGACACGCATCGGCTCCCTCAGCCAGTAAAGCGAGATGAGCACCGCAACCCTAGAGTCGTCCACGACTGGACTTAACTGCCAGGGGTCATTTACCTTTACCTTTTATAGAATTGTTTGGATCATCACTTTTGACTGTATTGTAATATTTGGTTCAGGTGAATAGGAGAAGCTTATCCATTCCTCAGAATGGTTTAGTAAACTGTCTAAAACCAAACTCAACAGTAAAAAGGTCATTTGATGAAAACTTGTTTTTAAAGTATGGTAGTGAATTTCTCTGTTTTCATTGTTTTATTTTTATTTTTTGTAAACTGATCTGAGTTTTTTAAACAAACAAACAAACATTGTATAAATTTTATGAAATAAATAGAAATAAATTAATAAATAACCAACTCATGATTGATGTTTTCCTCTGGAAAGACCAGCATTTGAGTGAACCCAATGCCATTGCCTGCTAATAATCATCTACTTTCCTTTTCTTTCTGATGTCAGGGGCAAAACCATATGGCCATTCCGGAAATAGATGTGCTAGATGAAGCTCATCTGGTGTCAGCTTGCCATACGTCAGGAAACTTCCTGACATGTCCTAGTGTTCAGGTGTTAAAATAACATCTGGAGTGATTTTTGCTGAATTTGGAAAAAATGCTCAGCAACTTTGTTGGTGTCGGGAATATTACTGTTTGTACTATGGCAACCCTAGCCTGGTGATAATGCTATGGTCTTTTAGGTCTCCTGGGTCTTTGAATTATAATGTGTTCAGTGATCTGGTATTTTTAGATTCTTGTACCAAATAATTCCACTGCTGCTTTTATACAGCTTTTAAATTGTTTTAGCTGCTATGCTTATGTTGGCTTTTAGATTCCTTCCCCCATTTGTATTGTTTGTAATTTATTGTATTCTTTTTACTGTTTAAATTCTGTTTTCGTACATTTAAAGAGTTTGTAAACTGCAGAGAGACCTAGATTTGGTGCTAGAATGTTTTAATATATTTATATATTTATATTTATATATTTATTTATATATATATTTAATATATATTAAAATATATTTTAATATATTTTTATATTTTTAGTGGGGGTTAGTCTGCTTTTAATCTGCCCTTCCTCCTAGTCATCTCAGAAAGAGCTACATCAAAGCTAACATAAAATACCTCTTTTTATTTTTTAGAAGCATCAACTTGCAAGAGAAGAATGAGCAAAAATATTTTCTAGGTAAGGGTGACAATGATGAACTGGACTAAAACTCAACAAAAGTCTGGGCAATTAAACAAGTTTTCAGAGAAGGGAGTTCCAAAGAACCCTGGAAAGATGGGTTGGTTTTAGGTAATTAAACAAATCCCTCTTTCTTTTCTGACTACAAATATGACCCCTTGCCTGTATAAAAATTACATTACTTCTCTAGCTAATAAATAGCTAACCTGCATATAGTGTAGAGCACAAGATCTGACCCTAGGAATTCTATTTAGGAAAATGTCCTGACAAGCAAAGGCAGAAGGCATTTTTTTTCTAGAATAGATAGGCAGCATCCATACTTTCCTCCCTCCTTCCTTCCTAGCTCTCAAATTGCTCCTGCCAAGATGTTAGGAGGCTCCATTCAATGCATGCCTTGGGCTATGTGCACAAGCCAACCCTTAAAAGGTGCAACCAAGGCTTACATGTCCTTCAGAAAATCTTCTTTCATTGGAGAGACTGGAAGTCCATCTCTACCTCCAAAGAACTGGCTGAAGAAGCTATTCCCCCTCAGTTCCCCCTCCACCTTTCTTTACACAGCAGAATGGGGATTTCATATTCTCATGCTTAGCACTGGTTCAGCTCACAACTCCACAAACTGTATAAATTACTTTTTGCATGATAATAGGTTTAATTAATCCTTAGACATGTTAATAGGACACTGCATTTACGTTTCATTTAACCTCCAGTATCAGCAGTTAATTCAAAATATTTGGTGAAGTTTAATAACTAGGCAACAAACATACATACCAATTATATATGCTTGTAAGAAGTCTGATAAATAAGTTGCATAGTTTGTTAGTAATTATGTATTATACAGAAACGCACACTCCTAAAGCTGTAGTAAAGATTATTTGTGACTCACTGAGTAAATGTAACACTGTTTCTGGAATATTCATTTTTAATTAGTTCGTCTGAACTTGTTCTTTGAAGATTTTATTCATTAATAATTATAGTATTTCAAGTTTAGTTTTGTTTTTGTCCCTGGGAATTGTATCATAGGGAGTAAAATAAAGGGTAGCCTTCTGATTCATTTCTAGTAGTTATTGGAGAATTCACTGTAGAAGTCCCTCTGGCAATGCAACAAAAAGTACCAGAAATTCTTGGTTGTGCCCTCGAGTGCTGATAGATGAAATTCCTTTGCTTCAGTTTGGAATGAGCATGGCTAAATTGGCTTAATTTTAACAGAAACATAAAAATTGGAAACCTGTGCATGCTGTGTGATCATCAGGGGTGCTAAAGGAATTTGATCTTTGTGAGTTTATAAGCTGAGCTGACCCACAGCTCCTGTGAATTTGAACTTTCATCTTTTCTAGATATTATGACAGTTTCAGCTCAAAGAGTGTGCCAACTCATTTTCTGCTACGTATGTTGAGGTAAAATGCATTGCTGAATTCTTAATTTGATAGAAATGCATTTTAAAATATGTATATAATATATTAGTATGTGCAGTTTTCAAAAGAAGGCACCAGAAATATTAACCTGCTGCCATGTAATAAAAGGCTAAACACATAACTGGCAGAGGATTCCAACCCCCCTTTACATCAGGCTGGGGTGTGTGTGTGTGTGTGTGTGTGTGTGTGTGTGTTGGGCAGAAGTGCCCCCCCTCCCACAGCCCAATTGGTCTCCTTTGGCTTTCTACTGGCTACCTACCACTTGCTGAATGATATCAGCATCCCTCCACAGGCATGGAGGTCCTCCTTCCACTCACTGAGCCTGCAGAAAGACCCAAAACAGGGATTTCGTGGAGCAGGGCTGAACCTCAGACATTCTGCCCCCCCCCCCACTACCATCAAGTTCTGTCATGTGACCAGGCTGTTTCAGCAATCTCTCTGCCCCTCACATTCTTCCCCAATTGTTCAGCATGGCAGGGATGTGACTCTACTGCTGTCTAAAGTCCCACCTGCCTGGGGGGGAATAAGGATGGCTCCCCAAACGTGCACATTGAGGGAGCTACTGCTATTAACTAGGGTTAAGACAAAATGGGAGGCAAACTTCTTGAACATAGGGTATGACTGTGATAGTGTTTGCAGCATGATGGCTACCGCCTCATCAATTTCCACATGCTTAGTCAGTTAATATGACACAATACACAGCTGGGTGCACAGTGTGACCCCCTCCCCCCCAAAAAATAATAATCAGACACTCGTACAATGGCTACAGAGGAGGAGAGATGGCCTCCTTTAAACTGACAAAGTTCTTACAGATTTAATTAATAAAAGGAGACATTATATGTGTGGTGCCAAGTGCAGTTCCTCCCCCCTCTTGTCATTTTGCAAAGACTCTGGTTGCTTGGAAAAGAGGCAATGTGTTCTTGAATAGCTAGAGTCGCCATTTTGAATGGGCCAGGAAGTGTTTCCCTCATTCTAGCATGGCCAGAAAGGAGAGACCAGGGGGATAAAAGTGGCCCTGAAGCAGAAACCCAACAAAACAATGGATGGAATTTTAAAAAACAAAATGCAACCCTGCTATTAACTTTTTTGACCGGAGTTTGAAGTTTAAAATGCTAATTACCTATCAGCCCAAGCCAGCTTGGTGCATGAATGATGGGAGCTGTAGTCTGGCAACAACTGGAAGGCTACATATTTCTTATACCTATACATATAGTATATATTCACAGTGTAACTATTTGCAGTGGGTGGGTGTGTTGTAGTGGGTGGGTGAATGGCAGCCACACCCAAAAATGGGTTGGTGAATAACTGGAGAGAATTCTGCCAATTCTTTCTAGGTTGCTGAGGGTCGAGGAGAGAAGTACCACAATTTTCTCAGGGAAATGTCTTTAGATATTTCTTCATGTCTTCAATATTTGAAAGTGACTTCCCACCCTGCTAATGTGAACTAATGTAACTGCTTGAGAATTAAGCAAATTTTGGGGAAAGAATGTGCAGAATGAAACTAAAATGAAATTAGCATAACTAATAGTGTTCAAGGAATTGTGATTAACAATTAAGTATTCGCTCCAAGACACAAAGTCCAAAAGTTCATCTTCATAATTAGAAAACATCAGCCATCATGTAGTTAACCTGATTAGCACATGCATTTATGAAAAAAAACTTTTGAGGAGTGGTAATTAAAAAGGGAAGTGGTTAATTGGTAAAACTGTGGCCTTTAACTTTCTATGGCTGAAAAAATATTAGGTCTAATATATTAAAGCAGATCATTTTGATGCCTGTTGCTCAGGACTCAAATGTACTAGCCCTAATCTTGCAATTCTCATAAATGACACGTGCTAACTTGGTAGCAGAGCCTTAATTATCTGTTAACTTCTCTCAGCAAATTAATTACATTGTGAAATCTGCTACCCTAGCAAAAATTAAATGTAATATGCTTTTATGACATTTTCCCATCCAATTTCATGTTGCAATGCTCAAAGTTATGGGAAATTATGGAGTTGGGGGGGAAACTGTAGAAGTTGTGTCTGTAGCCTTGGTAACTAAATCTATAATAAAGATAGAGTGTTGCAATGCAGTAGTTCACATGGCTGCCGACAGGAGGAGGGGGCACTGGCCATGGCAAAGCATAACCTTCTAGACAATGTAGCTGTAGAGAGGAGAACAGACAGCAGGGCCAGCTTCACAAAAATACAGGTGTGGGTAAGAGAACATCCTTCCTTCCCCAACCCAAGTCCCAGGCAGGGTGGAAGACTTTTTTATGCTGCTGTGCTGCAGAGGGACTGAGGTCTTGAACTCCCTTGCCTGCTTATGTGCTCTCAAGACAAGAGTCCTCCCCACAGTAAGCTGCTCACATGCTTTTTGAGGTGTGAGTGAGGGGTACACTTTAAAAAATCCATCAAACATTGCACCACTTATAAAGTTTGCAGAAACAAATATTATATATACACTCCTCCCAGTGTGGTCACTGCTCACATGCTGCAAAATCCTAAGCCTTCCCTTTTTAAAGGTCTATTACTAAGTCAAGATGCAAAACCCTCCCCAATCAACAGGCTGGATGTCTGGAAATGTTTGGAAAAGACTGGATCAAGATTTCAGGGAATACCACTCAACACTTCTCACTGGATTTTTCAGACAGGTCCCAGAATGCTCTATAAGAACAATTCAATACAAAGGGTAATAGTTTTCTCAGCATAGCTGCCTCGCCAGGCACCTTCTATTTATTTCAACTGCCACGCACCTTACAACAATCTGCCTAAGTCCAGTGAAAGCCTTGTTTACAAAGTGTCAGGCATCAATCATTACATCTCTCCCTTTCCTCCCCTTTAACAGCTTACAAGAAGCTCTCACTTTTTGTAGTATACTATATCTCTTCACTTTCCCTCCACATCTGCACCATTTAGCTCCTATTCATTATCTGAGTTCAGAAACCTCTCAACATCAAAATTCCAGCCAATTGTTATTTACAAAAAGCATCTTCCTTATGAACAAAGGTTTGTTTCTAAGCTTCTCTCTCTCTAATATCAGGATCTGGTGTGGGTGTGGGTGATATATATTCATTCAGGACCATACTTTTTCTTCTTTAACACTCTCTCTTAATAGTGATATATTATTAAGATGTGTGTAATATTGTCACATTACATTCCTGAGTTATATGGAAGTTCAATGGAAAATGAATTTACGGACATAACCTTTTTAAAAAAAGAAAAGAAAAGATGGTTAAGATGACATTTATGTTTAAATGCACTCCCAAAGTGTTTTGTGCAGGGATTGAATTGCAATCCTGGTTATTTTTTTATTGAAATTGAGAGAATAAATGCTTTGAAAGTCGCTTTGAAAATATGATTTTTAAAAATATGATCAGTTGAATTTTTTTACTTATTCAAAATTGAGTATATGTATTTAATTTTAAAATGTAATGTTGAAATGGAAATAATGTTCCTGTTGGTTGACATGCATCTGTCTTATGAGACAGTGGAAGAGGGCCTTCAGGGGTAAAGTCAAACTGTTAGATCAGTTTAGAAAATACACTATCCAAAACATGTTTTCTCTGAAGTTTTTCTGAGTTCATTGGTGCTGTGTTTACAAAAGTGTATCTCTTTTATATACTTCTGTATCTTATGAATAACTGATTTGAACAATACTGTAAATACTATCCAAATTAAACAATATGGTGCCTCCCTCCAGCATAGACTTTCTGAAGGTCTGTCTTTGTTATAGCAAATAATCTAAATTTATGAACTTTCAAAGCAAATACTAGTTTTGTCACAGAGTTGAATGGCAAAACTTTGGCTTAAGCAATGCAGCAGATGAAGTTTGTATTAATAGGACATGCTTTGTGCATTTTAGTTTATTAGAAATAAGATCCTAATCAGTAGTCCCATCTGTCACCCCAAACCTTCTAAAAATATCAAAGTTCTAAATAAAAGTTTTAGTCTTTGAATTCCCTGGACAAACAAAACAAAGCAACCTATAGAAATGGCCTCACAATTAGCTATTTCCCCTGAACAAATCCTGAATAAATCTTTTCTGCCTTTTATAATTGCCAATGCCATCAAACAGAATTCATTTATAGCTATTTTATCATACAGATCCACATACATATCCTTATTTTAAGAAGGTGTGCAAAGTAGAAATCCATGGAACGAAACAGCACAATTCTGTTGTGCAGTTTTCTTTCAAAACAAAGATCTAGGTATCGTACCAGGATGACGACTATGGGATTGTTCAGATGTCCTATATATAGATGAATATCTATGGATAAAACCTTTCCCCTCTTTGATCTGGAAAGTTCTCTATGTTTTTAGAGTGGACCCGGGATCACCATCAATGAAAGTCATTCTTAGAATGCTCCCGAAATGCTTCCACCACTACTGGAAGCTGTGGTTCAAGCATGAGATTTAATGGAGACAGAACTTTATCTTGTTCTTCATAGGCATCAGGGAGTATTCCCCCCCCCCCATTACATTGGATTATGGTGACACTTTATATCTAAAAATGACTATTCCTCAGATATTTTTGTGCATAGCTGCTCACTGCAGCTACTGGAACCAAAGTAGCTCCAAAAGGTACCAACATGACAAACCTAAGACATCTTGAATTATATACAGTCTGCCACCCTTCTCTTTGGTTGTAGCAGTGCTGAGCATTGTCCAATGAGGCCTCATTTATTTCTGTTTACAATAAAAACTCTTTGAATCCCTCAATGCAGGAATTGAGAACCAGTGGCTCTCCAGATGCTGTTGGACTAGAACTCCTATCATCCATTACCTTTGGCCATAGGGCTGGGCCTGATGGAAGTTGAAGTCCAACATCACAAGCACCATTGTTTACCCATCCCTGCCTTCGTGGGATTGATTGAGTCTGGTTTTTGTGTGGTGTGGTGGTGTGGTGTAGTGGTTAAGAGCGGTAGTTTCGTAATCTGGGGAACCGGGTTCGCGTCTCCGCTCCTCCACATGCAGCTGCTGGGTGACCTTGGGCCAGTCACACTTCTCTGAAGTCTCTCAGCCCCACTCACCTCACAGAGTGTTTGTTGTGGGGGAGGAAGGGAAAGGAGAATGTTAGCCGCTTTGAGACTCCTTAAAGGGAGTGAAAGGCGGGATATCAAATCCAAACTCTTCTTCTTCTTCTTCTTTTCCAGTTGTTGTCAGGGGTCCAAACTTTAATAAAACATTGGGGGGCCCAGGTAAGCCCTCCCCACATAATTGATCACAAGATGTGGCGTGCACACACCATTTGAATGGCAATGCTCATTAACTTTGGAGGGCCCGGCCTCCTCAAATATTTTATTGGGGGGAAGCTGAAGAGACCTTGGCCCATAGGAGTTGGCTCCCATGGTTGTTGTTACGCTCTCGCCTTAACTATGCAGGTAGAAATGAAACCATTGTACAACAACAACAACCATGGGTGCTTCCAATAACCACCCCAGTCAGATGATCCAGGAAGATGCCATGGTCAATAGTATCAAAGGTGGCTGGGAGATGGAATAAGAGTTACAGTGTTGTACTCCCCCTGTTCCCCTCCAAGAGTAGGTCATCCATCTTGGCGACCAAGGCTGATTCAGTCCCAGATCTAGGCCTAAATCCAGACTGAAATGGATCCAGATGATCAGTGGTATCCAGGACTATTTGAATTTGCTCTGCCACCACTCTCTCTACCACCTTCCCCCAAAATGTGTATTTTCCAGACAGACATGCCCTGAACTGAAGGAAAGCCATTGATTCTCCCTTCCTAGGAGATGGGAATTTTGTTTGTTTGTTTTGTCTTCCATGCACCTTTCCTGGAGAAAGGTATTTTCTAAGGAGGTCCTTTTACTCTTCCTCTCACAGCCACTGCTGCACTGCTATTAATACCTGCAAAGGCATATGAGATCTTTCCCTGGAGGTTGTAGCCCATACTTCCTTGTTGTGACACCTGGTCTATCTGTCCAGTGCTCTTGAATTTCCCGGTATTCCAGCGTAATGTTATAGCTAATTACTTAGCATATATGTGCTTGTGGCCAGCTGAGGAATTAACTTTTTAAAAAATCAACCCTCAACTGCAAAGCTACTCTAATTTGTGACGGCTTTTCAAGACAGGTCTCACAAACCTGCCCTCCTCCGAGTGCCTATCGTTGTTTTGCATTATACTGAATCTGCTTTAAAATACACATTGAAATGTAAGAGGTGGAATTTGCCATCCCTGTCAAATGCCTGTCATTCTCTAGACATCAACCTAACCCAAGGCAGGCAGATGGCTTTAAAGAATGTTGTTTGTACCACTCAACACGCAGATGTTTTTGAATCTCACGTAATTGCCAAATAATAGCTTTACATGCCTAATATAGCTATGCCGGAGCTCTGTCTTTTTAACTTACTTTAAATATTGCTATCTGTGCAAAGGAAGAAAAGTGAAGTAGGCATTTTGAAGATGACACTGTCATTGTCACTTTGTAAATTTTGCTCCAGCAAAAAGAAAGAAATATATCTACAAGACAGAAACACATGCACCTAATGAAGATAAGCATAGGCATAAAAATGGTTTTGAACAATTCACTAAAGTGCAGCCATATATTTTTCACTCTAAATCTTATTTCTTAAAAAACATTAATAAGTATCTATATTTTGCTTTTCAAGTTCAAAATCACGATGTAACAGTTCCATGGCTTGTCTTGGACTGCTTGTCTTGCATGGTTCAGAAATTATTTTACTTCCAGTAAAGCTAGGAAATAGCACAATTTATTTCTGGTCCAATATGATCTTTGACACCCTAACTTCCTACACACCTGCCAACAGAACTTCTCCATGGAACTGTAATTTGCAGTTGGGGACTGTGGAGCCAACATCTTCTGCTACAAGTGATAGCTTCATGGAGAGTAGGAACAGGCAAATCCATCAAATTCAGCTTATCTTTTTCTATTCTTAAGTTCATTTCTCTACATTTCTACATCAATTTATATTTCATAAAATTCATCAGCATTTTTCCTAATATACACGTTGGTGTGCATTTTTTACTAATAAACAATTTCCTTCAATATAGTGCATTGTTGTATGTTTCCACTAATATTTGAATTTCTGTGTACAAACTGTTTCAATACTTACCATATTTATATACTGCCTTTTCATAGTTAAAACCATGCTCAAGGCAGTTTACACTAGGCCGACACTAGGGCTCTCCCAGTTTGTTTCGAGCCCCACACATCAAGCAGGCCACATGCTGGATTTGATCTTTGGCGTCGGTATAGATGTGATCATGTTTCCTTCGATGAAGGTGCCATGGTCTGATCACTACGCTCTGAAAGCCAGGGTGGCGAGCCGATTTGGGATCGCCCGCAGAGGCTGATGGACCCTGATAGATTCCGCCAAGCCTTGCGGGACCTTTCTCCCCCTGGTGACTCATTGACTGAGCTTGTTGAGGGCTGGAATACCCAGCTCCTGGCAGCCATCAATGAGATCGCACCTAAGCGCCCTCTGCGACCCCGCAGAAACCGGGCTCCCTGGTTTACCGAGGAGCTCCGGAAAATGAAGCGGGACCTCAGACGGCTAGAGCAAGTATGGCGGGGTGCCCGTGACGGAGCCTCAAGAACATCTTATAGGGCTTTTACGAAAACCTACGAGATGGCAGTGAAGGCCGCTAAGAAGTCCTACTTCTCGGCCTCCATTGCATCCGCTAGCTCTCGCCCGGCGCAATTATTTAGTATAATTCGGTCTTTAACGTCCCTCGAAGGACAGCCAAATTTAAATAACAATTTGACACACAGCTGTGAGGCATTTGCGAGCTTTTTTGCGGAGAAAGTCCTGTTGCTCCGCCATGATCTCCCTGCCAATTTAGATACAATAAAGGAACTGGAGGCCCCTCAACTGTCCTCGGGTCCAGTATTGGACCACTTTGACCGGATATCCCCAGCCGATGTGGACAGACTCCTCTGAGCTGGAAAGCCCACCACTTGTCCTCTCAACCCGTGCCCGTCCTGGCTGATTAGAGCGTGTCCAGACGAGGTGTGGGCCCCCCTGGTGGATATCATCAATCTGTCCCTTGGCACCGGGACATTCCCAGGGGAAATGAAGGAGGCAGTGGTGCGCCCGCTTTTAAAGAAAACATCATTAGATCCCTTAGATCTATCCAATTACCGCCCGGTTTCGAATCTTCCATTCCTGGGTAAGGTGATTGAGAGAGCGGTTGCTGAACAGCTTGGTAGGTTTCTGGATGAAACATCGGCTCTGGATCCATTCCAGTCCGGCTTCCGCGCTGGTCATGGGACCGAGACGGCTCTGGTTGCCCTAACAGATGATCTCCGCAGGCAGCTGGATCGAAGGGGGTCGGGGCTGCTGATTCTTCTAGACCTGTCAGCAGCCTTCGACATGGTCGATCACGAACTCCTGGAGCACCGCCTTGCCGACGTGGGGATCCAGGGCACAGTCCTTCAATGGCTGCGCTCGTTTCTCTCTGGTCGGGGACAGAGGGTGGTGCTTGGGGGGGAATTGTCATCCCACCACTCCTTGGTGTGTGGAGTGCCCCAGGGTGCGATACTCTCCCCGATGCTTTTTAACATCTTTATGCGCCCCCTCGCCCAGCTTGTCCGGAGTTTTGGGCTGGGCTGCCATCAGTATGCTGATGACACCCAACTCTATCTGTTGATGGATGGCCATCCTGACTTGGCCCCAGACACACTGATCAGATGCTTGGAAGCTGTGGCTGGATGGTTACGTGGGAGCCGGTTGAAGTTTAATCCTTCGAAGACAGAGGTCCTCTGGCTGGGACGGGACGATATGGGATTGAGGGGGCCACTCCCATCTCTTGCGGGGGTGCAATTAGTGCCAGCACCGTCCGTTAAGAGTTTGGGTGTAATCTTCGATACCTCCCTCTCCATGGAGGCGCAGATTGCAGCTATAACAAAGGCGGCATTTTTTCATCTCCGCCAAGCTAAGCAGTTGGCTCCTTACCTCTCTCGCCCTGACCTAGCCACTGTGATCCACGCGACGGTCACCTCCAGACTGGATTACTGTAACTTGCTCTACGTGGGGCTGCCCTTGAGACTGACCCAGAAACTCCAGCGGGTGCAGAATGCCGCAGCGAGACTCCTTACGGGGTCTTCGCTGCGAGATCACATTCATCCGGTGCTATACCAGCTGCACTGGCTCCCGGTGGAGTACAGGATCAGGTTTAAGGTGCTGGTTTTAACCTTCAAAGCCCTATACGGCCTAGGACCCTCGTACCTACGGGACCGCCTCTCCTGGTATGCCCCACAGAGGAACTTACGGTCTTCAAATAAAAACATCTTGAAGGTCCCAGGCCACAGAGAGGTTAGGCTGGCCTCAACTAGAGCCAGGGCTTTTTCGGCTGCGGCTCCAACCTGGTGGAACGCTCTGTCACAAGAGACAAGGGCCCTGCAGGACTTGACATCTTTCCGCAGGGCCTGCAAGACAGAGCTGTTCTACCAGGCCTTTGGTCAGGGCGCAGCCTGACTCCCTCCTTTTCAATCTTTACAAAACTTTAGTTTATGGTTGCCATCGATTTTGATGTTAATTAATTTTTATAATGTTTTTATAATGTTGCACTATTTTAGTGTTGTTAGCCGCCCTGAGCCCGGCTTCAGCTGGGGAGGGCGGGATATAAATAAAATTTATTATTTATATTATTATTATTATTACAAGAAGTTTTTGTTTTTTTAAAAAACCACATGATTACAACTATAACAACTTTGTAGTCATTACTTGACTGGAAAACTACTGCAAAATTCAGAGACGTGAAAAATCTGAATGATGGCTGTGTTTTGGTTCCTGTATTGTGGATTAGATGGGTTCGCTTATAAATGCGAATGATTCAGATTTATCCCCCATCTCTAGGAGAGGACCTGATGGTGGGACCCATTATCTCAAGCTGCAGACGGAAAGCTCTGCTGGTCTTTGTGTGGTAGAAAAGATCCCCACAGAACATGTGAAACTATCACGGTGCAGCTCCCAAATACTTTCCCATTCTAACTTGTTGGCAAAAATAGATCAAATGATAAAGAGAAGTAGTTGCAGCCCAAGAGTGGTAAACATGTGGTATGGGACCATGTTGTTGTTGTTGTTTAGTCATTTCCGACTCTTCGTGACCCCGTGGACCAGAGCACGCCAGGCACTCCTGTCTTCCACTGCCTCCCACAGTTTGGTCAAACTCATGTTAGTAGCTTTAAGAACCATCTCATCCTCTGTCGTCCCCTTCTTGTGCCCTCAGTCTTTCCCAACATCAGGGTCTTTTCCAGGAAGTCTTCTCTTCTCATGAGGTGGCCAAAGTATTCAGACCATGTACATACTCTAATGAATTCATACAAGCATAAGAACATCCCTGCTAGATCAGGCCAATGGCCTATTCTCTGTATACTATGGTGTTAACCAAACATGCAGATGTGACCTACAATTTGAAAACTCTTGGAGGTAAAATGCTACAGCACTGAAGGTGGGGAAATATTGGGTTGACCTTCCAAAGTGAGGAAAAGGAGATCCAGGCAACTCTCAACCAATCAGATTGAAAGTGATACCAATAAAGTCTCTATAACAGAACACTAAGCAGCCAACCTATAAGAACATAGAGGAAAGCAGGGTATCAATAAGAGCCAGTTTCTCAATGCTATCTCCTTTTTCAAACACAATTCCAAAGGGGTAGTCTATTTTACAGAGAGAAAGAACTCTCTGATTTTTTTACAGTGGAACAGACTGCTTTGGAAGCTGATGGACTTTGCTTTGTTAGTTTTCTAAGCAGAGGCTGGATGGCAACTGATCATTTTCTTATTTGGAGTGTGAAGGGAGTGAAGGGGTTCTGCTCTGGTATTTTTTCTAATATGTGTAGAAACTTTTAAGGTGGAACATTCAGGCATGTGTCTGCCTCTCTAAAGTCCAGGGCTACCTTTATGAGCTGATTTGCTACTATAAAGTACAGGCCTGAATTTCCATGTCAGAATAATAACAGCATCTCACCGCCTTGCTTCTTTCTGAGGCAGTCCATCCCAGGGTTAGGGGTGAGGAAAAACAACATCCTAGTATATGGAGCAGTAGGCAGGGGAAGTTCTGGCAATAAAAGTATAAAATTACAACCCCAAAGTAGTACAATTTATATTCCAGGATACACACAAAAAGTAACATCTTCAGTCTTTGGTGAAAGATGTCAGCTGTAGGGTATGAGTCTACAAGTGCTACACTTTTCCAAACTCTGGCAACAGTTCGTGAATTCACAATGCCTTGGCCATCCCAGTCGGCCTTGAAAGCTCATACTCCTCTACCAGATGAAAGTTGACAAAACTGCTGAGGAAGGTTACAAGGTATGAGTCCAAAGGGGATACATCTAACTTTGAAATTCTGTCTCAGCTATAGGAATGAATGTCCTACACTTTAACAGCTTAGTAGACCAAAGGTACTGCCACTTATCTCTGCAGCTTGATAAAGTCCAAGGCTTAGCAGCTGAACTAGAGCCAATGTCACTGTTGACCCCTACGCATGTTTTATATGCTGCTGCTGCATTCTTGTTACAAGCAGCCTAGGGGAAAGAGTAAAACAGCTTCTCACCTGGCTCATCCAACAGTGTGTTGGAAACCTGACCTGAATTCCAGGGTTATGTCCTGGGAGAGCTTCATTTATAAAGAAAAGAAAACACTAAACACCACGACTGTGTTCAAATGACTGCCTAGAATCCAAACTCTGCACGCATCTCACACCTACACACACATGTGCCTTGTGTAGCCGACATGTGATTAGTTGTTGATAAGAAATGCTAAGCTGACCACTATGTATCTCAAGTGTACCTTTGGCCCTCCAAATGCTGCTAAACTATGACTCCCATCATTTTTATGTTGTGAAAGCACCCTGTGATCTTCAAATGAAGGGCAGTATACTAAATAAATGAGCAAGCAAGCACCATCCCTGGGCATTGTCCATGCTTGCTGGAGCTGACGGCAGTTGCATTTCAGCAACACCTGGAGAGCCATAGCTTACCCACATGAGGTGGCATCTCCCTTCCTGAACCACCATCACAGGGCTACCTTGAGGGCCAGAGAAGCCAGAAGCCAGGACAAATGCCCACTCTCTAGCTCCTGGTGTTACAGCTGAGGTGACTTCTGACTACTATCACCCAACTACCATCAGAGAGGGTCACTCCAGAACTATCTTACCCTGAGAAGAAGGGAGATCTAGTGTTCATGAAGGTTTTCCCCATTGTAGTTTATATTTTCTTATATAGTTTTAATTTATACTTCTTGTTTTAATATTTTCATGTAAACTGCTTTGTGAGGATCACTTGGAAAGTGGCATATAAATATCTTAAATAAATAATAAGCAGTGCATTTCACACATATTGTGTGTTATTCAGCTTCCAGATGCAGTAGAAGGCAGTTTCATTGAATAGATTATACAGGAAATGAAGATTCTAGACCAAATATACTGAGTTCTGGGCCCTTCTAGAGTGAATAAAGTCTGCCAAAGTGTAAGTAAATAGGTCCAGGAACATTTGTGCTGAATTGACTATAGATTCTTATTTTTATTTTAAATAACAATTAAAGCATTGTAAGTTTGAGGAAGAATTGAAAGAAATTTGCCAACAAGGCAACTGCTTCTTAGGGCATGCATTCTGCCAAATTTTAGAAGGATAGCTGAAAGGGCAGTAGTTTTAAGGTAGGTTTAAGGAGTCACATAATTTTCCCATGCTGTCTGTGAAGAATTCATCTGAAAATTGCAGGTATGAGAGAGGTGTTCCATGGGAAAGAAAGTTGTCAAATTGCAGACACCTCTGAAGTTGGTTTTGGGGTGGGAAAAACTAAAAGAGATTTGCTTTCTGGATGAAATCAATCACCACAATAAAGTTATCCATTCACCCTGCCCCAACACTTATGCCTGCTGTCCCCTCTCCAATGTTATGGCACTATGGTAAACTGTCTTGGCCACCAGTAAGAGTGAGCTTAGTGATGTGTGTTCTTAAGACAGCCTATAGCTATAGAAATGACTACAGGGCCCAGCAAAAAAGGTGGGGAATTCAAAACAGCATGAACAGGTGGCTGTGACTAATTGCCTCTGGAAAGCTGCCAAGCAGAGAAATCTATGCCAGGACTCTAAGCAAGGGAAGAAAGGAAGGCAGCCATGACAAAGGAGGGCTGTGGATATAAGAGAAAGAGCTCAGCAAGAATGGTGCAGTGGACAGGGTGCAATGGTCACCTCAGGGCAGGACTTTGGAGGTAGAAGTTCAAGGTGCTACTCAGCAGATTGAGCAAGCCACACACAGAACAAGGCTAGCACCCCACATTTGGAAATATGTGAAGTTTCCATCTAAAGAGGAACCCCATAACACCACTGAGACCATAGTCAAAAATCACCTAAATTCACCACTGATCAATGGGAGTTGAATTTTGAACCATGAGAGTCTACATTAAAATCCTTGCTTGCCTATGAAATTCACTGGATGAACTTGGGCCAATTTCTCTTGCTCTCTTTTGCCCTCCCCTTGCACCCAGACAGGATGGTGTCAGGTGAAAATGGCACCCTGAACTTGGTTAAGGAAGCTAGACGTCCTTTTGGAGCTCTGAGCTCTGTGGAAGGGCCAATTGCTCAACAAGGACCGTCTCCAAAAAGGAAAGAGTAGTGAGGGGGTCAACTGTGCTCCAAATTTTGGGGCCCCTTTTTAGCAAGCAGGACTCCATCCTAACAGTGAGGGGCAAGAAACCTGACTGAAGCAATGATCTGAACCAATGATTTCCAATTGGTGGCCCATGGACTTCAGGTGGTCCGCGTAGCCCACCCAGAGAGTCTGTGGCACCATTCACATTTAAAAAACTACCATAGAGATATCAAAAATTGCAGAATTAGGGGATCCATGGCTTGGCTTTTTGAAAAACTGGAGGTCTTCTAATTGGAAACCACTGATCTAAGCAAAATAAGTAAACACTATAAACTAAGTGGCTGAAGATCAAACTGCATATTGTACAGAGTTCCAGAATTCTTTTTCCACATTTAACCCAAAGCAGCATGGAAAGTGAAATAAGAGTATACAGACACAGGATTTTTGTTAGGGGAGTAGGCTTTTGTTGTGGGGGGGGGGGGCAGAACCTCAGATTTGTATTGATTTGCATGGATTTTTATTGATTTAAGGAGACAGCTGCCCCCTTCCCACCCCCTGGCTATGCCCATGCTATTTTGCCTCTGGTTGTTTTCAGTTCAATATAGCCTCAGCTGGAGAAAGCCTGAACCTTTTCCTGGTGCAATTGAAAATGCAGCCTGGGGTGATTTTGAGCTGAAAGAGACTAGAGGGAAAAGGGTTAAGTATCTTCCCTCCACAATGAGGTAAAGGTAAAGGGACCCCTGACCATTAGGTCCAGTTGCGGACGACTCTGGGGTTGCGGCGCTCATCTCGCTTTATTGATCAAGGTTGCCGTCGTACAGCTTCTGGGTCATGTGGCCAGCATGACTAAGCCGCTTCTGGTGAACCAGAGCAGCGCACGGAAACACCGTTTACCTTTCCGCCGGAGCGGTACCTATTTATCTACTTGCACTGGTGTGCTTTCAAACTGCTAGGTTGGCAAGAGCAGGGAGCGAACAACGGGAGCTCACCCCGTTGCAGGGATTCTAACTGCCGACCTTCTGATCGGCAAGTGCTAGGCTCTGTGGTTTAACCCACAGTGTCACCCGTGTCCCTTCTCCACAATGAAAGACTAACCCAGCTTGCTTCTGGTACTAAAATAAAAATAAAAATCATGGAGAGCTAGTGCTAGGCATGTTTGGGAGATATCCACAAGAAACATTTGAGAGCAAAGGACGGTTATTACCATTTTTTTATGTAAAGAGCAACTACCTGTCTAAACAGATGATCAGGCAATAGCATTTACCATCTCCAGCATATAGCTTGCCAGGTCTTCCATTCCTTTAAAAACTCCTCTATTCAGAAAACAGCAGATGCAGCTTTAGGGGAGAATTCCTACATCCATCTCTCTGCCTTCTATATCATCTCTGGTCAATTTCTGAGTCCTGTTGTTGTTAAATATATTGCACTTACTTTGTACTTTTAAACCCACACTTCCTACTGCATTTCCCCATCACTCTCCTTATTGCAAAAAAAATCAGTTTGGGGTGGAAATGAGGTTTGCTCAAGAGCTCCAAATTGAATTCAGTTGTGTAACCCGAACTTGCCAGTATGTTCTTGAATCCCACCCAAAAGGTGTGGAAATGTCCTCTTTTTAAAGTTTGAAAGAATCTCAATCTAGTTCCATTGAGGGTTGTATCAAAGAATCACACATAACCTAAAAGTGTTTCATCTGCTTTGAGATACTGCATGTTTGAAACTAAAAAGATCCTAGCCGATAAAATGACAGAGCTTTGGGATAATTTTAACAATTAATCTGCAGTTATATTGAAATATTTATAAACAGACCAAAATGAAATTACTTTTCCCCTTTGTAGGGATACGACACTTTTCAACCTGCATTCTCTTATTAAGACTAACTACAACATTTTCCCCTGCTTGTGACCCCTTCTCTTCATTACTGTCCTTTCTGATCAGACAGAGAAATTAAACTTCAGAGGAATTACCCAGAAGATAACTAGAGAGAGCTGCTTAATCTTATTCTATCATCTGTCTTAATTAGAGGTCCAGAAACATTCCATAAATGGAGATACGTGGGTAGATTTGCAGCTTGGTATTTGAAATATACTCAGAGTCGCAAAGTGATTTCATGCTCTTTATTCAGCTCATAGTGGTGAGGAGGAATGAATAATGTCCCCTCACAGTATCTGCTTTATATACATTATTTACACAATGGGCTGCACATGATTGGCTAATTCTGGAATTCTACTGTAAGCCAATCAGGTTGTGGATTCACTTCTATCTGGAGCAGGATTGGGTGGTTCCTGCCAACCAATCATACTGCTGCATTGTTCTAGGACCAATCAGACTGCTGCATTCTGAATCCTATTGTTCTAGGACCAATCAGACTGCTGCCTTTTGGATCCTATTGTTCTAGGACCAATCAGACTGCTACAGTTTGGATCCTATTCAACTCAGTACATAACACCCCTCCCCTCTAAGTTCCAGTCCTGCCCGGGAGGTCGCATTCATAGTCCTCAAGGTATGCCGGCGGCCTACGTGTGCGTTGTGGCCTGGGGTGTTCCCTGGTCCGGGCTCCGGGTTCTGGCTCGTGTTCCAAGGATGCTGGCTGTGATGCGGCTGTTTGGTCTGGTGCAACCGGCTCGCTCAGTCGTGGTTCTGGTTCCGGTGTCCTTTCGGCCTCACGGGTCCTCTCTGTATTTACTGATTCTGCCTCTCCTGCTGGCCCCTCCTGCTCTATGGGCCTCACTGCCCCGCTGTTCCCTTGGGACTCCTCTGACCTGTCCTCCTCCTGGTTTTCTCCCGGGAATCGTCGCCGTATCTGGTCGCAGTGGCGGCGCCAGCATTGCCCCCCATCCGTTAGCACCTCGTACGACACGGGGCCAGTGACCCTGGTGATTGTGGCGGGTACCCATGCTGGGCCTGCCCCAAAATTCTTTGCGTACACTGGGTCCTGGGCCTCGAAGGTCCGGGGGTTCCTGCCTTCCCCCACCACTACCTCATCCTGAGCTCTATCGGGGTGAAGGCGGTCCAATCTGATTGCAAGGCGCCGACCCATTAGTAGTTCAGCGGGGCTCCGGCCAGTCGTTGAGCTGGGGGTGCTGTGCTGTGCTAGAAGGAATGTGGCAAGGCGGTACTCCCAGTCCCCTTGCGTCATGCGGCGAAGGGTGTCCTTGGTGGTCCGCACCATGCGTTCTGCTTGGCCATTGGTGGCAGGGTGGAACGGCGCCGAACGGATGTGGCGGATGGCGTTCTGCGCTGTGAAGGTTTGGAATTCTCCTGACGTAAATGCAGTCCCGTTGTCTGAGACGAGAGTGTCAGGGAGCCCGTGGGTTGCAAACAGCCTGCGTAGTACCCGGATGGCTGCGGACGTGGAAGTGGACGGTACCAGTGCGACTTCCAGCCATTTGGTGTAGGAGTCCACCACTATGAAGAATGTTTTCCCCTGAAAGGGGCCAGCGAAATCCACATGCAGGCGTGACCATGGTGCTCGGGCGGACTCCCAGGACTGGACTGGGGCCCTTGGGGGATCTGGGCGGGATTCTTGGCAGGCCTGGCAGTGTTTGACCCAGGCCTCTATCTCTCCATCGATCCCCGGCCACCACACATAACTCCTGGCAAGGGCCTTCATTCTTACTACCCCTGGATGTGTCTCGTGTAGGGCTGTGAGGACCCTTTTGCAGAGGGGCTGGGGAACAACGACTCTGCTTCCCCATAACAGGCACCCCTTGTGGGCCGACAGTTCATGTTTGCGGGTTGTGTAGCCGGCGAATTCTGGCCCGGGGCTGCTGCTGGGCCATCCCCTCCACACCCAGTCCAGGACCCGGGAGATGACCCTATCTTTCTTGGAATGGTGTGCAACTTCTTGTGCCTGAATGGGGCGGTCGGGAAGCAGCTCCAGGCTCATAACCTCTTGTGCAGGTGCTGGGTCAGGGCCTGTTTCCGGTAGTGGTAGCCTGCTGAGGGCGTCCGCATGGCCCATCGCCTTCCCAGGTCGGTGAATCAGTGCATACTGGTAGCTGGCAAGGAAAATTGACCACCTGAGGACGCGAGGAGACAGCACTTGGGGGGTCTGCTTTTCGGGGGCAAACAAGCCAAGCAACGGCTTGTGGTCAGTCACCACGGTGAAGGGCCGCCCGTACAAGAAATCATGGAATTTTTTTACTCCCTTTACGATTGCCAGACCCTCCTTGTCGATTTGCGAGTAGTTCCGCTCGGTTGTGTTGAGTGTCTGGGAAAAGTACGCCACCGGTACCTCTCTTCCATCCGGGAGTTGGTGCCCCAGGACAGCTCCAATGCCATAGGGTGAGGCGTCGCATGCTAGCACCACCGGCAGCCTCTCATCGAAGTGTGCCAAGACCGAGTTTGAGACAAGCAAGTCCTTGACTGCCTGGAATGCGGCCTCCTGGCGCTGGCCCCACACCCAAGGGGCCCGCTTGTCCAGGAGTCTGTGTAGGGGCTCCGCTACCGCCGCCTTGTGGGGAAGGAAGGAATGGTAAAAGTTCAATAGTCCCAAGAAGGCCTGAAGTTCAGTCTTGCTCTTGGGCGCTGGGGCATCACAAATGGCCCGTACCTTGTCCCCAGTCGGGTGGACCCCTTCTGCGTCCACCATAAATCCCAGAAAGTCCACCTGAGGCACTCCTAGTAGACATTTTTCCCGCTTCACCTTGAGACCCGCCGTCTGGAAACGGTGCAGAACGGTGCGGAGGCGGTCCTCAAACTCCTCTGGTGTGGGGCCGGCAATCAACACATCATCGAAGAAGGGGGTGACGCCAGGAATCCCTTTAAGGAGAGAGTCCATTATATTCTGGAATATGCCTGGTGCCACGCTGACACCGAATTGCAGCCGCTTTACCCTGAACGCTCCTCTGTGCGTCACAATCGTCTGTGCCTCTGCTGTGGCCTCATCTACTGGCAGCTGTTGATATGCTTGGGCCAAGTCCAGCTTGCCAAAAATTTTCGACCCAGCCAGGGTGGCAAGGACATGGCTGACCACTGGCACTGGGTATGCGTGGGCCGTGAGGGCCTTGTTTATGGTACATTTGTAGTCTGCGCAGATGCGGACCGAACCATTAGGCTTGACGGGTGTGACGATTGGGGTTTCCCAGGGAGCATTAGGCACCGGCTCCAGCACTCCTTGCTCTACGAGTCGGTCCAATTCCTCGTCTATACGGGGTTTCAAGGCGAACGGGACCCGGCGGGCCTTGAGCCTGACCGGTCGTACTGCGGGGTCAAGCTGTAGCGCAATGGGGGGGCCCGTATACTGTCCCAATTTCCCATCGAAAACCCCTGGAAATTCCTTGCATATGGCATCCACGTCCACTTGTAAGCTAGTGTGGTTCACCCCGGTGACAGCTAGCCCCAGTGGTCCAAACCATGCCAATCCCAGTAAGCTAATGTAGGGGCCCTTGACCACAAGCAAGTCCAGTTGCCGCGTCCGCCCTCGGTATTGCACCCTGAAGGTCCCCACCCCCATTGTGGGGACCTTACGTTTCTGGAAGTCCCGGAGGGTGAATGGGGCCGGCCTGAGTTTGGGACCCCCAGTGGAACACAGTTTCCTTAAGGTCCTTGCCGAGATTATGGATAGAGTTGAACCCGTGTCAAGCTCCATGCGGCATGGGGCCCCCTCTATCTGTACCTCTACATAAATTTTCTCTACGTTGGGGTGGGGCAACTGGTATACCTGGAAGTCCGTGAGCTCCGTCGAGTTGCCTTGGTGCGTTGGGCCCCGGGACCTGGGGCTCTTGGATTGGTCATCTGATGCCTGGTGTCGGGTGGGCCGAGCCCAACACACCCGGGCGATGTGTCCCGATTTTCTGCACTGCCTGCACTCTGCGTTGCGGAAACGGCAGGTCCTCCTCTCGTGACTCTCCCCGCAGCTTGCGCAGTTCCCTCCTTCTCGTCGAGGCAGCTGTGGTCTGTGCGCTGCTTGAGTGCGCTGCTGTACTCGGTGCACCTCCTCCCTGTCGGATCCTGAGTCGTCGGTGAGGTCTTCATGGTGGACCCTCGGTTGGGATGGCAGGCTCGGCCGTGCCTCTTGGGTCGACCTCTCGGCAGCTTCTGTTGCCAGGGCCTCCTCCAGAGCGACCTGGAACGTTAGGTCCTTCTTAGCGTAGAGGCGCCGTTGCAGCTTCTCATCCTTCAGGCCACCGACGAGGCGGTCACGAAGCATGTTCTCCAGCTCTGAGAAGTTGCAGAACCGGGCGGCTTGGCGGAGAGAGGTCACAAACCCAGTTATGGTTTCCCCAGGGGCTTGCCGCTTTGCGTAGAAGGCATTTCGACGAGCCACCACTGAGGGCTGCGGCGAAAAGTGCCCCTTCAGCTGTTCCATTATTGTTTTGTATGGAACAGTAGCGACGTCTTCAGGCGCAAGGAGAGCCCGGGCGATTTCAAACGTCTCCTCTCCGCAGACGCTGAAGAATATCGCCCTCTTCTTGGCGTCTTCTTCGTCGGTGACCCCTTTGGCTTCTAGGAGGAAGGTGAAACGGGAGGCGTACGCTTCCCAGTCTCCAGATGCTGGGTTGAATGGCGAGAAGCTGCTGTTGGCTGCCATTCTGAGTTCCTTGTGCCCCGGAGCTGAAGCCTGGATACACGATGCGAGGCAGCGGTGCGGCAGTTGGC
The DNA here is from genome assembly GCF_964106645.2 of Podarcis pityusensis. NCBI lineage: Eukaryota > Metazoa > Chordata > Lepidosauria > Squamata > Lacertidae > Podarcis > Podarcis pityusensis. The sequence goes on from NC_138027.1 coordinate 39,822,273, forward strand.
GGTGCTGCGGTGCTGTGTGTGGCAGTCAGCTCAGCGGGATCCCACCTTCGTCGCCAGTGAAATATACTCAGAGTCGCAAAGTGATTTCATGCTCTTTATTCAGCTCATAGTGGTGAGGAGGAATGAATAATGTCCCCTCACAGTATCTGCTTTATATACATTATTTACACAATGGGCTGCACATGATTGGCTAATTCTGGAATTCTACTGTAAGCCAATCAGGTTGTGGATTCACTTCTATCTGGAGCAGGATTGGGTGGTTCCTGCCAACCAATCATACTGCTGCATTGTTCTAGGACCAATCAGACTGCTGCATTCTGAATCCTATTGTTCTAGGACCAATCAGACTGCTGCCTTTTGGATCCTATTGTTCTAGGACCAATCAGACTGCTACAGTTTGGATCCTATTCAACTCAGTACATAACAGTATTATTGAAACAGGCTTTTGTCATTTCAATGCATGCATTTCCTGTGTAAAACCACAGCACCAGGCACAATTGAGATACACTCCTGAGATATCGGGAAGACCTTCCCTGGTAACGGCACAGAAATTTAATCACTGTGCCTGAATGTATTCTATTCAAGTGTATAAATTGCCTGAAATCATACCCAAACCTATTCATTCAAAAAGGAAAATATTGAAGGAACAGTGCAAATGTCTTAAAAGGAAAAAAAAACCCTTAAAAAGAAAAAAAATCTTTTGAAATGATAGTGTTCATACTTTCCTGCATTTATTATCAAAAGAGTTTAATCTATGTTTGTTAACATAAACATATTGTTTGTGATTATTTACCATGGCTTGCTGCTGTTGCTTTTTTATGTTTTGGGACAATTCACTTTGTGTTTTACATTGTGTATCTGTAGGAGAAGAAGGGGGGGGGGTAGGTTCTTTTCCTTCTCCCCAACCTGCTTTTCCCCCTTGAATAGCTAACAAAGGGTCCAAACTGCACAGGAAATTTGGGAGACATCAGCCACCACTATAGAATTGGAGCAGGGAATTTCGGGAATGTAGTTTACATAAAATGCCAGTCAAGCATTGCTAAAGAAATGCCTACTTTTGTTTTAACCTATTTGTTTACATTTACATTCTGCCTCTCTTCCATCAATCCAAGGTAGCAGACATGTAAGTTCCCAGGCATGTAAGTTCCTGTGAATTGTGCATAGACACAATTCACAGGATCTGCCAAGGGAGAGAGGGGAAGAGGGCCACTGCTACTGATAGGATTTACAGATCCCAGAACCTTTCAGGACAAATGTGTTAGTTTCCTGGTTTCCAGAGTGCATAGACTAATTGAAACTAGATTGCAAAGGCAGTGAATAGATGCTAAAGGGTGATTTCTGCCTGACCTCCTGGCAGAAGAGTTGCTATTGCTTACTGGGAGGGCAAGTGGAAGGGGCAAGTAAGCAAGGTTGCACTGTGAAAACAAATGAATAGGAGCACTGTACTTGTCCCACCAGTGCATTTGCACAGTGCTGACCTCCCTACCACTTTCCCCATCCCCCCTCCCTGTAAAGAGGTGCAGCAGCAATCCACCTGCCAGGAGGTCTACTGAATATACATACAAGTGGAATCTACGCACATATAAAAAATGCCGTGAATATGCATTTTTAAAAAAATAAAAGAAAAACGTTTTGAAAAATATATTGAATTTGCCATAGTTCACCATTGCCATCTAGTGTCACATTTGTATACTGCACTTTACAACACACTTAAAACATTTTATTTGCAGCTGTATAGCTGAGCCCACACACTATTCAGTCATGTTCAGGCAAGCAGAAGTGTAAGGAGCTTAAACAAAGAATACAAATCAATGCTAAAGTTTTACAAAATGAGTCAAGACCTGTGGGGAGTGGAAGGAAGGGGCACATGTTCCATGTTTGTACCCAGCCCCAAATAGTTTGGTACTGGTTATAACTCAATAACCATAAATGCATTGAAGGTAGCAAAACATTTCCTACTATGGTGATTGGAACAGAACCATGCCCAAATCTATCTTTGCATACATTTTGCAAGCTATAATACACTAGGCCATTCATTTGTCAGAAAGTATACCTGCCACATGCAATGTCTATGGATTGAATTGGTCTGACAGTGGGTTGACAAGTTATCTGTAGTGCTGAGTGACAAGCCTCTGCAAATCATCAAAGTGAAAGGTTGGATTCTGAAGACAGCTTAAACATGACTCATAAGTCAAATGCAATGACTTTGGACATATTATAGTGAAAGAGATATCACCCACATTGGTACAGAAGCCAGAAAATACAAGCAGACAATTTTTTAAATGCATATAAGTCTGCCCATAATGCTCATATAAAACTCTCTACTACTAACCAGTGTGCAATCATTAGGTTAATATTTTTATCACCAAGGGAGATGAAGTGGTGTCTTCCAAGAACCTGTACTGGTATTAGTGCTTTTTAACATGCAGAATTTATCTGGAGTTATGGCTGAGTGTGAGGTGAAGTTTGCAGATGACACCAAATTATTTGGGGGAGGGGGTTAAAACTCAAGGCAACTTCAAACAGGATCTTTCTAAACTGAGAAAGCAGACAAATCAACAAGTGCAGCTCAATGTAGGTGAGTGTAAAATAATGCACATTGTGACAAAAAATTTCCTAATTTCACTATATTGATTTTTGATATGATCCAGCTGGGATCTTCTTCTCTTCCTATGATTATTTCCACTGGTGTAGCTAGTTCTGTGAAAATTCAGTGAATCACCAGCTTGGCTGGAACCAACAGCCATTTAATTGGATTGTTAATCTGGAACTGACAGGCAATTCTTCTGAAACCAAATTTAACCCCCCTCCTTCTAGGATTCTTGCTTGGGACAAGTTTCAGTTTACCATTTCAGTTTACCATTTCAGTTGAGGCAAGTTCCTCCTCAGCTTTGTTTTTGACGAAATCTTTAGGAAATTAGTTTTATACAGCCTCTGAAGCAGGCAGAAAGAACAAGCTGGCAGGTATTTGATTAGATCTGGGAAAGCTACATTTTTTTGTGCTTTGAAGCTGGTTTATTGATTCTCTAAAGAATAATTTTACATAGGCATTTAAATATTCTTCATGGGGGAAAATCTCATGTTTTTGTTACAACACATAATCATCTCCACCTTTTGGAATACACAATTAAAGATTATCCTGACTTTTTACTTATAGGAATTCCTTCTCATTAGAAAAAAAAATGTGATTGAACATTTGTAATCAGCTCAGGCTATTTAATCTGACAAAGTATATATGCTCTGCCCTTGTTTTTGCTTTCACTTCAGAACAAGTTTAAAAGTTTATGTATTTCCTATCATGGATTATCAATAAAGTCGTAAGATCAACGTAAGATCAACACTTAAGCACTTCTTTTCAAGCACTGGAAGCAAGGGGTGAGTGGCAAACAACAATATGCAGGAACACTTGCCACCAGGTCACATGGGATTTCAAGCCCTAGCCTTCATTTGAAGCCATAATTAAATGACAATATACTGAAGTGAAGGACAGACAGGAGCAATCAAGAGCTGAATACATTTTCATCATGATTTGCATTCCTTCTATACTTGAGGTTAATCCATGACAATGACAAATAAATTGTAGATTGGTAGCACCCAGATATCCTTTAGAAAGACCTTAGCAAACCTAGTACATTCACAGCATACAACAATCACAGAGGATTTTGATTGCAAATGTTATTTAATGAGAAAGAGATGCTATATTAAATGTGTTGACTTCCTTTTAACCTATTCAGCCCTACTCTGGAAATTTTACGAGGCAAAGTTCTCTTCTCTATATATATTGTCATGAATCATAGAATCATAGAGCTGGAAGGGGCCCAAGAGACATCTCCTAAAATATGACCACTGCCCCCTGGTTTTGTCCTACAATCATTTTCATTCCATATAGGAAGATTACAATAAAAAGATGCAATAGACACCCACAAAAATCTCTTCTTGTTTGTTTCATTGAAATTAGCAGATATGCTGTACAGTATTTATAAAATATCATTTGACTGCAGCTGCATAAAGCCTGACAATATTTAAGTTCAATATTGTTGAAATAATGAAATGCTGTGTTCCTAAGAGTTGTACATTTTTAGAGTCAGTGCATATTTCTAAAAACTGAAAAGCTTTGAGTCCAAACTTCACTCTTTAAGCTCACGTCTGCATTGGTGCAAATTGGCAAAACATATTAGCATTGGATGCCCTTCAAAGACCTGATTTGTGCAATTTGCAGTATTTTCTGTACTTTCCCTTCACCTATTTAATCTGCAGGTGTTTATGACCTGGATCAACAAACAAGCAAAGCAAACCGTCCTGAATACTTTGTTGCATAAAGAGGTATATTTGGCAGGTCTGCTCTGCTCTACCATTCTGCATTACCTTGATGAATTCAGAATTTTGCACAGATGGACCCTTTGGTCTAATGCAGCAAGACCGTTATTTATTTTTTGAATTCATTGAGTTCAGAAAATAAATAAGATTTAAAGGTGTTGAAAAACCAGAAATTCTGTCCACCACAATTCCACATGGATTTTCTGAAAGGTGCAATGTCAATATTGGTTAGTAACACATTTGGACTCTCAAAATGTATGCCACACGATTTCAGTTATAGTGAGGGATTAAGGAATGCAACCTCACTATTTGGGATGGGTGGGATACAGTAATAGTCTTCAATTCTATTTTAAGAATAGAATTATATTTTATTATATTCTACTGTATACAAAAAGGCAAAGACCTCTAAGCAGGTAACAGAATGCCCCCTGGCTTAAATAGACTTTGGACACTGCCTTAAATGAGGAATCCATTCTATGACTGCAAGTTAGTGATAAGATGATTGATCAGCAAAGTATAAAAGAACCTATCATGTGGGACCTGCTTCTATTAATTATATACATCTGAAAACATGTCAATTGTTATTGATGTCAAAGGCAATATTCTTGGACACAAATAAAAGGCAGAAACATTTCTTTGTGTATTTACAATCGGGTGTATCTTATAAAGAGAAAAGGTAGGTCTATATGTGTGAGAGAGCCAGGAGGGGTAGGGATAAAAAAAGACTAATAAAGAAAGCAGTTTTTATAAAAGTCAACAATGAAAATTTAGATTGTGACTTTCACATTATTTTTATCTGGGGGAAAATGTTAAAAAGTTAGGGGGGAAATGTTTAGGGTATGTATAGTAGTGGCTCCGATTTGGTAGTCCTTGGAATCCAGGGCGTCTGTGTAACTCATTCATTCACATAACAAAGCTACCATAGAGATATTGAAATTTCCAAAGTAGGGGGTCTGTGGCTTGGCTTTTGAAAAACAGGGGGTCTGTAGTACTTAGATAACTGGGAATCACTGATCTATAGGATTGCTGCTGTTTAAACATAAATCTTGACATCTGAATGAAATTAATGATTGATTGCTGTTTAAATCTTGCAACAGTTGTATGGATAATGATCAAAAAAGTAATTTACAAACAAATGAGAGATCACATCTTCCTCTACAGCAGCTCCTTCTGCCAAAAGGGCTACCCACTATTTATAATAAGTGCTTTGAGGAAGACATCAAAGAGAACTATGGCTGCATTGCATCGGTCCCTTACTCACTTGAAAATATATATAAAGTTTAAGTTGAAATGTTGAAATTATTGTTAATAAAATAAAATGTTTGAATCGGTATTTTAAATAACGTGATAAAGCACTGGCGCTTTTGATGTCTTTGATAAATTTGTTGTCTGCAAATGTGTGGCATGACATCATTTGACCTGGCCAAGATTGTTGTGGGGCTGTAAACGGGTTTATTTGACAGTCACAAATCAAAGGAAATTCAGTCAGATGGCTTTCCTCCATTAAATGAGTTTGGTGGTCTCAGTCCAATTTATAGCAATCTCGATGTGTCAAAGATCAGCACTTCATTTGGTTGGAATAACAGTCTTCTTGACAACCATCAGGGATTCCAGTGAATAAACAAGAATGGAAACATCAAGATTACCTTTATTCCAAAAGCAAGTCCTGTCGAGTGGCAGTAGAACAACTTCCTCAAGACACTGGGGAGAATCTTGACTCAGGACTCAACACCATTTTGTTGCATCCAGACTCCAAGGATGGTGGTCTTTCACCTGCAAGCATAAACATTAAAAATCATTTTGGAATATAGCATGGTGAATGCACTGTGCGAACAGTACTTTTAAAATCATCTGCTGACTGATTATATACCATGAGAAGTGAAGCAGGGAGAAAATTTTAGGGGACAACTCACCTTAGAAGCAAGGTGTCTGGGCTTCTTTTCTGTCCTTTTAATTCATTTCCGTGTGTGGGGGTGGGGTGGGTGTAAGGTTGTATCAAAGTATTACCAAAACCTTTTTGCATTATCCTAAACCGGTCAAAGTGTTACATACATTTTCATAAGGGATCATTAACACATTTGTAAAAAGAAATTAAGTTGCAATTGTCACACTGTTGCATGTGCTCTGGGCAAAAACCCAGCTATACTTAGGTCCTCATGATCACACATATTCCATAACTAAGTGAGGTTATCAGAGTTAACATGATCACTGAGAAACTGGCTTTAGTTGTGAAAAGCATTACTTGTGATAAAACTGGCTGTAAAACTATCGTCTACTAAAAATTTAGGCTTACAACTTAATAGGGCATGCAAAAGTCCTTTACAACAATCAGTCCTTCCTTCTCATAGCAGGAACTTGTCTGATCCAGGAACTTTACACTATTGTTTATACAACTTCTCCCATTCTTTCCCTCATTCTCATACTATCCCCCATCCCCTTATTTCAATGACTGAAGAAGACTATATTCCCACAATATTGTGTGGTGGTCTGGCCACCTCTGAATTCCAGATCTGGATGCTACCTTTTAAGTAGGACATTGAGAAAATGGAGCATTTCCAGAAGAGAGCCACCTCATGCTGTTTGAAGTCTACATGAAACCACTGAGTAGGGTGATCTGGAATTTAGGAGTACGTTGTCAGCAATATGCTGATGACACAATGGTCTACTTCTCTTTTACATCTGCAGGTGTGGGAGTGGATGTGCTGTACCGTTGTCTTGCCTCAGTAATGGACTGGATGTCAACCAATAAACTGAAGCTCAATCCAGATAATATTAGGCACTGTTAGTGGGCAGTTCCTTAGACCGGATGGCTGGGAAGTTGCCTACTCTTGATGAGGTTACACTCCCTCTGAAAGAATATGTACGTTACTTGGGGTACTTCTGAATCCTTTGCTGTTGCTTGAGGTACAGATGGCTTTAGTGGCATGAAGTGTCTTCTAAAAGCTCCAGCTGTTAAAACACTTAAAACAGAAGCCTCTGCTCTATGGTCTCCTTTGTGGTGGTACCACAGTCATAGAATACTCTCCCGTCTGCGATGTATCTTGATGCCAAAACTGCTAACTTTTGAGAACTTTGCAAAAGAAAGTACTTCTTCACACAGCGCATGGTTAAACCATGGAATTCATTCCTACAAGGTGGCTTGAACAGCTTTAAAACAGGATTAGGCAAATGCACAGAGGATCGTGCTGTCAAGGCCCTCTAGCCACACCGCCTATGTTTCAGCTCCTGTGTCAGTTCTGTTTTGCACCTCAGGTGCTTTTTGCCTGGCTGCAACTCTGAGAATGCCTCCTGCTTGCCTAGACAGAGGATAAAAAGGAGTGTGTGGAAACTATGGCTGTGCACTGGATCTGGATGAGGCCTGACACCTGAGCCAAACCAGGACTACTGGGGGGTGTCCAGGTCTTATTTACATTGAGTTGATATAGTCCTGGATTGCTATGGGTTGAGTGGCCAAGAGGCTGTCAGTGGGTGGGGTGTCAGACAGGAAGATGAGGCAGGCATGAGCAAGAAGAAGGAAAAATCACAAAATAGAAGCCTAGTACAGGGGTCGGCAATGTGTGGCCCATGGGCCAGATCCGGCCCATGAAGACCGTTTTACCGGCCCATGAGCTGCTCCCGAACCGAGCCACCCACTGGGCAAGTCCCCCATGCGCTGTGCTAAACCAGCACAGTGCTGTGTGGGGACTCGCTGAGAGGCACCTGAAATTGTGTCTACACACGCGCAGATGCCGGAAATAGCTTCTGTGCATGCCCAGGCACCAGAAATCGCTTCTGTGCAGGTGCAATTTTCAGTGTCTGGGCATGCGCAGATGCGATTTCCGGTGTCAGCTGTGCTGGTCCAGCCCATGGATGATCTCCGCAGGAATGATCCGGCCCATGGCTGGTAAGCCTTGCCAACCCTTGGCCTAGTAGAATAGCAGCTCCATCTTCATGGGAGAAGGTGGAAGTGTCTTTTCCGCCAGGCCTGTGAATGGCTTCTTTGAGAGCAGCTCTCCTCGCACACAGGGAAGCTGCTTATGAAGGAACAGCACTGCAAAGGATCAGATCCTCCTAAATGCCAACTGTTCAGCAGGATAATTCAATCCTGCATAATACTGTTCACTGCTCCTTCACAAAAAGCTTCCCTGAAAGCAAAGGAGCCTTTGGCATAATTGGGAGGGGACACAGGGGTTGGTTGGCCCAGGTGCAAAATTGTTAGGGGTACAAACTTTCAACACCCAGTGCTGTTCAGTACAGATGTGTGCTTCCACAGTTGGGCTCCACTGAAAACAGCTTCTCCATGTGAATCAGGAAGTGACTCTTCTTTTCTCATCTCTGCAGCTGCAATCTCTTGAGTGACGCAGACACTGTTAGGCAGTTGAATGCACATGCGTACTCTGTTTCCCTCACACCCAGCCCCTCTGCATGACCCTGGCTGTTGGCAATCCATGCTACACCACTGAAAGGCACATCAACATGCAGGATCAGATCCTCACAGTGTACTAGTGCACCCCCTCCCAAGCATATTTTTAAACTATTTCAACTATATGTTAAAATGTGGCCTTAAAAAACTCTTAATCCTCCCCCCAAATTGCTTTGGTGTCAGGGCAGGTGGCCACCAGAGCACTGCATGATGAATTGGTCCAATAAAAGGGCCACAGATTGGGGCCAAAGCACAGATTGGGGAGAGGGTTCATGCATAACCCTAGTAGAAACTAGCCTACTGTACAGAGGTATAATGTATATTCATTGTTCTGCCCTCTTGTGTCTCTGGCCCCACTCATGTCTGCCATGGAGTCCTCACATGGTTGTCCGGAAGGGAAAGTGACCATCCAGTTGAAAAAGGTTCCCTATCCCTGCCCTGTGGTTTTGAGTCACAGCCACCATGTTGTGTCTTGTTTTTAAAAAGATTTTGCTACAGAATTTCTCTAGTGGCATTTCACTCTAGACAACTGCTAAGAACAAGCATGACATGAAATGTGTTCTTATATTGTTCCTATAAATGTCCTCTAAAAATGTTCTTTGTTCTTTCCATGTCTGTTAATTAATTGCTGTGATTGAGGTCAGGCTTGCCAGTGATAGGGGGTAAAACCTCCATCTCTCCTGAGTGCAGACTTAAGAAGCTCATTACTACTACGGATCCTTGATTTTGAAGTTTAGTAAAAAGCCACTAATATCCTCACCTCTTCATGTTACTAACCTTTATGCAAGGAAGTGATGCCTTGACTTGAGTGAAAAAGTCTGCTTCTTGTTGCCTCTTTTAATTCATTTGACTCTCTTGCCAGATTATAAATTACAAGTGAGACCTCCGAGTTTCTAATTAATCTCCGGTTCTCTAAGGAATCCAGCAAGTATCGTGTAGCAGTATATGTAACTCTTAACTTCCATGCAAAGCATAGTTAGCAAACACACCCACACATGCACACACACCAATTAAAAACAAAATGAAATGAAAGAGGTGGGAATTGGGGAGAAAGGTTTATGTGGCACTCTGCATATTAGTGATTTTCTCTTTATATAGAACTGTGTTTGCCTAATTGCCCAGCTATCATCCAGGAAACATTCAAATAATAAACTATTCAGATAAGTCTTGCCCACTTCATAGGTTTTATGAAATCAAAATGTAAAATAGTTTAACAAAATGTATTTCCCCCCCCCCATTGTCTTCAAGAGGAGGGGGTGATATTAATCAATTATTGACATATACCAGAGCAATCTTAACAGAGACCAGGCATGCATGGATTCCCATATCGACATCCTATCATATCCTATAAACTAGGGAAGGAAACGGGGATATTTGTTATTATTATTACTTTTGCTGCAGGGGAGAGTAGAGGGGTTTTAGGATTAGGTTCCATAGGGGATCCACAGGGTTTGGCCTCCATTGTTCCATCCTCAATCCAGGGAGGACTTCTAGTGGAAGATTCTCACTCACCTGGCCATAGCTGCAGTCTCAACCACAACAGTGCCCCCCCCCCCCCCCACAATCCACTCTACAGTACCAGTGGAGACCAGCACAGAGATGGCCATGTGCCCAGTCCAACCCACCAGCCTTAGCAGCTAGCAACAGGGGTTTTCATTGCAGCTAAATCCATGTAACTCATTTTCCTGAACAAAATGAAAGCCAATAGAAAAATCTTGGGAGCTTGTTCAATTATTGCAGTGTCCTCTTTCCCCCGCCCCCATCCTGTATTGTAAACCAAGTCCAAATCAAATATCTGTTTATGTTAGTGTAAATATCAGGATCTAGTGAATGTTGACTAATGGTGACATTAATTTGCAGGCATGGAACTCAGGTGCAAGCCCATTTAATATTTTTCTACAGCTTTTTTCCTGCACTCTTAATTATTTATAAGGCAATTTTCATCCTACAAATTTCTTTACAAATCTAAGTATGTCTGCCTTTCCTGGAACCTGTGAACGATAGTATGTTATGGTATACAGACTTGCTTGGGCAGTGATACCACAGATTACCAAGGATTAGATTACAACATGGGGAACCTGTGGCCCCTCTCCATGTTGTTGGACTACAACTCCTATCCTCCCTGTTCATTAGCATGCTACTGGGTGTTTGGAGTCCAATAATATCTGGAGGATTACCCTGCAGAACCTGGGTGTTATGAGGAGGTGGGGCCCTGAAATTGTAAATAATGATAAAATCTCAGTGTAAACAACCTAAGTGCTCAGATCTTGGCTGGCTCCTTCCCAGAACAGTCATGATGATGGGATGCATTTTCTCCCATCATATTCACATATTCTACAGCAGGATTTCCCAAACTTGGGTCTTCAGCTGTTTTTGGACTACAATTCCCATCATCCCTGACCACTTGGTTCTGCTAGCTATGGATGATGGGAGATGTGGTCCAAAAACAGCTGGAGACCCAAGTTTTACTATTTCCATGCTATTTTTATTAAGACATTCCTTTGGGATATTGTATTATGTGTTGAAAGCAATTAGGCAAAAAAAAAAAAAGTGTTGCAGAAGGATCAGTAATGCTAGTATTTTCTATATCATAGAAATCTCAAAAGGCAAGACAATTTTCAAATACTAGCATCCAAAAGCATACAACCAAACGACAGTATTAGAACCATACTATTAATCTATTGCATGCCCCCACCCCATTGAAACATCTACGCCGCATTTTAAAAACATGCATCTTGCTTGTTTAAATATGCTGGGGGGAGGTGTTCTTCCTGAAAAAAGCAAATGCAATGTTATGCTGTATTGATGATAGCAATCTAACCACACACATTTATTGAAAAGGATGTTTAAAAATAATCAGCAGAAGTGGAGACATTTAACTAAAGTGATTAAAGGTGCAGGATGATTTCCCAGGTGAAGAACCATTTCGCATACACCAGTGAAATGCTGCTAGCCTGAATTGTTTAATAGTTTTCACTTTTTTAAAAAAAGAAAAAAAGAACACCCCACAATGACTGAATAAAATACATTTTGTAAATTGCAAGCTAGGATACATCTGTAATGATGAAATTAAGTCTCAGCAGCTATAAACCAATTCACAGGTCATTGCACATAGAGAATGCTATTTAATACTGCAGAGCTTCAGAACTAATATCTCCCAAACAATTCTGTACTTGTTCCCTGTTTGATGCCAACATAGACTCATTCCCAGCAGTTTCCTACATTGTCAGCGTGATCAACTGCAGCACAAGCTTGTGAATGTATTGTAATGGATTCTGCTCATCAGTTGGAAGGGGGGTGGTCCGCCATCTCCAACATCACCAACATGGCAAAACTAGCAATCTCTTCAATTTGGTATGTTTATAGTTTCATCAACAATGGAATATATGCTCATTTTCTTTTCTTTTTAAGATGAAAATGGAGCATTTGAAAGGTTGACCACCTTTGTGTGACTTTTTGGCTGCTCATACCTAACAAGGGGATTGTCCTGCCATGGATTTAGATATTGAGATTAATTTCCCACCCCCTGGGCATGGTATGAGGAAGGGCAGTTGACACAACTGTTCCTTAGCATGCTTTCCATTGCTACAGAAACCAATTGGCTCCCTGTATTCTGGGGAACTAAAGGTAATGGAGGAATACTAGCAAGCAAATCTCGCTCTGAGGTCAACCCAACACTGTTCAGTGCATCTAATTGTGTCCACCATGTGACAGTGCAGGCAGAGAAGATACACATCACCGCTTGCCTTGCATTCTCAAGCAACCAGTCAACTGAGCTCTTTCAGGTGGTTGAGAGGCTTCTGGTTTCCATTGTAGGGGAAGGACAAACTAAAGCCCTTAAAGACCTGCTGTAACCAACTGTTGGCTGATGATGCTGACATGCAGCTTGATGGTGTTGATCAGAAACTTGACGTGCTATATCCGACAATAAGCCCCCTTGTTCCCTGTTGCCCTTGACTTATTAAATCTAGTAGAAGAGGTTTGCCTCATTGGGTTTAAAGTATGGCTAATGCTTCATTCCATGCAAGGGTGATTCCCGTTGCTTTGAAAGAGTATGGTAAAGTAGTATGGCAGTAGTATGGTAAAGAGGTCAGCTCTGGAACCAATGGGCAATTGCAAACACTCCCCTTTTGAGGAAAGTGGTGCAGAGGGTTGTTTTGGGGTGACTTCAGGCATTATTGGATTATATGGATTATCTGACTCCATTCCAATATGGGTTCAGGCCTCATTATGGGACCAAATCAGTCTTGGTCATCCTGAAGGATGTACTTTTTCCAAGATCAGGACAAATGGAGTGCAACCTTGCTTCTTCTCCCCAATCTCTCTAGGCTTTTGATACCATCGGTCATTATATCTTTGTGGATCAACTCCATGGAACGTATATCAGGGGCACTATGTTAAAGTGGCTCGGAACTACGTATAAGACTGACTCTTGGGAACGGCATGTGCAACTCTCACTTGCCCTCCTCAAGTTCTTTGGCCTGGCGGAAATGTGTCAAACAGTGATAATGCCTCATGGTTGAAAGATGGAGGGTGGTGTAGAAAGAAAACTCTGGATTTTGTCCAGCTATAATATAGCCTACTGCCCAAATGAAAGTTTCACATGTTTTCCTGCCTACTTTTGCATCCACCACTATAATGTGGCCCCAGGAAGGTTCCTGTGATAGGATGTGGTCCTTGAGTTGAAAAGGTTTCCCTAGTGCCACTTTGCTGGTGTAGCTAAGTGCATCAGTATCCCCCCCCCAATTATTTCTTCCTTTTATGACAGCTATTGATATCTTCTGCTCCTAGTTGCATGTGTATTGACTTCTGCTTTTGTGTCCATAACAATGCAGTGTTCATTGCAGAAGTGAATGAATCACTCAGGGAAGTTGGCAGCTTTCCACAGAACATGGCCTATTTCATATAAAACTACTGTAGCAATTAAACACAGAGTATCACCTCTGTACTTGCTGTTAAGCGGATGCCAGATCATTTGAGTGCCTCCGCTCAAGTGAAAAGCTCTCAGGTTGTACTCCATGACATCCTTTTCACTCAATATGCTAAGGATTAATTAAGATGAGAGAATGGAGAAGCCCAAGCCCTTACACTGCACTGTTTCGAATTCTTACTGTTTGAAGAGCCTATGCATGGATCCAGCCATCATACGTCTGAAGGCAGCCCTGTTTAGGGAAGCTTTTAATGTTTGATGCATTACTGTATTTTAATATTTTTTTGGAAGCCGCCCAGAGTGGCTGGGGAAGCCCAGCCAGATGGGCAGGGTATAAATAATAAATTATTATAATATTATTATTATATGTCACTGCTGTATAGTAGGAAATGCCCTGATCTAGCTGTTCCTTCTTTTGCTTTCCTCCTACCTCTTACTTTCTTTGGTCTGCCCATTAAGCTGTCCTATAGCTCTCTCTATAATCATGCTGTGCCAAGAGTAAACTACCAATCACTGCCAATTGGTTCCCTTCTTATTCCAAGTAAACAGCAAGCACAGCTGCCCAAATTAAGGAAGAGAAAGCACCTTTCTGCATTTAATGTTAGCATTAATAATACACTGATCCATAAAGTACAACCCTCCTGAATATCAGAAATAAGATCCACTGAGCTTAATGGGAATTTATTTCCAGGTCAGTATATCTAGGCCTGCAGCAGGCCTAATAAGTAGAGATGAAAAATGAATATTATGAGGATGTTAAAAATGTGGGAAATCAATAAAAAACTATTATATAAAAAAGAAACAATAATGTAGGTATGCATTCAAATCCACTTCCATTCTGTTGGACAGTCATCATTTTGGATACATTCTTTAGGAGCTCTTCACAATCACCATAGTTTTGGGCTCTGGGGTTGTACCATTTGAATTACTGAAAATGTGGCTACTTTGCTATCAATCCCCGATTCCACATCATGCATGCATGGGCAAGTTAAATAACCCTGGATCATCATTAGTTTTATTGTTCATTGTTAGTAATAAGGTTATTAGCAGTCACCTGCAAATCCTCAAATCTTGGGGAACACATCACTGTCCAACACAGCATTCAAATTGCATTGGTGACAGAGGAGGGGGAATCATTATAGCCATCCTGAAGGTTCAGTTAAATACTTAATGCGTCTTGTAAATGGAATGCAAACAACTTGCTAATAACAAACATGATACAGCTCAAGTGATTGCTCAAGTGAAATAATACCCTCCTATTTCTGTCACTGCCAGTTGCATATAATATCGAGAGAGAGAGAGAGGGAGGGAGAGAGAGAGAGAAAGGATAACTGCAAGTAGTTCAAACCATATAGCAATCACCAGAGCTTATTAGAATTTAGTCACTTTCCAAATCTTTTAACTTCCTCCTAAGACTTCTTCCTCTGCCTTTCTCCTTCCATATTCTCCTTAGATATTCATACAGAGCATTCACCACTCTACCAGTAGAATTCTTGGGGTTTTTAAAGTAATGTTACCACTGGCTCTATATAAACCACACCATCAACATGCAGAGTGGTGACACCCTGTTTTGTGGAATATTTCTCCCTTATAAATATGATAGGCATAAATGTTGATATAGTTTTGGTTCCAAGTTAAAGTATACTCTTCAGGCTTTTTTAAGAGGGTCAGAATGAGCAACTGTATAGCCTGTGTTGTTTTTATTTGTATTTATTATGATGAATTTGTTTTGGTGCTGCTTATGTGTTTAATTGGCTGTTTTATCTTTTGTTGTACCCTCCTCTGAAATCAGTACTAATGGTGGGCAGGTTATCTATGTATTTACTTACATATTATTTAGGTAGTTCTATACCACCCTTAACCATATGGTCACAGGATGATGTACGACTATAAGGATAAGGCTGTTGGTGGCTACTGAGAACATGATTATGTTCTTCACTGTTGGAGTCAGTATGCCCCTGAATGCCAGTTGCTGGGAATCACAAGCGGGGTGAGTGCTATAGTGCTCAGGTCCTGCTTTGAGGTGTCTCATAGGCACCTGGTTGGCTACTGTGAGAACTGAGGGCTGGACTAGTTGGGCCACTGGCCTGATCTAGCAGGCTCTTCCTATGTTCTTATATATTGTTCATAATCTAATGAAATGCTGGAACTAACAC
This sequence comes from Podarcis pityusensis, assembly GCF_964106645.2. Lineage (NCBI taxonomy): Eukaryota > Metazoa > Chordata > Lepidosauria > Squamata > Lacertidae > Podarcis > Podarcis pityusensis. The sequence continues at coordinate 39,838,078 of NC_138027.1, forward strand.
CTGACTATGTACAGTGAATCATCTCTCTCTCTATCTGAAAATATCCTCATGTACCAAAATGTGATTCATCTTATATTCCAGCTCTCTTTCATATCAAACATATTTGTCTCTGTTGCAGCAATCTATTTAATTCTTATCACAAAGAGGTAGCTCTGTTTTGAAGCTGCTAAATCAGTAGTATTGCTGCTATTGCTTCTGGCAGAAAGTCAGAGTGTTACTGATGGGAAGAAAACAAAAGGTGTGTGTAATATCATGTTTTCAGCTGTACTCTCTACTGTTCTGTCTTGTTCCAGTGACAGTTTACTGGTTTAAGCATCAACTGAGCATTGATTGCCCAGGAGAGCACTTGTGAGGCAAGGACTTGAAAACACATAAACATTTCATTTGCATAGAAATGTTTGTTGCGTTCTGTTCAAGGAGTGTGTGTGTGTTTATTAATTGACGTATTGGTAAATGTATGGGCATCTTGATACCTTTGCCCTTTAGCAAAGAAGAATGGAAGGATGCAGTTCCATCATTATGTCTATAAAGAGACAGATAGCAATAATCTCTTTGTGCACAGTGGCATTCAATTCAACATTTCAATCATAGGTTAGGACTGTGGCCTGACCATTCCTTCCATCAGGAAGTTTACCAGCTAATACTCTGGAATTGGGGATGGTTTATCAGTGGTTACAAGATGACTTCCTGATATGCGGATGATCTGTATGAGTGATGAATATACCTGAGCTTAAGGTAAAGGTAAAGGTACCCCTGCCTGTTCGGGCCAGTCTTGCCAGACTCTAGGGTTGTGCGCTCATCTCACTCTATAGGCCGGGAGCCAGCGCTGTCCGCAGACACTTCCGGGTCACGTGACCAGCGTGACAAGCTGCATCTGGCGAGCCAGCGCAGCACAGGGAACGCCGTTTACCTTCCCACTGGTAAGCGGTCCCTATTTATCTACTTGCACCCGGAGGTGCTTTCGAACTGCTAGGTTGGCAGGCGCTGGGACCGAACGACGGGAGCGCACCCCGCCGCGGGGAATCGAACCGCCGACCATGCGATCGGCAGGTCCTAGGCGCTGAGGTTTTACCCACAGCGCCACCCGCGTCCCTCATATACCTGAGCTTAGGTAAGATAAAAACCCTTCCAGCTAAAGTAAGATTAGTTTGTGAGGAAACAGTAATTGGCAGATAATTTGAAATTGATGGAAAGAGAACTATGAGTTCATACAGGTGCTTTCTCCAAGGATCTAATGCAGAGTATGTATGTGCAAATGTATTTGGGGTGTGCATTGGCTCTGTGTTCCCTAAATAAAAAGGTGAATCGGGGTGATTTGGAGCAGACTCTCATGTTCCTGACTTGGATTATAATATTCAGAGAATGGATTTTCTCCCTCTCATAATATTAAAAGTTGAGATTGTACAATGAAGCTGAAAGTTAGATAGTTCAAGACAAACAAACAAAAATAAATTTTTCACACAGTTCATAGTTAAACTATGTAGTTTCTTCCTATAAGAGGCCGTAGGATGGTTTAAAAGTAGATTAGGCAAATTTATGCAGGATATGGCTATTAGCTACAATGGCTATGTTCTACCTCCACGTTCAGAGGCGGTGTGTCTCTGAATACCAGTCACTGGCTGGAAATCACAGGCCAAGAGAGTGCTGTGAGCTCAGATTCTGCTTGTAGGCTTCCCCTGGATATCTGACTAGCTAATGTGAGAACAGAATGCTGGACTAGTTTGGCCTTTTGTCTTAAGTTAATAAAAACAGAAACCTTATTTATAATTAACGCAGCAAGTCTATCCTCACAAACAGCCCTGTGAGGTAAGTTAAGCTGAGAAAGTTTGACTCCCTCGACATCACCCAAGTGAGGCTTATGGCTGAGTGGGCCTTTGAACCACGATCTTCCCAGACCTTGTCTGACAATGTACCCAACACACCATGCTACATAGTGGGTCTGCTTCCTTGCCAGAGGGTTCTTTGCTCCAATGTACACTCAACTTGTGTATCTGGGGATAAAGAAGACATCATACAAATGCTGTAGGTTTCCAATGCTCCCTTCATTTAAAAGGAAACCAAACCTATCTAGAGTTCACTCTGCAACTCAAGAAAGTGAAATGATTTTAACGTTAAAAACTTTTAATCTAATTTGAAAGACTACTGCATGATGTATGCCACCCCACTGGGATGACTAGGAGGTGGCATGCTTCACAGAGAAACAGCTAATAATAAACACCATCTTGAGTATCACACAATATATTATATACACTTATGACTGACTGCTACAAGCAGCAAGCACAGTTTCACACCAGCTCTCCTAGCTGGTGCATAAGTAAAGCTGCCATTAAATTGTGCCTCAAGCAAAATATGAGCGGAATTTGGAGGTCCCTGCTTGGATAAAACAGTCAGGAAGTTCTCAGAGAAGCTTGGATAAAACAGTCAGGAAGTTATCAAAGAGTTTTGATAAGAGGTGCAGTGTCATTCCTTATACTCATTATCAGTATTGGGATCTGTTCCATAGTGTTCAGCTAAACCCCAGGGAGGGGAGTTTCATGAGGGGAGTTGCAAAATAGGGCAACAATATTTGCTCTTCAGAGTGCAGGCAGGAAGCACGGCTTTCACTCTGATTTATACTTTAGCTCTATTGGAAATATAGACAGCTGACTTATACTGAGCCAAACCATTGCCACATGTAGCTCAGTACTATCTACTCTGAATGACGGTGGTTCTCCAGCGCTTCAAACAGTCCTATCTGGAGATGCTAGCAATTGAAGCTGGTACCTTCTGAGTACAATGCAGATGCTCTACAACTGAGCTATAGCCTTTCCTGTCATGCCATCACATAGCCAAATCTGATATGGCATCAGTAAACCACTCAGAGTGAAGGCAATGCTTTCTGCCCCTCACTCTCGTGTTTAGCTTCATGACATGGTGACATAGCATATCTGTTTGACTGTATGACAATGTGAATTCATCATGTGAAATACATGATCTCTAGCTACATGTGGAATACAATACATGATCTCTTAAGCCTACTTAAATGAAAATAGTTACACATTTAGGAAAGGAAGGAGGCGGCGGCAAATATTTGATGAAAAGGTTGAGCAGAAAAGGATTTTCATGAAATTATCTTTGCCTTCAAACTTTGCCTTTCATCACTACCACCACCACAGCTCTACTTTTCAATGTGTGGCCTTATGAAAATGTCTCAAATGAGTATAAAGTATATATCTAATTTCAGATAGGATTGTTACTGAATCATTCTGATTCTATGCTAGAAAAAGCATGCAGAAACCGAATCAATCAACAATACATAATAGAAACTGTAAAAGGAGCTATAGAGCAAAACTTCCCAAGACACTTTCTTGGAAGAATGAGTACACAGTTTTATTTTGAAATGCTCAGGGACCTATTTTACACTCCTTTGGTGCTTGTAACTTTCATTAGTGCCACTTAGAGACATTGGTGCATCTGGCAAGCAGCATGAGAGAGAAGCATTACAATGTTTTACCCAAAAGAGGTTAAATTTACAGAGTGCTGAGAAGCTAAAGCAATAGCTACTATACTAATTCCTGAGATAGATAAAAGGAAGATCCCTAAGAATTCAATAAATGCCAGAGAATGCCAAACACTAAAATAAGAGGGCTTTTTGTGCTGTTGCTTTTAAAAAAAGGTAAGATAGCATTTTCTAGAAGGATGTTTGTGAAGATCAGTTAACATCCGAGTTATTGGAGAAGCTTGGACTTATCTGTGATGCTTCTTAATAACATAGGAAGAGCCTGCTGGTTCAGGAAATCTGATCAGCAAATTTTGCTTGGCCTTCTCATTATTGATCATAGAATCATAGAATGGTAGGACCCTGAGGTTCGTTTAGTTTAACCCCCTACAATGCAAGAATCTCAACTAAACCATCCAGGATAGATGGCCATCCAACCTCTGCTTTAAAAATGTCCAGGGAAGGAGAGTCCACCACCTTCTGATGGAGTCCACTGTCGAACAGCTCTTACCATCAAAATTTTCTTCCAGATGTTTAGTCAGAATCTCCTTTCTTGTAACTTGAAGCCATTGGTTGGAGTAGGAGAAAACAATCTTGTTCCATCTTCCATGACAACTCTTTAGATATTTGAAAATGGCTATCACATCTCCTCTCAGTCTCCTCTCTTCCAAGCTAAACATACCAAACTTCCTCAACCATTCTTCAGAATTGGCAAAAGTGGTGTGATACAGATTAAGTGATGCATAACCATATTGATATGGAATCTAAACACTAGTGAGACTTCTAGTCAACTTATCTAGCCTGCATTACACTTTGGAAATAGAGGCACAATCATTTTGGGGAGAGAGGTCTCCACCTAAAATGATAAAATGAGCTTGGAAATCTGAAGGATTGATCCTCTTTAAATGATCCAACTATCATAATATAAAAATGTCAGGGCTGAACTTTTTATATAGTCAGAAATAATTTTCAATTATATTAAAGAACCTCTGAAAAAAATGTCTAGATATATAAAAAAAAGTTTTGACTGCTGTCCAGCCTAATAGTAAAACTTTTAATGAGTAGCAAAGTGTCCTTGCTGGGCTGTACTCAGAGGCAATACTATTCTTTTTTCCAAGAGAGAGAGAGAAAAATTAAAAGTAATTCAAGTGAGATTACACTTGGAGTGGGTGGTAACACATATTAGCCAGGGACAAACTGCAATTTAGTGTAACTTTTATAGTTCATTACAAGGCATGTGAATTATTTCTCAATGCCTCTTTGGGGCAATGCATTATTTTATGCACCCAATCATATAAAATATGAAATATTGCATATTATGATTCTGAAAGTGAAGACTAATATGTATCTATGTATGTATAATATATTTTTCAAACAATAAGCATACTGGTAACATAAGTGTCCATACAAAATAAAAGCATCCTATTTCATAGTATACTATGCACATCCCCACTATAGTATTACAAGCCAGCAGTTTGTTTGTATGGCATTTTCAAAGGAAATGCAGTTTGGAGGGAGTTAAGTTGATTGTAGTAGTAATATGGAGAGTGATTAATTAATTAATTAATTAATTAATAGGGAGTGGGTTGTTGCTATAACTTTCTGCCACCTCCAGGCCATAGTGGCTATGCTCTCCGTCTATGGTCAGAGGAAGTAATGCTTCTCTGGTTGGCCACTGTGAGAACAAGACGCTGGACTAGATGAGCCATTGACCTAATCTAGCAGTCTCTTCTTATGTTTTTAAGAAATCTCAAACCTAGTCTTTCCACTGAATGCCATATTAGCAACCTAAGGGGGCGCAAAAATAAATCAGGTTATTTACTGGCATAGGGAAAATGAATGAGTTGCAAATTAATTAAACAGGAATTTGTTTGCATAATAATATTTGGGGGGAAATTAGTTTTGGGATGATGTTCCTATTACACAATACAGTGGCACCTCGGGCTAAGAACTTAATTCGTTCTGGAGGTCCGTTCTTAACCTGAAAATCTTCTTACCCTGAGGTACCACTTTAGCTAATCGTGCCTCCCGCACGATTTCTGTTCTCATCCTGAAGCAAAGTTCTTAACCCGAGGTACTATTTCTGGGTTAGCGGAGTCTGTAACCTGAAGCGTCTGTAACCCGAGGTACCACTGTAATAGGTACTTAGTGAAGAATAGGAAAAGGAAGGTTTTGTGCCTGCTATGCGGTCCCAGGTCAGGATTACAACAGTATAAAAAATGCAATTTTAAAATCAGTTAAAACAAACTGTAATCAAGAAAATAAGGTGGGTCCCAAATACATATTTCAGGTTTTATTTAATATTATATTACCCTCATTAGACAGGGTAAGGCTGCTGTCCTAGGAGGCAGAAGCCCCCCAAGCAGCACTCTCACGGACCACCTCTGTCAGCTGCAGAGAAGTGCTGCCACCAGTGGCACCACTTTCAGACACATGCCAGTATGTGTACATTTAAGGTGCAATCTCACCCCAAATCAGTGCATCTTTGCTTGAAATCCGTGTCACCTCTTCAGGGTGAAAGGTGGTGGCGGCGGCAGCAGCAGATATGGTGGTGGCAGCAGCAGCGGCAGGCAGCACTTCCCATTTTGCTTCAAGCGGTGAAACAGGACACCATTCTCCTGCAATATATGGTGCATGTTGAGGTCCCAGGAGCATAAATTTTCTGGGCTGGTTCACATTGGAACTGACAAAAAGCAAATTCTCTAGTATACGTTCCTATCTTCTTAATTGTAAAATGAAAGAGGGAAACATTTTACAGTGCAATTCTATGCATATCTTCTCCGAAGTTAAGTCCTACTGAGTTCAACTCATAGGTAAGTGGGTATAGGATTGCAGCCTAAATAGCTTATTGATTACCACAGACAGTGCCTGGCATTTAAATTCTATAAACCTCTAAGGCCTAATAAAGAGTTCACTATATTTTATGGGAGCACTCGGGTGTTATTTAAAAACAAACAAACAAGCAAACCTAACCTGACCCTTTAATTTAATTAGCCTTTCTCTAAATTTTAATTGCCAAATCATCTTAGTGCAAAGGAATCTGTTTGGAAGCTCTAATATTAGTTACCTAATTAGGACAATCATTAGCAATTAACCTCATTTAACAACTTTTAAATAAAATATAGTTGTTCCTACACTCAGGCCTATGCATTACATGGGAAACATTGAGCTTTTCATTGTTTCTTGTTATCCTTGGCTTTTCCATGTGGTACACAACGCTTTCACCTTCAGTAGCAGAGTTGATTAATTCTCCCCACATAAGCATCCCTGTAAGCTCTGAAGAAAAAGGACTTTATCACTTGTTAGGGAGATCCTTTTCCAGTTAAACTATTCCTTGCAGCCAATCAATTTGTCAGATCAGAGGCCTATCTTTTGTGAGAGTCCCTCTGAACTAAAGCTGACAGGGTTAGGCTGGGGTCACCTGTCTCATAAATCAAAGGCAAAGAAAAGGTAAAGCACCACAGATGAGAGGAGTAAGGATTAGCAGAGATGGCATTATCAGATGGTTTTGACATTGAATAGAAAAACATGTTTGCAACATTCTGCTTCCAGGAACGTGTGCCCCCTTTTTCCCTATGACATTCAGATTAATTAGAAATGTTATAAGAGAAAAGGGGCTTATAAGCAATTTATCTACGAAGCTGGCAATTTGAATCATGATGGTCGTCAACAGACAAAAGCTTAGCGAAGATTAAGAGCTACCAATCTTTGCTGTAAGCAAACTGGATTGATTGAGCTAAATTTATGCTATAGAAAGGCTCCATCTTCAAGGGTCAAACGATACGTGATGGCAGATCTTTGTGCGTTTCAATCCCAGATGTACCCCAAAGACATAGGAACAGGGTAATGGAAAAGTCTGATTTTATAGCAAGCAGGTTACATAGGTGAGGGACACTGAATTATCCCCCACTCTTTTCCTGAGAGCTTACGTCCTTCCCAGGTTCACTTCTGATATGGGGGATAAGTTGTGGGTGCAGCTTCAGACCTATATGGATCAGATTGTTTTCCTAACTTTGGACATACCTGAAAGTAGAACAATATGTTTGGCATCAGTTTGGCTGCAGGAGTTACCAGAATAAGGTGTACAATGCACCATCCAACTGCCTTATAGACTCTCCTCTGGATTTGTGTAGGGTTTACTCCATAGCCTTTTTCTTCTCCTGAATGTAGCCCATCTAGAAGAAGGAAAACCACAACCTGAGTCTTCTCCTGCACAGGAGACACCACTGCTCTTCCTGCTTCAACCTCCTCCTGGTTCTCAGAGACAGTGGGCTGGGGGATGGTGGGGAGTCTACTGACTCATTTGTTGACTGAGCAGCACATCTGGTGCACCTTCCTTCATCTTGCTCTGCCCTGACTCTCCCTCCTCCCCTGGCTTCTGCCCTGTGAGTGGCGTCACACACACACACACACACACACACACACACACCACAAATCACTAGTCCCCTGTTCCGCCACACACTCTTCAGAGCCCTACCGATCCCCGACGCCTTTCAATGAAACGATTAGATGTCCATCTTTGTGATTTTGCAGTCTTTTTTTAATGAGAAAGAGAAGAATTATGTACACTTCATATGAGGGGAGTGCAATTCAAAAGGCCAAAGTAAGTTAAGAAGTTCTAAGTGGATTTTGGATACTTGATTAAGTTAGATGAGAAGATGAGAGGGAAGAGTTATGAGAATCTTTTAAAACTCGTTAAATCTGAGTTTAAACTGAAGCAACCAGAAGGAATTTTCCATTTGGTTCTATGTCTAGTGTGACTGAATATAATTTGTTCTGCTGAACTCAACCTCTTCTCATGGTTAGTTCACATTTTCCTCTAGCTAATTGGGAAACCCAGCTCAATGAGCTGGAATTAAATCAGCTGAAGAAGAATCATCAGCTGCAACTGCCTAAGCATCTGTCTCTTTTCATATCTCATGCTGTATAAAAAGATAGATAGCATATCTAGGCCTACAGAAATGAATGGCATATTTCAGTCTTCACCTTGACCATCTCTATATTTACTTTGAAGAAAACCTTATTGGTTTTGATGGGAAGCCTTTTCAATAAAGGTTGCAAGTGCCAGTCCAATATCCAGTGGTTTCACCACTAAAGTATTACTGTAATATTTTACTTGTGTTGCAGAAACATGGGGAAGACAAAGCAGCTTTATATACAAAGGGGAAAGAGAAAAATGTTGGAGGAAGTGGGGAAATGTTTGCTGTCTTGTGTGTGACAGCTGTGATCTACCAAGGAGATTGGCCTTGAATGATCTTATATCCCCCACCCACCCTTTCTTCACAGAGCTCACAGAGATCACTCCTCATTTTTGTGTGGTAGGTTTGTGGCTGACATTCTCTAATTGTCTTTGCTCCTATAGTTTTAATACCCACCAACAAGCTGAAATTGTGAAGTTTCCCCCAGAGAATATAACGTGTCAGGAAGGCAAGTTAGTAGAGGCTCAGCCAACTGACAATTGAAAAACGGCATTTTGTTTTTCTATGTTCTGGCTTCTGAGGGAACATCATAGACCCACAAGCCAGATAAGAATGCAAGTGTGTCTACCATACCACGGCAGGCTCTGCTTTTGTGTCTGTACAAGACCATGTTCAAAAGAGTTTGTTTTTGTTCACTCACAGAACAATCTTATGTCTACTCCACCATAAGTGGACAAGGTGCTTGTCAGGTTTGCGCAACCACCTCTGTGTTGGATCAGCTGAGCCAGAGAGGTGACCAATATCCAGTGCTTTTTTTCCAGCGGGTACTCAGTGGTACAAAGCATAACTTTTTTGTTGTTAAAAAGTGTGACACTTACTGTAACAACTCCATGGTGAGTACCGGCACCTGTTTTTCCAGGAAAAAAGCACTGTCAATATCTCTTTACAAGTGGAAGCAGTGCTGAGCTACATATAGGGGCATTAGAAATGGACAATTGCCGTTATCATTTATGACTCCTTATGATGAAAGATTTCCACAATGTGATGCTACGTCTGGTCAGTCAGATCTTCTACTTTGAGGCATCTGGTGATATGTGATGGAATGATTATTGTTTCTGTTGTTTGTGATTCAGTAATTTTTGTAGGATGAAGTGGTTTTAAGACAATTTATGGACAATTTTGGTTATTGTTTTCATTTGAAATTCCTACATATTTTAAATGTTTCCTAAGTTGTTTTGCATCTTGCTTTGAAAAAGGCATTTATTAAAACAAAGAAATAATGTCTCATTGCATTCAGTGAGGTGTATACCCAGGTAAGTGTATATAGGATTGCAGCCTCATTCACTCACCCCCCCCCCCTTTGAGAAACTGCTTTGAGAAACCCCATTAGAGAAACTGCTTTAATGCAAAAGTGTATTCCCTGAAATAATATGTAATGGCAATTGTAATATATGGCATACCAAGTCTACCACCCATTCAGTTTGGAGACAGACATCACTGCTGGATCAGTGATAGTGAATAATATCCTCATTATTTATGTTCTCCTTCCAGGTAGCAGAGATCAATATCTGACAATCTTGAGCCTATTTCTCCTTTGCAAAGTACTTTGTAACCGATATTTGGACAGGTGTCATTTTGAGGGGAAATCCACTAACAAAAATAAATAACAATAACATCTCATGAAAATTTATGACTTCAGGAGAGGCACAAGCATGTTAAAGTCCTATAAACTTCCTGGACTCATTCAAAAGCCCCCAGTAGCACAAGAGGCCAGTGCTTCTGGCTGTTAACCAGAAGACTGGTGGTTCAAGTCCGCCCAGGGATGGCTGTGAGAAGGATTCTTGCTTTGCAGGGAGTTGGCCTAGATGACATCAAGGTCCCTTCCAACTCTATGATTCTTCAAGTCCCAAACTGAACAGAAAACTAACTAAAGATAATTTTTTACACTGTTTGTTTGCTTTGCATTTGTTTCCAGAAATGAAACATATTCAAAATGGCAACGAGAGAGAGAGGAGAGAAAGAATGGCATTGCAAAATTCCCAACCATATTTGCACATAGCAAAAATAGTAAGGGAGGACATGTTGCAAATATGTTCTGAGGAACTATTATACTAATATTTTGCTCCACAGTTTGCAGGGGGTAGGGAGTTAAAATAAATCTAACCTCAAGGTGGGAAATTTAGGAGAAATTCTCTGGGATACAGAGCTGGTAATTACCTTACTACCATAGCAATGTGGCTGGTGAGTAGGTGTGTTTTCTTCCATAACAATTCATTCTGCCCTCCTTGGCAATTGCCCAGCTGCCTCCCTGCCTGCTTGCCTAGAGCGCGCCCTAGGACCTCACTGCAAGAGGCTGCAGTGCTCATGAAAGCGGTGCAATATGCTTGGGTAAGTTAAGAAAGCCACCTATTTTATTTTGAAAACGAAAAGCACCACTGCACCATGCTCAAGTGCTCTGTGGGCAGCTTCAGGAGGAGGAGAGTTAAACTAGAGAGAAAAGGATGGGACTGAGTGGTGCTAAACCGAACATAAGTTGGAAGTTTGGTTTGGCCCCTAATGTTTCCAAACTTGGGTATAGTTTTTTTCCAGAAATTCTATCCATCCTTATGCTCTCTAGTAGTGGCATTTCAATCTATGGGTGATTATCTTAACCTGTGTGGGGCATAATATGTTGCTGGCATTTGGATTTCTGCACAGGAGATGCCCTTTATGACATTGAACTGGTTGAGATGCTTTATTCATCCCCTCAGCCCTTTGCTTCTATGTAGCCTTGAGCCTTTGGAAACATAATGACTGCAGTCTCAAGCAGCACTGTGGTAACAGCATTAGTGAAATTATGAATCTGATGACTATCCCGCTGGCCATATTTTTGTAAAGAGCAGCATGGCATATGGGATTAACATGCAGGGTAAAGCGGCACACATTATTTGTCAGTGGAATTCTAGATCTGGTTATACTCCAGGAAGCAAATGTCAAATTATTCAACAAATATTGTTGTTGTTAGGCAAAAAGGGAAAATTTGGAAACCAATATAGGAATAGGTCATCTAATTCCCCTGGGTGCCTCTTTGAATATGCTCCTGCACTATTTTAGCGGTTATACTGAAACAAGTTGACTAAAGCACAGGCTAATTTATTTAACACAATTTTTGGATGAAATGGCCATCTTAATAATTTATTAAACAAGCGACATTCATCCAGTTCTGCAGCTTGTGCCTGTTATTATGTCCTCCTCAGCTCTATGAGTGATATTTGAAAGTCTGATGCAAATTTTGGCTCCTTTCCAAGGTATAGTTCAACTTCCATGCCAGCGTAGATTAAAGACCCCAAAGATTTCGTGAGCATATGAACAATTGAACTGCCAAGCATAATTGTTTTCTGGAGTGTAGCTGGCTGCCATTTAGCACATGCCCTGGTAGAAAAGGTCATGCCCACCCCCACCCCCCGCCTCCCACCACCACTTCTCTCTCTGAAAATGAATGAAAGAACTTTCCTAATGCCTTTCATTAAAACAAGCCACTTGGGTGGCAGTCATGCTAGAGTGCAACATTTGCAACATTCAAATGGACAGGTTTTTTGAAGTGGTCCACATTTCCAAGCAGCCTAACAGCTCCCTAATGTTGTCAGTGCCTTGTTACACGATGGGAAAATGCAATCTTTGCTACGGCCTGAATATATAAAAGCACTCTGAAATTTTATCCTGCACATCCACCTTTTGGGGAAACTGGAGGATTATAGTGGACTTTTTCACTTCAGTATTAGGGTGTCATGGAAGAATAAGGTAAAGGTAAAGGACCCGTGGAGAATTAAGGTGACTATGGGGTTGTGGCGCTCATTTCACTTTCAGGCCGAGGGAGCTGGTGTTTGTCCACAGACAGCTTTCCGGCTCATGATTAAACCACTTCTGGCACAACGGGACACCGTGACGGAAACCAGAGCGCACAGAAACACTGTTTACCTGCCTGTCACAGTGGAACCTATTTATCTACTTGCACTGGCATGCTTTCGAACTGCTAGGTTGGCAGGAGCTGGGACAGAGCAATGGGAGCTCACCCCGTCATGGGGATTCGAAATGCCAACCTTCCGATCAGCAAGCCTAAGAGGCTCAGTGGTTTAGACCACAGTGTCCTTTCCCCAGAACACTCCCTAAGAAAAGGGCATGTTACAATGAGTGGCATCTTCAAGCCAAGAGTTTGTTACATGCATATGCTGAGGCTCCCAGTTTAAAGCTGGCGAGCATGGAAACCATTTCAGTGGTTGAGAGGTTCTTAAAAGAAGGGGTGTTTTTTCCCAGCCAGAACTTACCAGAACTCAGTTCCAGCATCTCTCAGTTGGGCTCCATTGCCATTATAAGAGAATAAGGGAGGCGTTCATGGTGAGTTCCAGCACCTCTTATTCTTGAAAAATAGCACTGCTTAAAAGGGTTGGAAATGCTACCATTGGCTGGCAGAAGTGGTTCTTGTCTTTAACCTTTTTTTGTTGTTGTTATTTCCAACTTCCCTAACGCTAGCCGGTGGTGAGTGCCATTTTCTATTTCTCAAAATGCCTTGGACTTTATTTTTTCTAGGGCATTCTGCTAACCCCAAAAACAATGGCATCTGGTGGTGCACTGCCACCATCTCAAATGCCCCAGACACCACTACATCTGGGGAAATTATTATTATGAATTATGAATCAATTACATTTCTATTCCACCTTTCATCTGAGGATCACATGGTGGTATATAATGCATACCATAGTTAACAAACAAAAACAATAACCCCACAGACTGTGGGGCTGTAGCCTTAATTAGCCAAAGGCCTGGGAGAATAGGAATGTTTTTTCATTGTGCCTAAAGATATGTAACAAATATGCACAGTGAGGCCTCCCTGAGGAGAGCATTCCACAAGCAAGGAGCCACCACAGAAAAGACCCACTGTTGTGTTGCCACTCACCAGATTTCTCATGGAGGAGTCACACAGTGAAGTGCCTCAGCAGATGATCACAGGGTCCAGACCCAGGGTCTCATATGGGGAGACTCAGTCCATGAGGTATTTGGAGGGAATAGAAAATGATGGCCACCACAAAAATGGCATCCCTTTATTTTGACCTGGGAGTAAGCTTCAGTGGGCAGAGTGAGACTTCATTCTAAGTAAGAATGCATAGGAATATGTGGCTGGCACATGTGATGAGAAATGTCGCTTCATTGGGAGTCCCTCGAGTTTAACTTCTAAAGAAATCCATTCTGAATTAACATTATGTTTTACAAGGCAGGCCTGAGGCTTCCAAAACCTTGCTTCCCACCTGTTTCTTCCACGCATTAGCAAGGAACCTCGTCACCAATTGCAGGGCTTCGCAAACTGCAATGGAAAGCTCTGCCAACTCCAGCCTTCTTAAGTCACGTATTCAGCTATAAAGTCAGTTTGGGTAAGGGCACTGGGGAGTTCTTTTGCTACTGACAGGCCTTCCACAAGCATGATGGCTCAGTGAAAGGCAGCAGCACTAGGCTTTCTGCCATCCTCCACAAAATCAGCATGCCTAGGAGTAAAATACATTTTTTAAAAAAATACCATGTAAAAAATTCTGAAATCCACCATTAGGAATGCAAATGTCTTTGCTCCATTAAGTACTCTGACTTTTGCCACAAGAGGCCAACCTGACATATAGGTGCTTTCCATATTATTCCACATGCAAATTTTATTTCACTGTGGCCACATCTGAAACGTGGAGCCCAAAGCTAATATACATAATGCTCCTTACATAACTGATTTACAACATATGGTAAAGCTCTTGCCATTTTTGATTTAAAGCAAGACCAGTACCTTTTGAAGCATTTACTTCCTGAGCGAGCGTCATTGCAACACCCTCCATCTCCCAGTGATGAATGGCACCTCAGAAACAACCAGTGTGTATGTAGTCATAAAACACTTTTGACAAACCTCAATTTACAATAGCGCCATGATTTCACCAATGTGATCCCTGTGCTCTCCTACGCTGTTTTATTTAAAGTCTAACTGTAAGCCTTTGAGCCTGTATCTGTTCTATATATTCACCATACTGTTCTGTACATGCAAGCATATTAAAAATGTATAACTTTAAGCTTCCTTCAGTTGCTCTTCTATATTTTTGTTCCACTCCACTTGCTCTGACCTTTTCTCAGAGTCTTCAGAAATTCATTCCCACGCTATGCTTTTGACACTATGTGATGTTCCGTGCTTTCTTAAAACCAAGCAGTGATGAGAAGAAAGGCATGCTCAGTGTTCAGGAGAAATCTGTAATGATGTGAGCAAGTCAATTGCAACCTTATGAATTTTGATCAGTTGTTCTCAGCAGCCAGCCCAAAATGTTTATAGGAACACACAAATGCTTAACGGGATCATAAAGCCTCCTTTCAATTGTAACCTCATCCCATTATTGAGCAGATAAATTTGTATCTATTATCAATAATGAGAAGGCCAGGCAAAGTTTGCTGATCACATTTCCTCAGAGTAAGAATGGCTTGGGTGGCTTTTCATAGAATCATAGAACTGTAGAGTTGGAAGAGACCCCAAGGACTGTCTATTCCAACCCCTTGCAATGCAGGAATCTCACCTAAAGCATCCATGGCCGATGACCATCCAGCCTCTCTTTACAAATCTCCAATAGAGGAGAGTCCACAACCTCCCAGGGAGACTATTCCACTGTTGAACAGCTCTTACCGTCAGGAAGTTTTTTCCTGATGTTTAGTCAGAATCTCATTTCTTGAAGTTTGAAGCCATTGGTTCAAATCCTACCCTCCAGAGCAGGAAAAAATGGAGCAGATTTAAAGAGGACTGGACAAATTGTAAAGGCTATCGATGGCTACTGGCCATGATGTGTATGCCCTGCCTTCAATGTCAGAGGAAGTAATGCTTCTGAACACCAGCTGCTGAAAACCACAGGAAGAGAGAGTGCTCCTGCTCTCAGGTCCCGCTCACTGGTTTCCCACAGGCATCTGGTTGGCCGCTGTGAGGATGCAGGTCTAGATGGTCCATTGGTGTATCTAATGGCAAAATTCAAAAGCATCTGGTTCTGGCTTGCAAAATGCTGCGGTTTCACTAGAAACCATATAATGTGTTAAGTTAGGGATAAAATTGTTGATGAAATGATCATGAATCTGCTGGTTTTCATCCTTCCATTTATAATGTTAACAAGGTATTGGTTGGCCCAACAGCACTTGATTGCTTTATTGGTGAATGTGCTCCCTATTTTTCTTTGAGCAACTTAAGTTTGGGTCTTCAGATGAAGGCAATTATCAGTTAGGTATCTATGTTCATCTCTGATTCCAATCATTTTCATATCTGTTAAATAGGAGCCATTGGAGACTGTACTATTTATTTCATTTCATTGTGAACACTTATCTGTAACCCACTGCTTCCCATTTTTAAAACCTGTTAGCTAAAGGACTTGTTCTGTTATCACATGATGGCTAACAGTGCTATTCTAACACCTGATCAACCTAGCATGTGCCAGAGTATTCCCTCCATCCAGCTGTGTTCAGCAATGCAAACAAGTAAACAAGAGAGCTGATGGTGGAAATGATGTATGGCTTGCTGGAATAGTCAAAGGTTTGATAGATTGGTTATGAGTGTGAGGGTATTGGCGGCGAGTGATTGGCTTGTGTGGCGGTTAGGCATTGGCTCATTGATTTGTGGGGGAGGGGAGGTCAGGCATCGCCTGCCCCTCCATTGACCAAGGGTATTCCGTTAAAGGAATCCAGGGCTTGGATCCTGTCTGAAGTCCGCTTGAGGGGCTAGGACCATGCCAGCCCTCTGGGACACTGAGGAGAGCTGCAGGCGGGTTCCCCCGATGTGGCTTCCTCTTTGGGTGGTGTACCCTTACTGACTTCATGCAAAGGGGACAGGAGTCCAATATAGTCCACTGCCAATGCCTAAGCCAATACCGCTCACATTTCTGTAATCAATAAAGTTGTGGCCTAAAATTTTTGCCCAATAACCTTAAACCAAAATTCTGTGTCAGTGTGAATTTTATTCTAACAAGGGGCTGGTTTGGGGGCCTTGCCACGCAAGCAGTATTCCCACTGATGGCAGCTAACATGCACCCCTGAAATGTAAATTTGAGGAGTTTACACTGGTGTAAACTGCTTTTTGCATGACGTGCCCTGTCCTATGGAACTCCTTGCCAGCAGAGGTTTAGCAGGAACCATCTGCTCATTTTTAGACCTCTTCTAAAAACTATTATTCAGACAAACCTTTCAAACCTAAGATCTTATGCCTACCAGCTGCTAGCAATGTTGTTTTTAGTCTGTTCCATGTGATATTTTATCTGAATGTACAGTTTATGAATGAATGAATGAATGAATGAATGGGAATAGGAAGAAGATTACTTTTTCAGATCTGGAAAAAGTGGTGAGCCACAAGCATTTCTAACCAGCTTGGACCTTGCTGGTGTTCTTGCTTGGTCAACCCCGTTCATGTACCCCAAAGAAACTTATCTCTGAATGCTTCAACATGCTCACACTCAACAAACATAAAATAATTGAACAAAATACCTAGTCTCTGGGAGTGACTCATGGATGGTTTGTAATAAATATATAAATGAGAGGGGAAATGATATTACACGGAAATGAGTTTGAAGCAAAACTATACTATGTTCATTGTATTTGTTTTTCTTTTCAATAATGCATAATAACAACAACAATAATAATGGTACTGAACAAAACAGTACCATTAGCATGTCTCTGCACAGATCCAAAAACCTGACAGCTGCAACAAATCAACAGCATTTTTGCTCCACAAATAATTAACAATGCCACAAAAAAAATACTTTGTACTATGACTCAAGTCCAATTCCTTGTATGCAATGAGACTAACACTCCCCCCCCCAATTAAGACCAAGATTCATTATGATAAAATATTGTATTCCTATTGATGGTTGAGGAGAATTACCTTTAACAGCTGATCTATTATTAAACTAAAGGCACAGGTTTGATACTATGAAATGTACAATGTAATGTGATGTAATGTGTACTTGACAATTTAGTACCTATTAGGCAGAAATGTTTTGTATGTATTAAGCGCTATGCTTTGCTCAAATTGTACTTGTCTGTAGAAATAAAACAAGTGCATCAGAACTATCCCCATTGTTACTTAACAATGTTCACCCTCAATAGATAAAACACCAACCTACACACTATGCTACCACTCAGTTTTTGAGAACGGTATCCCCCCCTCCATTTTGTATTCCAGAAAACCAAACCATTTTAACAGTAGAGAATACTTTGAGTGTCATTGAAAACAAACTGGCTTTCAATGCCTTGAACCTGAAATG
This sequence comes from Podarcis pityusensis, assembly GCF_964106645.2. Lineage (NCBI taxonomy): Eukaryota > Metazoa > Chordata > Lepidosauria > Squamata > Lacertidae > Podarcis > Podarcis pityusensis. Next base: position 39,855,762 of record NC_138027.1, read on the forward strand.
GTGTTGATCCAGTGATGTATTACTCAAACTATGTTGCTCACCGAGGGAATCAGCAGGGAACCTGTGGTTTTTTAAAATTAGTTTTTTAAGCTTATATAGATTGACAGTGGCAAAGTTCTTTGGCCTTATCTTTGGTGGCAGGCTCAGTGTACTCTGTTAACAAACTGTTGTTTTCAGAGCAGATGGTGTTGTGGCAGACTGAGCCTGAGGCATCCAGTCACCTTCTCTTTTGTCCTACGTGCCATCCTTCAAATGCTTCATTGGTTGTGAAGGCATGCAGGTTTACAGGTTCTGTGTATGTTGTGTATATTTATTTTATTCAAATGTATAGCCCAAGTGTGAGGAACCTTTGCCCCCTCCAAAGTTTCTGGACTACAATTCCCATCATTGCTGGCCTGATCATTGCAGTTTGGCAACATGTGGAGGGCGAGAGGTTTCTCACCTGGTCTAACCCATCCCATCCACAAGGCTTGGGGCAGGTAACGTTGCATTCAAAAAACTGCATTGCAAACTAGGGTGGAATCAAATGTTCCCCACTAAACTTTTGTGGCAGGGGGGAAAGGAATCATGGGAAAGAGGAAGGTTTATGGGAACTTAATTTTTTCACTGATATTTGCATCCCCAAGCAGAAGCTACATTGATACCATTTTTATTTGTTTCTTCTGCCTAGTACCATTGAAAAGCACTGTCCCTGAAAACTAAATAAGGCAGGGATGGGAACCCATGGCTCTCCAAATGTTGTTGGACTGCAACTCCCATCATCCATGATCATTGGTAATTGTCATAGCCCCATCTGAGTCCCATTGCTGAGCAAGCAGGGGCTACTAATCCCTAGCCCCTAGTCCCCGAGGAACACTTGCCTGAGAACAGAATCCAGACAATCGCAGATCCAAGGCGAACAATGGAGAACACTAAGTTAGGGCCGGGAACCACAAGCGTTGTTTCCAGCATCTGACTGCTGCTGAGAGCTCTGTTTAAGAAGGCTGGAGCCAGCTGGTTCTCATCATTTTCTTCTCTTCCTGTCCTTGATAGCTTCCTGTCCATGCAGCTGCAGGTGGAGTCTTTCCATCTTCTATTCATTCAGGCTGCTGTTCAGCAGGTGAAGCTGACTCCTGGCCCATGACACTAATTCTGGCTAAAGCCAATGGAAATTAGAGTCTAACATGTGGAAGACCACAGGTTTCCCCCCCCCCTTAAATGCAGTGATCAATGCCTATTCAATAAACAATAAGCATGTTCTGTGTTAGAATACAGTGGTACCTCGGGTTACATACGCTTCAGGTTACATACGCTTCAGGTTACAGATTCTGCTAACCCAGAAATAGTGCTTCAGGTTAAGAACTTTGCTTAAGGATGAGAACAGAAATTGTGCTCCGGCGGTGTGGTGGCAGCAGGAGGCCCCATTAGCTAAAGTGGTGCTTCAGGTTAAGAACAGTTTCAGGTTAAGTACGGACCTCTGGAACGAATTAAGTACTTAACCCGAGGTACCACTGTAGTTTGCCATCAGTAATGTTATCACATAGTTAAATCTGACTGCAGTGGCGTAGCGTGGGGGGTGCCAGGGGGGCCGGCCGCACCGGGCGCAACATGGGCGGGGGGCGCGCTCGCACTAGCAGCTCTCTGCCCCTACTAAAATCCACGGGTTAGGGAGCCCGTGCTCGCTCGGCTTGGCGAGGAGGTCGCGGAAGGGGGAGAGCGAAGCCTTCTGCCGCGGGCAAAAAAAGGAGAGGAAGCCGGGTGGGCGGGCGGGCGGGCTGGCTGGCGGGGGTCTGGCTGCGCCTGCTGCTGCCGGTGCAGGGCAAGGCAAGCAGAGCGAGGAGGAGAGAGAGGGGAAGGGGGGGGAAGCAGCTAGGAAACGCTGTGGTGTGGAGGAGGAATCAATTAAGGAGAGAAAGCGAAAAGCCTTGGAGAAAGGGAAAAAAGGAAAGAAAAGAGGCAGCTCCAGGAGAGCGCGGGGGAAAGAGAAGCCTCGCTGCTGCTGCTGCTTGGGAGAGTAAATTACTGTACTTGCCTTGCCCCGGGTTAGGGGGCGCAAATTACTTGCCTTGCCCCGGGTGCTGATAACCCACGCTACGCCGCTGTCTGACTGTATGTAATGGCATCACTGTTACTAGGAGAAAGGGGAAATTAAAGATAAAACAAAATAATGTTGAATCTGCACCTGATCAGTGACTGCAAAGAGGCTTCAAAATCAAGGATCGCTTGGTGGTTGGAAAATTAGTCTGAATATGTGCTGGGGAGAGTCTTCAAGATAAGAAGTCACCAAATGATGTTTCTACCTTGGAAAATTGCAGATAACTGTGTGTGGCAGAGGGGAACTTCCATTAAAAATTACCTCTCTATTTCAACTCACCCTTATTACAATTTAAATTACTATTCTTTTAAAACAAAATAAGATTTGAACTCTCTACCTCTTTTAGCAAAAGGCAAACCATCTTTTGATTGTCCTAGACTGTGATCCTAAGAAACACTTGGATTCACTTCCATTTTACTTGAAATCATTGGAACTTACTTCCATGCAAATATATTTGAAGAAATGTTCAATGCAGTGTGAGACTGGGGATGTTACCAACACAGTCACAGACAGGATGGTTAAAGTGAGCATTTTCCCAAGCCTCTCATGACAAGCTTGTGAGGCAGAATGAGGTTGTAATGACAAGATATGGATGGAATAGATAGTGTCACTTCAAACTGCAGGCGGGAGTATTAACGCTACCTTAGCTTTAAAAAATCTTTCTGCAAAGCAGCACACTGAGGAATTGTGATTTCCCCCTAACATGCTATGTTATCCCCTTTCAGGGTACAATAAGTTTTTTACATGGGGCACAATCAAAACTGAGTATCACCACTTATTGTTATCATTGTTGTTGCTGCTATTATTTAATCTGAAGGTTCCAGGTTAGGTTACAAAATCAAAACATAATTAGATGTGGTATCTGGCTGCTGCATGTGTACACAAGGATGTAAAGATTCCCATTTACGTGTATGAGAACCAGAGGAACCAGGCAACAGTAGAACTGCCATCTTGGTTGAAAGCACTGGATTGCAGGGAAGCGGCATCTCTGTGCTTATGAGAAATGCTCAGATGTGGCCTTTTTGGTGAGTCTCAAATTCTTCAAGCTACAGTCACAAGCTTTTCCTACAGCCATCAATTGCATCTCTATGCTGTTCAAAGAAAGGGAACGGGTGGTATTTTAAACAAAGAAGTTTGAGTTGAGTTTAGAGATCAAGATACTATGGAGGGTTGAGGCAATATTTTAGATCTATGGAGTACAGCCCTTGAGGGCTTCATAAATGAAGCCACACATTTTGAAAATGGCCTGGTGCACAGTTGAATGTCATCAGGAGGTGGATCACCTTAATCTTTCCTCACCACCTGCAATAAACTGAAATCCCAGAAAGAACACTGTACTGTGAGTTCCTCTAAGACTGCCTCTTCTCAGAACAGATGATCTTTTATGTCCCTATGGGACAAGTGAAGTTTTTATCCATAAGAAGGCCTGGATGCAGTAGAACGAGTGAAGCTCTATGAGTCACAAGGCATATAAAGCCTTGAGAATCTTGACTATGTGGTGGTGGTAGCTTTATTGGGGTCAATATATCCCCCCCACTAAACACAAGCAGGCTGATATTCTCATACATTGAACAGTTCATTAATCACTCTCAGCTACTTGTTGGCACCTGAAATCTTCAAGGACTCTATACAAATGACAGGTGTCTAGTATGACATCCCAAACTCCTTGATATGACACACATGGGAAATAAAATATAAGGCAGGACTTTTCTTGCAGAAAATGTTGACTTTAATATTGTGTTCAAGGCAGCAGAGTAATTGTGGCCAAGTTATCTAATCTATTCTGGCTGTCATCATGATAAGCAAAAAAATATAAAAAAGCTATTGGTGGCTAACTCAATTCATGTGAGTTAAAACTCTTTATAATGGCATGTACTTATTTTGGATATTTAATTATTATATTATATGACTAATTAATGTATGACCATTGAAAAATGAAGAATAGAAGCTACTAATTTAAACATTAATTAAAAAAATTAATTTAGATAGTGAACTATTGCTGTGGTGTCAATACCATCATAAATCCACAAAACTTCATGGTATGTTTTGTATATTTATACAGGCCATGCTTGGGATGAACTACTTCAACATTTTCTGAACTGCGCCTGAATGTATTTGACAAAAGTGTTTGGTAAACTGAAGGTGAATTAAGTTCATTTTGGGGTAAAACTCTAAACAATTTCTCATTCATGTTCATGTTCATTCCCTCCCACACCCCAGTAACTTTATTTAAAAAAAAAAAAAACCCCAGTAGATCAATCAGACATCTATAAAGAAAGTTAGAAAGCAAACAGTGGAGGCTGCATTGTGAGGCTTACTAGGCAGATATGGAGGTGCTGCTGCTAAGTAAGAGGGGGTGTATAGGCTTGTAAGACATTGGCATTGTTCAGACAAAGTGACCATTTGGGATAGGGGTGCACAGAAAGTAGTCTGGGATGTATTGATCTCTGGGTGATTTACAGTACATTTGCAAGGATTTCTGACTTCCAGTTGTTGAACAGCAGCAATACTAAAATTGCTTTCCCTCCAATACACAATTTAAATTGGACCAGAAATGGACAGCTAACCTATGCCAACTGGCACAGAATTGGAGATCCTGAATATGACAGCAGAACCATAGACCTTTGCAGCCTCTAAAATGCAAATAAATAAATTCTGACTCAGTTAAATCTGAATTCAGGCCTGGTTTGGGGATTGAATTGGCTTTGGTTGCCCTGATGGATGGTCTTTACTGGGTGAAGGACAGTGTGAGTGTGTTCCCATTATTCTTACTTGATCTGTCAGCACATTTGAGACCATTGACCATGGTATCCTTCTGAACTGATTTAGTGGGATGGGAATTGGAAGCACTGTTTTACAGTGGTTCCAATCCTACCACCAGGGTCAGCTTCAGTAAATAGCATTGGGCAATTGTTTTTCATCCCTCTGGCATTTGTGCTATGAGCTACAGCAAGATACTATTATGTCCCCATTCCTGTTTGACATCTACCGCATATGAAACCATTGGTTCTGCCAGCTTCCTATACTTAGAATTGTGCTATATGCTTCTGCAGTGCAATGCAATCCGTGTCTACTGTAAAGTAGGTCTTGTTGCATCTAGTAAGACTTACTCACAAGGGTTTGTATAGGATTACAACTTGAGAGACATCAAGGCAGAATTGCACTAGCAACAGTCCATTGTAGGCATCCATATGATAGGACTTTTAGATTGTCTGTTTCATTTTCTCTAGTCAACATAAACATAAACATGCAAATAAACTTGTTCATTAGTTTTGGGACCTTGCTGCAGGTCTGATTATGTGTCACTGATTATGTGTTAAGCAGCCTGTTCCCACAAAGTAGAAAGTATATGTTTCTTGGATATTTTTGTACACTGCTTTTTTTAAAAAAAAAATCAAAATATTCATTTGGAGAAAGAGCATGTTGTTTATACTTTCTTTTCAAAATGCCAGTATTATTTTTCATAAACAGAAAAATATGAGATGCTTGAAGAAAAGGTAATTTCTTGTCCTGTCAAACAAGGCAAAGAAAGGTTTCAGGCAAGGAAGAGTGAGTTGTCTGCTGTGTTGCCTCAACAAAAGTCATTATGGCTACCTTAATTTATGCAACCAAATCTCATTTTAATTACTCTGTATCAGTCAGACGTAATAGGTCCTTTACTCCTTTTCTCCCTCATATAGCCTTACGCATTGTATAGCACCTTCCAGCTGAGTTTTCCAATACTATCTGACATGTTATATCTTTTTACCAGCTTCAATACTGGAGGCACATAATGTGCAATTTACATGAAGACGGAACAAAATGCAGGGCATAATTCATCATAGGGAGCATCACATAGTAATTGCACAGCTGTCAAAGAAATTATCATGATGCTCTCATCAAATTCTTCAGTTGCCTGTGAGACATACTCTCTTTTGGACTGAAACTTACGGATTTATATGCAAGGGCCATAACAATGGTGCTGTGTACACTATATATTTGAGGCAGTATTTTACCTCTTTAAGCAGTCAAGCATTCCCCCAAACAACCCCTGAAATTTCAGTTTGTTAAGAGTGCTGAGAGTTGTCAGGAGACCCATATCCCTCCTCCCACAGAACCATAGTTCTCAGAATTCCCTGGGAAGGGAATCAAAGACCTATAAGAGAGGTGCCTGCTTAAAAATCATGGTCATGCCCCCATCAGCCCCATCTCCAGTTGCCTTTCATGAAGTATATCACTACTCTTGCATTTTCCAGCAGCTGACATTCTGAAGCATAACTGCCTCTGACCATGGAGGAAAAGCATAGCCATCATAGCTAGTAGCCAGACAACAACAACAACAACAAAACTTCAACCCAGATCACCAAGTCATTAAGGAAAGACCAAAAAAAAAGCACTGAACTCTTTAATGCTGCTCAGATTTTACATTGGAGCACAACGTGGAAGGAGTCAAACAGTGGTCTGGTATTAAGCCAGCTCCTGGTTGCAAAAGGAGGAGAACTCACGGACAACCTTCCAGGGGCATCACCAGGGACAAAAGTGAGGACCACCAAAGTGAAAAGGGGGTAAAGGATAGACATGACTACCTTTGTACAGTAGGTTGCAATCCAGCCATGCAAATGTCAGAGGGTTTGACACATCCTCATGGAGTGGGTGGCCAGGGAGTGGCCTAGGGAGAGTCCAGATTGAAAGGTCTGTAGGGATGCATTTGGCTCCTGAGCCTGAAGTTCCTGACTCTTGCTGATGCAGGTGGAAGCAGTTTCTGTGGCTGCAGCAGCAATTTTTCTGGGCAATGGTCATCCATTTGTAGACCCATGTTCACACCAACGTTTCTTTGCATGGACTGTGATCTGCAGATAGCCAAAGCTTCTTGAATACCATAGGGGATGATTATATGAATCAGACCTAAGTTTTCTGAAATTCGATCATGCACGAATTCATTATTTATCAGGTTAGACCTTTATAAGATAGTTGATTTCTCACAATTTTTGATATTTTATCCATCTACTAGAAGAAAATAGAACCCTCATAGATTGTATTTATTATGTCTGGTTTATACAGGCTATGAGTCCTGTTGATAACAATTTCTGGTTGTGTCTGCTTTGCTTTCCTGTACTCACTGCTGCAATTTTTACTGATGTGTGCAAATAAAGGAATAATTCACCGTGTTATTATTTTCCGTATTTGCTTATAGCATTAACAGCAGGCTGTAGACTGTACCATAAAATAGGGGAAAGGAGCAAATCAGCTAGTTGTGCTCCTCTTCTGGTCTCTGTACTACCAAACCAATGTCTTTCCTTCTGGTTGCTTCCCAAAACAGCCTAATAATAATAATAATAATAATAATAATAATAATAATAATAATTTTCTCCTCCACAGCTCCACAGAGTTATCAACTGTCCTGTGGGGAATATGGTGGGAGAGAGCTGGAGAAGGGCAGGTGAAGACCACCTCAAGGCCTCCTCCATCTGGACTGTCTCCCCACCCCAATGGGTGATCTCCTATTATTTGCCCTGGTGGAAGGATTTTGATTACTTTTAATATGCTGATATTATTTATTGAGTCTTAAAAATATTTAATTGAATGTTACTTGTAAACTGCCTTGGAAGCATTTGTATCCTGAAAAATAGGATGGAAATTGTAATAAATAAAATGAAGTGGGGGTGGCCACCTGAACTTTGCAAACATCCTTTGTAATGTGTATAGTCTGCTGACATCTCTTTGATAAGAAATCACAGTGGAGACTAAGCCATAATGAAAGAAAATTACATCCTGTTAGGGGACTTGCTCCCACAGATTTTCCAATATACAGAAGGGTGCGTTTAAGAAACTGTTTATTGCTGATAATTTATTATTGTGATACAATGTTGCTAGGAAATTGATCAGCTATATATACTTTTTAATGTACTGAAGGAGGGAAAAAGAATTTTTAGCACTATTAAAATAAAGAATGTAGACAATCTACGACAGTGATAACGGTGTCATTTATTTTGAAGCTAAGAGTGTCATTTATGTTGAAGCTATGTGTGAAATCTAAGACAGATATTTATGGTTGTAGTGTGTGTTTTTAACTGGGCAGCGACTGATTTGATAGGGCTATCAATATGAATTGGTGCAGTTGGTCAAATGACCTTTGCAATCTATTGCGTGTAGGTGACGGATCTCAGGTTTTTACTGCAGACAACACCAGTGTCACATGAATGTCAGGACGCCATGGGCTCCTTCTGTTTGCACTTAATGTTTCCACACAAAAATGCGGAGCTGCATTTATGGCACCCTGAATTGTGGGACAGGGTGTCTGCTGTCATACACAAGTCTGCTTGCAGGCTTTTGTTTGGCCATTGTGATAACTGGACTAGATGGGCCATTGGCCTAATCCAGTAGGGCTCTTGTGAAATTGGCATATAAGAGGACTGGAACTAAGCCAGCCAGTAAACTTAAGTGGATGGGATAGAATGAGAAGGTGCTGGGGTTCTGGAGTGGGATTACTTGCGGGAGATCACTAGCAACCAAGAGTGGTATTGTGCTCATGTCCCACTTGTGAGTTTCCCATAGGCACCTGGTTGGCTGATATGAAAACAGAATGTTGGAACAGATGCATCTTTAGTCAGAACTGCTTTTGTGCTGCTGGCAATTATTGCTAACAGCAACTCGGAAGCATTTGGTTGTAACCCAGAGGTCTTCCAAGAGGCAAAAGAGAACATTAGTTTCTCAGTCCAATAATCCAAAGCCATTTTCTAACATCCTTTAGGTGCCCAAAATTGAATTGTGACTCCATACCCTCCCTAGGTAATTGTAATATGTAATGGGAACAAATAGCTTTTGTAACATCCTCTGGTAGTCTTAGGGAAATGACCCTATTCAAAATACATAGACATTGGAAGAACTACAAAAGGCTACAGTAACACTAACCTGTGTTTAATTGGAATGAACCCAGGGTTGGTGGGATGGGACCGGAGCTGTCCTATTGCATTCTTTCTTTGGTCTCTTTGTGCTCAAACTCTGGTGGCACATGTTTATATCAGACAAGAGGGTACCAAGTCTAAACCATTCTCACCCTCTCCTCTCCCCATGACCTCTCAATCTAGAGACTCCCCCAATCCTCTAGGTAAGTTTTGGGGAGTGTGGGCATTAGGAAGGGAGAGTGTGGGATGTTTCATTGAGCAAGCAGAAATATTTGCATTTATGGTATAAGTGAATCGGATGCAGCCCATACATGCACACACAGCTGAAGAATTTTTTTAATGCACCCATCTTCATGGAAGAAATATGTACAATATTTACTTGTAATCCAATATTCAGCAACCCTGTGACCAGCTGCTTCATTTTCAGTTATAACATTTTCCTCCTTAGCTATGAAGAGTTAGAAAGATATCTGCTTCTTACTGGAGACTCCAGGCATGACTTTAATACAAATAAAAAATTACTCCCTTTGTATATATTCTCAGGAAAACCAAAGGAAAGGACTGTGCCTATTCTGAGCACTGGAAAAATGACACATTAAAGCCTCTAAGAATAACGGCATACAGAATATATTACTTATATGGTGCTTTTTGTCTTCCAAGCACTTTCCTAACATTAGCTAATTAAGTGTAATGACCTCTAAATCTGGTTGCTACTAGCAAGCTACCGAGTGAAACAGCTGTGTGGCTGCTAGACAGAGCTATACATTATAGGAGTTCTGCCCCTGTTCCATTTCTCTGAACATGGCATATGCCACTTGCTGAACTGCTCAGGCTGAGTCATGTTTGCTTGAGAGACATGAACGATGACTTTGATTTTTAATGGGGCAAAATGCATAAATAATGCAAACAGCTATTGGTCCGAAGCAGACTGGGTAGAGGATGGCTAAGGAAAGCTTACGCTACATATTCAGCACCTGTTCTCATTGGGCGGCAATACAGGCCTATGTAACTCGTGATCCACAAAGCAAAACACAGCCTACCAATAACAGTATTGTGGTCTTCCAGGTACCTAAACCCTAAACCCCTTTGTTGGGGACTTCAAATAACATAACAAGCCAGACTCTGGTTGTTTCATCCATGGTGTAGGCAATGCTGGATTTACGGTGTGCAGGAAGTCCCCCCCCCCCCCATAAAACAGGGTGCCGAGCTGAGGGGGCACAAAATTGAGAAGATCCATAATTGAGAAGATTTGGGGACACCACGTTTTCTCCTCACACAGGATGCCATATTATGAAAGATTACCAAAGTTTACCCCTGGTGTGGGAGCTGCAGGAGGGAGTGAGGAAGTGAGTGACTGCAGGAACATTTGAATTTCTCTGCATTGAAGCACAGAAACCGTGGCTTAATGTGACATGTGAAGTGGGCCAAGTTGTGCTGGCCTGAGCTAGAGCTCATAGTGGAATGTCATTCACACAACACTGGAGACAACCCTTCTGTAAGCCAAACGCAATCCAGGGAAATTTGTCACCTTCTTCCCCACACCCAGTTTTCAGGGGCTTTCAATTTTCACTCCTCCCTCTGAGAATATTTGCAAAACAAATAACCCACAAAGTTTGGCCCAGGTCAAGTTGGAAGAGATGTGAAACTTAGGATGCTTCGTAACCAGATGGTCTGGAAGAAGTTTAGTAGGAAGATGCAGCATGGGGCCTAACAATACAAAGCATTATATTATTCTTGTTGCTTATATAGTAGTTGCTTCATTTCTGTGTCGTTATGTCATTATTATAATGATTTCTTTATTCACATTCTTATAGTATTATTTCCTCATTTATTCACTGTTCGTCTTTGCTGCTGATTATTACATTTGTACTGCCTGGATGGCTCTGCTTTTATGATTTTGTGTAGTAATTTGGGTTTACTGTATTAATTACCGGTGGTTTCTGTATTGAGTCCTGTGTATCATTAAGCTATTTAATTCATTTCTTTTATACTCTTGAGTCTGTGGTCCTTGTCCCTGGTTCAGCATTGCCCACTGGAATGCAAATTCAGACCCAGATTAGCAGACATCATGGGATAGGTTGTAGCTGTCTAGATGTTATGGGAGCCTTGAATCCCAAGGCTGTATAAGTTCTGTTGTACAAAGTGATGGGCTGACATTTTGCACTGACAGATCTGGATGGCTGTATGATGGGATTACAGATTGACTAGTATAATGTTATTTAGTAGGTTTTTATTTGATCAATATGCTGTATTGTATTTGATTTCTACATCACTTTGAGATTCTTTTGATTATAAAGCAATTAGGAACATTTCCAAATAAATAAATAACAGGCAAGCAGACGCACAGTAGCAACCGTGCTGCATCTCTAAACATCTACTTCAGTCCCATCTCCAAGTCAGGCTTGGCCAGAGTTTGGCCACAGCAAGTTAAATATGCATGCACTGTTCTGATACAATGCAAGTCTCCTGTATATTTGGTTGTATTCCATGCTGCTGTTCCACTCACTCACTCAACAGACTTTCACTTGCACAATAGAACTTCCCCTTCATTTCCTCTTTTCTCCTGTGCAGCGTCCCACACATTCTCTGCTCAATGTGTTGGTGGAATTCTTGCCACTACGGGACAGTTGGGAGGTTTTGTGGAGCAGATCTTTTTTGGGGTGGAGAACACAGAGAGAGAAGAGGAAGGGGGAGTCCCATTACACAAGCAGAACACCAATTATGCAGGGTTCCGTACAAACCAGTGTTATTGGGTATTCATTTACAGGCCCCAAATTCCAAGTAGTAAACGAACCTTTCTTCTAACTGTTTTGGCAAAGAGAATTCAAAGATCCTATTTATTTAGTGCAGCTAAATGCAGCTTTCCAGCACAAAATGTTGAAGAAGAGAGTTCACAGACTGAAAACAAAACAAAACAAAACAAAATGGCCATCCTACACATGGTAAGCAAAGCGCCTGAGAAATATCAACAATAAGATGTAGACTTCAAGACACAAAATAGCAATAACTTCTACTCAGAAGCGCAGCACACACACACATCAAAGTCTTGCCACCCAAACCTTGAAAGGGAAGCAGGCAGTCAAGTCTCCAGATGGATAATGTTCCTATACTGCATGCTACTTAAGAGAAGACACTATATATCACAACTACCTATTAGGGTTGGGAGTAACAATTGGTTTATTTTGTGTCTTATTGTGAATCTACCCAATTAGGATTTCCCATAATGATACAGGAATTGAAACACAGCTTCTTCAGAATTTTCACATGTCTGAATTTTATGGAAACTCCAGATCTCCCCACCCCCCACCCTAGTGAGTACATGGCTGAGGAAGGACCTTCAGAGCCTGACACAGAAACATTCACACCATGGATTCACTTTTATACGGAAACTTACATTTATTCAGCTACCATATTGGTCTATGCAAAGAAAGGAAGTTTCAAGAAAGTTTGTTATTAGTTTCATCTTTGCTCTACTTTCAATGATACAACTAACCAGTCTGGAAATGCTGCTTTTAAATATAGATAGATACATATAGATATAGATGTTTTAATTAAGAAATGCTTTCAATTATTTATGACAATTTTAGAGCAGAAAATGTAAGTCACTTGTTAGCTTTTTATTATATGAAAATGAATCACTCATTTCTTGATTTATTCTCAAATAAAATCAAACTTTTATTTGGGCTGCAGCTGAGCATGGTTAGAAATAATTTATCTAAAAGTGATAGTCCAAATGAAGCTGAGATCACATGAAAAACCCCTCACAAAATCCCATTTACTTCAAAAAGAATAAAATATTGACACTTTAGGAAATTTTAGGAAGTTTCTCTCTCTCCATTGGCTGATTTAATCAAAATGTCCCTAAAGAACTTCTTGCTGGTCTTGCAGAATTTCTGCTTATTTTTTGCCCTTCAAAAAATAACAGAAACATCACAAAACAGTTCTCTATAGTTTACACAACTGGAAATTTCAAAACCTATCAGATGGGTGTGCAAAGGTTTGGTCCTTTAAGCCATACCATTGCTTCATGCCCCCTTCTTTGCACTCAGGTAACAGCTCAGTAGGATGCCAGACAAAGAGGCTGTAGGTAAGGAATTATTTTCCCAAGAGTCACTCTTGGACACTGTGGGAAATTTAAAAGGGTAGCTCAACCCAGCTGCCCAGGGCTGCTTTGAACACTGACACAACACACAGGCAAGCCCCCCAGTACTCACTGATAGGGATAGGGTGGCCACTTATGCATTGCCAAGTGCATCATCAAAAAAAAGAGGGTAACAGAGGGGTGCATAATATTTGCTTATGTTAATTTATATTACAGATGCAAATGATTACTATAATTTTAAATAGAAACACAAGGAATCTCACCATTGGAAGGAGGGCTATGAGTGGGTGACCTGTGTGCCTTCTTAGTCTGCTCTCCAGGTGCTGAGTGTCTCTGGACAACTTCAAGGTTCCTGCTTTCCCTTCTTATGGTCTGGGCAGCCTTTCAAATAGAGTGTTGTCCTCTGTAAATTCAGTCACATGGCCATTCTAGGGAGATGAGCCACCACTTTGCTAAGCCCCTCACTCCATCCCACCTTGTTGGAGTGAAGTGGAATCACTTGCAAACATGGGCCTTTAATCACTCAGCTTGTCTACTAAGGTAGCATATCCTTAAAGATCGTACTAAGAAGAAGAAACGAAAATTTAGAAGCACTGCCTTTAAAGGAGCAGGGTAGCCATCTGCTTTTCCAGAACTCACCCAGATTTTTTCACAAACTGTAAATGCTGCAAATAGCTTTCATTTAAACGGCATGAAATCTGCTCAGACAAAATACAAGGTGACAGAACCTCATTTACATCATGACAAGTTGTACTATGATATTTATTCACAATTATTATGTGTTGATGAATATCTGTCATATAAGTACAAGTTTACCAAACATTAATTTCCCCCAATTACCGGTGGGAAATCATGTATAAAATAAAATATAGTATGCTACAATGCTAACACCTTTGTTATTTTTCCCTTAGGCGAAATCTACACTGCTATTTCAATTTTAAACCATATAATTCACTATCTATTAAAATGGTAAGCATTGTAAAAACTTTGATCATTAAAGATTTATGAAGTAAGAGAACAAACAGCTCTAATGGGAGGTAGTTTTGATATGTGGGAGGCAAATGGGTGGCTGGGGGAATTTGTAGTGGAATCTGAGCTGCTCATGTCCACAACACAATTGTTCACTCAAGCAAATATGGAAGATTAGGAAGGCATCATCTGGCAGCTACTGATGCCAGATATGAATTGAACCCTTAAACCAGCATAAAAAACTTGTTCCCTCTCAACTGGGGATCTCAGGAGGCATTTGGTCAAAGATTCTGATGATTTACTGAAGGAAGGAAGACATTTACCTTCATAATATGGGATGATTGGATCCACTGACAACACTCACGTACCCAATGCAGAAATATCATTCAGCCATAATTTGTGCTGTTCAAAATTTGTTGAGTAGTAGCACAATTCCAAACCCACCACCTCAATTTCTGACCATTTCTCTGTGGTTGCTGACTTGCCTGTGTGCAACGGCCATATTTACGAGCCATGGAAGTGACGTCTGGCCACTCTAATATCTACCTCCGTATGAGTAGAGGCCTTCACACATACACAGACCTGTGTGGGAGAAACTACAAGGAGATCAGCACCAATGAGGCTAAAGGTACAAACCCTGTGCAGGGACTGATTCAAATGAAGAGTGCCCTGTATATCACCTACGTACCTCTATGCATTCATTCATACCTACATCTGAATTTATTTATTATTTAACAAAATGTATATACCACGTGACTGTAGCAAAAGATCTAAATGGTTTTCAAAAATGATTAAAGTCATCAATAAAAACATTTAAAGACTTCAAGCGAAAATATCAAGGCATTGATGTGTAAGAAAGCAGCTTGGACAAAGTTACTGTCCAAACATTGCACTTAATGTGATGAGAGTTGCTTGAAGGGCCCAGGCACAGGCGGAAGTATCATATTTGATAATCCTAAGACAGCCACAACAGATATCCTATTTCAAATTGCTATCCCAGGCCTTCTTTTCCCTTACCTAAAAATGTAAACAGTATACATAAATCTCTCCCCCCATATGAATGCTATCAGGCAATCTCCAATCCTTCCCTTCACAATGCTGTTTCCTTTCCTGTCTGCCTAGTGACACTTGAAACTGTAATTATGTTTGGGAGGAAAAGTAGCAGAAGTAAATTATGCAGAGATATGCTTCATAAAGTGAGATGATAACAGCATTTTTGAGCAACAGAATGTTGACAAAAATGAGCATTCCATTTTATTAGCAACTGGGAGAATATATATATATATATATATATATATATATATACGCACGCAGGTGCTTTGCAGATGTTTCTCTCTAAAATGTAACAAGCTCATAAAATGCATTTATAAATAATGAGGTAAGGACCGGCTATTAGAAGAAAGAAATATGAAGATCATAAAGCGAAAAGCCACAGAAATACTTGTTGGCAGAGAGGGCTGTTTCCCGCCTTGGTAGGAAGAATCAAAAGCAAGCTTTATAATTAATCAAGCATATTATGGAATCTCACCCTATAAAATACTGTTCTCAACATGGCCAAGAAACAGAATTCAAGATGGGAGGTGGCATGCAGAGAACAGCAGCCTTCAGTCTCAGATGTCAGTTGGGAACACCAGGATCAGATAGAACATTTGGCCCCTTATCTTCTTAGTGTCTCAAAGAAATCCCTTTACTTTTCCCACATGTAAGTGCATGGTTCCCTTTCACTCCTGTGGGAGAAAGTGAAGCAGTGCACTTGATAGTGTTAAATTGAGGGCACCAGTCCCACAGTCATGGCATCATCTCATAATCATTGTCTCCCACAATGTACAATCCTAACCAACATAAGAAAAAGCAGCTGACTAGCTATTATTTTATTTCACGGTTATAGCATATGCCTCACCCCCAGTGAATTTCACTTCCTGAGCATGATATTTCTTTCTTCTAATTGCCAGTACTAATTTCAACCAAGTGAGCACCCAGTCATAACCCTGTTGTAAAGCAACATATCATAAATCAACAACTCTGTTTACCTGAACAGCCATATTCTCACCCACATCTTCACATCTCATACTAGTGAATATTTCACAATTCTTCAACAGCACCATGTATGCAGAATTTGGATGTGTGCACAGAATCTGACATACTGAGAGCATAAAGCTTCTGATATTTAAGGCTTTAAGAATAGCCTTGATGATGTTCAACAGTGCTTGGTAAAATCTCAAAAACTGGAAGAGCTCTGGAGCATGCAATAGCTATTACATGGCTTTAAATACCCTTACCAGAAAATGTGGTTGGTATCCAAAACTCATGCTAATAGAACAGAGCTTTCTCCTCCTCTCCTCTCCCTTGCAACACACACCCAGCTCCTGAGGTTTAGGATATCCTTTAAGAGATTTAAGGGCAGGGGGGAGGTGAGGAAGCAAAGATGTCACTGCACTGATGCTGCTTTGGTTATAACCCAGTATAAATAAATCTCAGCCACCATGAGCCAAAAATGTCTTCCCACCTCTTCTGCCCCATTCTCTGCTTCTGAAAGTGGGGAAGCTGTTTCTGCATGTTTCAAAGGTGGGATGGAAAAATCTTTTAAAATCTCAGGAGGTTATTGGCCTGCTGCTGCTGCTGCTGCTGCTGCTGTAGTAACTCAAAAAATGTATGCTGATTATACTTTGTAAGCCTCATGGAAATGTATCAGGACAGCTAAACCCAGCAGCTCAATAGAAGGTTTTCAGCACAGACACCCCAATTAATGAACCCTGTTCTCCCTTAGAGAAGATCAGTATTGGCACTCTATAGTTGTCACTGCCAATTGGAGGGGGCAAGGAAAAGGTTTTCTCACTCAGGTTTTTTGTTAAAGTTTTGTTTCAAAATTCTGCCTCCGCTGCACCTTCCCACTTTGTACCCGCATTGCTTAATGATGGTGGGGTGTTTTTTAGACCTGTTCTTTAACTGTATAGAATAGTTTTAATGTACATGGAATGATTGTTAGTTTGTTTCTGATTAAACGTTTTGTATGCTGCCCCTAGGGATGCAGGTGGCACTGTGGGTTAAACCACAGAGCCTCGGACTTGCCGATCAGAAGGTTGGCAGTTTGAATCCCCGCGACGGGGTGAGCTCCCGTTGCTCGGTCCCTGCTCCTGTCAACCTAGCAGTTCGAAAGCACTTCAAAGTGCAAGTAGATAAATAGGTACCGCTCTGGTGGGAAGGTAAGCAGCATTTCCGTGTGCTGCTCTGGTTCACCAGAAGTGGCTTGGTCATGCTGGCCACAAGACCCGGAAGCTGTACGCCGGCTCCCTCGGCCAATAAAGTGAGATGAGCACCGCAACCCCAGAGTCGGCCACGACTGGACCTAATGCTCAGGGGTCCCTTTACCTTTACCTTTACTATGCTGCCCTTGGATTTTAACACAGTGTACAATCAATCACTACAAGGATAAAATAAAATTTATAAAATTAACTGAATGCATGCAGATAGAGCTCGTAAGGATCAGGGGCCATGGTTTTCCAGGGTTTCCAAATGTGAAAAGCCCTACACACATATCATTGTATGCAGGTTGAAGAACATTCTTGTACTGTACCCATCATGCATGGCCAACAGACACATGGAGGGAACACAGGGAGGGGGAAATGGAGAGATCTTCTGTATCTAGACCACAGCAGCAATTCTTTGAATTCCACTCTAAGAGAACACACATACATAAATTCCCTTGATTCACATCTTCACTCAGTGCCCAAGAACACTGTTATCATGAAGCTTAATGAAGGTTTAGAACCCTGTGGGGAGATGACAAATTGATGGGTCATTAGCTGCTTCATTTACTTTGAAATAGAACATGCAGGGAAGTGAAAAACACAAAGTATTTGTTTTTGGCTGAGACAGCTGCCAAGATGTGGGAAAGTCATTGATGCATACAGGTACTCCTGCTTTTCTTGTTTCTGAAATGTTGGTTGTTGCCAAAGGCAACCTATATGTAAAAAGACTGCAATCCTAACCGTGTCTACTCAAAAGTAAATCCTATTGAATTCAAACAGTGGAGTTAGGATTTCAGCCTTCATATCCTTCCCATAGTGGATCCAATGGAATGCATCCCTCCTGTATTGCTCTTTTCACATGAAGTGGTCTCTCTTGATACCTGTGGATTTTATCAATGCTCCTTTGTTAAAGACCTAGAGTCTGTAGAATGGGAAGAACCATCTAGATATGAAGGCTCATTGTGACCACTCTACAACTTCATTTTCAAAGTTAATTTAAATTTAAAATTCCTTTCTTTCCCTGTCCCTGAAGTTTTCTTGACTAAACCATCTGTCCCTGATTCATGAGTGAGGAAAACAGGAGAGTATTATTTCTTCCACTTTCGAACTCAGAACTCAAACTCTACACTTGATTATATTTGACCTTATGACATGTTTGTCTTGAACTGTGAAATCAAGTTAGCAAGAAAGATTGCAGTCCTAATCCCATTTACCTGGAAGTAAGCCTCACTGAATTCATTGAGAGTTACTTCTGAGTAGGCATGATGAGGTTTGCATAATGGATTTCTGATTAGCCATTAGACACTTCATTACCTTTGTCTTTAATGTGCCACATGGGTCTCTGTAGTTTTTGCCTTATAAGACTTACAAGGCCGCTCTTCTGAAAATTCATTGACTTTGAAAGGGAACACATAGAGAAGGTAATTGATTTGTAAATATCTCTTGATGGCTAAGATATGCATGTCTATTGTGTGCTATGTAAAATGTATGTTGAAAGTGCATATATTTCCATATCAACAGATGACAAAATGGAACACAGACTTGTGCAAACTAAAATGATTGCAGCAGAATGTAAACTTAAAGATGAAAGTGCAAATGAATGAGGCATGTCAATGTATCCGCCTGTCAAAAATTGCAGGACACTGAAAATTGTAAAGCAGACCCAGGGATGTGTTGAAAAAGCAAGATGGCCATGAAAGTTGTCTGTTTCTCTTTAGGCAAAATCCTCAACAAACAAATATACATCTTTCAATACTGAACTATAAGAAGGCATACATGTCTTCATTTTCCCCCATAACAGAGCCATACAGTACTAATTAAGGAATAAATACATGTCAAATCAATTAAAAGAATAGAAGAATAACTTACTCATCTTCAAAATTTGTAGCTAAAAATCTCTACAAGCAATTATACTTCCCCTCAAAGTATATTTCTCAGTAAACAATTGTTATAAGTGTGCAATGCTGTTTCAAGTAGATCCTGCTTTCTGAAAATTGTCCTTCATATAACCTTTCATTTATAAAAGGGGAAAAACAAAACTAAGAATTAGGCAACTGAACCAAAACTTTAACTGAAATGTGCTGAATTGCTCTAATATATTGGTACAGTTTTCATACTGGCAATTGTGAAGGTGGAGTCACTTGGTCAAGCTAATATAGAATAGCTAAAGGAAATGTTTCTGCAGACCAAATTAATTAATGGAACAGCATTCCTTGTTATGATATGTAGTGATGGCCACTACATCAGATGGCTTTTAAAAAACAGCTACACAAATTCATGAACATTAAGTCTTTCGATGAATATGAACCATGAAATTTTGAGAGACTCCCCTGCTTAGATTTAGAGGCAGAGCACCCAAGCTTGCTAGGAGCAGTAAGCAGGCTATGGCAGGTAGGGAGGCTGAATGTGGCCCTCTAGATCTCTCTATCTGGCCCTTGGAACTCTCCCTAGGCTACACCCCTCCCTGGCTCTGCTTTGCACCCATAGCATCTTTGCCTGGCTGGAAGGTGTCCTTGAACTCTGATAATGCCTCTTGCTTGTGGATGGGGCTGATAGAGAGACATGTGTAAAGAAACAAGAGAGTGATACAAAGGTAAAATTATATTTGTTGCTCTACCTGCTTTTGCCTCTGGCCTCACCTAGTCCTTGCAAAGATGCCCAGAAGGAAATGTAGCCCTTGGGTGAAAAAGGTTCCATATCCCTGTGTATGGTTAGTACATCTTGCACAGCCAATGAGCTCCCTAGTTGCCTCTGGGTGGTCACTGAATGGAGACAGAATGTTGAACTACGGAGTTCCTTGTTTTAATCCAGTAAGCCCATTCTTACACTGTTATGATGATGCATCATAACAAATGTAATTTCTTCAGTTATGTTGCTGTTATGTGAAAAGGGAGTTTCAGCACTGATGAGAGACATTCATTTATTCACAGGGTGCTTCTAAATGTTGGATGTATATTAAGGCTCCCGTTTTTTTAAGCAGCCATAATTTCAAGGACAGGCACATTTTTATTACATCACCAGGTTAGTGGTTCCCATGTTTCTTTCTCCCTAACAGGTGATGTGATGCTTGTAAACAAAAGATGTCCCAGTGTAATCGGGAATACAGGATAAAATTTAATAAGCATACCATGTAATGTCATTCACCAGGGAAATCAACAATAAACACATTTGCTACCTTCTGGGGACTCATCAGCTGGAAATGACAATGAAGGAAAAACATCCCAGCTGATCCACAAAGAAAACAAATGTGGTTCTAGGATATGTTAAGTGTCTTATCCCCAGATACATTGAATGCCACTTAAAGGCACTAGTAAGGTCTCTGTCTTGGGACATTTAGATGACAAAAAAATGCAATGTATTAAAACTAAATCATTGCAGAACTGGAGGGAGCACTATATGTCAATAGATTTTGACACACTTAGCCAAGCATAAGAAAGCTATGGTAGACTATGAGTGCATTTTACAAATATGCAGTCCAATCCTATGCATGTAGATAGACAAGTAATTCACACAGGATTCAAAGGAGCTACCTCCCTGGTAAGACTGCATAGGACTGGGCTGTGAATAGGTGTTTTAGTGCTTAATACAAAAGAGAGATAGGATAGAAAGATAGCAGGTTATTATTATTTTTCAGGG
This sequence comes from Podarcis pityusensis, assembly GCF_964106645.2. Lineage (NCBI taxonomy): Eukaryota > Metazoa > Chordata > Lepidosauria > Squamata > Lacertidae > Podarcis > Podarcis pityusensis. The sequence continues at coordinate 39,876,675 of NC_138027.1, forward strand.
GAAGAGCAGCAAGGCACTTCTACTTTTCAATGCTTCCTGTATCCAGTGAAGTTCTCATCAGAGCAACTCTGCCATCACCTGTGGTTCCTTTGGCCCTGAAAAGTCATTAGACACCACTGCAAGATGATGAGCCTGCAAATAATATCACACATTTTGTGCCTCCTTTGTTGTGTTACATCAGTGGACCATGAAGGGTCTGTGATAGAAAGGGCAGCTGTTACCCTGGTGCTGCTATCCTCACACTAGATCATGGCTGTAAGATATGTTGGTCTGGCCTTCAGCCCACAGGATCATACAAGCCCAGTGCAGCTAAGCCAGAAAGAGGAGGAAGTGATGGCAAGAGAATAAAGGCTGGCACAAGTGCTGAGGCAATCTGCTAGTACCACCATTTTGAGTAACACAGTGATAGAGCCCAATTACATATTCAGTCCCTGCCACTATACAAGGGTGGATATTAAGAGTTAGTATCTGTTATAACTTTGCATGTGTCAGTTTATTTCAACATTTGTAAGCAAAGCTGGCATAAATGTGTTTTGCCAAAGTACTTCAGGCTACAATACTTTGGATTTTCCCTTTGTCTTATAATAGCAGTGAAACGGAGAAATTATTTCTTTCTTACTCGGCTTTCTTGCCAATGTACAACAGATGTTGTTTCCACAAATTAGTTTATAATTTCTTTCATAATTCAGTCAGAACAACCCTTCAATTTATAGTCAAGAACTAGATTTAGTGCTGCATATAGTTCTCATAATTATGTAACAAAACTGCACTTTGTGAGATGAAACCATGGCCATCAATCACGCCATTTAGTGTATGCGCAACTTAATCTTCTGTTGCACCAGCTGCACATGGCTCAGCCAAATGCACAAAGGATTTGTTAGCTTTCCATAGGGTGAAGTGTAAATAATTAGTAAGGTAGATAATAGACAGCCAGAGAGTTAAAATAGGCTATTAGGTAGCTAAACAGAGTTGAATTGTCTCACATGCAGCAATTACAGACATTGTATATTGGGGTGTAGGAGGGAAGCGTCGCACACATATAGCAGTTTTTGTCACCTGCTATGCCAACATGTGAATAATGCATGTAAAAAGCTTTCCCTGGAAGGGACTGTAGTGCTCAAGTGGCGTATTAAAGCATACAAGTGATGTTACAGTCTACTAAGTTAGTTAGGACAACTAACGATTATTAAACTTTTAGGCTTCCAATAAAATATTACATGTAGAGATGTGCGTGAAACCCCTGTCAGGTACAATCCAAAGCTGAAACCGGCTTCACTAACAAGCATCTGCTAGATGATTGCTTTGCTGGTTGTAAACTCTGAGATGTTCCCAAATAGCATCCCTTCATGTGGAAGCAGGTTGGAAATGGACGGTGTCAACTGCCCATCTTCACTTGGGTCAAGTCCAGGTGCCTGCAACATGGGTAAAAGCTGCCATTGATCAGCTTTGGCATGCCAGGTCTTGGCCAAAGCACTGAAGCTTCCTGCTGGCTTTGCTGCTGCTAACACATCTGTGGAGAAAGGAAGAGCTTACAGAAATAGTATTTTGCATTTGGTGTAGTTATTTAAAAATACTTTTTCCATCATTAAGAAAATAAGAAGAGCCTGGTTGGATCAGGTCAAATGCACATCTAGTCCAGCATCATGTTTTCACAGTGCCCAACCAGATCCCAGTGGGAAGGCTGCAAGCCCACATTGTATGCTTCATATATAACTAGCAGCTCTCTCCTATTGCACTGAGATGTTGCTGGGGCAACCCAGTCACATGGACAGCATACAAGATATAAATTATTATTATGAGGTAGACTTCTTTTGTGATCACTTGTAGCCAAGTAAGATTGTCTTCCATAAACATGGTTTTAACACTGAGTCCGTAAGTGACTGTGGAGGCCAATTCTGGATCCACACGTCCTTCCGCAGTGGGCACATAGGTTTCTGGGTGAGAGTTCATCACAGTGACGATTTGCAAAGCGTGCCTTCCTCTTAGCACATTTCTCCCTTTCATCCTGAGTTTGAGTGTCTTCAAAGCCCATGACACCTTTAGTAAAGGCTATTCTCCAATTGGAGCATTCGCAGACTAGTGTTTCCCAGTTGTCACTGTTTATACTACATTTTTTTAGATTTTAGAGTCTTTAAAACTTTTTTGTTGACCACCAGCATTACGCTTTCCATTTTTAAGTTTGGAATAGAGTAGTCGCTTTGGAAGACGATAATCAGGCATCTGCACAACATGACCAGTCCAACGAAGTTGATGTTGAAGAATCATTGCTTTGACACTGGTGATCTTTGCTTCTTTCAGTACACTGGCATTATTATTATGAGACAGTAACACTAACTCAAATAAGTTAGTTACAAAAGAACAATGTGACTCGCCATAGATGAAAGCCAGCCTCATCTATGACACTGGCATAACTGGAGAAAGACTTTCCTCCTGCTCAGCTCACATGTGCTGTGAAAAGACCTTTAGAGGAGCTAGAGACAAGCTCACCAGAGTTTGCATATGATGGAAAGTCCCAAAGGTTCATGGTTCCCCTTCATGCCACAATGCTGCAAATTTCCTTATGCTACTGAATTATGCAGATGATCTTCTGCATCTAATCTAATAACCTTCAAAGGGGTTGACTCTTCAACCACATTTCATTTTACAGAAACAGGTTTGACATACACCTAATTCCAGTGGTACCACAGGGCTGTCTTGTGTTACCCACAATAAACCTTTAAAAATGGAAGAGAAAAGAGAACTGTCATTTTCGTGAGTTATAATATGTAAGTAGGGAAAGCACATTTTTGAAGGAACATTAATTACTTCTATGCTTTGAGTCGTTTGTTAGTCAGACTACTGTCAGAGATTTGCACAGAATAAGAATAATTTAATATTCTCTCATCAGATGGATCCTTTTCATACACAAGAATGAAGCAAAGCACTTTATTTTATTGAACATTGCACACTGTAACTTCTTAGCAGGTGATATGGAAAAGCAAGTACCAAAAATGTTCACATGTGCCAGTGTATATTTGTTCCCCAACACCTGTAAAGTGACTTTCATCTGAGGAGCTAGTGAAACAATCTGCAGCCCAGAAATATAGGTATAGGAGTGTGTTTTTTTAAAGATATCTGAAGGCAGCCCTGTTTAGGGAAGTTTTTAATGTTTGATGTTTTATTGTGTTTTTAATATCCTGTTGGGAGCCGCCCAGAGTGGCTAGGGAGGCCCGGCCAGATGGGTGGGGTATAAATAATACATTATTATAGCTATTCAACCTGAATTTTATCACCAAGCTTTTGTGGGCACTCTCCAGGTGAGGGACATTCTGCCAACCTGCCTCACATTGGTGTCCAGCCGGAGGGGTGGGCAATGATGGACTGCTATGGGGACCCTGTAACTTCACCCTGCCCATCACCATCCAGCAGAAACAGGGTGAGCTTACTTAGGTCTTACTAAGAGATGCAACTCTTTGGCCATGGCAACACAGTTGTGAATCAAAGTGAACATTCACCAAGAGGATCATGGTAACACCTAGGTAACACCTAGTTTGCTCAGTAAGTTTTGCAATGTCCTTTTTTGAACACACAGGCCTTGCTCTGATCTTTTTGTATCTTGGGTAGCTACGGTCCATTAAAATACCATTTTTACCGGTATTTTCAGAAAGCTGTGATACATTCCCACTGAGGAAATAAGTATGTCAGTAATAATGGAGTCTTTGTAAGAAGTAATGAAAAGCTACCCCAGGTAAAGCACAACTTGTGACCACGTTTCTTTCAGACTTTATTATACAGGGCTGAAAGGCTGTCGATTTCAATAGCCCAACTTTACTCTGCATTTAAATGAGTGAAAACAATGGCAAAGTATGAATATTTCAAGTGACTTTTTGCCTGGATTTCAGAAGACCCATTTTAGTTCAGGTACCCAAATTCTGATTACAAATTTAATATTCATCAACCTATGTTTTATTTAAAAACTTTGAACAATAATAAAAGATTACCACTGAGACAAGGTCTTATCTGCCTGCTCAGGTTACCCTGTACTTACAATGAACTATACAGTATGCTTGATTAGCCTTAAACGGTCTCTGTGGTGATTTTCTCATTTAATGAACTGGTCGGATTTCATTATATAACAATTGTATGGAGGTTTCCACAGATAAGCTTTGGTCTTTAGGGTGTGGGGTACTGGCAGACTGCAGGATTTTAATTTTAAATTTTTTTTAAGAACTTGCTAAGAAAGAAAATCTGCATACCTTCTTTTCTGCTAAATGAACCATAGACATTAATTTGAAACTTTCTATGATCTAGGGGGAAAGTAACGCTAGTAATGGGGAAGTATTATGTGATTATGATCCAGATTGCATGGCTAGATAAAGTCAGGGAGAAAATGCCACTCTCAGATCTCTAAGGGGAAGAGTTTTGAGTGTGTGCTTGAGACAGACATGCCTCTGGTGAAATCAATGAATGTGTGTGGCTTTTCATGGACCCTGGGGAGTTTCTGTGTAGTGCTGAAGGGGAGATAATTTCCTGGTATGTTACGGCATATCCTTGGGCATAGGCTTAGAGACTTCTTCCCTCTGCAGGGCTAGTGAATCATTAAATGGCACCCCACCCCCCAAAATTGATAAGTTCTCCCTGGGGAATTTCCAAGTGGCTTGACTGTCATCCCTGTCAAAACCATAATGTCTCTAGCCACAATGGCTATGTTCTACTTCCATTGACCATTTGCAATGATGGCAGGGACTGATCCAGCCATGATGACTGTGGCTGATGGGAGTTGGAGTCCAACAATATATGGAGGTATCCATGCTGGCCATCCCTGTTATAAAGCAATGTACTGAAAGAACAGAATCCAGCATAGGGGTTCTAGCAAATATGCTGGTACCATAATGATGTTCCCAGGCAGAACATTTTCTTCTGCTGTGTGCTTACTTCATGACAGAAATGTACCACATAAGGCCATTGCACTCCTATGATTTTGGATTGACAAAACAGGATCTCTTCCTGCACCCATAGGCAGCACCACATGGTCTTTTAGGTCCCTAGGAGCATCAAAGGTTCATACTATCACAAAGCACTTCATGGGAAGGGGAATACAGCCAAGCAGCTTTGATCCACTCCCCAGAATCCTACATCAGCTGAAGTGATGCATAAGTCATTCCATTGGAGTTAGGTGCAAAACCTCAATGATTACTGTGATATATGAAGTAAAAAAATACTAGGATTGATAAATATCACTACATTTCTGAGAGCACAATCATCACTTCCTGCTTTGTTGGTGCAATTTCTGTAAGCAACATCATTCATAGGAACTGCATATTGTTCCACCACAAGGGCTGGTAACCCTTCCTTAGTAAAGGTAAAGGTACCCCTGCCCGTACGGGCCAGTCGTGTCCGACTCTGGGGTTGTGCGCCCATCTCACTTAAGAGGCCGGGGGCCAGCACTGTCCGAAGACACTTCCAGGTCACGTGGCCAGCGTGACAAGCTGCATCTGGCGAGCCAGCGCAGCACACGGAAACGCCGTTTACCTTCCCACTAGTAAGTGGTACCTATTTATCTACTTGCACTTAAGGTTGCTTTCGAACTGCTAGGTTGGCAGGCGCTGGGACCGAACGACGGGAGCGCACCCCGCCACGGGGATTCGAACCGCCAACCTGACTATCGGCAAGTCCTAGGCGCTGAGGTTTTACCCACAGTGCCACCCGTGTCCCTTTTAACCCTTCCTTAGCAAACCCTGAAAAAGACCTAGGGCCTGCAACTACACAGTTTCTACCAAGGCAGCTGGAATGGTTTAGAGCCCACCCCCAAACAATAACGCCACACCCATGGTGTCCTGTGCCTGCCACAGCAGGCCACAGGCCAATGGTTACTGATGAACAGATGTTACAATAATAGAAGCCAACTCCTAGGGCTGAGGTCCCTTCGCCCCCCCCCTAAAATATTTGAGGGTTCTACTTCTCCCCAAGTTGATGGGCATTGCCATTCAAATGGTATGCATGAGGTGTCAAGTGATCGATTGTGTGGGGCGGGGCTTACCTGTTCCCCTGCAATGTTTTATTCAGGTTGGTACCCCTGGTGACAATGCAGAAATCCCTGGATCATGCAGGGTGCTGTTATCCGAGTATGAAGCATGAGGTAGGGACACATCAGAATCACTGGAGTTCCTGATAGCCCTAAAATGCTAAGATTTATACCACTAGATGTCTAGTGGCCAAGCACACCACCTTGTTTTATACTATTTAAATCATATGTGTGTGTCCTCTCTTAAAGAAAACTTCATTAGATCCTTTAGAGCTATCCAATTACTGCCCAGTTTCAAATATTCCATATCTGGGTAAGGTAATTGAGAGAGTGGTTGCTGAACAGCTTGGCAGGTTTCTGGAGGAAACATCAGCTTTAGATTCATTTCAATCTGGTTTCTGTCCTGGTTTCAGAACCGAGACGGCTCTGGTCGCCCTAACAGATGATCTCTGTAGACAACTGTGTCGAGGTGGGTCGAGACTGCTGATTCTCTTAGATTTGTCAGCAGCCTTTGATATGGTTGATCATGATCTTCTGGACCACTGCCTTGCTGACGTGGGGATACAGGGCACAGCCCGACAATGGCTGTGCTCTTTTATCTCTGGTCGGGGACAGAGGGTGGCGCTAGGGAGGGAGATGTCGTTGCGCCACTCCTTGGTGTGTGGCGTGCCGCAGGGCACAATCCTTTTTAATGCTTTTAAACATACTTATGCACCCCCTTGCCCAGAATATCCAGAGCTTTGGGCTGGGTTGTCACCAATATGCTGATGACACTCAGCTCTATCTGCTGATGGATGGCCACACCGACTCGGCCCCGGACACACTGACCAGATGCTTGGAGGCTGTGGCTGGATGGTTTCGTGGGAGCCGAGTGAAACTAAATCCTTCAAAGTCAGAGGTCCTCTGGCTGGGTAAGGATGGCATGGGGATGAGGGACCAACTCCCTTCTCTTGTGGGGGCCCAATTAGTGCCAGTGCCTTCTGTTAAGCGTTTGGGTGTAATCCCTGACACCTCCCTTTCCATGGAGGTGCAGGTTACAGCAACAGCTAAGGCAACATTTTTCCATCTTCACCACATTAAGCAGTTGGTCCCTTACTTTTCCCACCCAATCTGGCCACAGTGATCCATGTGACGGTCACCTCCAGGCTTGACTACTGTAATTCGCTGTATGCGGGACTGCCCTTGAAACTGTCCCAGAAACTCCAGCGGGTGCAGAATGCTGCAGCGAGGCTCCTCACGGGGTCCCTGCCATGGGAGCATATTCACCCAGTGTTTTACCAGTTGCACTGGCTCCCGGTGGAATATAGGGTCAGGTTTAAGGTGCCGGTTTTGACCTTTAAAGCCCTTTGTGGCTTAGGGCCCTCGTATTTACAGGACCGCCTCTCCTGGTATGCCCTGCAGAGGACATTAAGGTCCATGAATAACCATAGTTTAGAGGTCCCGGGCCCTAAGGAAGTCAGACTGTCCTCCACCAGGGCCAGAGCCTTTTCAGTGATGGCTCCGACCTGGTGGAATGCTCTGTCCCATGAGACTAGGGCCCTACAGGATTTAACCTCCTTTCGCCAGGCCTGTAAGTCAGAGCTATTCTGCCTGGCCTTTAATTTGAATTCAGCCTCTTTTATTTCCCTTCCCTTCCCTTCCCTCCTCTCCCCCTTTCCTTTTATGAAGATTACCCACTCTGGGACCCCACAGCTAATTCTCCCCTGGCCTCCTCGCTGGCCCAAGTAGGACTAATTCAGCCAGCTAGCCCTGGTGACTATCTAATGTTTATTGGATGGATTTCCCCCAAATTGATTTTTGATCTTTGAATTTTATTGTTATTCATGCTTTTATACTGTATTTTATGCTGCTTCTATATTGTATTATAATTAAGTGTTTTAAATTTGTTGTTAGCTGCCCTGAGCCCGATTTTCTGAACCGGGAAACAAGGGGTATAAATAAAAAAATATTATTATTGTATTATTATTATTATTATTATTATTATTATTATTATTATTATAACAACCATGGAAAACTAACCACATTTCAGAGAACTGGTTGTACTGTATACTTCTTTTTTTACAGCAACAACTATGCTGATTACTCTTAAAAGGCATTTGTTAAAAATGCCTGAATAAAATGAAAGGTAACAATAAAACAGGTAATTATTCTATTCTAAACTACACGGCAGCAGAGCAAAAGAGAGTTTTACGCAGTTTCCTGAGAATACATTTTCAATAAAGTGGAAGGGCATTTGAAGAGCACCAACCCTAAATCTTAGGCATTGTGTTTGAAATTATTCTCTAGCTGGTAGAGTTTGTTCATGCGTGTGTTGCATCATGTACTGCATTCAAGAAAGAATAGGGATGTGATTTGTTTCAAGGAGGAAACAGAAGTTTCAGATAAAAACAATGGTTCTCAAACCATTTCCTTTTATGAGTTGCAAATTTTCAACGAACAGTCTATACAATGGAGACAAGAGCAAAAAACTGCCATCTGTGTTTGTCATCTTCACAAACTGCAAGAAGTATATGCAAAGAGCTCTTTTATGTTACTAAGAAACATAAAAGTAATTCGACATGGTAGATAATGGAAGCCACAATCCAGTAGGCAGGACCTACTGGGCTTAAATATGCATGGCTTGAACAGATCTAACCTCCCCCACTCAGAGTTCTATCCATTCAATAGTTGAGCCACACCTCCATGGTTGGTTTGTTTTCGAAACAAAGGACTTCTTAATCTACTTGGCTGCTAGTCTAATTGGGGCCAGCTAGTCTATACATTTAGGGGAAAATAGCAAGGGAGGCTACTTTACAAGCAAGAGGGGAGCCCCAGGTGAAGAAGCATCTTATCCCCAGTGCAAAACACTGTGGTCACAAGCAAGTTCAGCAGGAGGACAGGATAGACTACCTCCAGTTTTTTGACCTAATAAATCCCAAATTAAATTAGCTCATTAAACAACAATAACACTTTTGCAGGCAGAGAGTCAGCAGGGATGTGGAAGCTATCCAGTATTTCGGTACAGATTATCATATATACAAGTATCTTTCTGTTGGATGGAAGTTGTGAGTGCATGGTCTGACCCACAGAGAACAAACCTGCCCCTTTAAGACCAAGGCAACTGACCGGGAAAAACTGAGAGAATTGGAGAGGTTGATGGATAAGTCCTTCAGGGACATAATAGGGACTCCAATTCCCGTCAGTTCCAGCCACTGTGGACAATGATCAGGAGTGATGCGTGTGTCAATCCACCAGCAAAACTTGGAGGATGCCAAGTTGGTTGCCATAATAATAATAATAATAATAATAATAATAATAATAATTTATTATTTATACCCTGCCCATCTGGCTGGGCTTCCCCAGCCACTCTGGGCTGCTTCCAAAAAAATTAAAATACTGTAATACATCAAACATTAAAAGCTTCCCTAAACAGGGCTGCCTTTAGATGTCTTCTAAAAGTCTGGTAGTTGTTGTTCTCTTTGACATCTTGGTGTCTTTGCTGCCTATCAGCTATGATGATGATCCTGTTATGCTCAGTTGAAATGCAGGAACAAAATAAAAAAAATTCCTTCCAGCAGCACCTTAGAGACCAACTAAGTTTGTTATTGGTATGAGCTTTCGTGTGCATGCACACTTCTTCAGACCAACACGGCTACCTACCTGTAACTTGGAATGCAGTAGTTAACATAAAGTTACCATCAGAGATATTCTAACTCCATCAGAGATATTCTGGTTCCATCAGATTCTTGTTAGCTTAAAGCTTTCACAACGTACAAAGTTTTCATAACTGGAAATACCAACACCATGAAACACTTACACTTGTCAGTGTACTTCCTGCTGCTAACATGTCAGTGTGCTCTCCAACTTAAAGTATGTTTAGTCACACTAGACAAGGGATCGTATACTTTCACTTAGTGGATAATTGAGAACTGTGCCGCTAAATGAGCACTTCTAATTACACAGTCACTAGGTTGGGGGAGTTTGCTGTCTAATTTTCAGTATGTCACATATTGTCCTTCATGAATTGAGTTGATGAATACACATAATTACAAAATTCTTCTTGCAAATTAATAGTGTTAGGGATGAAAACCTGGTAATCAGAGTCATAATAATATCTGGCATGATACTTTCCCCTCTTTGCCTTCTTAAAATGTATGTTGGGAAGCAGCTGGAGGAAGAAATCCCCCCCAAACATGTATCCTTGTAAGGACATCTCATTGAGCTTGGTTAAATAGGCATCTCAGAGCTCCTGCTCACTTCTGACCTTTTTTGTGCATTAAAAATATCCACTAGTTTCTTTCAAGTGTTCTAATGTATTCCGGTAAGGGGAGAAACTTGCAGCACAGCAGCCCCAACTAATAAGCTTTCATCTTTGAGAATCCCACACATACACTTGTTTTCTTTTTATTTTATTGATGACATTTGTATGCTGCACCATAATATAAAGTTCTCTGGACAGTTCACAATAAATAAGTAAAAACAACCACCTTGCAATATAAAGCATAGAACCTTTAAAATGGAGCAGGGAGAGGTCTTTAATATAATAAAACTAACCCTATGATTCTATGAAAACAACCCCCACCCCAAATTAAAGACCAAGGGCCAGGGTACCTAAGTACTTAAAAGATCTGGGTGAAAAGAAAGGTGTCAAAAAGTTCACAAAGACTGTTGTGTAGTTAGGCCTGGACCTTGGGGCTGAAGCCTGGAGACCAATGCTCCCCTCATGACCTATGATCATGTGAGATATTGGGTGCCCAAATGCCCCGTGTGACCACGTGGGCAGGCATGGACATGTTAGAGTTCATGCTGACAGCTGCAGGATCACTTATATAACATGCATACAGTGGTACCTCTGATTATGTACTTAATTCGTTCCAGAGGTCTGTTCTTAACCTGAAATTGTTCTTAATCTGAAGCAGCACTTTAGCTAATGGGGCCTCCTACTGCTGCTGTGCTGCCGCGGCACAATTTCTGTTCTCATCCTGAAGCAAAGTTCTTAACCCGAGGTACTATTTCTGGGTTAGCGGAGTCTGTAACCTGAATCGTATGCACCTGAAGCGCAGGTACCACTGTATAATGTTTATATAGTCAGGGGGTGGTTTAGAGATTAGAGATGCTCATTTTATTAATTATCCTAGTAAACAACAAAATGGCATTTATTCCCAAGTAAGTGTGTATACAGAGAGGGAGGGAGGAGGGAGGGAGATACACCAATACATACACCGTACCCTCCAACACTTTGAAGTCAAAATCTGGGGTGCCATATTCCCAGATGCCATCTTCCCATTTCTTACTGTGAGAACACAACAGCCATTTGGGTTGTTGTGATCTCGCAGAATTTCCCGCCACAGTTTTCCCTCAAAAAAGTGATTTTGGGGGGTACCACATGAGATCACAGCCCCGAAAAAATGGCCGCCATTCTCACGGGATGAAAAATGGGATGTCCTAGTTTTCTGGGACTATTGCAGGGTTTGACATACATACATACACATATATACACACACAGAGTTTCACGAGTTCTTTATGTAGGTCTGCAGTAGGAATTCTCCTCTAGTCCAAATGTAGAGTTCTGAGGCGGAACTGTACATAAGGGAACAGTAGCCAAACAATTCACTGTGTTCCATACACAGTTATGTGGCTGTATTATTCCTTGAAGTCCAAATCAGGGAGAGAATATGCCTCTCACATCTCTAGCCTTGAGATTCCAGAGAGCTCACTTAAAAGATGGTTGCTGTCATGCTCTGTTGATGCTAAATAAATGTTAGAAGTTGTACAGAAGGATGATTAGCTGTCATGGCACATGTCTTTCAACCCCAAACTTCACGTAAATATGGGTGCAGTTTCTCAAATACCTTTCATTTCTTTCTATGGTTGCATTTCATTTTTATTAAAGTGGGGAGGGGCTGAAGTTTAACAAAGTAGTCATGGATTATTAATCACATGTTTGGGAAACATCTTTCTATGAGCAGGGCACAATCCAGCTATGAGCTTAATGATATAAATGTAAAAAGTGATCACAATCATTTCCCTTTTCCATTCCAAAGAAAGGATTTCTTGTAGCAGAGACCCTGATAGGCATCTACAATTCTCCTCTGGCTCAGAGGGGGAAGGTTTCAGTATCTCCTTTCCTCTGGCATTATCTGACTTCTGGAACTAATCCTCTTATTTGGTGCACAATCATATTTTAAATCAGCTTTAAAAAAATTATCAGGCTGCCTAAGGTTTAATTTGGCATATTTCCCCCCTGGGAAGCTGCTTTATTTCATTGAGATAAAGCATTGTCAAATTATAAGCTTTGTGCAGCTGTCATTCTTTGCCAAATATTTCGAAACATAAATGAACTCTGACAAGTCGTTTATCTGCAAATGTCATGTCAAACTGTAATGGTATTGCCAGAGGTTGAAATTTTAGAGGGAAACTGGACTTGGAATGCAAACTCAAAGTGTCTTTAATTTTATCCAACTAATAAAATGGCTCGACACAATGCTGGCTTACTACATAGCATTAAATCACAACATATGGCAATGTATATATTATACAAATTAAGAGCTGAGAATAGACAACTTTGGCAATGTCGTACATCCATGAAATTGTAAATATCTAAGGTTTGTCAATCTTGCTCAAAGGCTCAGTGCACATTTATTCATATCACAAAAACATATTTCAGCAGGAAATATTATGCAGCATGATTGACATTCTGTTCGAGGAAGCTGAAAATTGCTGCTATGTCAAGCAGTGTTTCTGGTTTGCAAACTAATTCCCAGATCCTGCCTGATGTTCTGGGACTTCAACAGACCTCCACGCAGGCATGGGTTTGTTTACATGTCCAGTGAGTGGCTAACCCCAGTAACTGCAGAATTTGGGGATGAGGGCAGAAATGTGGATATTTGATTGAAGAAAGAGGTCACAAAAGTGATTTAGTTGCAGAAGGCAATTTAGATTAACTATTGGGGGTAGGAGGAGAATTCATGAGAATTCAAGAAGCAAAGCTGGCAACCACATTATCTGACACCCAAATAGCATCTTCTCACTTAAACTATCACAGTGCTAGTAATGATATGCATCACACAGCTAAAATGAACAAAAAGGTACAGCTTACTGGCTGTGTCCCATGTCCCAGTAAACCTCTGCCACTTGCTTTGTCAGGAAAGGCCATAACACATTTGTACTGGTCCATAAGCTGTTAGACAATACATGATGGGGAAGCAAGGGATCCTGCCCTTTCACCTGTTTTGTCCTGTACCAAACTCGTCCCTGGCAGGGCACCACACAACTGGCTATTGTGAGTAACACAGATAGTTGTGGAATTCAGGCACTGGGAATAGCACCAGTGTAATTTGGTGGGCCACATCTTGTGTCTTAGCTCTATCCCATAGCAGCAGAACAGCCCTGACAGTGTGTCCTATTAGAGATACATGAGGCTTGATGTAGCCTCCACCAGTATAAGTATAAAGTAATATATATTGGGAATGTCATTTCACATTTACACTAGTTCCCTTTCCAACATTGCTCAGTATAGGAAAAGCAACCAAAATAAGGAGGGGACTGAAATACATTCCCTAGGAGGGAAGGCTACATTATTTGAGGATATTTAGTTTAGGGAAAATGTGGTGGTGGGATATAATTGATGCATATAAAATGATGCATGGTGTGGAAAGACTGGCGGGAGAGAGAGCTTTCTCTCATAATACTAGAACACATAGTTGTCCAGTGAAGCTGAACAGCAGAAGCATTGGAACAGGCATAAGAACTTAAGAAGAGCTTGATGGACCAGGTCAGTGGCCCATGTAGTCCAGCGTCTGTTTTCACAGTGGCCAACCAGATGCCTATGGAAAGCCAGCAAGCAGGACCCAAGTGCAACAAGCACTCTCCCCTCCTGTGGCTTCCAGCAACTGGTATTCAGAAGCGTTACTGCCTCTGACCATGGAGGCAGCAGAAAGTGCTTCCTAATGCAACAGATATATGGCATTCGCTGTCACATGATGTGGTGATGCCCTTGAAGGTGGATGGGTTTAAAAGGAATTAGGCATATTCTCCATGAGAATTTGTCCATTAGTGGCTGCTAGTAGCGATGGTGATATGCAACTTTCAGGTTCCAAGAAGAGTATGCCACCAGATACTCTTCTTGGAACCTGCACACCAGATACAGTTGTTGGTGAACAACAATAGGAGAAGGCGATTGCTTTAGTGTCTGGGTTGTTGTAGACTTCCTGGAGGCATGGAGCTAGCCACTGTGGGAAACAGATTGCCAGACTTAGACGGACCTTGAGGGTGACCCAACAGGGGCTCTTCTTACATATCTATCCCACCAATAATCAGTTGATTCAAAATTAATTCTGGTGTATTAAAAGGGAAATAATGGTCTAGTTGAGATTTATTAACCCTACATTCAGTGTTCAGAGCCCTTCAAAGATCTTCAGCATGCTGTTTCCAAAACACTGCAGATATTAACTAACAGATAGCAGGGACCGCTAACTGAAAAGTAACTCACTGCTGGATACAAAGTCACCTGGTGGCTAAGAAGTAACTGACCCTTAATGAGTCACATGCCCTGTTGAACCGCTCTATTAAAACCTAAATGCTTCCATGATTGATTCCTGATAGCACACTGATTCTGACTGAAAAGAAAATGTGGCTCTGTATTCATGCTCACGCATTAAAAACTTTGAGGAATACATTAGCACAATACAGGTTGTTTTCCCCAACTGAAAGTGTTATTCTTTTCTGTATTTTAACGACTCTTCCATACACCATATTAATTAATGGCATGGAGAAACTAGAAATTAGTTTAGCAGAAATGGCAAAAAGTCATAGGCACATCTGAAACCTGATTTAGTGATTTGACGCTACTTTTCACCTCCAGCTCCTTTATTCAAAGCATGTAAATTAATTACATAATTGGGGCACATGACCAAAGAATATGTGTTTTAAAAGAACAGCTACATTTTAAGGAAAACTCTAGGAAAATATATTTTGACTTACTGCTCTTAAAAACACAGCAACACAAGATACCATCTACATACCCACTACTGTAATATTGACTTCATCTTTCTGTAAGGCCTTGGGGTGAGTTTCCAATTATAGACATTCTTAAACTGCACTACAGCATTTCACCCTTTCAGTCTGTGAAGGCATACTCTGCTATTTGTAGCTCAACTGATATGTGCATAGAACTTGATAATATCCATTATACGCTTCCAGCATAAAAGGGTGGCTCCCTCCTTTTTTTTAGTGCTTCTGAAATGTACAAGTCAAGCACACCCACAATTATGCTGGAAGCATGTGATGAGCATCAACAAGCTTCATTGTACTGGGACATCCTAAAGCTATCAAACATTTTCACAGAAATGAAGGTTAACAGGTATACAAATGGGAAAGCAAACCTCAAAAATGAAAGTAAGTTCTGGGACGCGGGTGGTGCTGTGGTCTAAACCACTGAGCCTTTGGGCTTGCCAATAAAAAGGTCAGCAGTTCAAATCCCCGCAAAGGGGTGAGCTCCCATTGCGCGGTCCCAGCTCCTGCCAACCTAGCAGTTCGAAAGCATGCCCAAAGTACAAGTACAGTGGTACCTCTTGCTGCGAACGGGATCCGTTCCGGAGGCCTGTTCGCAACATGAAAAGAGTGCAACCCGCAGCAGCGCATCTGCGCACGCGAGGGTTGTGATTCAGCGCTTCTGCGCATGTGTGTGACATCATTTTGTGCTTCTGCACATGCGCAAGCGGCAAAACCTAGAAGTAGCTCTTTCCAGTACTTCTGGGTCACCGTGGGACGTAACCTGAAAGAACGTAACATGAAGCAAAAGTAACATGAAGTATGACTGTAGATTAATAGGTACCGCTCCGGCGGGAAGCTAAACGGTGTTTCTGTGCGCTGCTCTGGTGTCAGTGTTCCGTTGCGCCAGAAGTGGTTTAGTCAAGCTGGCCACATAACCTGGAAAAAACTGTCTGTGGACAAATGCCAGCTCCCTCAGCCTGTAAAGCGAAATGAGCACTGCAACCCCAGTCATTCGCGACTGGACTTAACTGTCAGGGGTCCTTTTACCTTTACCTTTTGAAGTTCTGTTTAAATTTGTTGTTGTTGTTTAGTCGTTTAGTCGTGTCCGACTCTTCGTGACCCCATGGACCAACCAGAGCACGCCAGGCACTCCTGTCTTCCACTGCCTCCCGCAGTTTGGTCAAACTCATGTTATGTTTAAATTAGGGATGGGCAAATCTCTCAGTTTCAACACCTGATGGTTTCTCATTTTTCCCCAGTACTGAGTTCTGTTCTCCACATTTCTTCACCACTTTGCAGTTAAGAAACCCAGCAACTCCTCATGAAAATTTCTCAACATTTTAGGGCAAATTTATCCTAACTTTTTGTATGTAATATTGCCTAATATAAACATTCTGGCAAGACATTTTCCCCGAATTGAATGCAATTTTCTCTGTTATTTTCACTAATATGTGGATTTTTCACCACACTTTGGCCTAGTTTATGTATTTTTGTACATGTTACTTAGTTGCATTGCAAAATTTGGCAAAGTGTGAATTTTGAAGGAAGGTTATGTTTTGGTTCATGTATTGTTTTGGAAACTACAAACTGGGTAAGTTCACTTTCAAATTGAATTGAATTGAATTTCTCCCTCATTCTTAGTTAAATGAATGAGAATTTTTTCAAAGTAAATTGTGAAATAAAAGAATCATAAGGAAACAACAGAAAAGCAAGTGTTCCTTATATTGCCTAGATTGTGCCTAGATTGAATTCCTATGTGCGTTAAGGTGTCACTAGTCACGGACGTCCTCCACACTGCAAGGGAGGTCTTTGGCAAGGATACCAGATCCTTTACTGAGAAAAGCAGATCTATGCAGGGAGACCTATTTCCTTTCCCTCTCACATTAGAGGCCATAGCTGAGAGACTCCAGCGCAGGAGCAACCCTCTCAGGGGCAGAACTGCATCAATAGCCTCCCAGTAGCAGCATCTTCGCTGCTTACAGGGAAGGTGAGGGGCATGGCGATGACAAAATTGGCAATATGTGGGTGCACCCATGGAGTCATCCCACTGTTCTTGCCAGTGCACCCACAAAGTCCCGCTATCACTTCACCCCTCTCAGCAAGCTGCAGCAACATCACTGCTGAAAGGCTATTGCTGCAGTTCCACCCCACCACATGAGCTGCTCCTGAGGACAACATGTATAACTGCAAACAACAAGCCTATACTTTCAGTTAGAGGAAGAAGACACAAATAGTGTCAAGTCCCTGTTGTCCTCTTTCTGTTGTATCTGACAAGGCATCTCCAGGCAGCTATTCTTTGTTGTTTCAATACACCTGATTGCCACAGTCCTTAAAGAAGCAACGTGCATTCATTGCACTCCTTTCCAATAATTCTCTGGTGGCCCTGATAACAAACTGTTTTCCTACATTCTAGTTTTCCACTGATAAAAAACAGCCCAAGGTGGACTGGTTGGTGAAGTTGTAATGACAGCAATTTGTAACTGCTTCCTGCCATGAAAACACCTTATCATAATATTTTTGCTTGCATGTCATTCTCCAATAAAATAAAACACAATACAAGGTTGATGCATGGTATGAGGTGCGTTGTATTTAGGCAAAATTCAACACTGAATGAGTTGAAGAAATAGGGACACTGTGACTTGCTTTCAGTAATTGTGTAGGAGCCAACAGTCTATTCATTTAGGCTACACATTAGAACACCTGGCAACCCGAACCTCAATACTATGGAGACCTTGAGATTTCCTGTGTTTTACTAATGTATTGCAGTTGATCCTGATGACACTGACTGCTGCATGTCTCAACTGGTGAAAAGCCCAGAGCTGGGAAAGTAAAGTGATACAGTTTATCATGTAGAGATATTGCCTTAGTTTTAAGAAGCTGGTAACCTGAAGACTTGATCTAAGGCCACATGATTCAGGCAGTTCCAAAAGCCTAGAAGCTGTTGTATATGTTTTGTCTTAGAGGGTCTGAAAAATAAAGTTGTTTTGGGCTGTTCCTCATTCCTCTCTAGTTGGTTTTGGGACCCTGGGTTGGCTCAGGTGAAAGATGGTTTGTGAGCTATCTTAGGTGGATTCTCTGCTTTCTTCACCCAGGTGTTGGGTTAAATTAGAAATTCTAACCATTGTCCTCACTGCTGTTTGAGTCTACAATGAAAAACCAGAACTAATCTGTTTGTTGTTTATTTGACTTGTTTTTGCAAGAAATGGGAGGGAATGCATTCCCTTTGTCTTGGCAACTGGGCCCATGTTCTTTATTTTGCCATGCTGGACTACAGCACTGAAATCACCATGGCAAAGCAAAGCTAGAACTGACACGCGTGTGAAGACATAATTGGAATGCATATAGTGTACGGGAGTGCTCACTGGATACAAGTGTCCCAGTGCTCCATCAGTGAGATATGTGCCCGAATGAACATCCAAAAGCTGGAGAACTTCATGCTGAGGGCACTTCATTTGTCCTTACCATTGGCACTATATTGCAAATCTTGATTTCCTCTGTGAGTTCATTAGGTTCACTAACACATGACCCCGATTGTCTGGGATCACATCATGAAGAATGTGGAGGAAAGCCCTGTTATAAATCACGTTGAAGGACCAGCAGACTGGTTGCCATCCCAGTCAAAAACAAACAAAAAGATAAATAAAGAACTTATTCTCCCAATGCTAACACAAAAACTCTGCACATACACTGAGGAAAAGAATGGAAAATCACTACCCCCTTTTTTCTTCTCCTTCTCTCTCCCCCCACCAACCTTACAATGTTTATGATAGCAGTGTCTCACACTGAATGTCACTGAACTGTAGAAAAGACTCTATGACTTGAAAACAGAGACGTCAAATGTACCCTTGTTAACTATGAAAATCCTTTAATAAAAACAACTATAAAAAAGGAAAATAGGTTTCTAGTGACCTTTAAAAAAAGAAGAAAAGGAGGAAAACATTTTTTCTGATGCCCCTGAAAGCACACTTTTGCTTCGAAAATGTTCAAGGACAAAAAAATAAAATAAATACTCACAGCTCTTAAATGCAGTGTTCTTTCTAAGGAGCTTTGTTTACATGAATATAGCCTTTTTCTATCGATCTATCTATCACCATATACAGGCAGTTCCAACATCCAAAGAAATGCTTGATTTCACCTTAGACTCTTTTTCCGAAGTTTTGTTGATTATAGTTAATTGGCTGTATCCTTTAAATTGGTAAACAAATCAAGCAGATCTTTAGTTGATTAATCAGCAGAGGCATTAATTTTATTCTTTGAGGAGTTGGAAATACAGCAATACTTTTTGGGATACTATTTTAGTTTTTTTTTTTCTATGATAAGGAATATGAAGGTGGGAGAAAGAATGAATCAATGCTACTTTTTATTATTAAATGTAAGTTATAAGAAAAAAATGGACTTACATATATTGCCGGTCAGAAATATAAATTTTAAAATATCAGGCAATTTGTTAACCAGGCAAGTAATACACTAAGTTTAGTAGTAGTAGTAGTAGTCGTAGTAGTAAAGGTAAAGGGACCCCTGACCATTAGGTCCAGTCTCTGGGATTGTGGCGCTCATCTCGCTTTATTGGCTGAGGGAGCCGGCGTACAGCCTCCGGGTCATGTGGTCAGCATGACTAAGCCACTTCTGGCGAACCAGAGCAGCACACAGAAACGCCATTTACCTTCCCGCCGGAGCGGTACCTATTTATTTACTTGCACTTTGACGTGCTTTCGAACTGCTAGGTTGGCAGGAGCAGGGACCGAGCAACAGGAGCTCACTCCATTGTGGAGATTCGAACCGCCGACCTTCTGATCCGCAAGTCCTAGGCTCTGTGGTTTAACCCACAGCGCCACCTGCGTCAGTCGTAGTAGTACTAGTATCTAAATTCCTATACCACCCTTCATCCAAAAATCACAGGGCGGTTTGCAATATAAAAACACAAAAATACATACCATAATAACAAACAAAAACAATAACTGCCCCCCAAATACATGTTTAAAAGGCCTGAAGATATGTAATGAAGGCACCAGTAGAGCCTCCCTGGGGAGAGCATTCCACAAGTGGGGAGCCACCATAGAAAAGGCCTGCTCCTTGCCACTTTGGGCTGCAATCCTGAATGCGCTTATTAGGGAGTGAACCCCACTGAGCTTAACTGGACTTATTTCTGAGAAATCAGTGCAAATTTATTTCATGGTTTGACCTCCCTATCCCTATAATTCTTAATCCACTCCTTCCATTTCCCTGTGTAAAGTAGCAGCATAAAGTTTCCGGAACTGCAAAATACACCAGTATTTTTAATTGGTGTTTTTCAGAATAGGGTTAGGAGTTTAAGAAGTGAGAGTTTCCAAAACTTTTCCTTCAAGATCTGAATATCCTGGTTTCTACAGGAAACAAAGCCTCCTATCTAGGCCAGCTTTCCTGCAAAAGATGTCCTTGTGAATCTCAGCATGCTATGAGCATCAGTAAAGTACAGGGAGACTTCTCACTCTGAGACACCAGCTGCTCTTGGCAATGTTTTTCGCTGTCATTATGCAAACAGAAGGACTATGAAGAAATCGAAAAATGAAGCAAGGGAAGACACAATCCTAAATTGGCTACCACTGCCTTGTATTGCTAGCGGGTATCTCATGCTTTCCTAGCAGCAATGTCCAGAGGCACCATCTTCTCAAGTTGATTGAGGGAGCCAATGTGATGTCCTGCCATCACGCGTGTGATGTCACGAGGAGCCAGGGGGCTCAGCCCACTCAAAATATATATTGGGGGCCTGAAACCCTAGAAACTGGCATGTGTAGCAATGTCAGAAGTGCAACATAGCAGTAGATACAATGTCTTTAACATGAACAGAGCAGGATCTCTACAAAATACATCTGAAATGTGGACAATCTTTCTACTTATCTTTTCACTTGTATGAACACCGGGTTGGACCTAGAACCTGCCCTCAGAGAAAATGAAGCATTAGCTGGAAGTTTTTCCGTCAGTAACCAGCACTGTTGGACCAATACACATATCCAACACACAAATATTACCAAAGTCAAGTATTTTTTTTCGCTTTTAAAGGAATTCCACTCTCTGGGATTGGATTTCAAAGGGTATTGAATTTTGCTATAACCAGCAGAATTAGGCTGTCCAAGAGAGTTAAATGTAAGATCAACTCACATTCACTGATTGTAGTGTCTAATTTGTTTGACCTTGATTAGGCTTTGGGAAGATGTGAAAGGATTCTGGAACCCTGTAAGATCCCCACACCTCCTTCCCAAAGCCCAGTGCCTCAATTACCAGGCTTATTTAATTAGATGCTACCGTTCACACACTTTCGCTGTGAAGATACTTGTGTATAGGTAAAACCTCTTTCAATTATTTAGCAGAGTTCTCTCTCTCTCTCTCTCTCTCTCTCTCTCTCTCTCTCTCTCTCTCTCTCAGAAGCAGTGGACAATAACAGGAGTTGTTTAAAAGATGACTCACCAAACTCTGTGAAGTCTTGGTCAAGAGATTTTATTCCCCAACTGGGTACAAGCATTACGGTAGCAAAGGTATTTTCAACTGTTAAAATAAACAGCAATTAACCGCACACTTTCAAACAAACTCTCTCTTATCTCCTGCAGATTGTAAATTACGGCAACAGTCCTTCAGCAGATTTTACAGGCAGCAGTCTTCGGACAGACATCTGCAAAAATGAAGCCGAGTGGTCTTCTTTTTTTGGCACTTCCAGCTGATGCTAATTAAGCTCAGAGTGCCACTCCCATATATAAAGGAAGACTCTGGAACCTTCTAGAAACTTCTAGTTGTTTCTGATAGAATGATTCCCTAACAATTTACAATAAGACATAAAATACCATAAAATCAATGCAAAATAAAAATGTCTGTTCCTTCAATAGGGAACACAAGGCAAGGTGTTCTGTACCATCTCCTCCCACAGGTGAACAAAATTGTTTTAATTTGAATGTACCCTGAAGAAAGAGAACTCCCTTTCCTTAATGGGTCCTTTGCCCATCAACTATAATTGTATGGATGGCTGAGGACATTCTTAACTCTAATATCAACCTACAATCAGTGGTAGCTACACTTTGTCAATGACACTTTATGTAACAAAGCTCCTTTCTGGGTTAAAAATCTAATTACAGCTAATTAGACAAAAGCTGTAGCTTTCAATAATACTGAGCTAGTTAGACACACTTAACAGATGGTGTTTTCCACTCTGAATAGGTCTTCTTCCATGGAGAACTGAAGGTGAAGAAATACCTGCATGATAAACATGCTTCTCCAGCAGTTATTGCTATTAAACATTTATTTACCTCCAGTAGTGTTTAGATGTTTCATAGTACATAGAAGTAACCCAGATCATGTCCAGAGGTCTTATCTATCTATCATCTATCTATCTATCTATCTATCTATCTCACTTTATCTACATATAGCCCCAAAACACTTCCATTCACTTCCCTAGGGAGCTTCCCATGTGGTTGGGAATCCCAACACTGGCTTAGCTTTAGGGCTTTTCACTACTTTACATTTTTGATATATACACCTTGCAACGTATAGGGCAGGCTTCCTCAAACTAGGCCCTCCAGATGTTTTGAGACTACAGTTCCCATCATCCCTGACCACTGGTTATGCTAGCTAGGGATCATGGGAGTTGTAAGCAAAAAACATCTGGAGGGCCAAGTTTGAGGAAGCCTGATTTAGGGTGAATGTGAGAAAGATCAGAATCAGAGGATGAGCATCTTTGGATCCAATCATACAGCTTTGTAAGTGTTTTAGTATATAAATACACGTGGCCAAGGAGCTAAACATTGACTGGGTAGTGTGTGAAATAGTTTTTAGTGATACAGTGCTGTGTTGTATGTCTCTCTGCCAATTTGGGGGCCCTAAAAGTTTGAGATGAGGAATAAGATTGTAGAATGGCAATGAACAACTGTAGACTTGGCAAGGATACCCAAGGGAACTAAGGGAAGGCATTAAGGGAACTAACTTAAGATGAAGCTAAATAAGTGCATCAGAAGATGAGACTTTGAGGGGAGGAAAGGTGTGACTGATAATGTTGTTCCAGCAACAGGGATATTGACAAAGGGCTCACAGGAATAGGGGAGCAATAGTTGATGAACTTGTGTTAGGAGGAGACAAATTAACCAGTTATAATGAATTATTTCACCTGTTTAGTATTTCATAAAGATCTAGTGGCCATTTCTAGTTACAACAGCGTGGGGAAATGGTTGAGAATGAAGGAAGAACGGTGATCTTACTGACACTTAGTGATATTCTAAGAAGTGTATTAATTAAATAGAATTGTCTCATCTAAATAAGACAATTTAAGCCATTATTTCTTCAGTTTCCCAACTGTCAACTTAACAAAGCTGACAAAAGTGTCTCATTGATTTTTATTACTTTGGCATAATTTGTATATTTAATCCTGCTAAGTACCCCTAGAGAAAGATTATTGTTTTCTACTAATGTATTTTCTATAAATATTTTGATAAGGTTCTTATAGAAAGCTACATGATACATAAAACTTTAAACCATAATTAAGAATTCAAAAACAACATGAAGATAAATGATAGCAGCAATTAGTACAATATTATATGCAGGCCAAAAAGTGGGGAAAGGCATTTGTTAATGTTCCACTAAAATATTGTCTCACAGGGGGGAATGATTAGGGCAAATCAACTGTTGATAAACAACAGTTCCTTGCAGCCCAACCCACAATCCAGCTGAGACACTAGATTATTTATTTCAGTTGCGTCAAAGGCACTAAATCAGCTTACGTTCACCAATTTTAATACAACTGGACTGTGGACTGGAAAAAGCATGACAAAAAGCACGACACTCCTGTAACTTTCTAGGACTATTAAACAAGCAACTATGAAGTCATTTATTATGGGTTGCCAGGAATAAATCTCTTGAAAAGATCAGTTAAAAATGTGTCACAAAACCCCTTTGTGACAATGAAAGATAACTGGAAACAAATTTCATAACTAATAATGAAATGTTACGCTTGTTTAGGTGAAGCAAGCCATCTTTCAGATAAAATAAATACAGGTGGTGGTGGTTTTTAAAAGAAGAGCTTGTACTGATTTTATTATGAGAAGAAAATTAATCTCTGGCCCTGCACAGCTTTGTTTATTCAAAATATTTATTGCCCACTCTTCATTGCAGAGTGAATTACATAAAGTACAACATAAATGATACAGCTTGGATGATGCCTACCCAATTTCTCAACACATCAAAACATTACTTGCTTATAGTCCTACAGGGTTTCTGTCCACTACAAAAGAGCTCCTACTTCCAACCTCAACGGCAGCAGTAACTCAACACTTGCCAAAGTGAAGATAATTTCATTAAGTACCTACACATTTTAATTATGACTCTTTCTTGAATTTTATGGGCTTGAGGACCCTTAAGATTCCTATGCCCTATTCCAGGTATAGGCAAACTCCAGCCCTCCAGATGTTTGGGACTACAATTCCCATCATTCCTAGCTAACAGGACCAGTGGTCAGGGATGGTGGGAATTGTAGTCCCAAACATCTGGAGGGCTGGAGTTTGCCTATGCCTGCCCTATTCAGACATTGTACTCATGAGTAACATAATGATTAGGAGAGCAAGGGTGAATGCATGAGCTCCACAGCAAGAATTGAATGCACTGCTGCTGTCCCAGTTATCTTCCACAAGCTGAAGCATGGCAGGATGCAGCAGGAAGCCTTTTCTCTTGATGTAGCCTACTCTCATGATGTAAACTCCAGAATGAAGGAGATTCCCACTTCACACTTTTTAATCTTGCCTTTTGAGATCTATATATTTAGACTCCCCTTTATTTTTGTGATTGTACATTGTTTCAAACTGTTTTTAACATTGTGTTTTAATTGTTGCAAGTTTTGGGTAAAAGGTGGGCAAAAGATTAAACTGATAATAATATTCTACTTACTCTTGAGTTTAACACCCGAGTAGGAAACAACTCTCAATCCTATTGTCAGCAAGCCCAGTCATATGGAGAGAACAAGGCTCACAAAGGCTTCATTTATTTCACAAACATGCACGACACTCTTCTAACATGTGTTCAAAACAGCTTATAACAACAGAGAGGAAAAGTTAAAAAAAAAAAAGGGGGGGGGAGAAGACGAATCAGTGAATGAGATTGGCAACCAGTTGATGAGACAGGATCAAATCAACAGCACAAAAGAGATTGGCATTGATTTAGGCTGGAACCAAGGCAGGATGAAACAGGGATATATCATGGAGGATGCAATGCAAGCATAAAAAGGTAAATGTAAATAATAATATAATAATAATTTATTATTTATACCCCGCCCATCTGGCTGAGTTTCCCCAGCCACTCTGGGCGGCTTCCAATCAAGTGTTAAAAACAATACAGCGTTAAATAGGACCCCTGACAGTTAAGTCCAGTCGCGAATGACTCTGGGGTTGCGGTGCTCATCTCGCTTTACTGGCCAAGGGAGCTGGCGTTTGCCCACAGTCAGTTTTTCCAGGTCATGTGGCCAGCATGACTAAGCCACTTCTGGGGAAACCAGAGCAGTGCACGGAAACACCATTTACCTGGTATCTATTTATCAACTTGCACTTGCGTGCTTTCGAACTGCTAGGTTGGCAGGAGCTGGCACCGAGCAACAGGAACTCACCCACTCACGGGGATTCAAACCACGACCTTCCAATCAGCAAGCCCTAGGCTCAGCGTCCCAATGCAAGCATACTCAGATGCAAAACAAAACAAAACAAAACTGAACAAGAGGCAGATGGATGGGTGGTCTCAGAATAAAAGCAATTTCTATAAGGAATAGCCAATTTCATCAAGAATAACCTGCTGATCATTCATCCCCAGTTTTTTTCTCTCTGTGGGTGCTTTTTGATGGAGACTAAGGAAAACAAGACACGAATGGGATAATTTTATTCTAAGGGTGGCAGGGTGGTGTTCTTCATATGCTAACACAAATTAATTACGAGCAACTCCCATCATGAAAAGCATTATATCCAATTTCCTTGCTTCTTGAATCATGGCAGGGTGTTGGAAAATAGACCTAACAACGTACTTTTCAGCAATATATTGCAGTATTCCCAGTTCACTCTAACATGTAGGTTAATTACAAAGATCCACACAGCATGCTACCATTATTTCATTAACAGCTCTTGGAATGAGTGACAGCTATTTTGAAGCAACTATTTATTATTATTCAGCAAAAGAGCTACACAACAAGAACAATTAACACTTCCACAGAGAAGTCTTATGCCAATAAAACAGAAGGCTGCATTATGCTGTGTACGAGTGCAACACTTAAAAAAAATCCATTTAAAAAACAAGTAAGCATAAAAAGTTAAAACCCCAGCTTATTTACTATTGCCTACAGCAACATGCAGTTGACTGAGAAAGTGACAGCTGAGTCATTTCCAGATTGCCATTCAACAGTCTCCCTTTAATGTTGGTAATATCACTAGTCATTCAAGAGCACTGCTACAGCTGTTAGCGACACCCTTTTCTGCATTGTTGCTCCATTTGAAATTTCTCTTCCTAACATTCTTCTTCAGTGTACGACCTATGCATGTGATGAACGACTTGTTTGTAACACTGTTGCTTTAGAAAATAGGTATTTCCATATTGTTCTTCCAGCTCAAGTCCCTTGGGCACATGAAAAAGAACGCCACACTCAACAAACCTTTGTTGTCCCTTGGATAACTTTTAGGTGAAATTGCTGCACTGTGATCAACCTAGACTTAAATGGCAGCCTGTTTAATGCCCTGAACAGGGGTAGCCAACATAGTGCCCTTCGGATGTTCTCAGACTCCCAGCTCCCATTATCCCCCTTCAACATGGCTAATGGACCATAGAGTTCATAATCATAGTTACATTTTTAGTAACAGGTCCAATATTGGCCAATATTCTGACAGGTCTTGAGGATGTCCTCATGATCTCTGAAAGAATAACATCTCTTCTATTAGTAGTAGCAGCAGCAGCAGCAGTAGTATAGATTTCTTACCTGACCTTCACCATGAGGTCCCACAATGTGTTACGATTAAAAACTAAATTATCAAAATACAGATTAAAACAGTTGAGATAGTGTGGTGTTGTGTGTGTGTGTGTGTGTGTGTGTGTGTGTGTGTGTGTGTAAGTGTAAGATTAAAGGCCAGAGTTGTATCTTCAGCATATGATTAAAACTACATAATAAAAGTGCCAGATGCACCTCTGTGGGGAGGGAATTCCATGACTTAGGTGCTGCCTCTCCTGGGCTTCCCTCCCCACCCCAAAGCTCTGTGGGTGGTGGAACTACTAAGAAGGCCCCCTCTGACACCTCTGAAAGTGTCTGTAAGGAAGAAGGTGGTATTTCAGATATCTTGGGCCCACGTCATTTAGGGCTTTAAACACTAACATGAACACCTTGAATTGTGTCATCACACACCCCTCCATTTCTCATTTTTCCAGTCTCCAACTTGCCTCCTTCTTTATCAGTATGGAACAAAAACTATTTAAAAAATGCATGGAAAAATATGTTTTCCATGTGTCTTTCTCCTAATATACATGCTTTTGTACACACTTTTGGCTAATATGTGCATTGTTGCATGCATTTCCCCCCAATATAATGCATTTAATACATTATTTTCACAAACATATACCGTAAGCAGACTTTCATGTAATATATGCATTTTGCATGGATTTTGTGGTTGGAAACTTGTATTGCAAAATTCAGGGAAGTGCAAATTTTGAAGAACAGTTGCATTTAGGTTTGCATATTGATTCTGGAAGTGTGGTTTAGGTAAGTTCACATTGCAATATGAACTGATTTAGTTTGTTCCCCATACCTACTACATTGTGTAGACTGTCTTTTGCATGGTGATCCTTCATTTGCACATTCAAATGAATCACAATTTGAAGATGATATTGTGGTTCTTCATCACTTACAAAATAAGGTACCACCCTCCAGAATAAACATATGCAAATTTCAGTCTTAGTTATAAATGTGTTTGAGTAAGATGATTTAATAATTCACAATGTATATCAAGAATATTCTGAATGGCAGTAAATTCAGATTTATGAAATGAATGTTAAGTTACATACAAGGCTGTAACTGAGGATTATATGAATCTTGAGCCCAGTTTGGTGGTGGTGTTTTTTGGTGTGCTTTTTTTTGTTTACATGAAAACAATGTAAAATCCATCAAAATAGTTCTGTCATGTTAATTTATTGCAAAGCATATGCTACAGGTCGCAGAAATAAAATTCATCACACCATTGATCAGAGCATGTTTCATAAACAAGTTTTATGGAGGCTTCATCAAAAGGCAATTCTATCCTATGATCATAATTACCTTAATTACTATGCCTCATTAATCTTTATTTATTCACTCAATGAATGCAGAGTATAGCCATTATATTAAAAAAATGACCAATTTTAAAATTTGCACCAGTTTTACTAATTGATTATATCAAATTTGAGAACATAATGCTCAATTCGAAAAATCAGGTTCCTTAATTTAATATTCTTTTTATGTGGGTACGTAAATGAATCACACAGAATATATTTTCAGATAAAAGGTGCCTCTCAATGTCCTTCTTATAAAACCTGAATTTTAAATGTGGATTTTTTTAAACGAATAAAGGCATGTGTGTGTTGGGTAGGTGGGATTAATGCTAAATTGCTATACACACTTACAAAACCCCATTAGACAAATTCTGAGGACACACACCTGGCGCCACATGGGGGGGGGGGCAAAACTGCTTCAGCCCACTAGGAGCCAGCACCTATTATTTTGTAATATAAATTTATGGTGCAACTGTGGTGGGAATACAATGGAGAGTTCTGGTCGCCTCATTTCAAGAAGGGTTTTGTAGAGCTGGAAAAGTTTCAGAAAAGGGAAATCAAAATAATCAAGTGGTCGGTGGAAAGGTTACAACACAGAGCGCTTTTTAGTTCAGTAGGTAAAAAAAAATTCTCAAAATGCTGGAACTTGTGGAAATCCGCTGAATCTGAATGTTGGAAGATTTGGGAAAGGTGAAGGTAGGTATTTCTTCATGGAGTGCATAGTTTAACTATGGAACTTGGTCCCGCAGAAGGCAATGACGGCCACCTTTAAACAAGGATGTTCAGGACTAGGCAAGAGAAAAATGTGCATTTCTCACATTAATCACTTTGGGTGGGCCTTATTTGACAAATGGGGTGGGGAATGAGAGATGAGATGATCTAAAGCTATTGTGGGTCTTTCCTCAAAGCATTTTTCAATGGTAATATCTACTTGTTATCAACAGTTATAAATGAATTGTGTGGCATTCGAATAGTTAATAATTATTGCTATAATCCAGTTTTATTTCTTCAAATTTGCAAGTGTAGGAATGAACATTTTCCAGAATCTCACCAAGGCTGGATTTAAACACATCAAAGAAGCATTTCAGTTAAATGCATTGTAAACTTTGGATGAGAAATTGGGTTGGTAAAAACAGAACTCCACAGCGCCATCTGGTGTCACAGTGTTATAATCTATATACAATGTATATAAAGTGCTTTTTCTTTGCCAATGTAGCGAAGTCCCATGTATTGGAATAGTGGAACAATTACAGAACAGAACTACTCTATTCTGCTCATCCCTATTTTAAAGGTGTTAGTTCCTTCCCTGCCCAAGGTTGTCAGAATCTGTTGGGGGACAGAAAGCGACTTAAAATGGAAGATTACCTACAATTTTGTGCAAACTGTTAGAGGGAAAAAAGCAAAAGAAGGAAAGAAAGGAAGAAAGAAAGCTACCCTAGATCATTGCTATGGCCTCATATAAGGAAGTCCATGAGTTCTTATACAGTGGTGCCTCGCAAGACGAAATTAATTCGTTCCGTGAGTTTTTTCGTCTAGCGAATTTTTCGTCTTGCAAAGCACGAAATCCAATAGGAATGCATTGAAATTCGATTAATGCGTTCCTATGGTCAAAAAAAGTCCAAACAAAGCCAAATTTGGTACAACAAGAGTTTATTAAGTGCTCTTTAAAGTCACACATACTGTAAAGAGCATTTCAAAAACTGAAGGAACAATAAATTCAAAAATTGAAGGAACAATAAAAATCATAAAAATTCAGAAAAAAACCACACAAGCTCCCAGATTCTTGCAAACCCCTCCTCAACTGTTCCCCCAGCACCCACCACACAGAAATTCAAACCCAGAATTTTTTTTAAAAAAAACAACAGAGTGGCCCAATGGTCACAAAAAATCATAAAAATGCAGGAAAAAAAACAAGCTTCCAGATTCTTGCAAACCCCTCCCCAACACCAAGTCCTTGAATTCCAAACACCCCAACCCAAAATCCAAAACCCCCCCAAAAAGTTTTAAAAGTTTAACTTACCAAATGGCTGCAAAAGAAGTTTTGGAAAAGCTTCAAAAATCGCCAAAGTCTTCAAAAATCTCAAAAAAGGCTACCACACCGTGTGCTATGAGTTGCTCCTCGAAGTCAAGTCGCAACTGCACCTCTTCAAGCAATGCACCCTGGATATTAACGGTTTTACGAAAAAGGAAACAAACTTGCAAGACATTTTCGTCTTGCGAAGCAAGCCCATAGAGAAATTCGTCTTGCAAAGCAGCTCAAAAACCGCAAAACCCTTTCGTCTAGCGAGTTTTTCGTCTTGCGAGGCATTCGTCTTGCGGGGCACCACTGTAATTCAAAGCAGGCTGCTTTGAAGATGATTCAGTCTCTATTTTTGTTCCACAGTGATATAAAGAATGGTGCGGACACACACACGCACATACACCACCACCCCCAGTGATTTCATTTCTTAGAAGCAGGAGAATACAACTTATAAGAAGAGTATGAATAACTTGCATGACCTCCCTACCAGTCTTTCAAGGGAGCAGATAAAAGCACCCACTGTTCTCTACCCCTGCTGGGCACACAAATAAAAGCAACTCCTAATTGGGGGGGGTGCAGCATGCCGTGTAACAAGGGTATGTAGCTGTCTCTCTAGTGCCAATAATATGCTTGGGGGGGCAGGAAGCCATTAGCAGTGAATAAATATACTCACAACTCCAGGCTGCAAGAGTCCTCAAGTCTGGTGCATATTTGAGATACCTGCAGTTTCTATACCGTCCTTCATCCAAGGATCACAGGGCAATTTACAATATAAAAACACAAGAATGCATAACATTGTAACAAACAAAAACAATTGTCACCCCCCACCCAGCTGAAAAGGCCATAGATTGTTTAACTAGCCAAAGGCCTGGGAAAAGAGGAATGCTTTTTCCTGGCACCTAAAGATATGTAATGAAGGCACCAGGCGAGTCTTCCTAGGGACAGCATTCCACAAGCAGGCAGCCACCACAGAAAAGGCCTATTCTCATGTTGCCACACTCTGGACCTCCCATGGAGAAGGCACCTTAAGAAGGGCTTCAGATTACGATCGCAGGGTCTGGGTTGGTTCATATGGGCAGATGGGGTCCTTGAGGTATTGAGGTCCTGAGCCATTTAAGGCTTTATAGGTAAAAACCAGTACTTTGAATTGGGCCTAGAAACTATTTTTCAGCCAGTGCAGTCATGCCAGGATGTAGTATAGAGCCACAGTGCATTGATATTTGAAATATGAATCCACATACAAATATTAGAAATATGCATACAAAAATGAATTCAAGCCCAGCCCTATCAGAAAATCAAACATACTTATGGTGGGGTTGTTTTTTTCTTGCGTACTTAAAACAAATAAGAATTTGAAGGACGCCAAGATTGTTGTCTTTCCCTCCCTTCCAAACTCACACCGTTTTGTCCTTCCCGTCCACAGTTGAAACTTTCTTTGCTTGGCTGCTACCCTTTTCCATAAGCAAGTGTTCCCCTTCACCATATGATTTTTTGATAGAACCAAGTTAGCAGAGGAAAGGGAAATCTGGAGGCATAATCTATCTTAATTACTCTGAGAAGCACTTGCTAATTATTATATTGAAAGCTAGTGATTAAGGTGGGGAAAAAAAAGCTGGCAGCAGATTGGTGAACTAGATTGACTGGCTAACTGACAAATTGTAGAGGATTGTCATAAATACAAACAGATTCTTCTACAACCTGCCAAACGGGATTCCCTTGAGCAGTAATGTAAATCAGAAGGGTTTTTTCCCACACACAAAAATTGAAGTGTTACGTACACAGCTACACATAAAAGAACTAAGTAATTCACATCACAAGAGTTGTCCAAAGAAATCCAGCTCTCATAAGTTTTGCTTATTATTGACGTGAATCACATCCTAGGCTGATGGGAAGATGCTTAAATTAAAGCAGAGAGACTTAATTATAGAACAATACATAAAGTGTTGCATAACACTGAAGAAGAGTGAACTGCATCCTTTTTGCTGTAGATTTTATACTCAGAAATAAATATACCCAGAAAGCTCCAGAATTTGTGGGATTCTTGGAAAAAGGACATTCACTGAGGTCACTTCCCTGCAGGACATGAAAACTGAGAATTCTCCTATACTGGATCGGATCTACCTAGGTCTTCTGAAGTGAGAATAGAGGTGTTGTTAGGGCAGTGCAGGACAGGCATGGCCAGGCTTCTGATCCCTCCAGTTGTGCCCCTTAGCATGGTATCCTAGGTAGTCCCTCCCCTCCCCTTGCCTTGCCTTGGTAGTGGTGGATGGGCAAATCAGCAACACACCCAAAAACTCAGTCCTGCTTGAAAGTTCTTCAGCTGGCACCTGCCATTTTAATTCCCCCACAGTGCAACTTTTGCACCCAGAGAGAATATGGAGGACTTAAAATGTTGGGTCTTAGTCATGGCCACTTGGGCTTTAGTGCTGAGAGTAGCACCAGGACTATCTAGATGTAACTGACATTTGAGGTTGGCCAAGGCCAACTTCTCAACGGTGCTCACTGGGGCTGGAGGACCTGAATTTGCCACCTTCTGGTTCCAGCTCCCATCTGAACAGCATTTCTCCACATATGGATCTCACTGGGAAAGGCCGATGTTTTGCTGCTCCCATTCTTTGTTAGCACGTGTTTCCCTACACTAGACATTGTGCAACTGCTGCCAGTTATTATTAATAGTTACATTTAAAAGCATGACAGCTAATACCAGTGGGGCAGCGAAGGTAAAAGGAACAGTAGTCATTAGGCTCAACCAGCTCTAAGCAATGGCAATGCTCATAGTGGATAACGGGTAATGTGTGACGTCAGGACAGATTTTTTATTTTGCTCTTGTGTTTTAAAATGATTGAAATAATTTTACCTTCAGATGTCAGATCAAATTGTAAAATATGATTTAAAAAATTAAAACCCACAAATTGCTGTGGAAATATGGAGAAGTGAATTTTAGTCAAAATAAATGAAAAATTGGAAAAAAGCTAACAATTTCATCCACACAGTATGCAAAGGATATTCTACATTATGTAAGCAATGGATATATGAGACAAGCCATATATGATGTTTGCAGCCAAAGAGCAAAACTGTAGCAAAGGCATAATAACCTGCAACAGTCTTCCAGATGTTCAGGATTACTACTCCCACCAGCCCCAGCCAACACAGTCAAGGCTGCTCTACAATGTCAGAATGGAAGTGTGCATGTTATGGGAGTGCATTATGGGAGGCACCAAGAAAATAATAAAAGTTTCACCAAGAGTTGGTTTTATGATTGAAAATGACTCCCTGGCTGCAATGGCACCAACAATTTTGATGAATAGCATAAACTAGGAGTTTATTGTCCATTGGACAGCATGAAGAACAATGGCCTCCTTGGTGTCACTATATTCCGCAACTTAGCTTTTAGATGAAGGATATGTTCAGTCATATTCCAGGCAGACTTTCATCTGGTTCACAAATCCTGAATTAGGTGGACTGGAAAGGTTTGCTTTATTATGGTTAAAATCATCACAAAACTGTCAGCCGCAGTGGAGGCCATCCAAATATATCTTGCTGCAAAAGAGGTGACAGGAATCTAGCTCAGTGATTGCTGGCTGATATTTTTGGGTTGGAACTTTTTTGAAGGCTGCATCTGCTTTCTCTGTTGCTGCAGCTCCAAGAAGTGGAAGGAAGTGCTGGGTGGCTCATTCAGTTTGTAAACTTAGGGCTACAGTAGGATAAAATGATAAAGTTAATGGCGGTGCTCATGATTCTATGCTATAGCTCCAGGAAAGCAACTGCACCAAAAGTCATACTACTTTGCAGACTGATTCTACAATTCAGTTATGCCATACCATGTGGTTTATTTTAAATGTGCACCCATGCAGATACACACTAAAAGGTGCACACAATGATGTTGCCACTGGAAATCTGAAAACATCACTATTTCAACATTTTAAATGTCTCATTGTCTGGAAGCCTATGGCATCAACCTCTGTCACTGATCAAGGTGCACAGACTATTCTCTGCTAATAAATAGTTTCTTGCACCTACTACATATGAAGGCCAAACTGTCCTTCATCTCATAGGAGCTGAGGGCAGTGCACAACAGCAAAGCAAAACACATCATAGATACAATAAAACAGGGTAAACCTATAGCATCAAACCCCCCTCCCAAAAGCAAATCAGCAGGAGACATTGTTACCCAATGCTACTCTTGTTCACCCAGTGCCTGCATACAGAGATATGACTTGAGCCATCCATAAAATATCATATGAAGCCGTCTTCATTTATCTGCATGTTTGGGGAGACCAGGAGGAAGGGAGCTTGTCACAGCAGGAGGGGAAGACTCCCTGGCTTCTTCAGCAGCCTGCCTCCACTCTGCCTCTTGGCCCCGATCCTCACCAGTCTACACTTCTGCCTCTGATTCTGAACTGCTCTCTGTCACAGCCTCTTCCTGCTCACTAAACCCTGTTACCTCTTCAGCTTCTGACAACAGCTCCTCCCAGTCTGCTCCCTCTTCTCCTTCTGAACACTCATTGCCCACAACCTTGGCTCTGAGCCTTTTTCCCCTGGGGCTTCCCCTGGCGGTTCCTTAGCTGGTGCCTCCCACCACTCCTCAGCATCCAGCCAGTTCATGACTACACCAAAGCATGTAATTCCCAAAGAATCATGAGAACTTCAGTTTACCCTTCACAGAGTAACATTTCCCCACAACCTAACCATACTGAAGGCTTTGGGTGTGCTTTAACAGTATGATGTAACTTCAACCTTGCTACTGTGCAAAACTTGAAATTAAATTATCAATCAGTCAATAAGGCCTTTGCCCAATGATCTTACACACTGGAAAAATGATGACACGTTATACTTTTGCATCTGTTTGTAGCGATTAGAGTCATGGAAGCACACAAGTTAAATCAAGATACAAAATATTTCATTGCAATAAATTATACTTGGCCATGATGCATTTATTCACTTTTAGCTCTGTTGTCAACAGTTAGAAACCAGATACATGCTGTGAGGATCCCAGGAGGTGTAAATTAACACAGTAGAATTCATGTCCTGTCATGTCTTATTGCTTAATTATCTGGATACAGTGAATAAGTCAAGTATACAAACAGAAGTGCATGACAATGGGCTAGACAAAGAACTAGTCTTTTATAATCTCTCTTCTATCTATCCCACTGTGTTCTGGAAACAATTCAAGGTACTCTTGGGTGACCTTTAAAGTCGCATGTGGCTTGGATTCAATGTTGCCCAGGCTCCCTAAATCTGGGATTCTGCTACTATGGAAAGTAAGGTGGTGAAGAAGGAAGAAAAAGTATAGGTGGTGGGCCGAGGCCTCTAGAAAGAGACCTGGCCACAGTTTCTGCCCAATAATTTTTGCTAAATAAATTTGGGGAAAAGAAGGAGGTGCCAATACATCAGTTGTACCATCAGTATTGATGGGGGAAAAATTTTTTTGTTATTATTCTTAAGTCACTTTATACAAAAAAGTCTCAAAACAACTTAAAAGCAAAATAATGCTTATGCTTAAAATACCATGCTCAACATTATTATTTTTGCACAACCCTCAAGAATAAAGCACATACAGTACATTGGGATTTGTCTATTGATATTGACTAAAAACTTGCACATGCTTTTGGATACTTAACAGAAGCTGATGTAGAGCTCTTTGTGACCAGGGGCTATTCTATGCAGCCAGGGAGCCTCAGGATGCATATGCTACCCACTTTACTTTAGTGAAGGGCAGCACAGATCATAATTGTCCCTTCAAAGCAAATGTGGCCAATCTTATGGTGAAAGAGCCCTGTGTGCAAACTGGGACTCCTGTCCCACAGTAAACTGGCTTGTCAGAGCATAAAGGTAAAGGTATCCCTGACCATTAGGTCCAGTCGTGGCCGACTCTGGGGTTGCGGCACTCATCTCACTTTATTGGCCGAGGGAACCGACGTTTGTCCACAGACAGCTTCCAGGTCATGTGGCCAGCATGACTAAGCCACTTCTCGTGAACCAGAGCAGCGCACAGAAATGCCATTTACCTTCCCGCTGGAGCGGTACCTATTTATCTACTTGCCCTTTGACGTACTTTCGAACTGCTAGGTTGGCAGGAGCAGGGACCGAGCAACGGGAGCTCACCCCGTCACGGGGACTCAAACCGCGACCTTCTGATCGGCAAGTCCTAGGCTCTGTGGTTTAACCCACAGCGCCACCCGTGTCCCCAGCAGATAGAGCATACAATCTCACAAAATTGTAGAATGCTTCTTTTATGAAATGTCTATAATGGCAATATCCTGAGATGAACTGCAAAGAATTAAATTAATTCCAAGTATGTATTTTCTGCTTCATTGTGAACTCAGACCGATGAGGCATGTGAAGCACTGAGGACTGTAACAGAGCACTTAATGCCTCAAAAAGAGGAAATGAGTCAGAACATTGCTTAGTAAATGATAGAATTAAAAGGAAGAAAATTAACAGTTAGAAAATGCTAAGGGCACAGTAAATTCCAAGTTCTCAGTATAAGCAGTGAAATTGTTTCTGGGGACGGAACAATGGAAAACTAAAACCCAAATGTCCTGGCTATAAAAACTTGGAAAGTGAACAAGACCTGGAAAGGAGGCCAAGATGCTGAAAGAAAAAGCAGAAGCAGCGAAACAGCAAAATGGAGAAAGGGTAGGAATCTCAGATCGTCATAATGAAGTTGATAAGGTGTCAGCCAACCAAATATATTATAGATCCTGGTTAGGATGCAAAGGTTCAGAAAAAAGATATTACTATGCAAGTGCTCGCCACAGTAAAAGTTTGCACTTTCTCATTCCCACAAGATGCAGTGCTGGTCATAAATATAGATGGCTTCAAAATATTAAGTTAATTAATAAAGATAAAGTTAGCAATGGCTTATAACCATGATGATTATTTACTGCCTCCCGATGTTAGGAATCTTAGGTGGGGAAGCACCGTTTGCAGCCAGGTTCTGCTTGAGGATTTCCCTCAGGCATCTGGTTGACACTGTGAAAACAGTGTGCTAGACCAGACAAGCTTTTGGTCTGGTCCAGCAGGGCTTTTCTCATGCTCTTCACATAGATACAATTTCTTTGGTTCATTCTGTAACAACTTTGGTTTCCTTAACTACAGGGGAGAAACTAGATAAATGTTTCAAGGCTTCTGAAGCATGGTGAGTCAAATCAAGACTTGCAAGCAGATATCATTTCACTATCTTTCATATCTTAGAAACTTCTTTTAATTTTGGTTGAAAATTATTATTTGCGTTATCTGAGATAAGTGATAGGTCAAAAGGAGAACATGAGCCACAAAGTGAAAACTACTTTATTTTGAAGATTTTTCACTTCCAAAACAGCAGTATATTAACCAGCATTGCACATAAGTTACCAGAGTCTAAATTCACAGTAAATATAGCACACAACGTATTGCAAATTTGTATAACCTCTCCCAACCTATTTGAAACTTGCTTTACACAAAGCTTACCATTTTGTTAGTATCACGGCAATATAGGATTGAGTATAGAAGGCATATGTCCCCCTTTCAGAGTCAACATGTCCTAGAAATTGGAATAATATTTCCAGGAACCCTCTTTGAATTTAGGGTCCAAGCCACCATAATCTGTACAGATATTTTGTCCAATTCCCTTAGGTAGGATGTGTATTGACATTGTGAAGTTGGTTGAAATATTCACAAAAGTCCTGCTAATTCACATCATGGGCTTGGAATATTTTCTGGAGAATACATATTTCACTACTTTCACAGTGGAATTCTGAATCCCAGTTCATTACTAACCATTTCATCCTCTGCTCAAGCATACAAATTAGCCACAATTTTCCACCTACTGATGCCCTGCATGGTGTATTCTTCTTCAATGGAGTTTATAGAGGAAGATTCCCCCCACATTGCACTATGTATTTCTAAAACGTCATATCTCTTTTATTCACATGCATAATAGTCTGTGTTCATAAGTAATACACTTTTTATATATGCCTGAATGAACTTGTGATACCAATTATATAGTCTGATGGTAGGAAAGTCTTCTGAACCTATGGAGAACACAAAGGGCATAATTAGTAATGTATTGTATATCCCCCCTCCCCCTGTTTCATGTATTCTGTACTGAAAGAGTGGCAAATGCAATGATCCATCAAAATTATTTAGATCAAACAACAGTTATTCTAACATCAGCGTGATAACAGCTTTTTATGTCATTATAACGAAGGCCATTATGCCATCAAGCTTTTCAATTTTGGAGCCAGTGGCATAACTGAAACCAA
This sequence comes from Podarcis pityusensis, assembly GCF_964106645.2. NCBI lineage: Eukaryota > Metazoa > Chordata > Lepidosauria > Squamata > Lacertidae > Podarcis > Podarcis pityusensis. Next base: position 39,915,196 of record NC_138027.1, read on the forward strand.
TGGTGAGCAAATCTCTGCCAGTGTGTGATTTATAATGACTGCTGTTAAAGTCTTTTTTAATGATTTAGTCTAAAGCGTACTCACCCACTGAAAGACAATGCCATTTGTTCCTTTGTTTATTTCCTCTCCCCAGAATTTATTTATTTTTATGAAAAATAAAAGCGGGGAGAATATGTTCCTTTCCTCATGCAGTTTGATTTCAAACTATTTAGGCAAATGAAGCATTTCCTTTTATACTCTCTTTGACCACATCATGTTAACATATAAAGCCCTAAACAATCCGGCCCTTATACAGAGCCCCATATAAACTTGCAAAACCACTTAGATCATTTGGAGAAACTCTACCTTTGGCTTCACACCTTACAGAATATCATAGGGTGTTGACCTGAAAATGGACATCTGAGGCAGCTACACCTGGATTGCGGAATGCACTTCCCTTGGCCACCTGTAAAACAAGACCCATCAGTTGCTTCAGGTGCCTCTTGAAGACTTACCTTGCCCTGTTTTATATGTCCTGCATTTTCTGTTTTAGTCACTTTTATCTGCTTTTTTTAATATTGCTGTTTTATTGTGTTTTTGGTTGTTGTTTTTGTTCTTCTTTTAATGATACGTTGTTGTTGTTTTAAACTGGACAGAGCTTGGAGGTTTTTTGGAACGGTTTATAAATGTTTTAAATAAATGTACTTGTTTCACATCAGACCCCAATTCAGCCCTTCGGGAAAATCTCATTAAATCTATGGAGCTGTTGCAACCTATAGCTGTGCCTACTAATTCAGCAGTTGATCTTGTTTAGTTCCTGATAGGGATGGTGACGAAAGAGCAAGCTCTAGCAAGGCTCACATGCTCATGCAGAAACCAGTCTCCTGCCTTACATACAGGTGCTTGATAACAGCGTTTGATACCAATCTCTTGATAACCTTTTCACTCCAAACTTCTCATCACTGTTCTTAATCTCTAAGTGAGCTCATAACTGTCAATCCTTAATGTATTGCAACTGTCTTGTGTGTCCAATGTTGGCATCACACAACAAGCCTAGAGAACACCTTTAAAAAATAAGAATATGAAGATTCTCTCCACTCTTGTCAGAGGTAGGCAAGACACATTGTCAAAAGCAGAAAAGAGAGGAATAAATAAATATTTACCTGCATTCAAGAAACATGTATAGACTTTTTAAAAACTAAGGCTTGCGACCAATAGTTTTATGACATTTCCACATAGCTTGTTTTAACTGCTGCCTGCAAGATGTCGTAGTGTTCTTTCAAATTGCTTTTAGATATTTATTTCATATTGTGAGTCATCCTGTGCTCCCTTTGGAGAGGAAGGGCAGACTATAAATTTGAAATAATGAATAAGTAAGCTAATAAATGTTTATGGGGAAGTAAAGGTCTTTGTTGTAGGACTCTTGGGATGGGGTATTGTACGGGATTTTGCTGCCCAGGGGTGGGGCAGTTGCTGCCACTACTGATATTAACTTTTAGTAAATTTATTTTAGCTCTTATGATTTATGTGGAAATTGTTCAATTTGGTTGTGTACTTTTTGATATTTTATTTATTATAGTCATACTTTCATGCTTGTAATCATGCATTTATTCATGTTGTAACTTGCCTGAAACCTGGTTTAAATTATGGTAAGGCAACATACAAATTAAATTATGTGTGTACAGTGGTACCTCAGGTTACATACGCTTCAGGTTACATACACTTCAGATTACAGACTCTACTAACCCAGAAATAGTGCTTCAGGTTAAGAACTTTGCTTCAGGATAAGAACAGAAATCGTGCTCCGGCAGCGCGGCGGCAGCGGGAGGTCCCATTAGCTAAAGTGGTGCTTCAGGTTACGAACAGTTTCAGGTTAAGAACGGACCTCCAGAACGAATTAAGTACTTAACCTGAGGTACCACTGTATATAGGTATGTATTTCCACCCTAGAAAAGAAAAATATACTCTTGAGTAACTGGGTCTAAAGAATTCAGGAAGCTACAACGACAGTTACGAGTTTAAATGTCTGTCTTTAAGCAGTGGGGATGGTGTAGGTACTTCAGGTAATTCCATCAGAGAAACAACTAACATGAAGAACAGTGGATGTTTAGTTGCCATGATATTCTTGAGCTGGAAATTGAGAATTTCAGTTTGGAAGGCTATAGACTGACAGCAGAGCTGAGCTCACAGTTAAAAACTGTGAACGTGGCCCACATCAGCAGGTGGTGTAGTTCACTCAACACAGGTTCAATATGTATGCAGCCAAGTAGTCTACTCAACAACCTGGCTGCAGCACATTGGATGAGGTTTTCAAGCCAATTCCATGCAAATATGTATTCTGCCATTATGTGTGTGTTCACACACACACATGCAAAAACTTGCACAATTTTGTAAATTTTCTTTGCTGCTTTTCTTCTATTTTTAATTCAGTGACGGATAATTTTATAGCTCTTTTCAGAACCCACCAGCGATGTGTCATGAGATTAGAGGTTCAGTCTCTGTTAACTGAACATTATCTGGCCATCTGTCTCGTTGGTTACATTTGGAACTTTTGTTGGCAACACGCTCAGCAAAAGCCATCTTTTTAAACAAAGGAGAGAAAGATTAACTAAATACACGTGCACGGAAAATGTGAAGCCAGAAAAGCAGGATGGATACCATGATGATGCAGAAAAATTAATTGGATTGACACAAAAAGCATATTAGTAGGAATTAGCCACTACAACCCCCAGGCCAATTCTGCCCTTTGTGGGGTACCATCTTGTTACTTAGTTGACAATGCCAAAGCAAGATTCCTGAACTTGTCTTGATTTTATTGTTTTCCCTTTTTGTAAACCACTTTGTGGTGGTGTTGTTTTACAACCAAGTGGTTGTAAAATTTATTTAATTTTATTAAATAAATAAATTACTCAAGTATATAATAATAATTTTATTATTTATACCCCGTCCATCTGGCTGGGTTTCCCCAGCCACTATGGGCAGCTTCCAGAACATATAAAAACATAATAAAACATCAAACATTTTAAAAGTTGTGCAGTCTAGATGGAATGGTGGCAACAAAGCACTTCAGGGAGTTGTCATGGCCCATCCTGGTTCATTTAACCTCTGTTTTATCCTTAAAATGGTTCCCCAGTAAAACAAATTTCTAATTAGGGATCTACTTCGTTTTTACCTATTTTTTTTCTGGTACAGGCTAGCCACATTGCAAAGCCCATGAAGAAAGATGGCTGCAATACATTGTTTATTAAAAAAAAACACAGTAAAAGCTTTTGTAAAGCTCAAAATGTCTCAGGCCACATATTTCTGAAGCTACTGCATCCTCTCATGTGTACCATCACTGAGAGGAAAATGGTTTCCTGAAGGCAAAATCTGTGTGCTAAATGAGAGCATCAGTGTTCACAAGGAAGCATTTTCAGTAGTAGATATTCAATTGTCTGAATACCTCTGCTTAGAAACCTCTTTAAGACTGGGCTTTGCTATATTACAATGCATGTGTGTGTGTGTGTGTGTGTGTGTGTGTGTGTGAAGATTTACTTTTAGAAGCCAATGATAAATGGGAAAACTAAGGGTTTCGGATTTCATTCTTTTCATTATTTGTATACTGTTTCTATTCTGAAATGATGTGGTTCCATTTGCTAATCTTGATTATTTGGTTTGCTTCTGTACATTGCCTTAGTCATATAATGCGGCCAATTTTTAAAGGAAAAATAAAAATAAGGTGCTATATCTTGCATGTCTTGAGAGGCTCAAAATGCTGGAGGCTTAGGAGAAAGTGCTGCAAGACCACAAAACTGTAGTAATTCAAACTTACCATCCTGTGCTATAAGCTGAAATAAAACAGATGCTTATATGGCATGCTGGATTGTTTTACTACAACGCCATATAGATGATAATGCATTGCTGAGTTCAATTATACTGTATTTCTGGCTGCAGGACCCATCTAGCCTTAGGACTGATCTATCAGAGTCTAATTTATAGCTGACAAGAAACCATCTCCCAGATCACTAGTATGCGGAATCTGAACATGGATTTGACAAGATATAGCAGGTCCCCATTTCCAGGTAAAAAATTATGTATACTATACATATGCAAATAGCATTTCCATGCCTCATAACTAGATGCTTCCACCTGGAGTCAACTTAAAAGGGTTTTAAGTTATGAACTAGCCAAGCAGGATCTTAAGCTACCTCAGTTCCTAATAGACATACAGGTAGGAGGAAAACATAAGCTAATGTCACATATAAATATAAGGAGGAACTTTGGTTGTAATAGGTATTCTGAACAGCAATGGCACATATCCAATTCATTCCCAAAATTGTGTACATTTAAAACAACAACTCTAGCATTTTCTAATGAGGTGGTGTCTCAAAATCTTTGATCCCTGCACCTCAAATTGGAGAGCAATTATAACAATTTTAACAATAATTTCTTGTTTATACCCCGCCCAACCGACTGGGTTGCCCCAGCCACTCTAGGCAGCTTCCAACACAATAGAAAAACACAGTGAGACATCAAACATTAAAAACTTATCAATACATTCCTGCCTTCACGTGTCTTCAGAAAGTTGTGTGCTTGTTTATCTGTTTGACCTCTGATGGGAGGGTTTTGCACAGGGCGGAATTATACGTTCCTAATTTCTGTTCCTAACTGCCTGGTATCTGAAGAAGTGTGCTTGCACACGAAAGCTCATACCAAGAACTAACTTAGTTGGTCTTAAAGGTGCTACTGGAAGGATTTTTTTTATTTTGCCTGTTATTGGTTATCTGGCTGTATATAGCAGTTCAGTAAACAGATATTATTTTGCTCAAATGCCATCAGATATGAAAGTAACACTCTTCTCTTCATAGCACCAATGTTGTACCACTCTAGCACTTTGAATGGCAAATTTTCCAAAGTGTTTCATGATGAACACTTACTAATGAGCCTTAGCAAAATAATAATTAAGCATGCCCTTTAGTATCCTATCACAATGATTTTAATGAAGATTGTTATTTGTTGAAGCAGATTAGATGGTGTGAGAGCTCTATCACACCTCACATGCCTTTACTCAACACATTCTGAAAGGCTGCATCCAACTTCTTCTGCTACACATTTGGTTGCCTCAGATTCACTCATCTGCCATCCATCCATTTACTTTCATGCTGCTATATCTCAAGTTCCGCTGGTGGGGGAGAAAATTTCCCCTTCCCCTCTGCCTCCTCTGTCACAGCACCAGAGCCAGGCAACAGACCTCCAACACTTCCTTTACAATTGCTTAATTGGAACTCAGCAAAGGTGGCGGGTGAGTTTGCTGAAAAGTTTGCTAAATCAGGCTCATGGCCCATGTGGCTCAGCATCCTATTCTCACAGTGCTCAACCAAATTCCTGTGTGAAGCCCGCAGGCGGGACATGAGCCCAAGAGCATTCTCTCCACTTGTGATTCCCAGCAACTGCTGTTTAGAAGCATACTGCTTCTCACAGTTGAGGTAGAACATGCCATTGTGGTTGGTAACCATTGATAGTCATGAATGTGTCTTTTAAGGCCAGGTTGGGGACCATCACTGACTTCTGTGGCAGCAAATGCCATAGTTCAACTGTGCTCTGCATCAAAAAGTCCTTCATTATGTCTGTCCTGAATCTTCCAACTTCCAACTTCATTGGATGTCCACAACTTCTAGCATTATGAGAGCTGGGGGGACTTTTCTCTACCCGCTTTCCTCATGCCATGCATAATTTTATAAACTTCTATCGCGTCACCTCTTGCTCACCTTTTCTCTACATTAAAAAGTCCCAGATGCTGTAACCTTTCCTCGTAGGGGAGTTGCTCCATCCCCTTGATCATTCTGGTTGCCCTTTCCTGGACCTTTGTCCAGATAGTAGCTTGCATGCCATTTCTAGGCATTGGGATCATGAGCTTCATTTGGATTTAACTTTTAAAGGAACAGTGGCCTTTTGAATTCTTCAGATTCAGTGAACCGGAGCATCTATGGCATATATAGGTAAATGTTCAATGGATGAATATAATGAATTTGTATTCAAAAGACAGTGTGATCCCACTTCCCTGTAGCCTTATTAATACTAGTTTATATTTCAAATAAGAACTACATGGCAAGTTAAAGGTCAAAACAGCTTTCTTCACTTTTAAAACCTTAATCTTAATGTTTAACTGAAAGATGACTTTGCAATGACTTACAGAACCATTAACTTTATAATTGCAGCATCAATCATGATTGTTCAACATTTTGCAATACACAGCAGGAATATGGCTATAAGATGTCCTTTATAACCTGTATAAGGTTAATAACAACAGGTGCTACGCACAAACTACCACCCAAAAAATCAACTTAAAGGATTTTAACAGATGGAAGGATTGTTTTATTACCTTACAGAATAAGATATATATATATTTAATGGCAAAGAGGCATTATAGCTTAATAGTACTTAAGTTGCAAATTCAAACCATTACTTACAGAGTTCTCCAAAGTAAATTTTTTTGGATGGCAGCTTGATAGTTTGTAAGTACACATTACATGCATATGCCAATAATCATCTTTTTGTAGCAGTTTGTAGCCCCACTTATCTTACATTTCCCTTAACATATATTGGGTTGGAGAGTGATGTATGAAGTCCTGGGCAATAGATGTCCAGGGGGAGTTCAAATATTTTCTGAACAACAGTATGTTATTTCTGAATGGCCCAATCAAAACCTAATAATTGGCAAGCCCACAGGGAAAATTAAATTAGTGTGGAAGCAAATGCTTTGGAACAACTTTTATAATTTCCTTTGATGCTTAATGAAAACAATGATTGATTGATTTTTAACTGCTGAGGGGGATAATATACCTTGTCCCTGTGATATTCTTGTAAGCAAGCTGGTAATAAGTCAGCTAGACAATTCTATTGTTGGATAAACTTGTAGTTGATCAATATAACTGCGTTCCTTTTTCTCATGAAGGATGCTCATACTTAAACACATACTGTTTTCAAGGTACATGCTATCATAAACATACAACCATGGAAACACGTTATTTGGGATCCTTAATTTAGAGCTCACTATAAATCACAGGGGATATGACACTGCACCTTCAGTAGTTAATCACCTGTGGGATTTAGCAAAAACCTGGAAACTACAACTAATCCAGAATGTGGAAACTAGACTGGTGACTGGGAGCGGCCGCCAAGGCCATATAACACCGGTCCTGAAAGACCTACATTGGCTCCCAGTACATTTCCGGGCACAATTCAAAGTGCTGGTGCTGACCTTTAAAGCCCTAAATGGCCTCGGTCCTGTATACCTGAAGGAGCGTCTCCACCCCCATCGTTCAGCCCGGACACTGAGATCCAGCGCCGAGGGCCTTCTGGCGGTTCCCTCACTGTGAGAAGTGAGGTTACAGGGAACTAGGCAAAGGGCCTTCTCAGCAGTGGCGCCTGCCCTGTGGAACGCCCTCCCATCAGATGTCAATGAAATAAACAACTATCTTTTACAATTTCTTATGTTTTACAATTTCTTATGCGTTGTAAGCTGCCCAGAGTGGCTGGGGGAACCCAGCCAGATAGGCCGGGTATAAATAATAAAATTATTATTATAAACCACTGAGCCCCAACTTGGGTTTGAATAAAATGGTTTACTTATGTACACAGGGAAAATGATTATCAGTAACATGGCTTTGCAGCTCAAGGCAACAAATACAATTTTTACAGAATGGCAAGAGGCTCCCCAAAGGCTCCCCAACACACATTGCCTGAATCAACAGCTTATACTTCTTCCTATGATAGTTACAGAGAAGGATGTAAATGGATAATCTAATGGTTACTGCAAAAGGAGCAGCACTAGGGATTCAGGGAACTGCTCTGGAGACCTTGGTGTCCTGGGGGTGTTAAGTATAATTGTTTCAAGTACATTGAAATGGAAATATATAATGTGCCTGTATTGTACCGTGAAGCACGGTTGGAACTTTCCATGAAGCTGAAGAAGAGCCTAACAGGTTAATCCTTAAGTGGGGCTGAATCTCTGTGCCTCAGTCACAAAGTGTTTAGCACCATCATATAAAAAGGATTGTATTACTCGGCAACAAAAGAGTCCAAAATAATTGGATCACCAAGTCTACTCAGGATATTTGCCCTAATAAGCTGGGGAAGCTCTTCAAGTGAAACGTCAGAGGGGTTTCAGAAAGCAGATAAAGTAGCTCCATGAAAAATCTAACAGTTGTCCTACTTACCTAAATGAAATAAGAAGACTTTATTCATAAGTGCGACGCCAAATTTCATGTAATGTGATCAAATGTGTGTGTGAAATGTTCACGTTATGGCCATGGGAAAAACTGGTTAGTGTAACATAACGAAGCTTCCCATAGCCTTCTACACAACTAATTAAACTTGCTCACTCCTGTCTCTATTATGCTTTTATTGCCTTACTTCAGTTGGAGCCAGAGAGTGTTGGAAGAAGAGAGAGAAAATGTGCAAAGAAAAATATTGTTTGGGGAGTAATGATATTTTGCTGATTTAGCTTTTGATGCTGCCCCATCAAAATGACTATATAGTGAATGCCTCCAGACTTCAGAAATGTGATCTATAAAAACTGCTGCTCCCAAGCGTATAGTAAAGAACATATTCCATTGCAGTATTTTATTTTTCATTTTGGGAAAAGAACCATTTCCCCGGTCCTCAAAACACTTAGTTATAGGGTTCCATTGACATGAATGGGACTTTGCCCTGGTAGTATACTCTGACAGTTATCTGAATAAGATGAGTGGGTTGTGTCTATTTCCTATTGTGTATTGAACAAGTCCATCATTTTAGATGATTTAGGACATAATATGGCACTATTCTTTTTCTTCCTTCAAAAGCTGTTCTCCATACTGAGATAAAATGGGGATAATTCATCATACTGCTGCTCAACAAGAATTATTAGATCCCATTCTGGATAATATCCTGCAGTTGAGAGCAGTTCCACCATTGAGGCAAATGCAACCATCCCTCCCAACTCCTAGAGAGTAGCTGCAATCTGGTCTCAATCTTCCAGCATGCTTTTTACAGTCTATAACAGACATGTCAGGGGACAAAAAAGATTGCTCAGAGATGTATCAGGTCAGATTTTTAACAGACATGCTAATCTGCACTTTCCTTTGTGCTACTGGACCTTACAGGTACTTGATGCCCACATTGGTAGGGATCTGGTAAACATTTAATGACCAGATCTGATACAGTTCCAAAATGAATTTGGCCAAGATGCTCATCAGATATAGAAATATTCAAGTGTTCCAGTAACCTGAGATGGATTTGCATATGGAGAGAGCTGTGGATGTGCATTGGATAAAGTACAAAAGCTTGCACGGAAAGCCCCAAAGCTTTGCTCATCTTGTACTGCTTTGTCAAATCACAATTTGTATGTAGCAGTCAATGGTGTGGTCAGATAATTTTAGACTCTGGGCATAACTGACTTATGCCCCATCATTGTTTGATGTATATCACGTTACTTACTTCAAGGTGTAGTCAGCCAACCCTGCCATGGTTGGAGGCATCCTGATCATTCTGGTGAGCGGAACCCTGGATTTCTGCTCCCATAGGAGCTAGACCTGCTCATGAGTTGAACAGCACTGCACACAATGATGAAATCTCTCTCTGTTTGTGTGTGTGTGTGTGTGTGTGTCCACTGTTTTCCATCTGCAGTTTATTCTAGGCGTGTTAGATTTTTAAAAAAAATAAAAATCAATTCTTTTAACTTTTATTCCTCCCTGGATTTTATTTTACATCTCTGTAAAACTGTGGTGCACATAGACAGATAGATGGATAGATAGAACTGGAAGAAAATGAAGGCCACCCAGATGTTCAAACTAAATTCCTTCAAGCACTAGAAATCTATAGGAGCTAGTGATTTTGCTAGAGCTCAAATAATATTATACTCTGTAGCAGTGCTTTTTCCCCCTTCAGGGTGTACTCAAGGGCACGCAGTACCGGCACTTCTTTTCTGTCTTTTTAAAAGTGTGGCACTTACTGTAACAACTTCATGGTGAGTACAGGCACCTATTTTTCTAGAAAAAAACCTTTAACTGGAATTTAGAAAGACTAAGCCCGGCTTCTTATCATTTCATATGCTTTCAACAAATCTGCTTATTCATGCTTCTACATACGTCATTATATAGACTCATAATATTTCAACATTATGTATAAAAACATCAGAAATCTTATATTCTTAACAAATTCTCTTTATTCTCATTAAACGTTGCAGCTGAAAATGAAGCATTGCATATACAGCAATACAGCAATAAGGTCTATGATTCAGTGCAATGCTGAACAATGCTAACATTTAAGACAGTAAACTGAAGGGAACTATTAACAATGGAGCATCTTAAAAAGCAGAGACATCACCTTGCCAACAAAGGTCTATATTGTCAAAGCTATGGTTTTCCCAGTAGTGATGTATGGAAGTGAGAGCTGGACCATAAAGAAGGTTGATCGTCGAGGAATTGGTGCTTTTGAATTATGGTGCTGGAGGAGACTCTTGAGAGTCCCATGGACTGCAAGAAGATCAAACCTATCCATTCTGAAGGAAATCAGCCCTGGGCGCTCACTAGAAGGACAGATCCTGAAGCTGAGGCTCCAATATTTTGGCCACCTCATGAGAAGAGAAGACTCCCTGGAAAAGACCCTGATGCTGGGAAAGATTGAGGGCACAAGGAGAAGGGGGTGACAGAGGATGAGATGGTTGGACAGTGTTCTCAAAGCTACCAACATGAGTTTGACCAAACTGCGGGAGGCAGGAGAGCCTGGCGTGTTCTGGTCCATGGGGTCACGAAGAGTCGGACACAACTAAATGACTAAACAACAACAAAATTAACAATGGATGGATGGCTAGATGGATGAATAGAGATACAACCTGAACTAAATGAAAATCAAATTCGAACATGTTATCGGTGGAAAGCTGCTGGTGAAGACTGGGAAGAAATTTTCCATTTTTAATATAAAGAAAGCAGGTTCTAAACATGTAAGTATAAAACCATCTTAAATTTCATTCAGATTATTGTTATAATTAAGAACTTATGAAACTACATCAATCGCATTGTATTTGCAGAACACTGCTTCTAGAGTTTTTATATTAAACTATCTATTTTGATCCTAAGACCACCTCTGAGCAATGCATGGAAATACAGACTGTTAGACCTTTAAAATATACCCTTCTAAGTCTCTTCTAAAGCAACCTACTTCCTTTGGTATAGAAAGAGACCATACACTTCTTTGTTAAGTTAAAAAGGATTTACTTAAAAACTCTTCAAAGTTCATATTCATGTCATTTTCCATACAGCAGCAAGAAAATAAAGGCTGTACAACTTAGTTTCAAAAAGTGGTAAAACTTTTCTAAATTATTTGTATAGAAACACTAAGATGGCTTGCTAAAGCTATGTGGTCTACGCTAGAAGCATCCAGCATAGACATCCTAACTGGTCAGTTCACATGGTGCAAGAAGACAGAACAAAGTGTTTGGTAACCCTTCCTTCCAAGGTGAGGGGGTGTGACCTAGCTAAGCCCGGCAGAACTGCTTACTCTGTGGTCTTAACCCCTTCATGCATTATATAAATTTCAGCATGTTGGTTATATGAGATTGGATATATCCAACATTTACTCAAAACTATGTTTTACTGGGTTCAATGGCCAAGTCTGGGTTCATTGGCCAGTGTGGTATAGTGGTTAAGAGCGGTAGATTCCTAATTGGGGAACTGGGTTCGCGTTTCCGCTCCTCCACATGCAGCTGCCGGGTGACCTTGGGCTAGTCACACTTCTCTGAAGTCTCTCAGCCTCACTCACCTCACAGAGTGTTTGTTGTGGGGGAGGAAGGGAAAGGAGAATGTTAGCCGCTTTGAGACTCCTTCGGGTAGTGATAAAGTGGGATATCAAATCCAAACTCCTCTTCTTCTCTTCTTCTGCTGTGAGGTGGCTCAATGGATGGTAGTGATTCTTGTATACTCAGGGGGCAGGGGGCAAGGGGCAGATGATTTGCATTTGCAGCTTGTGATTTTTCAGCTAGAATGATAAAGATGGACATCAGAACCGAGTTCATTATTGACATTCCAGGCTGTGGAAGAAGCCCATACTGGAGTAACAAGCTAAATGTCATCATGGACCTAGCAACCATAACAAATTTGCAAATGCAAGCCAAGTTAAGAAAAGCAATGGATCCCATCCTTACTTGTAAATGAATATTGTGCTTTCTTAAATGCATGGATGCTGCTCTGTTCCTATGTAGTTCTTCAAAGGTTTTCTTTCATATAATATTTTCTCCCCATCCCCTTCCTGGTTTAATTTTCTTCGCAATCTTTGTGAGAACTTCAAGGTCAAACTTCACATGCAACAAGCAAGGCTCATTTCCTGCTATATAAAGGTACAAATCAATAGCATTCATCAAATGTGAACTTTGAGGGAAATACTTGTTCCAGCACTGAAGTAAATCACAAGTTTTAAGATCAAAAGGGAACCTTCCATTTATTTAGGTGTATCTATTGTTTTTTCTTGATTTATACCTATCTAGAATAATTCTGCATGGAACTACAGGCCTTTACAGGTGCCCCCCAAACTTGCCACTGTTTACATGCACACAAGGCTCTAGCATTTCACTGTTTGCATCCCGATAGGCAAATAAAGAGGCAGACACATAAGCTGAGGTTGACCTGGACCGCTTTTATTTAAACCTCAAATTAAAATCAGCAGAGGGGGGATGACTATGGGGTGGGAACAAACTTCACTGTATAACTATAGCTATTGGGAGATTTGTCCTTGCCTAAGGAATTACGGCCTGGCTTCCTAGCCTGCTCCAATTTCTGGGTCACATCCTGAAGGTGAGAAGGGATGCCTTACCTGGTCACCACCCCTGGGACCACAGAACCCCATGTGGATGAGGGGGTTTGGCCTCAGTGGAGGCCCCTATCTTACCCTCTGAACTGCTGAGTCTGAGATGTGAGCTTCAGGGCCAACCCATCACCTGAAAGGTGCCAAAAGGACGTCACCAGGTTAAACCAAGCTATTCCTTTTCCTGCACCTAAACTGCCACTGTAAGGGGACAAATCTCTATTTAGTCCCCTTCCCCCACCCCAAGAGATGCTCTTGCAGGTCAGTAGGATGATGTCATTGCTGTCATCTGTCAAATGCACCCCACCAGGCCTGTACACTTCAAACCCATCCCCACCATACTTTCATGACCGATTACTTGACCTCACCAGCCCTGAACTGCAAGCCGAACTTCCCTGTTGACTTCTGGGCCTTGCCCTATTTATTCCCCTAGGATCACAAGAGAACTGTGCCATTTCCATTGAGGGGAGAGGTGATTGCATACTTACATATTTATAAATTGCAAATATATGGTAGCTGATAATTTGTGTTTGTCTGCTTTCATCTAAAGGTGGGACAAAGGTGTGATCCATGCTGTTTCTCTAAAATAAGAAGTTTTTATTGGATCATTTCAGTTTTAGTGCTTTACTCTGGGTGGGTGGGAGGTTAGTGAAACTGTTTTATTTGTTCACAAGAATGAGAATGCAAGAGTTACAAGGGTATATAAATGTCATATGCCAATTCACCGATAAACCTTTCAGGAGGCTTTTGCACCATGGATGCAGTTGTAATGTTTTAGTTTCTGACTCTTAATCTGTTGCATTTTGTCCAATTGTTGGGGAACAGCAATGAGAGGAGGCAATTGCCTTCAGATTCAATTTGCAAAACATAATGATAGCCTAGAATGGCCTTTCAGCACTTCTTATGTTCCACTGGGGCTGTAAATTAATAAGAACATGCAATGGGGTCTGACTCTGCCCAAGTTTCCAAGACAGAAAACAAAGGAGTCTTTGCTACGTACAGTAGCTGTTTGAAACACAAGTTTCTGTTTTGCACACTGAAGGAAGTGGACTTTACATTTTCTTTTCCAATCATGTGTTCACTTATTTCATAACCTACAGATGCTTTGCTTAAACTAAGGTATTATTTACAGGAGATTGTGATCTCACATGCTTTACTTACACCCAGTGATTAAGATTTCCATTTGCAAATATTTGAGCACTCTTTGACCATAGGCAAGGTAAAAGAATAGATATAGGTAATGGAGCAAATCTAATGGAAGATGACTGATATAACCTGTTTTTTTCACAGTGCACTGCCTCCCATCAGCAGCATTAAAATGAATTTCAAGTAAAATAGCAATTAAAATATTTCCCACAAAAGTCTATGCTTATATTTGTATGAGGCTAAAGGGAATGAACTAATCATATCCATATTCAGGATGATTTCAGCGATCACTCACTATGTCCTGTAGCACTTGATGTCCACTATATTTTCTAAAATAATTACTTTCTAGATGGCCAGTTTGAAGTAGGATTCCCCACCCTCCCCACCCTCCAAGAAACCCTTGGAAAGATCTTAAAAGGAGCCAGTTTTAATTAGACTATTCTGTTAATCCTAGTAATACTGAATCAATCCTACTGATCCAGTATGACTGAGTCATCCAAACACATTGTTTATTTACTTAAAGTATTTCTATACCACCATATATTCACATATTTTCAGGTGGTTGAAAGAAATAATTTGGAATTATTGGAATGGTGTGGAATCCAGCCATGAGGAAGTAGCACACAACAGTGTGTTAATGCTAATTCCCACCACACTATCCCTAGTCTAGAACTAGGAGTCCTTCGCTCTTCTGCCTTTCTCCCTTGCTTTCCTGTTTCCTCCCTGCTGCTAGTATACATCTCCTCCTGTCTTTAGGCTATATGACTCCTGTCCCCCCCCCCCCAATCCATATCAAGAGCACTCACTGCTTCTTTGAATTCCTCATTTTCAAAGTACTGTCTACTTTAACATTACTTCCCTTCATTCATGAAGATCCCTATTAAGCACTGAACTAATCTCCGATCTTCCATCTCTGTGCCTTATCTATCCTTTATGTCATTTTCAACTACCAGCCTTTTTTGTGTGTGTCTCGCATTGTCCCTTGGGGATACCTTTCCATCTGCTTCCTGGTCTTCAGTCGCCTGGTGTTTTTGTTTCTTTGTTTTACTCTCAGTCAAACTGACAATATTCTTTTTTTTGTTTTGTTTTGTTTCATAGAAGCTGAGCCACGACTCTTAACTCCCCAAAACATGCAATTCTGTGTCCCTGGAGCAGTTCAGCCAACCATTCTCAAAGGCTTCACTACTGCAAGCACAATATAAAATACTGTAGATGGTTTCTACACACCTGTCTCATTAGATCAGGGATGAAGGTCATAGGTTTCTGCTGCTACAGGTAGAACACCAACCAATTGATTAAAATTACAATAAGGGAGATTCTGACAATATCAGGAAAAACTTTCTGACAGTAAATGCTATTTGGTGTGAAATGGACTCCCTTGGAAGGTGGTGGGCTGTCCTTTGATATTTTTAAGTAGACATTGGATAGACATCAGTCAAGGATTCTTTAGTTCTGATTCCTGTATTTCAGGTGGTTGGAATGGATGGCTCTTAGAGTCCCTTCCAACTCTAGAATTCTATGATTATAGGGCCATGGGTCCATGTGGCCCTCAGCCTGAAAAATGCTGGCTGCTCCTGGGTTAAGCCTTTGAACAATAAAGGCATTCATATAGCTCGATAACATTTCCATTTAAGGTTTTTAATGAACATACTTGGATTTCAAGAACCACCAAGGGATCAGATCAGGGGGTGGCAAGGAAGGGATGAAATTCAGAAACGGTCTTAAAGCAGACAGTCTTTTACTCATCTGTTTACAATATGACTGTACAGGTAATGAAAAGAAATGGTCTGGGACTTATTCTTATCCTTAAAAGATTCCCCCCCCCCCCCCGCCTTTACACATCAAGTCTGAAGAAAATGCAACTTGGCTTGTTTTTATGTGGTGACTACTAGAGTACTCATTTTAATGCTTTCCCATTATTTACCATCTGTTCCTTGTTTAGCCAAATAGATTTTCTTCATAGTTCATTTGGACACTTGAGACCAATAAAGCATTCTTGTCACCATTAATGTCTCTGCTATAGAATTTTTTAAACAAAGTATTTTATTCACAATAAAATGTGTTTTCTCTAGCATAATGTTTTTTTGAATAATGGTACCTGGTTTTATTTTCTTGGTGTTGGTGTTGGTGTTGTTATGTTACAAAGGAGGAATCGCTCATGCTGTTCCTGCATTTTCATGGCTGTAGATCATAACATAATTTGAAAATCATTCAAGCCCTGTGCCGACAGCGTAGAAATGAACTCATGGAAGGGAAGGCAGATGCACATTCATTCAGATGAGTATTGGACATCCATACCATCCATTCTGTTCAGGGTACAAAATATGGTATACACATGTGTATTAATAAAACCTTGACCATATAGGGTGGTACCTATCTAACTTGTTACATCAGTGCAAGGATTTCTGCTTGCACAACAGGATGCTCAATCCTTCCCATGCGTAGCCTGCACCCTCTCCACATTTTCTCAGGACCCCCCAGAACAGATTTAAGGAGCACTGGGAGGACGAGATGGGGGAATTACCATTGCACAATCAGATGTCTTTGCACTGATGGAATGAGTTAGTCGGATTCCATCCATGGAGGTCAGGGACAGTGTGTGCAATCCCCGGCTTCCCTCCATAAATGTGTTTCTATACTAGAAGACCATCTGTACAGGGCTTGTGTACCCAGCATAGTTTTTCAAAATTAAAGTTACTTTGCTTAGGCTAGAAGCCCAACTGTGAACTGCATTTTAAAATTTCTACCATTTTGTTCTCAAGCAAATCTATATGCTATTATGAAACTTACTGATGAAATGAAGAGGGGTGGCCCTTGCTAAGTCTCTATTGGCAAGGAGTTCCACAGGGCACAGCCTGGCACACTAAAGGTTCAGCTCCTGGTAAGGGTGAGCTAAAGCTTAGGGGCATGTTATACAACCAAAAGTGACCCATCAGAAAACCTCAGCGATCAAGGAAGATCCCAGCAGTGATTGTCCCAATCCAGTTTGGGCATCACAGCAGTAGGAATTTCCTTTATTAAAAAAATGTGCAAAAACCTATTTAAAGTCATGTTTTGTTTAGTCCTCCTGATAGTGTTGCTATTTTTATCACTTAGATATTAGAGGGTGCAGAAATGGTATACACCCTTTAAAGGAAATCCCACCTGCTTGGCAGGGCTTTAGAGCAGAAGGTACATATGTAGACTTATTATTATAATTAAAGCTTATCATTAATTAATTGGTTAAATTTAAATTAATGAATATTCTACCCTTCCACCCAAAGACACCTTGGATGGGAAACACATAAGCAATGAAACAATTAAAACATCTACAAGCATGTAATATAATAGCAATTCCAATACAGAGGCATTGGGGGGCGCGCTTTCTGATGCTGCAGGAATTTTGTATTACAGTGGTACCTCTGGATGCGAACGGGATCCGTTCTGGAGCTCCATTTGCATCCAGAAGTGAACGCAACTCGTGTCCACGCATCTGTGTGCCGTGATTCACCGCTTCCGTGCATGCGTGTGACATCATTTTGACCATCTGCGCATGCACAAGCAGCAAAACCCGGAAGTAACGTGCTCCATTACTTCCGAGTCACCACAGCGTGCAATCCGAAAATACTTATCCCGAAGCTACTTGAACCCGAGGTATGAGTGTAATTTCATTTTAGTGGGTTTTTTGTCTATGTTTTGAGTTTTCATTGTTACTTTTTAATCAGTGCCTTGAATCTAGAGCAGCACAATCAGAAGGCTACTTCCCCAATACAGTCTCCTGGACAGCTGAAAACCAGCAGAAACTGGGAGGGGCTTTCTTCTCATCTGCTCTGGTCCCCCCCTCCATCAACATGCTTCCATGCTACAACTCACACCTTTCCAGAAGCCTTCCTTCCTTGAATTGGTTACTATTTTTATTCAGTTGATTGTCTTGGAATATATATGAACAGCCAGGGCCAAACACCTTGGCAGCTTCCACCCCCCCCCCAAAAAAAAAACCCCAACAACCCACTTCACTCGCTGTGGCACACCTCATTTGAATTCTGCTCCTGAGACCCTTTTCCACTGTAGCATTCATCAGCTCTAAAACTTAATTGATTTTATAGAACTACTGGACATAGGCAATATGTTCAAGATTGTAAGCATTATAGTACAGTTGGGGGTGCAATTCATCATTCCTCATTTTCACAGAGATACAAGTTCAATTACAGCCAAACGAATGGCTGTTCTGTGTGCGTGTTTGCCTGGCATTCTGAGCTGATGCAAAGTCCATCTGTGCAAGTTTGCCTTGACTATTGTTGTTTTAATTCATTTCCAGAAAATGTATTTAGAAAGCGTGTTCTCCTTCATGGAGAGCACGTGTTGCGGTGGGGGCCGCCAGGACACTCCAAAGTTGGGGGCGGGCTAATTGTTCGTTGGCCACTGATGCGATTGGGGCTTCCCTTGTTGTTGGGAAGAAGTTAATGTTGCCATTTGTTGATTGACAGCCAGAAATGCTAAAACTCCTTGCACGAGGCTAGGGCTTCCTCTTTTCGACCGTGCATCGGATTGCCCGTCCCCCCCTCCCTAGAATTAGGGTTGTTCGCTTTGACCTTGCTTTGCCTGTCATGGGGTCGTCTGCTCTTGGGGCAGGGGCCTGGTAGGAATTTTGTCCATCTGGCTGATTGGCTAGGGCCATTTGGTTTTTGCCTACTGTGTAGCAAATCGTCACAACTTGTAAGGTTGCGGTTAGGCATTGGTTTATTGTTTGGTTGGTTGAGGGGAAGTGGTTGAGTGCCTGCCCTTGGTAGGTTGAGTGCCTGCCCCTCTAATGCTGCTGCTGCAAGGGATTCCGTTAAAGGAATTGGGGGCTAACTATTGCTTGTCCACTCTGTCAAGGGGGCTCGGGCCATAGCAATGAGCTCCTGGATGCATTTGGGGTGAGGGCAGGTTCCCTGCTCCGCGTAACCCCCAAGTGTATTCCCCTATTCTGACTTTCGCATCGTGCGGAATGTCAGTCTGTCCCCCATGGTGGGGGCAGATAGTCACAACCAATGCCTAAGCAACCACTCACAAATTTGTATTTCAATAAAGTTGTGGCCAAAATTATGCCAAAAATCTTAAACAAAAAATTCTGTGTGATGTGTGAGTTATTGGGGTGGCCCTGGGGACCTCGACACACAAAAGCAGATGAGAGCAATAGAACAAAAGATATGCAGTGACAGTCAGTACCAGATTGGGGGGTTTATACCAAAACATGTGCTAGGATTTAGGTCACTGGTCAAGCCCTGGTGTAGATGTAAGTGAAATTAGAGTGGTCCTCTGTATCTATTTACATGTAATCATATTATTATTATTATTATTATTATTATTATTATTATTATTATTTTAAAATAACTAATACTGTGTCAGCCTACTGCTCTTTCAGTTTTCCTGAAAGCCAGGTCTAGCCATCTTGTATACAGTATGCAAGTAAATTAAACTAAATGCTAATTAATACCACAAAATAAATGGTCATCAGTGAAAATGCCACGGTTAGGGAAAGCCTCTGGAATGGATTCAATCATCATCATCATCATCATCATCATCATCATCATACTTTCTGAGTGAAAAGAAATTCACTTCCACTACAGATTGGAGTTATATTTCCTCAAGATTGGAGGAAATATATGGGAAGTCATAAGTCTTCCACATGTGAGTTATTGAACACATTTTTATTTTATTTATTTTTAGGTATGGGCAGAACCACTGTCTTCTGCTCCACTGGGATTCAGCTGACGAGCAGAACAGCTTCATTCTGTTCCATCAAAACTTGTGTGTGGGTCATAGAAATTGGGATCCTTTTTGAAGAGTCTCTCAACCCAGTGAAGTGGCCCTGCTACTTCAGCAGCTGCTTAGCAGATGAAAATTTATCAGCTAAGGCTTTTCCTGACATAGCAGATCTGAGAAAGATTGCCTACCCATGCTGCAGATCTTAAAGGAACAAAGCTATCTCGCTGCATGGAGGGCACAATTTGACTAGGATTTAAATTTTCTTAGAAACTGCTCCCCCCTTTGGTTTCTCTCACAGAATGGTACTAGAATCATGGAGTTGTAGTTAGCAGGTACCCAAAGTCCAACCCCCTTCAATGCAGGAATCACAGCTAAATGATGACTTTCTCATATCCCAAACTGCATCGAATTTTGGGAAAGACCTACTTGTGGAATTTTATTGTTACTTATGATGCAGCTTTTAAGTCACAGAGCCCTTCTGAGGGGAAAAGAGCTATATAAAGGACTTGATAAATATGCACAGTCCAGCTGTCCCCATTTTGGCTATTTTGCCACCATACACTTAATGTTTAATCTAGGCAAATTTATGCCAACTCAGATGAGTGTCTGTAATACATGTTACACCTCAAGGCCAAATTAGACCTAATAGAGAAGTTCCCAATGTTTTATTTCTTTGTTAGACGTTTCACAGGTGGGAAGGGATGTGATTCTGTGAAAGACGGGTTTTAATCTTTTCTATTATGGCCCTTGCCTGATTTTTAACCCAAGCCCTGACTGTTCTTACTTGCAGAATGAAAGTAGACAGGCGCCATTTTACATGCAAGCAATGCTCTTATACTAGAGCACAATTATATGCGCCCAACTTGAGAAGATCCGCTGGAGAGACAGTTTGCTGGAGGGAGCACATGTAGAGATCTTATTTGTTTAGGACACCTTATTAGGAAGCAGGCCAGCAGCTATTTTCAAGGGTTTCAGTTCAGTTCAGAAGTTTATTCTTCTAGCCAAAGACCATGACCCTTCTCCGCATGCTCCACTCTGCACAGTGTTTCCAAGCCTTTTGTGGAGACAATCACCAGTGCAATAAACTCACTTCACACCCATGGTTCAGGCAATAAGGTTTATTGCTGGTTTACAACTTCATAGTTGTAGCCCATAAATCAGTCAGTAGCATACTGCTAGGATGGTCCCGCATCTGGAGATGGTTCTCCCCCTCCCAGCAGGGAGAAGAGCAGAGAGAAAATGAACAAACTCTGCTCTTTCTCTCAGTGAGGCCCAAAGACACACGGTGCATGAACATTACCTCATGCTTCTGACCTTGCAGCCACCTGCTTCTAGATTATTTACATTACACTGTGCAGATAAGGAATGACCATTAGTTTCAGTTTCACATATACCAACACTATATCACTACCGATGTGAAATATTCTCAAGCTGAAATCTAGCACCCATTTCTAAATACTTAAATTTATTTCAGCTTATAGTTTATGGGTATGTAACTGGGTGCAGAGGTGGATTTAAGGGAGCGTGACCGGTTCGCCCGCACCGGGCACTGAGCCGAGAGGGTGTCGCACAGGGCACCACTGAAATTTAAAAACCCCAAGTCCGCCACTGCTAGGTGCATGCTTCCAGTTTCACGCTGCTCATTAGCCCTGTCCCATTATATTGTGCTTGAATCTTCCCAGTTCCAAGCACATTGTTGGGGCCAAGAGCTGTATTACATGCCTTTCACATTCATCTATAAAAATGGGCTTCGGAGGCTAGAAGATTCGTAGTCATTACTGTTGTCAGCTTTGTGCTTATGAATAGTCTTTCAAAAAGATTCCCTTTTTTAAAGTGGGCTTTTAAAGGCATTATATACTGTCATTCAGGGTGGCAGAGAGAACAAAAAACTGAATGATCCATGTGATAATCAAAGGTTGCTAGTGACTGAAAGAATCCTCATCGATTTCTGTCATAGATCTTGCGGGTGTGTTGTGTTATGCTGACAGAATCAGCCTAACTCATTGTAGTCTGTAAATCCTCTTTTAATAACATGCAAACTATGGGTTTTGGTTTTTTTGTTTTTCATTTAGATCATTTCTATACCACTTTACACATCATAATTTATTTGGGTTCTCACTACATCAGTTTTTTTTCTGTTTGACATCTTTATCTGATATATCATGCCACAAGCTTATCTAGTCATAGGTCTAGCAATATCAGTGATCAAAACTGATCATATAGAGTCAGCGAAAGAATATATATGTCCAGGTCCTTCTCTCTCCTGGAATCCATAAAAGGGATCAAATGGGGGGGGGGGAGGATTATAAAGGAACAGGGAAATACTGTGGGAGGATAGAATAACAGGCTGCCGGTCTTAATTACTAGTTTGTACAGTTATATTGCCTTATCTTGAAAAGAATATAATAAATATATGCAATACAAAAAACTGTACACTGATGAAAAAATAGCAAGTGCCTTACTATTTTTTGTGGAATAACTCTTCCCTTAGCAAAGACTGGTGTTTGAAATGCCTAGGGAATGAAATAAAGTGTTTGTCTATGCAATTGCAGTTCCTCTATCTCTCTCTCTCTGTCTTTCTGTGTCTGTCTATCTGTCTGTCTGTCTCTCTCTCTCTTACCAGAGTAAGCATTTTGCAGAATCAAAAACACTCAGTATTGGGGCAGAACTACACATTACAAAAAAGATGGGGCTGCTGCCAAAATGAAAACAATCCATCTTCTTCCTCGTTCCTTCTTTGCAATGTCTAGTTCCATTTAGCACACATCCTGGTGTGTCCTCCTCTGCTCCAGATCCATGAATCCTGAGGAAGTTCTGTCGAAGAAAGTTCCTCTGGATCTAATATTACAGGGATATTCCTCTTAATGGTATCAGGAGGTAGGGGTAGGAATGTTGAACTAAATAAGTGCATGGGAACATAAGAGCCTGCTGGATCAGGCCAATGGCCCATCTAGTCCACTATTCCTTTTCTCACAGTGGCCACCAAGATGCCTGAGCAGGACCTAAGCACAAGAGCACTCTCCCCTCCAGGAGTTTCCAGGAACTGGTGTTACTGCCTTCAACCATAGCAGGTGAGTATAGCCATCAATGTTATGAGATCAGATGGGCCTCAAGATGGGCTTGCAGTTTTCAGCAACCAACCATAGAATCATAGAATAGAATCATAGAATCATAGAGTTGGAAGAGACCACAAGGGCCATCGAGTCCAACCCCCTGCCAAGCAGGAAACACCATCAGAGCACTCCTGACATATGGTTGTCAAGCCTCTGCTTAAAGACCTCCAAAGAAGGAGACTCCACCACACTCCTTGGCAGCAAATTCCACTGTCGAACAGCTCTTACTGTCAGGAAGTTCTTCCTAATGTTTAGGTGGAATCTTCTTTCTTGTAGTTTGGATCCATTGCTCCGTGTCTGCTTCTCTGGAGCAGCAGAAAACCAGTATCCTTTGTAGCATCAAGTTCTGTCTTTATTCAAAGGCTGCTACTGTGTTACCTAACCGGATAGGAAGTTCTTCTGATATTTCTCTGGATAAGCAGTTGTGTGTAATCCAGCCAAAAGAAACTTTTTTATTATTATTTTGAAAACTTGAAAACGAAATGACTGTAATTTAGAGGCCACTCTTAATAGAAGCAACTGGGTGTGATAACCTCCTGCCTTTGATAATGAGGGAGAAAGTGTTTATTTCATTATTTTTATTATACATTTTCTGGATGAATGGTTAACTAATGACTCATTGTGATTTTAATGCAGCCATTGCCACCAATTAATTCTGCTAGCATGTAATGAGGAGTAGCTCCTTCCTCCAAAAACTGCACTCCGTTGACTCGTATAAAGTATTAGGTTTAACAGATCAAGATTTCAAAATGAAGGGACAAAGCAGATCAAGATTTTTTTAAAAAACCAAGGGGCAGTGCAGAGATCTGGTGCCTGCTCTAGGGCATTCTATGAAGCAGCCATTCCATACTTTCATTATTTCATGTCATCTGAAATAAGGGGCAGCATCTGTTATATTTAATGGAGCTGTCAAGTTCTGGAAATAGGGACAACTTTAAAAAATAAGGGGCATACATAGCAGACATAAACTTTTGCAGGACTCTGTGTGTTTGCGACAGGAGGAGGGGTAGAACCTAAAGTTAGAAGAAGTACTTTTTTGTAAGGAAATAATTTCCTTGTATTTACACAGGTTCTACAGACTCAGATTATTCAGTGGAAGTTACTTTATCCTGAGATGGTTGAGGTCTTGAGGTTTTGTGCTTGTGGAAGAAGAGGAGGAGGAGGAGGAAGTTAGCTTACACTTGCCAGACTGTGGAGAAGGTAAGCAAGGCTTAAGATCCACCTGCTGAAATTTCCTCTTCTACTATGCATCTGTTAAAGCGCAATAATAATTTGAAAATTAGTTATTTTATAGAAAGTTCAGAAACAAAAACAAAACTCCACGTAACAGATCATGCGTAAAATAGTTGGCCAGTAGTTGGTCATGTTCTGATTTTGTTAACTTATGGCTAATCTGTGCCCCTGCAGACCTTGTTGAGCTACAAAACTCCCATCATCCCTCGCCATTGGCCATGCTAGCTGGGACTGATGTGAACTGGAGTCAGTATAAGTTGCCAAGGTTATGCTGATCAATGTTGTAGATTACAGAAAAAAGCTTTCACCTTTAAAACCAGGAACTAGCAGACAGAAGGGGAGGAGTTGCTTGGCAATGGCTTTTCTGGGAAAGAGAAGCTGGAAATGGAGAGAGATGCCATCAAATGCCAGCAGTGTCCTTCAGCTCTCTATATTGGACAAACAGGCCAAAACCCTAGGCCGAAGGATAAATGGACATAAATCTGACATCAGGAATCACAAGACAGAGAAGCCAGTAGGAGCACACTTCAATCTCCCAGGACATTCAATACAGGATTCTCAAAGCAGCTGTCTTAATACAAAAGGATTTCAGAAACAGACTTGAAAGAGAAGTTGCTGAATTACAGCTTGTCACAAAACTGAAAACTATGGAGAGACCTGCTCTTAATAGAGATATTGGATTCCTGTCTCATTACATATGCTAATCATCTGCATACTATCCCTTGCTTTTTCCTGTAGGACTAATTGCAGTCATTAACAGTCGTCAACAAGTTTACCACACCCATTGTCAATCACCCATCTCCCACCAATCTCCTGAGAAAACCCCCACCCCACCCTCCCACTATATTGTATATAAGGGTCTGGTGACTTCTGTTTCAGTGTATCTGAAGAAGTGTGCATGCACATGATTTTTTTTATTTATTTGGAAATGCAGAGAATTCCATGTGGGGTGCTGAAGGGCAGATGACACGGGTTTAAGTTGGAGACAAGCTGGGGCAGAGGCACAGGGCACTTATAAAGCCTCTGAATGCAATGCTGAGCTGCTGTAAAGGACATGCCCCTACCGAGATGTGGATACTGTAAACTCTGCACTCCCTCTATCTGGACCCAGGTTGTAAATATGGGTTAATAAACCATGTTTCTTGAAGACACAGCCGTCTCTGCCGCATCTTGATTCCCAACAGAAACATGACTCTGGGTGAGTGCCTGGAACCCCCCTGGAATCTTGTTACCTCTTGGCAGAGATTAGGGGTGGCACACAACCTTTGTTACAATATTGTGCTTTAGATGTAAGTATGGATGGGTGAAGTCCTCAAGTGGGATAGCAAACTCCAGTTATAGCCACAGAAGTATGATTTCATTTATAACAGGACTCAGCTCAAGAATTCATTTTGATAGCCTTTTGTAGAACTATACTGAACACATGCAAGATTCATTGATCATGTGAAGCCATATTTTGTATTAGAGAAGAGGGAATCTTCATAACCTTGAACCTTGGAATGGTGCTGGTGATAGAGATATGGCACTTACTAGAGTCTGACATGTTTCTGCTCCACCATTCAGTAGTAAAATGTCTATACTCTGTTTCAATGGAATGGAAATTGGGTAAGCAATATACAGAAACCTGAAAAATTAAAAATGTTCATGAACTTGAGACTCTTGATATGAAAAGCAATCATATTTTGCATTAGAGCACACAGGGGCAGGTCAACAAGATTTACTGCACATTCACATTGGAACTAGTGGAAATGGAAAAATCAATGATTTCCTCAAGCTGTTTGAGGATTATTATATTCCAAAGAAAATACCACACTTGAGTGGCAACACTCAGTCACATAAAAATGAAATATTGTTCAACTGCCACTTCCTCGAATAGCCTCGCTGTATGTTCTAAAATCTGGCTTTGATGTGTGAATACGTAACGTAAGTGGTAACATAATTAAATGTAGATCTGTGAAATAAACTGATGATTACTACTAAGTAAATACTAACCAAATAATCTAAATGAATTTTAGCTATCACAATAATTATAACACTGAGGGTAGCACTGTGTATTGTGCTTTAATCAACTGAATGTAAAACTACATGGCACCAATTGTTGGTTTTTAGGAATTCTTGTATTTTGATTTGAAAGGGGAAATGCTATAGGTAAGATGAAAGGAGAATTTCCTGAATACATTGATACCAAGTTTGGTCCAAGTACTCTTTGGTGACAGAGCCCCAGCAGAGATTTAAAATCACAAAACATGCAGCAAAGTAAAGTGTGGAAATATAGGCTGTTAGACCTTTAAAACATCCCCTTTTAAGTTTCTTCCAAAGTCCTTCTTCCCTTATCACATATTTGGTAAGTTAAAAATGGTTTACTTCTAAGCTCTTCAGAGGTCAGATTCATATGCTTTCCTAGCCAGCAGCAAGAAAAGACAGCAAAACGTAGGTTCATAAAGAGGGAAGATGTTTCTAAATTATTTGTATAGAAACACAAAGAGGCTTGCTAAAGTAACCATCCCAGACCTCCTTCCTGAGAGAATTCGCATGATGGAAAGAGAGTTTGGTAACCCTTCTCCCAAGGGGAGGAGAAGTGAACTAGCTAAGCCTGGCAGGACAGCTTATTCTATAGCTTTAACCTCTTCATAAGGGACACGGGTGGCGCTGTGGGTTAAACCACAGAGCCTAGGACTTGCCGATCAGAAGGTTGGCAGTTCGAATCCCCGCAACAGGGTGAGCTCCCATTGCTCGGTCCCTGCTCCTGCCAGCCTAGCAGCTCGAAAGCATGTCAAAGTGCATGTAGATACCGCTCCAGCGGGAAGGTAAACAGCCTTTCCATGTGCTGCTCTGGTTCGCCAGAAGCGGCTTAGTCATGCTGGCCACATGACCTGGAAGCTGTACGCCGGCTCCCTCGGCCAATAAAGTGAGATGAGCGCCGCAACCCCAGAGTCGGGCACGACTGGACCTAATGGTCAAGGGTCCCTTTACCTTTAACTCCTTCATGCATTAGAGTTAAGCATGTGCGTTTTTTAAAAAAAGTTATAATTTCTATACCACTTAATATACTAAAAATTATATCTAAGCGGTGTACAAAAAACTGAAACAGACAAACAATTACAAAAAATATAAAAATGTTGCATTAACACAAAGTTACTAATATATATAAATCAATATCAATTCATTTTTCTTCTGACATACCCTCTCAGCTTCTGGGTTCTCACCCAAGGTTCAAGAAACTCTCAGCTCACCCACAAAAGTCTCACAGTGTTCCTGGAAACAGCAGGTATCACTCTAGTCTCTCACTCTAGACTTGCTTTCTGTCGGCACAAGATGGATGGTACCTTCTCTGGCTACCCACAGCTGTGTCCCATTCAGCTGTACTCTCCACATCCACATCCACATCCAGTTCCAGGTACAGCAGGTTTGTTGAGTTTCCCAGGGTGTCCAAAGGGTGGAAAGAGAGTCCTCCCTCCACTCACAGCTCTTTCTTCACCCTCTCCTCCTCCTTCAGCTGTTTTCCCCCTCAGACCTTCTTTGATGGATACAAGTCCTTATATCTGCTGATCCAAGGCTAAACAGCCTTCAAAGTTTAGTTTTGACCCGCTCCATCTTGGTTCTTGTGGGGTGGAGAGAATAGCTGAGGGCACTTAAGTGGTTATCCACTGAAAGGCTCTTCCTCATGTAGAAGGACAGAGTTCTCAAGGATCTGAAAGGTAGTGCACAGCCTTGGCTGAAAGACAGGATCCCTCACAGATTCAGCAGAATCATCTTCCAGCTGCCATGCTTCTCCCATAGAGGGCACTATACACCCTTTTTGACAGTCAGGGGCAGAGTCATTTCTGCAATGCTTCTGTTCTGGCATATCTTTCTTGTACAATTTTGAATGTAGAAGAGGAACCTGGCTTATGGTTGGGGACTGAGGAATGCTGGGAAGAGTCATTGACTTTCCTAATACAGTTGTATCTCGGAAGTCGAATGAAATCTGTTCCAGAAGTCCTTTCAACTTCCAAAACATTTGGAAACCAAAGCGCTGCTTCTGATTGGCTGCAGGAAGCTCCTGTAGCCAATCAGAAGCTGCGGAAGCCCTGTCAGATGTTCGGCTTCCAAAAATAGTTCGCAAACCAGGAAAGTCACTTCTGGGTTTGCAGTGTTTGGGAGCCAAAACGTTCGAGAATTAAGCTGTTCGAAAACCAAGGTACGACTGTACAGGTTTCTCTGGCCTTCTGTCTAATGACCTGCATTTGGTGATACTACAGCAATAGCTGCCACACTTCCTGTTACTCCACCAATCTGATCAAAATTCATTCCTCGACTTCCTTAGGCTGAAGTACTCTGTAAGCTTTCCAAACGATGACATGACACCAGCTCAGTCTGACCTTTTACTATCTGCATACGTGTGCCTGGCTCAGTAACAGAATCCTCTCTCAGTTTTTGACCCTGACTGGGTACTGGATGCCAATAATTGAAAGGGACTCAAGGCATCATGCCCACTGATCACCCCCAAACCTACATTTGTGCCCTGTAAATGAACTTGCACATGCCAAGATTATTTCCGCACTCTGCTGCTTCCTTTGCCCAATTTATTCTAGCTTAAACTGTAAAATATGGATCTGGGCAAGTTTCTTCATAAAAGGTTGTTGTTTTTTGCTATAGCTAAAAGGGAGATTTATTATTATTATTTGCTACAAGCAATGCTACATATTACAAACTTTTAATCATTTAGCTGATGCTCAACTTCTAGAAATCTTCCTCGTGACATACTTAAAGATTCGTGAAAGTATGGGAATAAAATAGAAGCTCCTGGGTACAGACCTAAGCATTCACTGCTCGGAAAAAGGAGAATAGGCTTGAACCAAGGACCTTATAAGCCCCTGGAAATAAAAGAGACCAAGGGGGGAAAACCCTGCTTTTCTTAGAAACTCCCATTTTCAACTCTATTTGTCACACTTCAAAGACACAATGAGTGGTTAAGACACGGAGGGGAAATAGCAACTTCTGTACTTCTTTGTAAAGCTGATTGAAAAAAAAAGGAAAAGTCTTAACAGGAATTTTCAGGAAAGCCAGAAAAGATGTGATTAAAATGGATTTATTAGTTCATGAACTTCATGGTTCACATAAGCATGTTGAAGATTCAAAGCCAAAGAGTTCAGAAGTTCTAATACTGCCATTTCTTTGATTTAAAGCTCTTTTGCGTTAAAGCCTTTTGCACAATTGCTTTCCAACTGTTCAGCCTGCCACTTGATTAGCCAGGACAGCGCTGCAGCGTTTCAGATTGCTCGCTCTTCTGCAATGCCATATCATCAGCCATCGCCGCTTTCCGCAGACGACTCTGAAGCACCGTAGGAGAGCCTGGCTTCATTTGGTGAGGCTGAGTTTGCTTTTCTTGCAAGACGTTCGCCCTCAGCCTACCACCCCTACTGATTTCTTTAAAAACTTGCAGCGTTGTGCTATTATACGTTCCTGCCATGCTTAAACAATGTGATTGGGCAATGAAGCAGGGCGGCGGGGGGGGGGGGGAGGCGAGCATGAATGAGGTGGAAATAGAATTAAACTAGGGAGAAAATATCCTTGTAGATCAGAGAGTTGAGAAGACACCTGAGGGGGTAGGCAAAAGACACAAGTGGCTACACACAACAACAGCAATTTGATGTACCATGCTGTTCATGCAAGAAATCTCACTGCATAATTACCCTTCCTAGAATACATTGTGCATGTACTGGAACAGTCACAAAACTACTTCCCTGCATGTTGTATTTTGCACATATTTTCAAAGACACATTCTCAAGTCACCAGCACTTACCATTCCTCAGTGTGAGTTTACACATGCATGTTCATTAATCATTGCAGTCCAAATGACACAGGCAGTGCTTTTATATCACCCAGCATTGCATTAAATACAAAGGGCTGTAGTCAACTTACTCAGAGTAGACCATTTACAGTAATGATGCTAAGTTAGCCAAGATCATGAGTTCCACCATGAGTTACTCTGGATAAAGCTTAGTATTCAGATGGATATGAACTGGACAGTTTTCATAAACACTGTATTCATCATATTGGAGTACACTCTCCTTTTTGGCAAACTTTAAAAGACAATCTTATGCTGTTTATTCAGGATGCATTTCCCTCACTCTGCATAAACATTGTTGTGTTCTCAGTAATGTCTAGATGGAAGCAACCAAATCAGATGGGCAAAGTAGAGTTGTGACATTATCACTTTCACTGTGCATCAACCTGATGGGCTGGCATAATTCTAAGTTACTCTAAGTTAGAAAAAGAAACCTAATCAGAGGAAAATGGCCAGGAGCAGAACCAGGTGGTATTGATTGATTGATTGATTGATTGATTGATTGATTGATTGACTGACTGACTGACTGCATTTATATTCCACCTTTTCCTCCAAGGAACTCAAGGTGGCATGCATGGTTTGATTCCTCCTCATTTAATCCCCAACAACAACCCTGTGAGGTAGGATAGGCTGAGAGGCAGTGCTGGCCCAAGACCACCCATTTCATGGCTTTATCACTTGGTTCATGGCCAAGTGGGTATTGGAATCCTGATCTCCCAGATCCAAAACTCTCAACCACTGTACCACACTCATGAATCCAGGAGCAAGACCTGAAATGGAAGATATACTAGAGCTAAGGTAGACCTTGTTGCTCAAGCAAAGCACAGCTGCAAAAGGAAAATATACTCCAGAAGGAGCCAAGGACCAACCTTGATAGGTGAAGCCAGACCAGATCTCAATGGTCCTTCCCTGAGAAGCTGCGTTATGCAGCTCACCATGTAGGATAGTAGTCCCCTTGGTCTTTTCCCTAGTAAACAAGTTCACTGTTCACCACATATATATATTTTTAAAAAAGCTCATCTGGAATGCAGTTTATAAACATGTGAATGAGTGCCCAAAGACACCTACAAGCAAGCTTTAGCCCTCCTTGTGTTTTAGCTGTTTGTTTGTTTCAGTCTGCTGATTCTTTTCAGTTAAATAATAACTTGTCACAGGAGTTAAGGCTAAATCCTGCAGATTTCATGTTTTCTGTTTTTACCCATCACCCAGGCTGTCAAGAAATGTGCCAGTCTCTGTCACTGGAAGAAGTGACATCTGAATCTGCTGTAGCCAATAGCCAGTGGCCAGAACAGAATCTAGATGAAACGTCTCAATGTTCACCTTTGAAATGTCAGTTGTTCTCCATTCACAGTGCTCAGACTGGCTTCGCAGTCAGGAAGAATTGTCAGCATCTCCAATGATGTGTGCTGAATAAATACTAAAATGACAGCCGCTTACACACTCGACTGCGATTACAGTCAAGCTAGGCTAAATGCTGCGGATTTGATATTAGTATAAAGGAGGTTCCCATATTGCCAGAATAGCCACTCTCTGGGAGCAGGTGCTGGCAGAGTTCAGCGCAGTATACCTTTTTCTCCACTGGAGGAATAAAGCAGTTTCAGATGCATAAAAAGTTCAGTTGATGAAAAGAGAGTGGTTCTGAAGCACACTGCTATTTAGGGAAGTGTTCCCATTGATTTCTAAGTAGATGATTGATAGCTTTTGAAAATCAAAAGTTGATTTCTGTAGTAGAAGTCTAGCTCCTCCATTCTTTGCTAAACAATAGTCCTTTCACATTGTCATCAGTGAGCAGTTTATCAGATTATAAGTATCAAAAAGTATTGAGTAGGGAGAAGTAAGCAAAAGCAGTCTCTCTCTCTCTCTCTCTGTGTGTGTGTGTGTGTGTGTGTTTGCTTTTGCTTGCTTCTCCCTACTCAATACTTTTTGATACTTATAATCTGATAAACTGCTCACTGATGACTATATGGCCTGAGCAAAAGACATTTGAGGGTGTAATTTCAACATTGACTTGAATGCTTAGGTCACCAAAAGGGATAACTGAAAACTGAAAGGTAGGTTTCAGGGAAGCACAAAAGTAACCTTTTATGTGGGGTGGTGGGGGTGCTTAACTTTTTAATATTTTGTTCATTCTTCAACTTCTTGCTGCCACCTGTAGTAGCACCAACAGAGTGCCTTGCACTAGATGACAGCCCGGTGTAGGTCACCATTTTTCTCATCTTTCAATGTGCCATGGAATCAAATGCATGTGTTTGAACCTAGTTTGTAAAATACAGATTGAAAATCCCAAATGGCCTTTATAATGCTAATAAGGTGGCCGTTTGTCCATGGAGTTTTCTTGGCAGGGATACTGGAGTGGCTTGCCGGTTCCTGCTCCAGGTGGATCACGTTTGGTCAAAACTCTCCACTATGACCTGTCCATCTTGGGTGCCCTGCTCGGCATAGTTCATAGCTTCTCTGAGTTATTCAAGCCCCTTCGCCACAGCAAGGCAGTGATCCATGAAGGGGCAAGAGCGATCCATGAAGACAGGAGTGCCTGGCGTGCTCTGGTCCATGGGGTCATGAAGAGTTGGACACAACTAAACGACTAAACAACAACAAAGGTGGCCATTTGACCATTAACCTGGAAAGCCCTTTTCAAAAATCCTTGCATCTCCAGTGGACATCCTGCTTCCCACACAATTTCCATTGGGCTGGAACTCTCACCCCACCCCATCACAGTGGTACCTCGGGTTACAGACGCTTCAGGTTACAGACTCTGCTAACCCAGAAATAGTACCTCGGGTTGACTTTGCCTCAGAATGAGAACAGAAATCATGCTCTGGCAGTATAGCGGCAGTAGGAGACCCCATTAGCTAAAGTGGTACCTTAGGTTAAGAACAGTTTCAGGTTAAGAACAGACCTCCAGAACGAATTAAGTTCTTAGCCCGAGGTACCACTGTACATGACATTGTAAAATGCAAGCCCTAGTACTAAAACTACTGTATAATGTAAAAGAAGAAACATCTTGTGTTGTATTATTTCTTTTAGAAGGCATTTATTGCTTTTTAACTGACCTAGAAATACTTGGGGCAATTTCCATGCCATTTTCACATTAATTAACCCATAAGTCTATTCTGTTCTACTTCTGCATTAATCTGTGATGCTTTAAAAGCTGCATGAAAATTTGCACTAAATACATCTTTAAACGTGCATTTGTAAACATATGCTATCCCCAAAATAAATATTTTAGGATGTATTTCAATACTTTTGATGTGTGCCAAGAATTGGAAGTGTAAAAGCCAGTAGATGACTAAGTTCTGATCTACATGTTAGTCTAGGAGGCAAAGATCAGATTCCTTCATAATGAAATTCACAAAGATAAAATTCCTCAAGCATCCCTAATCTGCTCCTGCCAACCATGTCATTCCACCAAGGTAACTTGCTTCATTAATATCACGGAAACCCTAATGAGTTACATCCAATTTTAAATGACAAATGTGAGCAGGATATGGTCCTGGGTCTTCTCCATAGGAGCAAGTAAGTGTCTAAGAACTGGCAGGAGTTCTCCCATAATCTACTTTTATCCTATAGACAACTGTAGTAAATCGTTTCATAAAGGGGAATCGGGTTCGTATAAGCCCTTAATGTGATGAACAATACCACAATCATTGTGCTGATAATTTCTTAGAGTGCTATTCAACTAAGACTCAACCTACTGAAATTAATGAGCACGACTGTTATTATTATTATTATTATTATTATTATTATTATTATTATTATACTGCCCTATACCCGCAGGTCTCAGGGCAATTCACAAGTCAAAATCAGAATATAAAACCGCAAAGTAAATAATCAAAATAAAAACAACAAATCAATAATATACCCCAACACATTTTAAAAGGGCATAGGAGGTCAATCAAATCAACCAAAGGCCTGGTTAAAGAGGAACGTTTTTGCCTGGCTCCTAAAGGTGTATAATGAAGGCGTCAGGTGAACCTTCCTGGGGAGAGCATACCACAGACAAGGAGTCACTGCAGAAAAGGCCCATTCTCATGTTGCAACCCTCCAGACCTCTCATGGAGGAGGCACATGAAGAAAGGCCTCAGAAGATGATCTCAGGGTCTGGGTAGGTTCACATGGAAAGAGGCAGTCCTTGAGGTATTGTGGTCATAATCCATTAGGTCCATTAATTTCAGCAGGCCTACTACGACTAAAACTTAACTGAATATTACCCTTAGGCTTCAATCCAAACCTGTTTACCTAGGAATAAGTCCTGTTGAATTCAACAGGACTAAGATGTGAGTAGACATTACTAGGATTGTGCAGTTAAGCAATTAGCTATAGTGTCTACTCTTTTCAGCCTAGACCAACTGTACTGCATCCATTTTCAGCCTGCAGTGATCTCCAGCCACTATTGCTGCAGCTATGGTCTCCAGCCACTATGCTCTCCAGCCACTATTGCTGCAGCTATAAGAAGAATCTCAGTGCCAGCCCTGGAAATTTCATATACATGCCCAGAAAGGTAATGTACTGTAACACAGGAAGCACAATATCCTATGCAGATTTATTAAAAATAAATAAAAACTTTATTTGTTTTAATAGAAATTATGTTGAGGTGAGTGTGAAAAGGATTGCAGCCTAAATCGGGTTTTTGTTTTTTAAAAAAACAGATTTTGGGAGCATCTGTTATCCAGGTACTACTGCCTGTGGTGAATGTATCAAAAGCATACACAAAGAAACTGATAATATAACAAAGATAGCAAGTGTTACAGATTTAAGCTTTCCGTATTTAAGACCTCCCGAAGAGGACATTAGAACATGATCACCAGCTTTCTTTTTTTCAATTGCAATGGCCCCTTTGTTTAACTCTTCAGTAAGAACATGATTCCATTTCTTTTAATACATCTGCACTTCTTTTAATTCTGTAATTCTGATGTAGTACATCTGCGTATTCAGTGTGGAGACAGGCAATTTGGGAATAATGAACTCTTGCTTCACAGGGGGTCCTGCTTCATAAGGAAGTTTTATTTCTTGCCTTTGTGAAAGCATATATCTAATATAGTTTTATACCATTTGCCACAAAATATTAACTTCTCAAATTCAGTTCTGGAAGAGGAAGCAGTTTTACAATAACCAAGCCCAGGCTCAATCTCCTTTCTTTCCAGCACATGAGCAAATTGGTTTCTATTAGTAAAATTTGGTTTTAAAATGAATCTTTTACCCACGAACTGCTTGCTTTATGTACATCAGCACCCTAATGTAGTCTCGGATTAGTCACATGCAATCAAGGTAGTAATAACCCAATCCAGGCTTAATAGGTTGTCGGTGAGTTTTGTAAATGGTTTTAGGATTTACAATTCCACATCTTCCACCTCCAAGTGGCAAAACAATGTTGCAGGTTCGGTTACAGACCACTGCAATAAAATGAATATTGCTGTAAAGCGAATCACACAGACTTTTTTGGTCTCCCAGTGCATATCAAAGTTATGTTTACGCTATGGTGTAGTCCAGGCATAGGCAAACTCTGGCCCTCCAGATATTTGGGACTACAATTCCCATCATCCTTAGCTAACAGGACCAGTGGTCAGGGATGAGGGGAATTGTAGTCTCAAAACATCTGGAGGGCCGGAGTTTGCCTATCCCTGGTGTAGTCTATGAAGCCAGGCTCCCTGGCTGTGGGGGCTTGGCAAGGAAGCCTGCTCTACTCCCATGGCCAGAAAAGGGGTGGCAGGCAGGGGTCTTTGTTGCCCTGGAAGCAGCTAGGCTGCCTTCAGCTTCACTCACATACTTGTAAGGAGCAATAAAGTGAGATATGCCTGTAGATTTTCAGTGCTACAAATATGTAAGGTGTTCTAATTATAATATACTTTTTGTTTGATAGCTAAGTGGGCTGGAGGAAGGCAGGAGAAAGCAGGAGAAAGAAGCAAGCCTAAGATTCTTGTTCAAATGAATTTGAATTTGCCATTAGGTGAAATCCAGTGCACGTGGAATCTCCCAAAGAAATTTCATTAGCATTTTGACCAGACAACCCACTCACCCCACTTTGTGTGCCCCCGTTTTCAGTCAAGGGGCATCTACCTCAGATTTCTGTTGCCTGACCTAACACAGACATTTGCGAACACATTCCCCCCTATCCCCAATTCTGACCTCCCTACAAGAGCTTAAAAGGGGGGCTTTTAAAAATAAGGCAACACACACACACACACACACACACACACTCCAATATGATCTTGGAATTCACTTCCTAAAACACTTCCTAGCAATACCAAGACCCTATTGATTAACAGTTGCCCCTATATGTTATATAAAGCATTACCTGGCCCATGAAACAACAATCCTATTAAGCACAGAGCTCCCTGGAAGCTGTGCAGTTGGGTTTTTATATTGTAAACTACCCTGTGATCCCCAAATGAAGGGCAGCATAGAAATTTAATACATTTTAAAAAATGCATTTTGAAAACTGGGGAAGAGCCAGAGCTCAGGAGCACAGCATAATCAATCCCTCACATTTGTCCATGGGACTTGAAAAGTCTACTTCCTGAAGCCAATCAATGTAGATGACACTAAGCTAGATGAAACAATGATCTGGTTCAGTATAATGCAGCTTCCTGTGTCCTTTGGTTTTCCTCAGAATTCCTCTAATGCTTATCCTAGGCAGAAACCTGGTCCTGTTTTAAGGTGGAATTTCGCTATCAACTCTAGGTTTCAAGGTCAGAAGTAAAGGTTTTCTGCTGCAATGAATTCCTTGCACTCTTACAAATAAGAAAAGCAGAGATGTTTGTGTGACTGTAATATAATTGTGGGTGGGGAAAGTTCTGCTCTTTGAGATTTGGGAAAAATGTATTTCACTCATTAATCATTACATGAACTATGTTAACATAAAAACTGATTCACCATTATTTTTGCATTGATTTGGGAGATGTAGAATAGATCTAAGTACAGTTTCACTTTGAAAACTGTGATGCTGCCCACACTGAGTGTTGAATAGCTAATTTGGCCTCTGGGGAAACTTGTTCGCTGCAGTGCCTTCCCTCTGTGAAATGTTTTGAGACTTCACAAAAAATGATGCCATCTTAACAAAATAATTAGTCACCATAGTCAAATAAAAATAGTGAAACAGAGTACAAAAAAACAATGTTCAGTGTTTAAAGAATGTGTTACACAGTGAAACAGAGACTGGGAAAAAGTTAGTTTCCCTAATTTTCACTTGAGAATATTCACACCACATGAACGCATAATGTTTTATGCACAAATGGATAAGCTGCAGAAACAAGAAAGCTAATCTCTTATCCCAGCTGTAGGCTCTGGCTCTACTCTGGACAAATTAAGAGACTATTCCCTCTATTTTCCATGATCCTACATTTTCACTCTGATCAGAAGGACATTCCATTCATGGTTACATAGGAAACTGCCTTTTATACCAAGTCAGGCCATTGATCCGACTAGCTCAGTATTATCTTCACTGACTGGAAGCTCTCCAGGGTTTCAGACAGAAGATGTCAGGAGTTGAATCCGAGGCCTTCAGCATGCAGGCAAAGCAGCCCTTTCCCAGCCCCAACTGCTGGCATATTCAGTTTCTACTTGTAACAGGCTCCTCAAAATGTTCCTACTTGCCAACTACATCAGCGATCTTAGCCAGTATCCATACACAGCAGCTCCCACAATAGCGGAGGCTGAGTGTGCAACTAATTAAGGATAATCTGAGAGTAATTATCCTTGCAAGCCCCCCCCCAGGGGGGGTGAGCTCTCACTCACAGATCATCTGATACCTGCTTCTTGCTTCCACGGAATACGGAATGCAAGGGCAGGGGACGCTGAGTGCATAGCACTGCACATATTGGTAACTCTCCAACGCAGTCAATATGAGCGGCGGTCCCTCTGTTTTTTAAGATAGGTATGAATTTGGACTTAAGAAACAGACATGTTCTGGAAGAAGGAGACAAGATAACCTGCTAAATGAATCAGCCACTGAGTGCCAAGGTCACGATCTGGAGAGGACTATCGTTGTAACCGGATTGGAAGGTGGGTGGAGGGAAACCTTTGTTTCTTCTCTATATATACACTACATTGTCTTATGGTTTGGCAACCCTTCACCAAAAAAAGAAAAATAATTTCTAATGGAATATAATTATCAACAGAATGCAACTATTAATGGAATGCGAGAGGGAATCAACAAAAACGTCATAATTTTATGGATTAATTGAAAGAGCAGAACTGTGTGGAATATGGGATGTTTTATATACCCCCCTAATGAGGACCCTGACTTTGATTTATTATGGTTCAGGAGAGATACCAGCTCGTTAACGGACAGTAAGAGATTAAAAAGAAATGCTGGAAGTCTGCCTGGAGCGGAGGCTAGATGCCAGGGAAAGATGGCGGTGAGTATTGTGCAGTAAGAATTAAGTTCTCAGAGTGGAAGGGGATGTCAGAAATAATGGATTGTAGCAGGAAAGGAGAGACAGGTGTTAAAATATACTCCACACAGAAAGTTACAAGATATAAATCCCT
Source organism: Podarcis pityusensis (assembly GCF_964106645.2). Classification (NCBI taxonomy): domain Eukaryota; kingdom Metazoa; phylum Chordata; class Lepidosauria; order Squamata; family Lacertidae; genus Podarcis; species Podarcis pityusensis. Next base: position 39,953,533 of record NC_138027.1, read on the forward strand.
CTGGCAAATTAACAGATATGGAACAGTTAAATATGAACAAAACTCATTCTGTCAGTGGCTGCTAAAGTGAAGGATTAACATCGGAACTGTATTTGGATTAAATAAGAATGGAATCAGGAAAAGGAATAACAACATCATCTCCCACAATCAGAACATGGGAAGTCACCCAAAAATGTTTAATTCAGAATGGAATAATTGGCTTTTTTAATTGTATTATGATTTGGTATTGTATCAGTGTGGCTCATATTGGATTATTCTTAATGAAAATTTAATTAAATATATCATAAACAGAGATCTCTTGTAGGTTGCAGCATATATGCATGAGATGGACCAAATCTTCCAATACCATCTGTGTCAGTCCTTTGAAATCACCCAGGGACCAGGTAAGAAGAGATGGTCCAATATGTGCAAAGACACACCATGTAACATATTGAGAACTGTGATTAGGGGTGGGGTTTGTATCCAAAGTACTGCTAAGTTATGGTCCCATTAGCACAAGGATGCCTACTTGTGCAACAGGACTTCCCCCTCTGCTCCCCCATGCACCCACTGAATCTGTTCTAAGTGGTCCCCAAACCTCTGAAGCAGATATAGGGAGGGTGTGAGGTTTCATTGTGCAAGCAGATACTGCACAAGCTATCCAAATTTCCCCAGTGAATTCAGTGAGCACTTGGCTTAACCCAAAGCTGGGGGCACATACATTTATTTCAATGGGTCTATTCCAACTGTCACATTGGCTATCACCCTCAGTCTTTTGCACTGGTGAGCACCCAGGAAATGTGAAACATCTGTGTGTGTGTGTGTGCGCGTGTGTGCGCGTGTGTGCGTGTGCACGCTAGGAAACAGTGAAGTAAAACTGCCAATTAAAAAAATTAAGTATTAACCCTGACAACCCAATATGCTGTATAGAAATAATTTGTTTACACTGAGATCAAATTTATTTGTGGGCAACTTTAAAATACTCTGTAAATAAGTTGTTTTAGATGTTTAGTAGCCTGCCAAGAGGATTAGCGCTATCAGACTTTTCCATTTGGGCAAAAAGAATTGGCTCAGTTTTCATGTTACATAATCACATAGCTAAAGATGTCATGAGAACCATGTAATATGACAGTTGCTACGTTATATGACAGTTGCCTAAAAATCCTTATTTTGTAAATAACTGCCCTAGCTGCATAGTAAATAACTGTATAAAACTTGTATAAATTGTCAGCTTGCAAGTTGCTGCTATTCTTACTGCAGTAAATCATATATGTTATGTTTTTCAAACCTTTCCTTCTATAAATAATGTATATCTCTAGCACATAAATCCATAGGACTGCCTGTTTGTCATCCATGCATCAGCTCCTTTTGGAATTAGGCAAGCGGAAATGTCTAAATAACTAGTAACCATTTGCATAGATATAATTAATATAGGGGGAAATGACTTACAATGTGAAGTACGTGTGAGAGTATTCAGACACATTCATTTTCAAGTACCAGGAAAACAGGAAACACAGAAGAGTGCAACATTATTTCCTCCCATAGGCTTCAGTTTTTCTTTCTTGAAGATGTTGTTTAGCCATCTTTAACCAGAATCATGTAGTGTTAGTGTAGTGAGGTCTGGGAGCTCCATTCAGCCATGTCACCAATTCTCCACCCAACCTAACTTACAGAGGAAATCCATGTACGCCACCTTAAGCTCCATGAAGGAAGGTGGGATACAAATACAATAATTGTCAGAGAAGGGCAGTGTTCTGATGAGTGGGTGGTGGAGCCACAGGAGAGGGGGCCAACGATTTATGAGGTTTGGTGCCACCAGGAGCCATGACATGGGGAAGAGGAAGGGTTGGAGCAATCAGAGATTGCTAGGATTGTGGTTGGGATGAAAATGGCTTTGGTCACCCTGCTTATGACTTAAGACAGGGAATGGTGTTATGATCCTACAAAGACTAGCAGCAACTTTCTAGGTTTCAGACAGGAGTCTCTGTTAGCCTACCTGGAAATCTCAGGAGGTACTGTGACCTTCTACAGAAAAAGCATGTGGTCTACAGTGCTCTGTCTCTTGGTCCCAACAAACCACCTTACTAATTAAGTAACGTTTTGCAATTTAAGCCTCCTTTCAATGTTTTTCAGACCATAATCCTTCCACAAAGCACTGAGCCTCTGCAGTGATTTTAGTTTGGAGCAGTAGCATTCAACACACACATACAGTGACCTAGTTTCAAATCTGTACTAAAACTATATCCAAGCTGTGTATTGCCTGACTATATGATCCCTTAATACTGTCAAATCTTCCCCCAAAATACATAAAAAGGGTTGCTAGAGAAACAGATGCTAAGCAAGACTACATCATAATGTCTGCTTTAGAAACACTAGCCATGAGGCAGATTCATATTAATTATTAAGGTTGGAGTTCCTCGTGTTGAAATATATTTATATATTCCCTTACCTATAAAAACTAAACTGCTAAAATTTTGCGTTGCGGGTTACAAGTCCCATTATCATACTAAAACATTTGTCCTGAAGTCAGACATTTGCCAGTTCAGTTTCAGGAAATAACTAAAAATGGGAAGGAAAAAGAATATTAGGGTGTGGGGAGAGGGTATATAAAAGCCCGCTATTGATTTTTTTTTTTTTTTAATTTAGGAAACCTTGGCATTAACAGATGAAAAATTCAACATTACAAAGCAAAGACTGTCAGGTCCTTTTGAGTTCAAATAATTTCTTCATCTTAATTTGGTGTTAACAAATGCAATCAAAAGGAACTAGGAAATAGTGTCTCTTTGATAAAATGAAAATTATTTGAGGAAAGACGGTAATGTACTCAGTCCTATATTCTCTGTGAATAGTATTTCCTTGGAATTTATTATAGTGGTACCTCAGGTTAAGAACTTAATTCGTTCTGGAGGTTCGTTCTTAACCTGAAACTGTTCTTAACCTGAGGTACCACTTTAGCTAATGGGGCCTCCTGCTGCCGCCACCGTGCAATTTCTGTTCTCATCCTGAAGCAAAGTTCTTAACCCGAGATACTATTTCTGGGTTAGCGGAGTCTGTAACCTGAAGCGTCTGTAACCCGAGGTACCACTGTATTTGAAAATTCTATGAGGCTTTTCAGTTGTATGAATGCCATTTTGCACCTTCAAAAATCCCAGAAAGCATAGAGATAGGGTTGAAGACCAGTGTGCTTCATGTTTAGAATGGCTTAGTTGGCTACTGGACCTGCACCAGTTTTCAGGTGGCACTCTGGATTCCTCTAAATACAACCATGGTGGTTCACCCAAAATGAAATGACCAATTGGCAAGTGTGTCAGCAGCATGTTGAGGCAGCATAAAGCAGAATCAGAAATGGAGTGGAAGGGACAGGTGGTATGAGTGATGGTGCAGGGATGAGTAGCGGTTGTGATGAGTAGCACTGGAAAGAACATCACCTCCAGCCACCCAGTATCCCCTCAGCCCAACACAGAGAAGAGAAGTGCTAGGCCAGGTAGCTGCAGTTGCCACCTTCATTTCCTCAAGCTCTTTTCATGGATCCCAGCACAGGATCAGAGAACAACATTATCTGGAGGGTGAGCTCCTCGCAAACATTGATGGTACTGAAGATGACAGTGTCTGCAACCACTTGGTCTGGCTCTTTGTTCAATGTTGAGATCCAAATTATTTGCTCAATATAATGGCTGGACTGGCTCTGCCTGGGTGCCTTGAAGAGTAAGAGGGAATACTAGTGAGGTCACAGTTCTGGAAGAGGGCAGGGCAAAAGCAAACTGTAGTTAGTAAGGAAAAGCAAGCACAATGGGGTCTTCTAGATGCTCAAACTCCTGAGCGGCTCTGAAGAAAAGTATAGGAGTTGGGAGTACCACCTGATTTCTTCTGGCTAATTGGAATGAAGAAAACTTATTTGCTGCAACTTGTTTCGTCTGTGTCTAGGGCTGGGTTGTGGTGCACAAGCTAAATCCCCACTGAACCCCCTGCATCTTTTAGGCTGCCAATTTGTTCCCCAGCAGCACCCACTTTGGAAAAACACATTCAGATAAATTAAGGATGGGAAACGTATTGTCCTCCAAGTTGTTGGCTTGCAAGCTGGTGCTGATGGAAGTTGGAATGCGGTCACATTTAGAGGATTGCAGGTTCCCCATCTCTGAAATAAAGAAAACGATATTGCACTGAATGTGTATGAGTTTTGAAAAAGGAGGGGGGAAACAGACTCCAACAGGCAGCTTGTGTAGTACACATGCACTTCTATCTCTACAAAAGCTATTTTTCCTATCTCAAAATGGGACCTCTGTTCATTTGCATGAAAACAATAGGCAAATGCAAATATTATTTACAATAGAATAATTTTCTCATTCATTGCAATGAAAGATATCAAACCATCCTTAGAGCTTTTTGCGTTTTAGGAATTAAATCATTTTACTGAGAAGTTTATTTTCTTCAAATGGTAAAATATCATTATTTGCCAGTGTATATTACCATTTCTGCAATACTTAGGAACACAGTGATCCATCAGGGGGCAAATCAACCTTGGGCTATAGCTTGTCTATCAGACAAACATGCCGACTGGTATATTTGAAGTTGAGCTACGTTTGAGTTTATATATGCTAATAAGAAAATAAAAAACAGGGGAGTGGAGTTGAAGAGAGAGGCAAATACATATCAAACACTAGCAGAAAATATATTCCATTTTTCTTCTTCTATATGTATGAGCCTCAACCCCTACATTTCAAATGTTCCAAATGATGTTCATACCTGAGTTCTAATCTGTATATTGCAGCTATATACTTTCAACCAGAGTTTAGCACAGAGCAAACATTGGGCTTTCTACTATCAAACATGAAAAAGAGTTGGAGAGACCGACCAGGTTTGGAGGGATAGATTTTTTTTTCAATGCCTCTACTTCCTTTTCTGATTGGTCAAGAGGTCTGCAGTGGGGAATGGTATAATATGTAAAATTTCAATCCATTTAACACAATGGGATTTACTTCTGGCATGCATGATGTATCTTCCCTGACAGACTTGTATCCCTCATACTGCCAGTGACTACCTCCTTACGCTAATTCAAACTGAGCTTCCATTTCTGCTACTGATTGAATTCCATATGTTTGTGATGTGGCAAAATCCTCACACTATATTTGTTTGTCAATAATCTCAGGTATAGGAGCTCTGGTGCATCTCTAGAGATCTGTAATCTTTCCCAAGAAATCCAGTGAAGAGAGCAGATCAACATGCATAAAAATATGCACACAAGATTTCTTTTGGAATGCCTGAAGCAGTGACCCATATCCTAGATCCCTACAAACACCTGTACATCTATGAAACTTCGGACTGACACAACAGTTTCAGACCCTCCAAGTGTCCCTATTTTCCAGGGATGTCCCTGATTTATAGAAGTCGTCCCAGCTTCTGATTTGATCTCAGAACGTCCCACTTTTCCTTAGGATGTTCCTATTTTCATTGGATAAATGTTGGAGGGTATGGAGTTATCCAGCCCCCGAGCTGTCTAAAGGCAATCCTGTATAGGAAAGATTTTTTTTTAAAAAAAAATGGCTAATGTTTTATGATGTTTTTTATATATGTTGGAAGCTGCCCAGAGTGGCTGGGGCAGCCCATTCAGATGTTTGGGATATAAATAGTAAAATTATCATTATGGAATGAGACGTCCCTATTTTCATTGGAGAAATGTTGGAGGGTATGGAGTTTTCACTATGGACCTCTTCAAATGTGTGATCCTTTGAGTTATATCTCACAGGAGTCAGGACTTCCGGGTTAGCGCGATCGGCTAATGGCGGATTCCCTCCGAGCTCCGGAGGGAATCGGCTTGACAGGGGCTGGGTCTTGCCGTGCCGGCGACACGGGGACCCTTAAAAACCATGGGCACGGAGCCCGTGGACATGGTGACTCGGCGGGCATCGTTAGCGCCCTCCCGACTCGTGAAGGAGCCTTTTTAAAGGCTACGGAACGGGTGCCGGGGAGTGGCGTGGTGCTGTGAGTCTTCTGCTTCCCCTGCCGAGCGAAGCCGCATGCCATTTGTCGGAGAGCGCTGACTTCTTCCTGCTAAAATTTGGACTTAAAATCAAGAACAACAACCCGTGAGTAATTTGGAAATTGGATTACAAATAATTCGATTTTGGATTCGGTACGAGCGGGGGAGGTGAAAAAAAAGGGAAGTCCGCCTCCCCCTTATTGTAAACAGTTTGAAGCAAGGATCTGTCAACTAAGGTTGCGAGAAGAATTGTTGTGATTGGATAAAAGATATAAATTCCACGGATTTAAAGGACTAAGCTAATGTGCCGGAGGACAAGAGTTTATTCGTTTGGATTAAGTACCACTTTTCTCAAGCCCGGGAGTAACCCGGGAAAAGAGCCTGCAGAGGATCTACAGAAAACTTTTGACAGCTGTCAAATTAGCTGTCAAAGTTGGGAAAATCAAAAGCTTAAATTTTAACCGGTTATATTGCTACAAAATATCGAAAGTAAAGAAAGACTGATACAAATAAATCTGACTTTTGGATCGGAAGGGAAAAGAATACTAAGTAACCAGAATCCCTCTAGAGGGGATTCTTGGACATTACAAGAATGGAACTAGGTCGGGAAATACGAGCTGACTTGCAAGAGCTTATCTTTCTCATGGGAAAGCTGCAAGAGATGATCGAGCAAGGCCATGTTTTGTCTACAAGTCCTACAAAATCGAAGTTAACAGAAAATATACCTACTGAGTTGGAAAGGGACTTGATGCTCAAAACACAGGCAGCTGGACAAGAAAAGAAACCAAAGATTAAGACATCAGCTGAACAGGAGGAGCAGAAAGAAGGGGTGGCTGAAAAGTTACAGAAGATAAAAGAGAGCCGGAGACCTGCCAAGAAGAACTCTAATTCGACTAAGATGAAAACTGGACTATTTGGGACATATAGACTTAAGAAACAGAGCTGGAGCTCCACCTTTAAACAAGTAGGCCTGGCTGGAAGAAATATGGTTAGCATTGAGAAGGTACCTCTTCGACCTTGGGTGTTTAATATGAGAGACCTCCGAAGAAGCCGGCTGAAAGGGACTGAGAGAGATTTGAGAGCCTCGGACGTAAGGTCACCAGGCTAAAAAGATGGACTAACTGGACTTTGGTTTGGGATTGAAACCGGGGAGAGAAGGGTGGGGTTTAGAAGTCCAAAGGGGGCCTGATTTTTACTTTGCAGTGTAAAATTATATGTTCTTTATTATTATAAGAATGGGGAATCCGTGGATGGGAATCAGGGACAATCTTAGGAAAGGCATCTTCTCTTTTGTTTTTATATCTTTTTTTTCTCTTTTCATATATGATTAAGGTATATATTTTAAAAATTGTTAAACAAACTAAATTAATGGATAATAATGAACTAAGGTTTAAACTTACTATAAAGAATCATATTAACAAATTATGGTTAAGTAAATTAATAAATTATGGTTAGGACACTAAGGATAAAAACTTGTTTGAATAAACAATTGGAGTTGGAATACAATAAGGGGAGGTGTGGGGAAGTCATGAAAAGAAGTTATTGAAAATGAGACCTAAAAGGTGGAATTTTTTATGTTGTTTTTTGTGTTTTCTTTTGTGTTTTTGTTTTGTTTTTTGTAACCTTTTGAAATTTTAATAAAGATTATTTTTAAAAAAATATATCTCACAGGAGTCTTTAAAAAGTGTGTAAATGCTTTTTAAAGATTATTTAAATAAAACACTTTTAAAATGTGTATATTCTAGAGCAGACTGTAGCTGCCTCTTAGAAAAACCCTCAATGAAAAACATTTGTTTTTATTGTTAAAATTATATGTATTGCCTATATATGTGCGTTACTAAACTATTGTGTATATATTGCTCTCATTTCCAATAATTATGTTATTTCACCCTAGAATCAAAAAGTGTGAGCTTTCAGATGTCTATAATTTGACTATATCTATTGTTTGGATATAATCTCTTTATAAATGACAGTTTAGTGTCCATCTTGAAAGTCAATAAACTATAGCTGATCAAGGAAAAATGCTACTGAATGTTCAAAGAACAAAATGCAAAGGTACATCTGGGTACTGTAAATACTTGTTTAAAATTCCTATGGTTCTGTTGCTATCCATGTATCTAAGTGGACGTTTGAAACAGAAGACACACTTGACAGTAGTAAGATTGATGCCTGCCAAGAGAGATAAAGCAAGCAAGTACAAACATTTTTCACCATGTTTTAACCATCTCTCTGACAATACAGTTTGATCAATGTGATGGTAAGAAAATTGCATGTACTTCTTCCTTACTACATCCTCCAACTGCCAAGATATTCTCATGGACAATTTTATTGGAGCATCTCCCTGTCACTTCCACCACAAGGAAATTGCAAAGCTCCAAGCACAGTCCCATTTTTGTGTCATGTTTGGATACAACTTGTTACAAGATCTGGTTCATCAATACTTCCTGACAGCACAATCCTCAGATATTTTCTCCTGAAAATTGTGTGCAGTCTTAATAGGCAAGATATATAGTTTTCAGATATTTTCAGCACATGTTCGCTGAGTGTTCTTCATAGATGTTTAACTTATGTAACTTATTTAACAACATTTATGCACTGCCTAGTTGTAAGAAAACCTCTAAGCATTTTCAAACAAAATAAAAGTTATCAATAAAAACAGTTAAAACAAGTATTTAAAAACATTCAAAAGATGTTTGAAATCAGAGATAGCCAAAAAAAGATACTTCTACATGTCTGGAGAGGCTTACCCAAAGAAAAATGTTTTAAGAAGGCACCAAAGAGAACGCAATGAAGTTGCTTGCCTGATGTCAATAGACAGGAAGCAGGTGCCGTTACACTAAAAGTTTGATTTCTTATGAGTACAAAATGGGTATTATGTGGCACCTGTAGCAATGCCACTTGCAAAGATTGAAGCAGTTGAGTGGGCATATATGGGGGTAAAGTGATCCCACAAATAAACTGGTCCCAAAAAGTTAAGGGCTTTATATCCTATAGTAGCACCTTGGATTTGACTTGCTAGCAGGTGGTCAACCATTGCAGACAGTGTCACGTTCCCATCAGTGGTGTTGGCTTCCACTAGTTTATTACTAGTGCCCCTACTGTTGTATACCTATACAGTCGTACCTTGGTTTTCGAACAGCTTAGTTCTCAAACGTTTTGGCTCCCGCACGCTGCAAACCCAGAAGTGACTGCGAACTACGGTATTTTTGGAAGCTGAATGTCTGATGGGGCTTCCACGGCTTCCAATCATAAGCCACGCTTTGGTTTCCGAACATTTCGGAAGTCGAAAGGACTTCCGGAATGGATTCCATTTGACTTCCAAGGTACGACTGTACCTATTACTATAGTAAACAGTAGGATCCAAACTAACCATGAGTGGAGTTCTGCTCATGATCAGCCCCTGTGGTTGGAGGCAAGGATTTGATTTTCACTCGTTCCTCCTTTCCACTGCAGCAAATTTTGCCCCTCATAAGCTGTTTTGAAGAGTCAGGGGATCCACTGCATGAGGATCCAGCATGAACTTCTTGATCCAATCCAAAATAATTATTAAAGTATGGGAGAAATTAGCTCATACAAGTCTAGCGGTCACATTCTGGATTAGTTGTGGTTTCCGCGTTACCTTCAAAGGTAGTCCCACGTAGAGCGCATTGCAGTAGTCCAAGCGAGAGATAACTAGAGCACATTAATCTATCTCAGTGCAATTCTACACATATCTATTCAGAAGTAAGTTCCATTGAACTGAATGGAGATTAGTCTCAAATATGTGGGTATAGGGCTGCAGCCTAAGTGTTGTGAAGCAGAAATTGTGTAAATCTCCAGTACTTTAATTTTTCCTAAATAACTTTTTCTCATTCAGCGTATAACATTGCAATGCCGGCTTTTAATCGGGTTGCAAGATGCTATTAACTGATAGGTGGTGCAATGTGTTAGGGCATCTGGTTGTTAACCAGAAGGTTTGGATTTGATATCCCGCCTTTCACTCCCCTTCAGGAGTCTCAAAGCGGCTAACATTCTCTTTTCCCTTCCTCCCCCACAACAAACACTCTGTGAGGTGAGTGGGGCTGAGAGACTTCAAAGAAGTGTGACTGGCCCAAGGTCACCCAGCAGCTGCATGTGGAGGAGCAGAGACGCGAACCTGGTTCCCCAGATTATGAGACTACCGCTCTTAACCACTACACCACACTGGCTCTCAAGCCACAGGGATGGTTGTGGGCAGGATTCATGGATTGCTCTGGTTACGTCTAGATGACCCACTGGGTCCCTTCCAACTTACAATTCTGTGATTCTGTGATGTTTATTTCTAGAATGTATATCACACCTACACATTTCTGCAGACTCTTGCTACAGTTCCTTGTTAGAATAGAAACTATTTCAACAATTGAGAAGTAAACAGGCACAAATAGTAACCACTGGTGCTTATACGGGAATGAATGATTGTAAATTTAGCACATAGGAAGCTGCCTTATTCAGCTTTAGATGACTGGTCCATCTAGTCCAGTATTGTCACTACAGTAACTAGCAGGAGTTTTCCAGGGGTTCATTCTGTGTGCAAAGCAGATGCTGTACCCCTGAGCTACAGTCATTTCCCTCAATTTATCTCGATGCATGGGCAAATAGCTTCTTCATATCCCATATATCCCCCACCAGCTCTGCATAAGCTTTGATTATAATTATATATATATATAATTATCAAGTGTGTGCATGCACAGGGTAACTGGGGACAACACAACATATTTCCAAAATCCTGGGGTCAGCTCCTGCTCAGAATTAGATACATATTTTTAAGCTTGCACTGTCCAGAATATTGCTCAGATATACTTAGTATGCTGATTCAGTGACCTATAATCAAGCCTCACCTGATGCTCGAAATGAAATCTAAAATGCTAATACATATTTTTGACACAAGTTACAGTACTTTCTCATTTGTTAGTTTGATTTTCAGAGTTGCCATGCTAAATACTTACTTCTGGTGCTCTGGTAGATCAATGTCTCAGGGTTGTTTTTGTTTATTCCTTCCCATCACCTTATTCACTGACTAATCAAATGCAGCTTTTTCATCTCAAACCTGGGAAACTCAATTTAGTAACTTTTTTTTTTAATAACAGCATTCAAATTCTTAAGGCTTTGGTCTATAACTTACAATTATCTGCCTATTCAGATAGCATTAGCCAGCGTCACATTCAAAGTCATATGCATCATACATGATTGTCAATCTATCAAGCTGGGTCTTTGTATATATAAGCTTAATTTTTGTTGACAGGAGTTAAATTTGGATTTAACTTCTAGCTGAAGTACATTTAAATGTAAATTTACTCTCCCCCCCCCCAACAATAAATTTGCAGAGCTTAGCATTAGAAATGTGAATCTGATCAAGGTATTTGCACAAGCAATGTCTTGTGCACGGGGGGGGGGGGGAGATCAAGAAATTTAGCTGTTTCCACTGAGTGCAAATGTCTGAGTATTTGCTAAGTATGTGGTAACAGTTGGCACATTCCAAAAATAAGATACTGTATACGGAAAGTGGAGAAACAAAAGTAATGATATTGTGGAAATTCAGAGTTATCTGTTTCAGAATATGAATTTTTGAGTTTATAGTACTTTGTTGCATTACAACTAGCACTGAAGTTCTTCTGTAGCTTGACATATGAAATCAGAGTCCTTTGCATTCTACTTTTAACAGCAACAACAAAAACAATAATTATTTGTACCCCGCCCATCAGATTGGGTTGCCCCAGTCACTCTGGGCGGCTTCCAACATATATAAAAAACATAATAAAACATTTAACATTAAAAAGCTTCCCTATATAAGGCTGTCTTCAGATGTCTTCTGAATGGGACAGGCTTCCAAAGCAACTACATTGTGGGCACATAGCAGAACCAGTGCTTGGAATCAACTAGTTCAGCTGAATGAAGTTCACTGAACTCATTAAAATTTATCTGACCCATCTCTTAAAAGTAATTCCCAATATTGCTGAGTGAACTAAAGGTAAATTAAGCTTTTTTTGGTGTGGAACTCTGAACAATTTCTAGATCATCTTCACATTCATTTAGCCCATCCTTCGCCAGCAGGAGGCCTGGACTCCTAGCTTTCACTTACAAAGAAAAAGTAAGTCAAACAGACTCTACAAACAAATGTAGAAAGCAAAATGAGGAGGTAATATTATACAGTTTATTAGGCAGATATGGAGATGTAGCTGTTACTAAGGACAACGACCACTCCGGGAGGGGGGAAAGATGTGTTGGGCACTGACCCATAGCTGAAGTTTTCTGAGGGGCCCACTGGCCACCCTCCCCTCCTGGACCTCAACCAAATACTGTACAATGCATATGCGAACAGGTGCTGCTGTTGCTGCACCAGCAGAGCCCAGCAATTCAATCGGCTTGCTCCGCTGCTGCATTGGGGTAACATAGCCACTCGATTGGCTGCAGTTGATATGAGGCTCCTAGATAGACACGTAGCAGCTGTTCTATCTTCACTGAGGAAATGAAAGTGGCACTTCAGAGTTCAGCTGAGAAAGTCTGATGGGATATGCTCTTCCTTACCCCATGACAGTTTCCCTTTCTCCCTTCCTTTCCAACTTGGATGGGATTTGTGTACACATTTGTGTTCTACCTCCCCCCCCCATGTCTTTAGGGGAAATGCTTTCATTCTTTCTTTTGGGAGCATTTAGACAACTTTTTCTTTTCTTTTCCTTTGCAGGTTGGAGAAGAGGTGGCAAAGAAGCCTATGCAAAAAAACTTTCAATCTTCTTGAGGCTTTTATATTTCCTACCTTAGCCCCAAGGTTAAGAGCATAGCTAGGATTTCCAGTGCTTCAGCTGTAGAGCATGAGCACATTTACTCAGTGAGCAAAGCTGATTGGGTTCTTCCATGGTGGTATTTACTTCCAAGTAAATGCGACATGATAGGATCGTGGTAACTTCAAAGCCTGATCATTTCTGTTTTTCCTTGGGACCAATTCACAGAATCATAGAATTTTAGTCCAACCCTTTGCAATGCGGTTATCTCAACTAAAGCATCTCTGACAGATGGCCATCCAACCTCTGCTTAAAAACCTCCAAGGAAGGAGAGTCCACAACCTCCCAAGGGAGTCCGTTCCACTGTCGTGCAGCTCTTTACTGTCAGAAAGTTCTCCCTAATGTTTAGTCAGCATCTCCTTTCTTGTAACTTGAAGCCATTGGTTCAAGTGCTACCCTCCAGGGCAGGAGAAAACAAGCTTGTTCCCTCTTCCATGTGACAGCCCCTGAGATATTTGTATATGGCTATCAGATCCCCTCTCCTCTTCCTGGGTCCAACCATGGAGCTTTACATGTATTGGTTACAGCACTTAATAAACTGAAATGTAAGGAAGATGCAGTAAATAAACTGCTTGCCTATGCACAGATGCATGCTACTTCAATTATACTCCAGTTGATTGAGGCCAATTTAGCAATGATTAGCAATTTACTAGGTCAAGGACCTCACTCAAGTTGCTCCATGGTTATAAAATGGTCAGTGGTTCTTCATGGAAAAGAGGTTAATGTGCAATAAGAAAAGATAAAATGATGCCGACGTCTGATTAATAGCTTATTAATACCCAACAGCAGGCTGTTTGGAAATGGAAACTAAAGGTATAACTCTAATCCTGAAAAAGCCTTTGTGTATAGTCGTACGTCAGAAGTTGTTAAGAAACCAAGGAAGCTCCTGCAGCCAATCGGAAGCTGCGTCGAACGTTCGGGTTCCAAAAGAATGTTCACAAACCGGAACACTCACTTGTGCGGTTTGCGGCATTCAGGAGCCAAAACGTTCGACTCACAAGGCGTTCGACTTCCAAGGTATGACTGTATTGGCAAATTGCTGAAAACATGATGTGGTATGAAAGTGTACAAAGGGACGTATCCAACACTGCAGCACTACTGGCACAAGAGACTTCCATGCATGGAACAGAAGCTCCTCTTTTCCTCCTGTTCCCACAAGACCCCCTAACCCCCCAAAGCAGATTTGCAAAGGGAGAGGAGAGGAAACAGAAGTCCATTGGATAAACTCATAATTTTTGTAAGATTCAGACTCCCATGCCAGAGATGATGGCATGTCCCAATCGTGAGCACAATCTCACCTTCTGAAGAAGTTTTTTTCCCAGAGTGCAGTGCCAGGTCAAGACATTTAGCTTATCTGAATTGTAGCCCAAATGGTGCTCGTCACTACAGGCAATGCTTTAATTATTCTCTTCCCATTTTAAGAAGAGGGTTGTTTTCCTTTTAATCAACAAAGAACATTATGGTACTGTCTTCTCCATTTTGTGTCATTACACAGTCATCATAACTCCCTGTATTGCTAACATCAACCACTGTTAGTGAAGCCCCATTGTTCCCAGTAAGAATGCAGAGACAAAAATCTCAAGGGGAAACTCACTGGCAGGGCCGTCTTTACCCAGGGGTGCAAGGGGTGTGGTGCACCTGGGCGCTGAATTCTGGGGGCGCCAAATGTATACGTAGCGTCAAGTATTCCCCCCTCCTCCCCAAAAGAGCTCAACAACTTTGAGTTTGCCCCCACCCCAAAAAGAGTGGCTAAACTAAATTTGGGAGCGCTGGGTAGATCTTTGCACCCCGGCAGCACATATGCTAAAGACGGCCCTGCTCACAGGGTTGCCTGAGTTGGTAATAGTGTCTATAGGTGGTTATGGGTTATGCTACAAGATAAATGACCTATAATGGGGCTTCCCTAGAGGCAATTTCTGCAGGGATTATCATATATTTGCTTATTCAAAATATTTGGTGAGCCATGATTAAAATGGCTCCTCTTTTGCAGATGCACATAAGAAAAATGGCTAGTTATCTGTATAACAGAGAAGGCTAACTTTTTATAAATGGTAAAGGGGACTTAGGCTGCACGCGCACCACACATTCAAAGCATATTGTTTTCCCCAAAGAATCCTGAGAACTGTAGTTTACATTTGAAAGGGCTACAATTCCCAGAAGCCTTAACAAACTATACTTCCCAGGATTCTTTGAGATAAGTCATGTGCTTTAGATGCACTGGGTTTGCGCAACCTCAGCTTCATAATGAGCAATATGTGTTATTCCTATTGTAATAAGCCCTTGTATTTTGTTCATAATTCTTCAGCTGGAGAATGAGGACCATGAATGAGATTGAAGAACTGGCTCTAGATGTGGGAGAAGTCCTTGGGCAAGTCACCTTCCATGGGATCCTCTCCTTCCTGACATTGCTCCCTTATTCTTCCTCTGCCTTTGGACTAATCTGTACTACTGCCCAGAAAGAAAGGGCTGAGAAATGGCAGTTGCCTCTCCTCACCCCATTGTTTGCTGGTTCTCTCTGTCCCTCAGCCAGAGTGACAGAGCAGGTGAAGAAGAAGAAGAAGAAGAAGAAGAAGAAGAAGAAGAAGAAGAAGAGGAGGAAGAGGAGGAGGAGGAGGAGGAGGAGGAGGAGGAGGAGGAGGAGTTTGGATTTGATATCCTGCTATATCACTACCCTAAGGAGTCTCAAAGCGGCTAACATTCTCCTTTCCCTTCCTTCCCCACAACAAACACTCTGTGAGGTGAGTGGGGCTGAGAGACTTCAGAGAAGTGTGACTAGCCCAAGGTCACCCAGCAGCTGCATGTGGAGGAGCGGAGATGTGAACCCATAAAACTAGCTAATGATAGACAGATGAATTGAACAAGAGGCTTTTCCGTTTTTCAGGTGCTAGAAATGAACAGATGTCACACAGAAAACTAATATAGTAACATTGGGGAGGGGGGATGAGATGGAAAAAGAAAACAAGGAGTTGCTTGTCATCATACCTAAGTAAATTATTTGAATAGAAAGGCATTTAAAAGGCATGCACATGCATACATTGCAAAGTTGACCGCCTCCCCAATTGCTTTCATCAAGCTAATGAACTTTTCTAATCCTCCAGAAGTTTTTTGTTTGCAGTCAAGATGAACAAAGAGTGGAAAGAACAAATGGTACGGGAAGACAGGAATTTCCAGGGCAGGGGACTGCCAAATTTTAAAATATTTCCCAGCTCTCTGAGAATAAGATTAGTCCCTAAACTTATTGCATATTGGTTGGCATCTGAGGTAGTTCATTTGTTTCTGCATAATTGAAATACCAATTAATCTTTGCAATATTAACAGTCTCTTAAAATATTTTAATCAGACAAAATACCCTGCTGTGATGCAAACTGTGACATTTAATAAATAAAACTTTCCCCATTTGCTGCTTTTCCATCATGCGGAATTACTTCTGCCCACATACCTGTCCCCAGAGTGGCTTATGCTGAGAAAGTGATGAAGCTTTTGTGTATTGTCGAGAAACTTTCCATTTAGAGCTGATTGGTTTGTTATATCACTCTCAAGACTGTCATCTGGAAATCTGAGAAACTCAAGGTGGCAGGGTTAAGCCCAGATCACTGGGCTTGTTCATCAAAGACAAGGATAGCTTGAGGTACTGGAGGATGCAGCACAGGTGCAGGTAAAACTATCAAATAGTTGACAAGGAGATGGCTGGTTTGATATGAGAGAAGAATAGGAAATATCCACTTTAAAATGAATACCGTCCATCGTTTTTCTATGAGACATGGTTCATTGGCAATTGCTGCCTTAACAACATATAAAGTCAACATTTTAACAAAGGAGAATGGCTTGAAAACTGTATTACAGAGTGACACAAACAATCTGTGAGAAATTCTAGCATTTCTATCTTTTCCCTGTCTCTCCCTTTGCAATACTGGTATTTCCAAAACACTGATCTAATAATCTATTTCAGGAAAATATCACCATTCTGCTCTATTATCATCTCTCTTTTGTTCACTTACCTCAGTGACAAACATGTTAGGTGTTTTGTTTTGTTTTAGTACTAATAGTGCTATTTCCCAATTATGTAGCAGGAGAGTATCCTAGACACATACTATCAAGATGCATTCCTGGGCACAATTACTAGGAAGTAAATCCTATTGAACTCAATGGGATCAACTTATGTGTAAACATATTTAGGATTGCAATATTTTCTGTAATGAATCAAGGCAGAATCAATATTCTGCTGGATGGATTTTACTTACAAACTTCTTTGAAAATTTAGATATTGCCCTTCTTCTTTTTTTTAAAGGATTTATACTGTAGTAACTAGTATATTTTTGCACAGTTCATTATAATAGTGTAGGATAAGCATGAAACATAACCAAATCTGATCTATATCTCAATATCACATCTAGGGGCATAGCAAGTGGGGGCGGTCTGCCCCAGGTGTCATCCCTGAGGGGGGTGAAAAAATCCCTCCCCTAGCCCGATAGCTGCTGCGCCGGATGAAACCCCCGGCACGATCACAGCTGCACTGGATCGCGCCCCCAGGTGCACCAGATCGCCACGCCCCCGGGTGCTAGCTCCAACACTGATCACATCCACTCTGTAGAGGATTAAATGATTGTAGGCAATACAATATTTATGTGGCCTTCCCAGCCTCCATTCCCGCAACTGCCTGATCAACTGCATCTTCTGGGCAGTTCACAATCTGTAAAATGCAAATACAATCATCAACACCCAAACAATCCTGATATAAAAGCAACACAAGCACAAAATCAACAAAAAGTAGCACAAAGTGACACAATAGCACAACAGCAGAAAACAGCACTAAAAACCAGCAATGGGAAGACAAAACATTTTGTAAAAGTCAGAAAGAAGAGAAATGTCAACACATGGCACCAAAATCGCTCCTAATGTGCCTGCCACCACAGAGAATGTGCTCTCCCCTAGCAATTATGCACCACACTCAGGTGGAGAAACCTGGCCTCCGATAAAGATTTTAAGGTCCACAAAGAGTGCTTCAAGTATCCTGGCCCGTAGCCATAATGTTTGATATCACCACTTTGAACTGGACCCAGAAATTGTCTGGAAGCCTGTACAAATGATGAGACAATGGTGTAATGTGCTGATATTGGCCAGTCCCCAATAGCAGACGTACTGCCCTAATTTGGGCCAGCTGTAGTTTGCAGAGCACCTTAAAAGTCAGTTCCACGCATAATGCATTGTGGTAATCCAACTGAGAGGTTGCCGGAGCATGAATAACTGCTACAAAGTTATCTCTGTCCAGATAGAGTCATTGCTGGGATATCAGCTGAAGCTGATGAAGCGCCCCGCCCCCAGGCTGCCTGTGTCTACAGCAAGAAAGCCGGAATTAAGAGCACCCCCAAACTATGACCCTGCTCTTTCAGGGGGAGTGCAACACCATCCAAGACAAGTTGAATTCTACCTAAGAAGAAGAAACCATGAACAGTGTCCCTGTCTCATCTAGATTAAATCAATTGGCTCTCATCCAGCTCATTACCACATTCAAGCACAGTTTCAGAATCCAACTGCCTCATCCACATTAGCCAAGATGGGGAAGGGCCTAACACGCAAGTGGTTAGTTGAACATGTGCAAGCACGCTGTCCCAATCTAGCGGCCTCAATAATTGGGAGTCATCCAACAAAACAAAGCCAGATGGTGCACGCCTCCACTGGAACTACAGATGGTACAACATGGTAGCAAATTTTACTTACTATTTAAAGGAGTGTGTAGCTGACAGGATGGTAAGTCTATATTTAAATTGTTCTCATAGTGCCAGGGAACCTAAAAGGAATGAAAGATTAGTTAAAGTTGCAATTCTATGCACACTTGCGCCATAAGAAAATAGCAATGGGAAAGTACATACTTAACACACACAAACGGTACCAGGTTGAATTCACTGCATCTCCAGGTACAGATGGGAAAGACTTTTGCATGCCCTCCAACATTCCTCAAATGAAAATAGGGACATTTCTCACTCCTCCCCCCCAAATGATCCTCCTTGACTCCCCCATTCATTTGTCCCCGCCCACACGTATCATTTCCTATCAGAAGAAGGGTGGGTACCACCAACATTTCACCCATGAGGCACAGCACACACACACTTCTTTGAAAACCCCTGAATCCCTATTTTATTTTATTTGCTTCTGTGGTAGATTTACAAAAAGAAACACACACCAATGAATAAATTTTAGAGGGGGCAAGATTAGACGTGGATACACAAGGTATTTGTTTTTTTCAGTCAAGACCCCTTGCACTCTGCTCTTCTCTGCTCCCCCTTACTTCCCTCCCAGGGCTGACCCTGCCATCTGCCTGCCCCTCAGAGCCGGTGTGTCACATGAGGCTGAGCCTCAAAGGTGGCAGTCTCTACTCCGCCTGCTTGTTTCCAGCTGCTGCTACAAGCTGCCCAAGGGAGGAGGCCAGGAGCAGTGGCCACAGATAGGCCATGGAGTGACAACTGAATTTTCCCTTGCCAGCGCTTGGGACAAGCGCCAGCTCATCCTCTTCCCTGAGCTCAGCAGCAGCAGAACCGGCAGGAGAAAGAGGAACATTCCATGATCAAATCACAAGCAAGGATGGCTTTCATAATTCCAGGACTGTCCTTGGATAATCAGGACACTTGGAGGGTATGCTTGTCTGAAGAGACACTGCCACACAGTGTAGTTAATACTGAGCTAGACAGACCATGATCCGAGTCACTATACAGCAGTTTTCTGTGTTCTATATATCTGAGTGAGGATGCACTTCAATCCACACTCTGTTTGGATAAAGAAGTTAAATGCCACTGCCACCCCCGTTATTTAATTAATACTGGACAGCATACAAAATCATTTTTACCAGGGGGACTATATGCAATAACATTTCAAGAAGGACAGTATACCCTATCTATTTTTTAAAAATCCATGTTTTAAAAACTACCATGCAGGCATATTTATCTGAAAAGACATTTGCCCTTTGCTGAGATAAAAAAAACCTATGAAGCCTGGTTGATAGGGATGAATTACCAGATTCTGTGGAAGGAGAACATTTTGACAAGACAACAAGAGGAGTACCCAAGTATCTCATTACACACTCCTCTGCTTTTGCTGTTATGATCAGGCAAAGAACATGAAATAACAGGAAATGATCCAACAACATTTTGGCAGTCAAAAACAGAGCAAACCTTCAATACAAAAGAATACATCAAGCATTATTCTGGCAATAGAACTTCTGTCAAGAATACATTCGGAGAGGCGTGGTTTGTCATCAAGCAAGATCGATGTGCAACTTTCTCTGGTTTCAACCCACCGGCCTAAAAGCTTTGAGAATAGGCATAAAAGCTTGCTCATTTTTCAATTCAATAGTGTGGGTTATAAAAAACAATTCACGGACAGGATGGACTCTCCAGTGACACAATCACACTCCAGAAACTTATAAATTCAAAAAAAGAAAATCCAATTTGAATCTTGCACAGTTGAGCATCAAAAGTACTATGCACTCTGTGCAAGACCTATTTGACAAAGGCAAGCCTATTCAGATAGACCACTTAAAAGTTATAAAGGGCTCATAATTTTAGAAAACTCAGGTTTTATGTGTTGCCTGTTAACATCACTTGAATTGAACGTGCCCCTCATTTGCTGACAATGTTTGTGTGACTCTATGAAGGGAAAGTACAGCTGATTACTGTTGGCTACCAGAAGTCCAACCAAGTCCTGCTGGGTCTGGGACTCAGCTTTTCTCAGAAGGGGACTCAAACTCAGGTTTCCCCCGATTGATGTTTGTTCTAATGTATCACTAAAAAGAAGGTTTTGCTCAGACCTATGCTTTCTAGGCACAACAGAAGCAGAAGTATGGATGAGCCCTAACACTACAATCATGTTTCCTTCTCAACATTTACAAATACATATACAGTCATGCAGACCAAACGTGACCACTAGGGAGAGGGCCTTTGTGATACTGGCAGACCAGCTATGGAATAGCACCCTCAGAGAGGATTGCCTGGTGCCTTCTTGATCATCTGCTCTTTTCCTGGGTTTTCATTAAACAACTTCTTTTTAAACAATCAAGCCAAACTCTGGCGTTGCAATGTTTTATCAACTGAGCTGCCAATACTTTGATGCTTTCTCTGCTAGAAAGGAAAGTTTTGTGCTGCATTATATTGTCTTTGTTTTTGTGCTTCAGCTATTATTGTATTGTGCATTTCACATTGTATCTTATTCTTTGTTCTGCCCAGGGTTGATAAGCAGCCAATGCAAATTCAGTAAACAGCAACAACTTTTACTCTGTATGCATTGGGTGCAGAGAGCTGCATTTTAGCAACACCAAATTAACTTTTTGTTCTAGTGAGCTACCCTGGCAAGGGGTGGTATTATACATTTCATGAAATAAATAACAATGAGCATGCCAGATGGAAAACAAGCACATATTTCTTGCCTCTACATTTGCAGCATTTTGTAGTTCACCACTTTTTTTGAGCCCCTTCCTATTTTTGAGCGATTCCACAGGATGTTTCAGTATATGACTACAAAGCTACAGAGCTGCTAACTGTAGAAGATTCATGCCAAACATAGCAGGGGATCTTGTAGAAACAGTCAAAATGTTCTTTATACTACTAAGACAACAGTAGTGGAAGTAACCTTACTTACACCTTATATTTGGTGGAACTCCTTGTGTTGACACTGCTCTTTGACATGGATATAATGGTAACACAACCACCTGCTGTTGTTGATGAAGATACATAGAGTTTGCAGATGATTTATGCATCACTTGCACATCAGTTTGCAATTAACCTATTGCATCAGTTAAGACAGTGCTACACTAAGGTCCTCACTCATTTTAGGAAATAATTTTTAAGAAATTATTTTGGCCTTGCCAAGGAGGGAGTCGGTTTCCAGAGTCCTCCCTCCAAGCTAGTATTCAATCAATCAGGCACTGAATGAGTTACCAGGTTTTATTGGCTTCTTCTCTGGCACCAGCCACAGAACATCAAACAACAAGTCAAAAACACGGTGTGTTCTCGCCCTCCCTCGACAGGTTAACTCAAAGATTTATAGGGGCAGGGGAATGCTGGCAACCAGCCAGCCCCATCGCATGCTCCCACTTTGGGGACTAATTGTTACCACCTGCCTGAGGGGTTCCACCCAGCGAAACTTGCTCAAAGGATCTCTACTTCATGACAGGCATAACACCCTTTTTGTGTACAATCCATAATTAGATTTTGGAGGTTTGTAACAGCAAAATTCTCTGAAAGCTGGATGCTGAAAAGCGCTCACATCAACCCTACATCCATTTTGATATAAACAGTATCATCTTGCCATGTTGACTCATGAGGGTGCATGTTAAAGGGATCACGTTGCCGCCTAAAAATTGAGTAATAAATGTGTCACCTCCCCTTGAGTGATGATTTAGAAACTCCCACTTGACAGCGAGCAAAGACACATTGATAGAGAATTTAGAGATATTTTTATGATCTATTAAGAAAAGAAACAAACAGACTGACAATGCACAGGAGAAAAATATACCCTTTCATACCAGTGGGGAAGAATACATATATTTGGCATGAGGTGAATTGCTTGCTTGACAGTGATACAGAAGTATAACCTCAAACAGTTTGCAAGGCAAAGGAAGAAGTAGCTTTTTTATGAAAGAAAAATTAGCAGGATCACCAGTGAGAGATTGAACTAGATTGCTTTTCAAGGCAATGGCAATCAATTTTTACAGGGATGCTTTCTTCTTAATTTTTCACCCTGTTCCTTCTTACATATGTATGTGACGCAAAGCTCTATGGTTGTATCTTCTCGATCCCATACGTCTATTGATTCCACTGTACAAGTTTATGCTAAGGGTTGCTGTGGCCTGACTGACACTTTTTTCTTTGCTTTCCATTAGTATGTATTTCAAAGGAGAAGTGAGTTTGCTTCAATTTTGTAAGTGTTATGTCCAACCACAGTCCTTGCTCAGAAACATCATTGTGAAATGCAAGTACTCAACTCATGGAAGGTTGAAGAATCACAATGCTGTTTATTGTTGCATGCCAGTCCAGTCTTCAGGCATTGCAAGATTCCAGAGTCTCCAAGCTTTGGTTTCCTTCAAAATGAAGGACAGCCCAGACTGTGGTGTCTTTGTGACATATGGTTTATTTACACACATATACAACCTAAGCTGATGATGGAGGGGTTCACAGCATTAACACTTCAAGAGGGCCTTGCTTCTCCCATAGCCACAGCCTTGCATTCCGGCAGAAATCAGGCAAGGCCAGCCTGCAGCCTTGCTTCCAGCTATTGCCTTACAGACACCAACTCTCACTCCTGGCTTTTGTCTTTCTAACTACCAGTGAGTTAAGGGAGGAAAGCCAACCCATTTGGCTTCTGGCACCGAGCCACTTCCTTTGTTAATGACCCAGACTTAGGCCATTACTTCACCAGGAAGCTAGCCTGGCTATTCCAGAAATCGAATCTGTGCTGGATCCAGGAATTAGACGTGGACTCAGGCATACAGCCTAACCCTCCCCCTCCCCCCCCAAAAAAACAACCCTCATAACACTATAGTTATGCTACCCATCAGTTTCTGCCCACAAATATATTGTAGCTACCCTAGATAAGCCTTTGAAATGTGTGCTTCACCATGTGCTGGCTGGGGCTAATGAGAATTGTAGTCAAAGCCTCTAGAAGGCACCAGGATAGTGAAGGCTGCTCTAGATCAGGACTGAGTGGGAGAGGTCATTACAGTTTCTCTTCAATCTCAGGTCAAAGCACTCATAAAGGGGTTCATGGAATGCAGCTTTGTCAGTATTACAGTTTCCCTATTGAACTTAAAAAAGTTAAATTGAGACATAAGGAGAACAGGAAAGAGATGAATGAATATTGGGCTGATCAAGCTATGGGGATAATCCAATGGTAAATACCCCTGGAGGCACAATGACAATGGGAAAAAGCAGTAAAATTCTGGATGTCCGCAGAGACACTTTGATATTTCTTTTGAAGAGGATCAGAATATGAGAAATTCCTCGACCAACTCCAAAGGGAGTTGAAAGCTCCACGTGCTGTCCTTATTCAACAGAGAATTTATTCTCTTTCTGTACATGCATCAAAGTGTCTCGCAGACAATATTTTTTAACAGGAAAAAACGGGTCTCAATAGCTAGTACAAAATGTTTAACTCCCTAGCTACCAGTTTATACATGGGTTTTTTCTGATCATGGTCATAAAAACATTCAAGTAATTGTCTTTTATTTAAGAAATAGTTATTTAATTTTGTGACTTATGGAATCATTTCCTCTTCAAAGCGATTTGCCTGTCTTGAGAGCCTAATTATAAAAAATAGTGATATAATCTGGATACTTTGCAGTTATGCTTTTCATTTTACATTTTGGCTGCATATGCTAAATTAAGGAATAGATTTTCCTCTGGTAATCTTTTTTTTATATTCAAATGCTACTTTGGTTTGCATGCATACAGCAGATCAAGCAGACATTTGGCTAGCTGGAGTAGAAGCCAAATGGGTTTTCCCTCTACTAGTGCCAACATTTTAAAATCTTCTTGCACTAGTCCTGCTGAAAAACAAACAAATGTGTGTGTCATTGAAAACCCATGTACCATCACCATCCAGTCAGAAAGTGTCTAGAATTTTCTAAGCATTGTACATTTCTCAAAAATTAATGTTCATAATCTAATACAGGCAGCAACCATTTCACATGGGTGTTCCATTTTCAGCCCCTGCACACATTGGAAGATAGGAAAGACCACACCCAAATGTTTGCCTCTCCTAATATTCAAGAGGATTTCTGGCCCCACCCCCAAAATCACTGATATTCTGAAGGGATGAATGTTCAGTGTAGGCTTGGTCACATTCAGGTAGGTTACTGTTCCAATGATTTTTCATTACAGTTTATAAATTTTAGTTAACATGTCAGGAATCACTCAGATTTAACTTTCTGAAATATGCGAGTTGACGAGGTTACTTCACAGGATTGTAGTTCATGCTGTTTAAGATGGTCTCATTTGCCCTTTTACCTGACCTATAATCTCTTCTAATGTACAGTCAGATCTGCCATTCAGTTTAGTTATAGAGTTTAAATGTACTATGATCTTAGGAATATTAGACTACTGATTATGACTGTGGCAATTTGAAGAACTTGACACATATTTTTATTGCATCAACACTGACTTGCAGTTCAGGAGCTTTTCTTTCTATATACAATTTATATGTCAAGGTCAAATTCAAAATATCAGCATTCAGGGAAGTCTGATGACATCCAAAAATTGGTGAGACAAAATTGACATGAAATGGAAAAGGGGCACTCAGCTCCAATTTGTAGCAAGGAAAGATCATCATAATATAATAATAATAGTAATAGAACATTTAAGCAATACCTACCAGACTTGTCCTGTGGAGCCTCTCCTGGAAGCATTGAAATGGAGCAGTTCCTCCAACACCACCTTTGTGATATATAATACTGATATTTTGCTGTACTGCATCTGGTAACAGCTTTTGCTTTATTCCTGGATTACTGAAGAGGTTTTATTTTAAAACACTTCTAAAGTATTTCTGCCTGCCTTTTTTGACAGCAAACCACAACTGCAGAGAACCTGTAAAGATCTAGGCTGGGACCAGGAATTATTAATATTACTTTGAGCCGATTAAGGGCACATGAGACCTAAGGATTTAGGCTAAAAAACAGCGCTTCACAGCCTGACTTTTTAGGAAGACTTGCTTAAAGCAAGGAGGGTAAGAAATTCAACAGGACTTTTTAAATCCCTGTGTACATAAAGTGGAACATGCCAGGTGCTAAAGTCTTCCATTGTGAATAACAGCGATCTTGCTACTCAGGAGTAAGCTCCCATTGTTCGGTCCCAGCTCCTGCCCACCTAGCAGTTCAAAAGCACGTCAAAGTGCAAGTAGTTAAATAGGTACCGCTCCGGCGGGAAGGTAAACGGCGTTTCTGTGTGCTGCTCTAGCTTTGCCAGAAGTGGCTTAGTCATGCTGGCCACATGACCCGGAAGCTGTCTGCGGACAAACGCCGGCTCCCTCAGCCTATAGAGCAAGATGAGCACCGCAACTCCAGAGTCATCCGCAACTTGACCTACTGGTCAGGGGTACCTTTACCTTTTACTCATATTTAAAAAGCAGAGGTTATAAAGAGATGCACTACCGGCACCTAGTAACAGTGAGGAACACTTACCACCAGCTGGTGGGGAGTGGTGGGTGCGGTCCAACATGGCTGCAGTTGCTTGGGGAGGCCACCCAGCTTTGGTGGGTCTGGGAGAGGACCTCACTTCCTCCTGCCATGGTCGTGCTGACTTCTGGGACCCAGCTGCAGTCAATCATGAGTGAGCTTGAGATGTGATTTCAGAAGCGGATAAGAGGAAGAACTTATTCCCTCTGGTCTGCTTTGTGGCTATAAAAGCCAGCTGCGCCCAGGCCACCTCAGTCATCACAGATTACCCTAATCTTCATGTTGTAGGGCTACCTGAGGGTAAGCAGGCAAGCCATGTGGAGGACCTTGCCATGGAAGTTTTTGGTTGCTGCATTAGGAACCTGGGAGGAATTTGCCTTCAGATCAATTGTGCCTGTTTGGGGTTTTTGCCTACCTACCTCATAGCAATCATCACAGCTTGATGGTAGATAAGGCATTGGACTGGAACCTTTGTCTAGTTGGATGGGAGGTCAGAGGAGGCAGGCTTCTCCAAGGGATCAGGGTCTCCCTTTTAAAGGGATCCAGGGGGAGATGCCT
This sequence comes from Podarcis pityusensis, assembly GCF_964106645.2. Lineage (NCBI taxonomy): Eukaryota > Metazoa > Chordata > Lepidosauria > Squamata > Lacertidae > Podarcis > Podarcis pityusensis. Next base: position 39,980,000 of record NC_138027.1, read on the forward strand.
CTCTCTGGAAGCCAAGATAGGGGCTGCTGGGCCATAGCACCTGCTAAAAAAATTGTGATTTTGGAGGGGTTGCCCCGATTTCATGTACATCATAGGGTGATCCTTAACCTTGGTTAACCCTGCCAAAATTGTCAGCCAGCACACAGGTTGGTTGATTCAGGATAAACACCCAGTGCCTGTACCAAAGCCTGCTAACATCAATAAAGTTGTGGCCTGTTTAAATCCTGTGTTTAATGCAACTATACACACCTTAGCCCCGAAGCCTACAACTCCACTGTCCCTGGGCCCACAATGGGGCTATAGCTGGGCTATATCTGTCTCTCTCTACCTTTTTCCAGCTTTCAGTTGACAACTCCATTCAGTGCATAATGTTAGTTCAGTGACTGGAACAAAATTGTCTGAAAGTTGCTGGTTATAATAGAACCACACAGATAAACTAGTTTGGAAAGGCACCTGTCACCAATACCAAGTAAATAATCAGAACCTGCAAATAGTAGTGCTTAGAACTTCTTTCTCATCTTCCCTGCCCCCTCTCCTTACTAGTTTATCTCTATCTTTGAGTCCAGATATGCATAATATGCAGTAAAAGTTGGGAGATAAGTCGCCCCTGAAAAATTAATGCAATCTATAGTTAGTTGGAGATTTATTAAAGCTTTGCTTCAAGCAAGTCATTTTATTTCCAGGAACCCAATTTTAATGAAATGAAGGAGGTCGACGACTGGATCACTTTTATATTAATCTGCTTTCCCCACACACAATTATACCTTGTTTCCCAAGTCCCATGAATATGGCATTTTTGACATTTTGGGAGGAAGATTTTTGACTTTCAACTGCTAAGGTCTGTGTTTATGAAAAAATAAGTGACCCATTTGACAAGGAGTATGGCTAATACTGTGCCATCGCACTTCCTGAAATATTAGAGCCATTTTTACAATCAGGGACACGTCTTCCAATCCCTTCAGTGTTACTTAATGGTGCATTTAAAATGATTGAAAGAGGACCCTGGGTGGATGATAGGAGCTGCATGTAACCTGAGACATATTTTGTTTTCCACGTAGGGTGATCTGCATCTACTCCTTCCTCACTGCAATTCTGCAGTTTTTGCAATGGCTCATTAACAGGTACCTAATGATAAACGGCGCTGTCAAATTACAAACATTAAAAACCTGAATGGTGTACCCTGTGTGCTTTTAACAGTATAACCCCGTTATAGTAGTTAACCATGGTATTTTGCAAAATGACCTCACTGAAATTAATTCTCTTTGTGTAATATCCAACATTAGTCATACATGGAGGAGACCTACTAAAATCAAAGGACTTAAGTAGCCCACTGTTTTCAATGGGTTTACTCCGAGTATGATAGTTGGATATCACCTTTTTAAAGTGAAGCAGGCATAAAATTTGCAAATTTGCTTTATGAGTCTTCTGTTTCTGTTTTTCAGTACAAAGTTGAGGTGCACAGTCTCTTTCCTACCATGCAAACGTGGCCATTATATTCATTAGTCCTATAAATATGTGCACAAAGGACTTAAACAGTCCTGAAAGCCTTTTGTAAAGATATATGGCATGAAATGTGAGTACTTAGGTGAATTTTCTGTGTCTAGAAACTACTACTCGATGTTGAAAGTAAAGTGCCCACCAGAGTGATGCAATATGGGGCCTGTTTAAAAATGCCAATCTTCAAAGTTTATTTTTAATTAGCTGTGAGCAATTCTAATATGAAGAAATTAAAAACTTCCTTCTGGGGAGCAGCTGGGCTATCTGTTGTTTACAGTGCACTGTGAAGCTGCCTGTTCCACAGCTTGCTTAGACTGAAACAGAAATGAGACTTGATGTGAATTAAACACTGTTGCTTGTGTAAATAATAAAGATGTGGTTGACAGTCAGAAACTAATTACTGTAGAGTCTAAGAATATGTAAGCTTACAGCTCCAGGTGGTGCTCTCAAAACCATTACTTAGTATTCACATATATGAAGGGGAGAATCGTTGGCATCACTAAAAGTTGCAGGAATAAGGAAAGAGGTGGCTTTAAAAAAATAAAATCCCCTACAACAATAACATGACAACATCCGCAAACATTTGAACAGCCCAAGGTTTCTTCATAAAAGCATTTGTCTCTCTTGTGCCTAAATTGTGACAGCATAGTGAAGAAGTATCTTAGCCTCAAACTACTTCTTTTTCTTTTTATAGGACTTTATTATCATCCATTCTAGATATCAACTGGTCCAAATTAAGGACTCTTTTACACGAGCATTTTCTGCTGGTTAACAGAGGATACTCCATCATTGCTGATCAACAGTATAGTCCTATGCATGTCTACTCACAAATTCCACTAATGTGCATGAGACTTGTTCCCAGGTAACTGTGTTCAGGATTACAGCCACATGCTCCTGTGAGCTGTAATAGGAACCTCCAGAATATTTTTCAAAAATGTTTCAAAACTATGTGTGTATAAATTAAAATTGTTTTAAGGACCACGAAATTCAAAAACCATAAGAGGCAAAAGGAGAGATTCCTGAGTGCAAATAATGTACCACACGCAGGACTTTCACAGTTCCAAGGCCTGTTCATTTCAAGGTACATTACGGTGAGAAGCTTCCTAGTGTGTTGTACCTATAACAGCTGAGCCAGGTCCAACTAAGATGTGGCAAAATGGCTTCTTCTTCTTCTTCTTCTTCTTCTTCTTCTTCTTCTTCTTCTTCTTCTTCTTCCTTTGATAGATGGTCAGGGCTACTCTTCACCCAAATGCCACACACCAGTGTTTTCACACACTGCCTGCCTTCCTACCACCCGCAGTAGTAGTCTGCTTTGGGGTAGCTGGTTTGCTGGCTGGCTGGAGCAGATGAGCAAGAAGGCAAGGTGCCTTTCGGCGCTGAGGCTGAGTCCACACACATACCTATTAACCTTAGCTTCAAATAATTCCTGAAAGTGTGTTCACAGAGAGTATAAGCAACCTTAGCTATCAGATGCCATATTGAGGGTTTTGGGGCCAATGAAGACATTCAAGCAGTGCGGGGGGGGGGGGGGGAGGCCAAACCTCCCCAGCCTGCACTTTCTCTTCTCGGGTGGAATCTGAGTAGCTGAGCTTCCCACCACTCTCAGCACACTTACTTTCAGGCGGTGTTATGCATTTAATGAAAATGGTGGTGTGTAACTTCAGCCTTGGCACAACACACATTGCGGCTGCCTGTCCATCGTTTCTGCCACCTGTCTGGGGTTGTCTGGAGGCTCTTGAACTGTAAGGTGGTGGTGGTGGGGCTCGGATATAAGTTCCTAAATCTGGGGCAAGCTATGCCACTGGTGTTGTTTGTTTCATTATGTGGCTCTGGAATTTTTTTTATTCATTTTTTGTGAATTTTTGCATGCTTTCAAATTGATTTTTTGGTCATATGCTTTTCAGTCACATAAACTGGCCATCAGTATTCACTCAAAGTAGTAAACTGAAGCAAGGGTTGTATGTAAATGAAAGATTTCTTTTTGAGGATTATACCTCATTGGTGTTATACAACTTGTTGAAGAAGTTATCATCTGTCATTTAACCAAAGATGAATAGGGTTGTTGTTGTTATTTCGTTTGGTTGGTTGTTTCTGTGTTTGCTTTTAATGTTACCTGCAAATTATTCATATGTATTGGAGACGATGTAAGCATTTTGTTGAAATTGTTGCATTATAGCGAAAACCTTATTTACTTAAAAGCAATTATGTGAGCTTCATTCCATTGCACATAATAGGATTGTCTGCATCAGCATTAACCAATATAATGCCCTCAAGTTATTGGACTCCATTTCCTGTCATCCATGACCATTAGTCATGCTTTTCCAATAATATCCAGAGGACACCTTTCACCCATTCAAGTCAAAACTTAAGCTGTAATCCTAAACCCACTTACTTAGGAGTAAGGACCATTAAATTTAATAGGACTTACTTAGAGCTGCTCTCTGTAAACGCTACACTGAGACAAGGTATCATCACCATACAGCTCTATTTCTCAGTAACATCTGAAGTCGGAGAGGCTTCTAAAATTTTTTTAACTTACTTGGTACCTGTCTTGGACTGGTATTGATATTGTGTATGTGCTATTGTTTTCAACTGTTTTAATATTTATAATTGCCTGGTTTTCGTTTTGTTTTTGTTTTTAAAAAATTGTATATATGCAATTGTTCTAACTGTTTTTAAATATGTAACTGTTTCATACAAGTTGTTATATTGAAAATCACTTCAGTGTGCACATCATGAATGAAATTAGGATTATTTATTTATCTCCAGCCCATGTGGGTATAGGCAGTGCTGGTGGGAGGCAGAGGAGGACTGTTACTTGGACAAAAAGCAGAGAAACACTTTCATTGCACTTATGATATTGTACAGCAGCTTGGGTAAGGATTTTCCATTGCTAGAAATGCAGATTTTTTTAATGATAAATCAAAACTCACCAAAATCCAGTTCAGCTCTAGTGGAATATCACTTCTACAAGTCACACACAGAGACAGTTAAACATCTCTGCCTCATAGTTTTTGCAAACCTCGGAAGGAGGATAGAGCCAGAGGAAGAAGAAAAGGGAAAGCAACAGCATCATTGCAATCTTGCCACTTTCAGCGCAATGACCTTGTACACATTTATCAATCATTCTCTTACAAGTATATTTTAACATCTGGATCCTCTCTTTGAGATTATCTCAAATAACTTAGTCTAAATTTGGTGCTATTAGTGGGAAGCTCATAGCCCCTGAGAGGATAAAGATTACAGCATTTCTATTTTTTTTCCCCTCAAAGAGATTATCTTGAGATGGTTCACATCCATTGCAGGAAAAGCCATTTAGCCATCACAGAGGCAGATGCCCTTCGATAGCTTTGACAAGCAGGATGCATCGTCTCAGAAATACTCTGTAGGCCTGGAAGATGAATGAGTTTTCTAAAAGGTTTTTTTTTAGATGAAAGTATCTGTGTCCCTGCTGCTGTGTTCTTAAAAGCTGCAGATTAGATGCTATGAAATGTATAGGCAATGCAAACTACAGCTAGGCTGCAATCCTATACTCACTTTGCTGGAGTAAAATCCATTGAAATCAGTAAGAGGAATTATGTGAACTGTGCTATTTGCTTATTTATTTGAACTGAATTGTATTTTGTGTGTGTGTGTTTTAACTACACTGTAAATAAACTTGGGGTAAATATTGTTTGGATAATGTCATATACTGTACAATACACCCGAGGTGGCACTGAACATAGTTCTATCCATGTGGAGCCAGGACTTTTCTGTGATGCTTCTGGTTTTGTTAAAGAATAAATTTATTGTGTAGCTTTTGGACTAGTGTATCCAGTAAGGCTTCTACTGCAGATTATGTCTTAAGTAAATACATGAACATAGAAAGGCAGACATATATAGGATTGCACTTTAACATGTCTGCTCAGAAGCAAGTTCAAATGTGTTCATCGGGGCTTATTCTGATACATAATACCACAGAATTATTGGTTGAGCCTAGCCTAGTCATCTCCCAGCATAATAGGAATGAGAGTTATTTTATCCAAGTCTGCATTACAAATAGTGAAATTTGAACTGGAGAAGTTTGGTATATGAATTCACCCAGTTCAAAAGGCCTCAACTAATTGTTTGTGGAGCCCAGGTCAGGGATATTACAGAAGAGTAGATCATTTCCCACTTAGTAGCCTCTGCATTCTTACTTAATGTGCTTTTATTATGGTATCTTTTCACCTTTTTTAATGTGCCTTCCTGACATTTGTAAGATTATTGGTTTGTAAATGAGCTACTTAACAATTTTTTTTTTACTTTATGGCTTAAGTTAATTGTTTCCCAGTTGACAGAGAGGAAATTAATTGGGATATGTGTGTGAAAATATGAGTGAGATTCACTCTCCTTCAAGTTTGGCTAAATCTGGTGACTTTTAGTCTCTGCCTTTTTCACCCCGTCCTTTTAAGCTGGCTATTTTTGTCGCTCACATGTTTGCAAGTCAGTGATAAACAAGATTAAACCTTTGACCACCTGCAGTATCTCTCCAAAAAATGGCATTGCTAAGAATAGATTCAGATGATAGTTGGTTTTCTGGCAAATATCATAGTGTTAACATTTTCTACTTATGATACTGAAATGAATGAAGAAGAGACAGCATATTTTGAACATCCACCTACAGTAGTTCATTTATTAACAGCATCTCTCACTACATTTCCAGCTTGTCAGCACCACTCTTGATGCATCATCCTTAGTGATCTGCCAATTAAGTCACTACTGAGGGGCGAATAGGATGGGGGAGCAGTGTCCCTGATCTGCCTTCAGGTGTACTTTTTTCACCTTCTCTGCTATGTTCTGATTTGGCAAGGGAGGAATGATTTGCCTCTAACTAGCTTTATCTTACTGCCTCAACTTGGGAGTTTAGGGCAGACTGGTAATTTGGTGGTCACTAATGAGTCACCCTTCAGTGAAGGGCCTCTGACCAATCACCTCGTTGCAATCTAGCTCAGTGTATGGTTTGTCTGATGTTCTTGGGACCTGAAAGGACTCCCCTGCTGGACACTGGACAGCAGGGCAGGATGGGCAAACAGGGACCACCCCTCCTTCCCCAGTACATTTTCATGAAGTTAAAATAGGTGGTGGGGTTTGAGCCAGGTGGTGTTGCCCAAGATCCAAGATAAGTATATATCTGCATGTGCTTCATTCTCTAGGCAGATTCCAAGCCTGTGTTTACATGTGATCATTAAGCTTCTGTAATAAAACTGGGATCTTTACACAAAATATATGTCCTGAAAATTTTCAACCTGGAGTGTGCACAGGCAAGTCTGTTCGATGAACCCCGCTGTTATATATCAGCCCAGTCGCCCTCACTTGTGTGAGTATAAAAGGAGCAGGGTAAGAATCATGCTTCTTAAATGAAAAGTGGGACAACATGTGATTTGTTAACCAATTAACAATCTATTTGGGTGATAGGTATTTTTAGTTTTTCTAGCCACTGCTCAAAAATACTAGGGTTATCCCCTCCAAAACACACAAGGAGGGGTTGCAAAAGAGAAGGAGAGAAAATACAAACTGAAGTAAACGAATGGAAGTGTATTTAATCTTAATTAGCATGGTGGATTTTTGAAAGCAACTTTGAAGGGACCCTATTAAGAGACGAATTGGTGAGATTTAAGCACCATAGAACAGTGACTGTCGTTCCCAGATGTTTTATGCAGTTGTGAGTCTCAGGGGGTTTAGTGGCATTTAAAGCACAATTGCGACCTATACATGTTTACTTGGAAGTAAGTTCCACTAAGTTCCTTTGACCATATCTCCAAGTAAATGCTCATGAGAACGCAGTGTAAGCCTAATTTATTTCAATGTAACTTAGACTGCAACATGAGAGTACATGCTTACATGAGAGTAAACCTCATTGAACTCAGTGGGGACTTGCACAGATTTACAGAGGATCGATTTGTAAGCATGCTTAACTTTCTCTAAAGTTTGTTCTTAGATTTTGGTGCCATACATGCGTATTCTACGTAAATTTGTAGTATAAAGATAATGCATGCTATTTATCAATTCCTAGCTGTTCCTAATTAAAACCTAATTAAAAACTGGGATTTCAGGTACCTTTCCATAATTTATTGGGAGTTGCTTGCTAAGGTGGCTATATATAGACACCTGCCTGGTACTCCCCTGCCCTTGCGCACTTACCAATATTAAGGATTCAGGATGCTATGCAACTGACATTTTTTCATTAACTTTTCCTACCATGGAAAAGTGCTTTTTGGCACTTCCACCACTTCCACATGAGAAAAAAGATACCATTTCCAACATCTTCCATCACCATTTTACTGATGCTCTGTAGCATCCAGTGATATTGCATGACCATTTCATAATAATAATAATAATTTGCGTGGACAGGCGGAGTCCCCAGATCCCGCACGGTCCCCCCGTCATGTGGAATAACAACTCATGACAACGTGCTATGGGATAAAATTGGCCACAACTTTATTAAATTTCAAATGTGGGTAGACCTTGGCTCAGGCATTGGGCGTTCTCCCTCCCCAGTCCCCAGCCGGGGACCTAGGGAGCATCAGGGTTATCCAGTGTGGGGGGGGGGGATGGGCCAGCTCTGGAGAACATATGTTCAAGCAGAGATAGCCGCCCCCGTTACGCCGCCGCCGCAGGGGAGAGCAATGACGACCTTTCGGCGTACGGTCAAAGCCTCCCTTCATAAACCCCTTTAACGGGGAACCCTGGTATCGCCGCCGCAAAGAGGAAGATGGACTAAAGGATTCTGCCCAAAGCCTGATACTGCCAAAGTTGTGACGTTTTGCTACGGGAAAGGCGAAACCTGCCAATGCAGGGAAATTCCTTTCCGGCCCTTTAACAGCGACCTTAACGTAGCAGTGCCCGCATACCTGCGAAGAAAAGTTAACCTGCAAAACCTGTGAAGAAAAGTTAACCTGCAAATAAGACATTAACTGAGGGTGGGTAGGGTGGGAGAAGCTCTGGAGCCAAGTGAGGATTCCCAGGTAAGATCCTCCCTCTATTGTGTGGGCAGGTAATCCCTCCCCTACCTGGCCTGGTCTCCTTGGCAATGCTTCCCCCAGGTGGGATTGGACAACTGACTGAGGTAGGTGGAGACCTTCAGGTATCCCACCTGAGGGAAGGCAAACCAAGCCTATGCTGTTGCAGCCGCTCCAGATCTAGGGGCTGCGCGCGTCCACGCAAAGGGCGCCCCCCGTTTTAAGCAGGGAGCGGTCATTATAATTCATACTAACTAAGGCAAAGAACCTTCATTAAACAGAAAAGAACAGACCTTTTCTCATAATCATGCTTTATCATATATTGAGTTACTTCTTAAGGTTTGGCAATATTCCATATATCTTTGAAAAAAGCTTTCCCACCATAGACAATAGCTTTTCAGGGGCAATTTTTTTCTCTGGCTGCATTATATATTTTTGTTTTTCATTTCTTCCTTTTCAAAAACAGGTCCTTATCTGGAGATATTTAATATAAGGTGGATTAATTATTGATCTTTCCCTTGTCATAATCTGCTCCCATTTTTGGTACAGAGATATTCCATTCTTTTTCAATAGTCTGAAACCACCCAGGTTAAATTTCATCATCCATTGCAAAGGCTATAAGTGATCTATCAGGAGATACCTAGGTTGCCCTGCATCATTAACTATTTATATTTCCATTGGAAAGCCTGAAAATAAAATAAAAATGGACCAGCAAATTTGCTTGTGGGCCTGGAATAGATTTGAGTTTTGTTGGAAAACTAGAATCAATTCTGAATGTCAGCTGCAGTGAAAATTGCGCAGTGAACACCATTAAGTGTTATATCATTTATATTTATCTGAGAATATCAATGTCACATCACGTTTTCCATTCTTATCTGAAGCAATTATTGTACCTTCAATGGAATAAAAATCTCATTCAAAAAAAGAAAGAAAGAAAGAAAAACAGAGAGAGGCAGAAGCACAATAAAGATTCTTTCATGCTTTTCATCCATTCAAAGTGAAATAATCTGCAAAGCTAACATATTTGACAGCATGCATTGCAAACAATGGTAAAGACTGTATTTGCATATTATGCAACAAGACACACAAGGGTCATTTGTAACTTTCCTTTTTAAACAGATTTAAGATTTTTATTTTTATTTTTGGGTCCTTTGAAATTCCAAAATAATGTTTCAGACTCTCAGGGCAGGTGGGGTGGGGGGCGGAATGCTGAGAAGAATCAAAATGATGACTTAAAAGTTATTGTTTTCACCAGTAAGGACAAAAAAAAAAAAAACCCCACACCCCCGTTTTCCCCTGCAACCTTCTCTCTGGTAAAACAGTCTCATTCCACTTTTCTAACTCATCTCTAACCATAACTTGCATAATCTATGCTGCTTGCTTTCTGCTGTGATCTTAAATTGTTACATCTCACCATTGCTAACAGATGGAATGAAGTTGAAAGTAAGTTGAAAAAAGTCCTATTCTTTTCCCCATATATTTATTTTTACATTTCCTGAGTTTTTGAAGCATTTTCCTTCCACATAGCTCACACTCAAGCTTACCCATGAAACAAATTGCTAATAAATGTTAATTATCTATAGTCTTCCTCTGCAGTGATCTGGTATCTGTATTTGGGCATTTTAAATTTGGGCTTGTCTTTGTATGTACTGTGATTCTAATGGCAAATATCCTGCCAATGACAGCAGACTACAAAATCTAGAACTACTGCTGAGCCTTCTGTTTAAATAAAACCCATCTTTAAAATAATCAGGTAGCAGCTTCTTATTTACAAAGGAGGAACTGTTACCATAAAGCACCAATGCTGCAGCAAGCAAAGGCTCTAGCAGCTCAGCCAGCTGCTTGTGGCTGGAAAGCCAGACAGGATGTTTGTGACTGTTGCCATGGGAACAAAGGGGCAGTCCATTCTGTACTGAGCACCGGATGTTAGCTCAGTGTGTGTGTGTCATATGACCCGTACTGGATGTACTTGGGAGGAGTTTCTTCTTGCTGTTGTTGAGTGCAGACATGATTCTCTGTACTGATGTAAGAGGCAGAAATAAATGATGTAAATAGTTTTCTGTCTGCTTCTTTCCCCTCCCTGGGGACACCAAAGGGGAGAGAGGAAGAACGGTGTGTTCCTCTCATACATCTGAGAAGAATCGCCGGACCTCGCCTGCTTATCAGCAGAGTGGAGACGCGGGGAGGTCGACAGGAATATCTGCCGGTGCCTACGCTGTGGCACATTCCTCTGACCCAGGCAGAATTCCAACAGTGGCAGCCTTCGGATGGTTGCGATTCATCGGACATCTGCATGAGAGGCTGGTGGATTGTCCTCCTCTGCTCCAAGGAGGAAGAGAAGCGTCTGAAAGAAGCCAGAGGCTCCACAGACAGCTGATGGAAAGAAGAGGTGTTTTCCAGAGCAACAAAGTTCAAGGTATGCTGCATTTCGGGCTAAAAGTGTGAACGCAGGAAGATTAATTCCCTGGTTCACGGAGCTGCGTTTCAAAGAAAACAAGAGCTCCGGGAGAAGAGGCCTGCAGCTTGAAGGCTGAAGCCTGCATTCCACAAATTTTTGTGGTAGATAAGATGTCTTATTGAAATGCATTGTTGCTAGGTAACGGTCCTGGAAAGTTACTGGCAAAGGGGCTGGACTCTGCGTGTAAGCCTGGGAAAGCGAAACAAAACCAGAGAATGTTTTGGCTACAAGTTTACGAGCTCTTGGAAGGGACTTTTCAATAGCAGCCTGAGTTTAGCTGCCAGGTGCAAAGAGCGTAAACAATTTGCAGTTTGCTGCGTGAGAAAGGAAAAAACAACTGTTGGATTTTACAGTTTGTTTGACAGTGTGAGAGAGGCTTGGCTTCAAGATGGATGCCAAGAAAGGGGGAGGTTTGCCTTGCCCACCTCCCTTAACCAATGACAATTATTCATCTTGGTCTGTAAAGATGAAGGCCCTGCTGCAGAATCAGAGGCTTTTTGATGTAATTGAAAACCCCATCCCTGCAGCACCAACCAGAGGTTGGGAGTCACAGAATGTAAGGCCCAGGACTGCTATAATTCTGTGTGTCTCAGATGATCAGTTGGTGCATGTTCAGCATTTAGAAAATGCGAAAGAGGTATGGGACACGCTGCGTACAACGCATCAGAGAGATGCTGGTTCTTCAGCGTTGCTGTATTTTGAGAAATTGACCAATCTGAGACTTGCGCCTGATGGAGATGTTCAAGCGCACCTGACAGAAATGAAGTTTCTGCGTCAACAGATGGTGGAACGCAATTTCCGTCTTCAGGAGGAAGTGTTTTGCTTCATGATGATAAACAGCCTTAGCCGCACCTACAAGGTTGTTGCCAGTCAGCTTGGTTCCCTACCGGCCGCGCAGCTGACCGCGGAGAGAGTTTGTGCTGTGGTCCTGAATGAACACGACAGACTTGCTGCACTGGAAGAAAAAGACAGGGGGAGGGAAGAACAGAGTTCTAATTCCCCCACTGCTGATGCTACTGGAGAGCATGGTGTAGCATTGAGTGCTGTCCGATGCTACAATTGTGGACAGACTGGGCATCTACAGCGAAACTGTAAGAAGCCGCGCCAGTCAAGAGGAGCAAAGAGCAGCTCTACGAAGCCTCAGGCGTCAGGCAAAAGCCGTACCAAGTGCCAGGTGAAACCTGCAAAGGCTATGATGGCGAAAGGAACCACGCCAGATGTTGGGAACGCATTCATAATCGACACGGGCTGTACAAAACATTTGTGCCCGCACAGAGGACTGTTTTCGACGTTGAAGAAGCAAAGCTTCACTGTGAAACAGGCCAACGGTCAGGAGTTGGAAGCGACTGGAATTGGGACTGTGTATCTTGAGAGTCTGAACTTGACTATAAATGATGTTTACCTGGTTCCAGAACTGAGATTTAATCTGCTGAGCGTGTCGCAGATTGCAAAGAAAGGACTGAAACTGTCCTATGATGCTAAAAGCTGCAAGATCTACAAAGATGGAGAACTGTTTCTTACTGCCAAAGAGAAAGATGGACTGTATTTGTTGACTTTTGATCAAAGTGATTACATGAAATGTAATTCTTCTGTTTCTAACGAAATCTCTCTTGCAGGTGTGACCAGTGTGAGCACCAGGAAGGTGACGAAGAAGGTCGACAGAGCATTTCAGCGGGTGTATGCTGATGTGATTGGTCCTCTAGAACCATCTAGAGGCGGTGCACGATTTTACCTTGTGTGTGTGGATTGTTTCACTAATTATTCTTGGGTTTATATGATGGAGAAACCACAAGAAACTTTAGAAAAGTTTCAGGAGTTTTGTGACAAGGTTAAAAGTATGCATGATGCTAACATTGATTGTCTTTTCACAGATGAGAAGCAAGTTTTTCTGTTACAGAAGTTTCAGAAGTTCCTGGATGGAAAAGGGATAGACCACAAAGTTGCAGTTTCGCAAGAAGCGTGGAACAGGGGGGTCTGTGTAAGAGTGAACAAAGAATTGCAAAAGGGGATGAATGCGCAATTGCTGAGTTCACATTTGCCACATGAATATTGGGCCGAATCGCTAGCGTCCTATCTTCATGTGTGGTTGAGAAAAGTCTCAACAGAGTTGGGATGTTCTCCTTTTGAGAAGCTGTTCAATAGAAAACCTTCTGTTGCCTATTTTAAGGTTTTCGGGTCTCATGTGAGAACAGAAGCTCCAGGTGGAGTAAAGAATGCCAGAGGCATTTTTGTGGGTTATGAAAAAGGTCTCTACAGAGTAATTTTGTCTGAATCTGGTCAGGTGATTCTCACAAGGTTTCTAGAGAGTGCTCCTGAACAGGAGAGGTTGATTGTACACACATTTCCCACAGGAAACGATTCAGATGATGATGATTTTTCTGATGTCACAGAGTTCAGTAGTACTGATGATGACAGCGATAGCTCAGACAGCTCAGTTGTCACAATCATTGAGAGGAAATCTCACATAATGACTAGACCCTCAGAAGAGGAGGATGAACCATTGATTAAGCTTAGTACTGGTTCTCCAGAGAGTCCAAAGGTTGAACCAGTGAGCACAGAGGATCAGAACCTCATACGTAGGTCTGAGAGAGCAACGAAGGGTGTACCACCCAAGAGGTATTCAAAGGAGTTTGCTAACCTTGCATATGTTGCTATTGTAAACGACCAAGGACAGATTGAAGCTGTGTCTGAGTCAGAGACAAAGGCACAACAGAGAGTTGTTAACCGAGGTAATGCGAAGTCACACAACCAGAGAGGTACATTGGTTAAACCAGTGGCGGGTAGTTCCAAGGGTGGAACTGAAACAACAGGGGAATGTTATAAATATAACAACTGTTTGTTTTCTTCTCTGGATGACGCTTTGCTCGCAGCACACATTGATACTTTAGGGGGAGTATGTTACCATAAAGCACCAATGCTGCAGCAAGCAAAGGCTCTAGCAGCTCAGCCAGCTGCTTGTGGCTGGAAAGCCAGACAGGATGTTTGTGACTGTTGCCATGGGAACAAAGGGGCAGTCCATTCTGTACTGAGCACCGGATGTTAGCTCAGTGTGTGTGTGTCATATGACCCGTACTGGATGTACTTGGGAGGAGTTTCTTCTTGCTGTTGTTGAGTGCAGACATGATTCTCTGTACTGATGTAAGAGGCAGAAATAAATGATGTAAATAGTTTTCTGTCTGCTTCTTTCCCCTCCCTGGGGACACCAAAGGGGAGAGAGGAAGAACGGTGTGTTCCTCTCATACATCTGAGAAGAATCGCCGGACCTCGCCTGCTTATCAGCAGAGTGGAGACGCGGGGAGGTCGACAGGAATATCTGCCGGTGCCTACGCTGTGGCACATTCCTCTGACCCAGGCAGAATTCCAACAGGAACAACTATAGGAATAATAAACAGACATCTACATTTTACACAATTGCAACACTGCTAGGAAGATTATTCTTCATCTACAGGTAATGATGGAAAACTAAGCTCTTTAATGTTACGGGTGGTGGAATGTCTACTATAGCTCTATATTTAAAGGAAAACATGCAGTTCTTACATAAGCATATATTTCTCAATTTCCTCACTACGCACATGTTTTGCACTTGAATGCTGCTCAGAAATACAACAGGGAAAAATAAGGTATTTATTCATGGATCCCTGAGTACAAAGGATGAAGCACAGAGATTTTAGATGGTGAAGAAATTCATCTTTGTAAATTCCAATAGGAAATGACCTGATCTGAACCTCTCTTACTAATATATGGATTGGAACTTGACTATCCATTGGATATTGTACTTCGCTGGATGTGCATTGCAGTGTTTGGCTATTTAAATATATCAAAAATGCTATTTTTAGAGGAAAATATGCATGGAAATCTGTATTGAGAGATATATTTAAATTAGTTGTGTGCACTTGACTTGGATGAATACCAAATGCTGAGCAAAAATCGAGATATTTGGGGCTGTCGCAGGATGATGCAGGTGTCTGTCATGGCATCCCAAATTGAGAAGGGTAGTTCCTGAATTTTCAGGGTCACAACAGAGTTTAGGGGATCCAAGAGAACTCAGACAGACTCTGACTGCCCAGTCAGGGAATAATATTTTCTCAGTTCTTCTTTTGACACCCCATCACTGTGCATGTGGAAGGAATGTCTGTTGTCAACTGGGCAGAAAAATAAAACCAACCAATCTCACAAACTTGTTTTTTTTATTCATTACTCCTGCACCAATCCTTCTGCAACATTTTAGGTTACCGGTACTTGTTAAGGGTCACATTTACAATCTATGCTGTTTTCATGCAAATTCTTCCCCAAACCACCAGGAGGGAAGCAAATCCCCTTTCAGTTTTCTGCTCCAAAGCTGAACAAAACAAAGAACTGCTGTATCTATCTTTCTGAAATTTGGCAAGCCTCTTACTTAGGAACACCTCTATGGTATTCTCATACATTTCCCCCACAAAACAATAGAATAATAAATGAATCCTTTTTATCCTTCCAGAACTGTAAAGCACCCCTGTTTCCAGGAAAATCACTGCCCTATCCTTCTGAAATTTGGCATTATTCCCTCAGAATGAGCTAGCCTTCCTGCAAATTCTTCTCAAAAATTAAAATGTTATAAACTACTCTTTTTTTCTATATTTCAAAATTTGAAAGCAGCCCACAGAAAAGAAACACCAAACCTGTTTGTCTGACACTTATCAGGGTTCATCCACTCAGGAGCAGGTGTCATGCTTGAATATTTCAGCCATATACGTCAAAAGGTAACAAAGTTGTAGCTGGTTTTTATTTTCCCATAATAATGAATGGGGAGACATGAAGGTTTGTTTTTCCCAAAGTGACGTTTTGATGCACACCTAAAGGTGAGGCTCCAAAGCAGGGCAACTTTCCAGATCACCAGTGATCTATTCAGCACACACCTCAAATTTAAATATGTGATTTGAGATTTGTTCTCTTTAGTAGATTAATGTGGAGATAGAGCAGAACAGAAACTGGCATGGTACTGAAGTAGAGAAATTTGCTACTCTCTAACACAGATGACTGTATTTAACTGAAGCAGTACCTTCTGAAGCGGTTGAGTGTATGAGAAAGCTTTACCCAGGGGGTGAGAAACTGGACCCAACTCAGCCCACTTAACATGGTTGATAGGTGGGAAGAACAGCACAAATCAAGTCCTGGGGATCAGCTGATTGCCAGGGCTTGAAAAATGCCATACATGTGACTTTTGCAGGTGCCACCAATCAAGATCCCGTTTTGCCCAGTAACATCTTTACCTTTACCTTTAACACATCTTTACCTGGGCTTGAGGTTTCTCAATCCTGCTTTTCTTCTGCAAATACGTGTGCCTAAGAGTTTTTTTAATGACTGAATTGGGGTATACAGTATTAGTAACTAAAGTGTTCAGTTTCCAATGGTCAGTGATCTATAGGCTTTCTGTGTTGAATTTTGCCCCATATTTCCCCCAAATTGTTACCCATTAGCATGTTGTAAAATAAAACAACCTGCCATTTCAATTGAACACTTGTACTAGAAAACTACAAGCCAATATTAGTATCAATTCTGAAGGTATTTTGAGGGGGAAAATGATAGAAGTTATTATGAAAAGCTAATCTATAGGACAATAGTCCCTATTTTTCTTTTGACTTAACTGAGACATCTTAATGCTTTCCGTAAAGAAACCCAATGAATCTTTACAAATATATTCATTTCAAAAGACTTAATTATACTGAGCACATGAATAAAACTGGTAAATGAATTGTATTATTGGGTAAATGAATTATATTGAGTAAATGGATTATAATGAATAAATTATAAGTGGTTAAATGAATTACAAGCAAGCTCATAAAGTGGCTAAATTAAATAATTCCATTTCAGCCACTTTAAGTTTTCTTCTCATTTGCGTAAGACAGAAACTTAGTTTAAAAATAAGTATTGCCCATTCTGAATGTTGTAATTTATATCACCAAATCATAACACTTAAACCCTGTATTCATATAATTATTATAATTATAATTATTTTTAAATTTATATCCCATCCTTCTGGCTGGGTTTCCCCAGCGATTTTGGGAGGCTTACAACATATATCAAAACACAAAGAAACACCAAACATTAATAAACAAAATATCCTATACAAGCAACAAACAAACCAATAAATCAATAGAAACCAATAACAACAATAACAAACTCTTCCCCATCTTTCTTTTTAAACACACAATCAAGACAGCACCAGTTTAGTACAGGAATAAAAAGACAGATAACTTATTTCCACCCTCATTCCATCAAAAGTTTATTTTGATAACATCATCAGTGGCACCTAACACAATGGTGCAGGTAGTAACACTCTGCCGCTGAGCACCAATTGAGAACCTTTGGAAGAACTTTCTGACTATAAGAGCTGTTTGTAGCCAAACAAACCCCTGTGTTGCAAAGAGAACGTCAGCAATGTCTAGGCAACACGATGACCATGTACATATGCAATAGACAATCTTTATAGAATTCCTTCAAACCATAACACGTACAAAATGAAATCTTTAGTCTCAAAGTCTCTGAAAATCTTTAATGAAGCAAGGTACCAGACTTTGTACGATGAAAGGCAAGCTGTAAAGCTTTGAGTATTCAGCAAATATGATGTCCAACACTGAACAGTGATTCCGGATATTGACTGCTGTTTTGTAGAATTCTTCGTCAGCGTGGTGGGAGGATACAGAATTGCTTCATAAACTAAAGATTTTCAGAGACTTTGAGACTAAATATTTCATTTTGTACTTGTTATGGTTTGAAGGAATTCTATAAAGATTGTCTATTGCGTATGTACATGGTCATCGTATTGCCTAGACATTGCTGAAGGAAGAGCTGTTCAACAGTGGAATGGGCTCCCTCATAAGGTGAGGAACTCTCCTTCATTGGAGGTTGGATGGCCACCTGTCAGGGATGCTTTAGTAACAATTCCTGCCTTGCCGGAGGGTTGACTAGATGACCCTTGGGCACTGGTGGAGGAAGGGGGTGCAAGGGTGTGGCCCACCCTGGGTGTTATCCCTGAGGGGATGGCACCCCCATGGGCAGCCAGCCCCACCCCCAGGTGCACAGCATGTGTGCCGCTCCAGATGCCGGAACAGCTAGCTCCGCCTCTGCCCTTGGAGGTTCTTTCCAACTCCACAACTCTATGATTTTATGAGATTAAGCAGCCCCAGTTTCCCTGTCAGTAGGTGGTGTGGGCCAGTGATGGAGGCAATGTGTTGTTGTGTCAGCCAATGTGAATACAGTGGTCAGTACAGACACAAGCCAAAGACGTCAGTGGCTCCTGTCAAGATCTGCTGACCAATGAGAAGCCATATTTCTGAACAGTGTCATCCCAGCTACCCGTTCCCTGTATTGTTGTCTCAAGACATCTACCTGGTAAGGAGCTCTCCCTTTTGGCTGACATTCATCAGGAGCAGCATAGAGCAGAGTTAATGCCTATCACTGTTGCAATAGTTGCTGCTGCTGACTAACACCGATGGCATGCAGCTCCTCAAATTAAAATAACTCCAATAAACAATGACATATTTTCGGAGTAACATCCTGCCACAGCTTTAATTCCACACACCACACAAATACACGGTAGTACAAAGCACACCTATGAGGGATTTCTGCTGATTACGTTCTTTGTCACAGTCTGCTGTTCTGTTTGCTTTGAAGTTCATAGTCTGACAAGAATATTCAGATTTTATCTATTATAATTGGTGATGGGACTGTTTCAAAAGAACAAGCATGAGAATCATTTATTCAGGCGAAAAATAAATAGCTGTGGCTTTGACACCTGAAATTTGTACAGGATCTATTCCTTCAAAAATGTATTATGAAGTATATGATGCATCTAGGCTACTTTGGTGTAATTATAAATGTGTATAACAGCAGCAGCAACAACAACACAAATGGTTTACTGGTTCATCTGGGGGGGGGGATTTAAAGGTACAAATACCTTTAAACTAACATAAGACCAGGGTGGGAACTTATCCCAGATATTTCTGGAATTGTTCTGTCATAGGTGAAATGACAACTATGTAAAATAACTTTTCAGAAGTTTACTTCGAAAAGACGTACTGCTTTGACTTTATTGACTTAGTTATTATGAATGCTTATATTCAGTTATTATTCCCAAGACAGTTTGAAGTACAGCACAATGAAGAAAAACAATGCAATTCATATCAATACAAGAAATAGAAGAGCACATTATAAAGAAAACCAGACTCTAAAAATAAAGCAGGATAGATAGATAGATAGATAGATAGATAGATGATAGATAAAAGGTAAAGGTAAAGGGATGCCTGACCATTAGGTCCAGTCATGGACAACTCTGGGGTTGCGGCGCTCATCTCACTTTACTGGCCGAGGGAGCCGGCGTACAGCTTCCGGATCATGTGGCCAGCATGACTAAGCCGCTTCTGGCAAACCAGAGCAGTGCATGGAAACATCGTTTACCTTCTCACCGGAGCAGTACCTATTTATCTACTTGCACTTTGACATGCTTTTGAACTGCTAGGTTGGCAGAAGCAGGGACCGAGCAACGGGAGCTCACCCCATCGTGGGGATTCGAACCGCCGACCTTCTGATCGGCAAGCCCTAGGCTCTGCGGTTTAGACCACAGTGCCACCCATGTCCCTTAGATATAGATAGATGATAGATAGATAGATGACAGATAGATATAGATATAGATATATAGATATAGATATAGATATAGATATAGATATGATAGAGACACGCAGAGAAAGAGAAAGAGAGAGAGAGAGAGAGAGAGCTTTGATAAATATGAAAGTTTTTACCCAGTGCCTCAAATTTAACATGGGATGTTACCTAAGACAGTGGTCCTGGGAAGATTTTTGCAGAGCCAGGGTCCACTGCCAAAAAAGGCCTGGCTCTAGTCAACACCCATCTAGTGTTGAGAGAACCTGGATCAGGTTCTCTTATGATTATTATCCCAAAATAATAATGTGGGAGCAAGCAGTGCTTTAGATAACAATTTTTCTTGAAAACAAATTCACTAGCTCTTCTATGAATGTGAGGCTGCTCCAATTTGGCTTCAGTTTCAGGCAGACCCTTATGAGCAGTTTGTTTTATTCTTCTCTAAACCATTTAACTGGTGTTTAAGTTTATCTGTCAGTATTTTAAGAGATCCCTTTCCTATCTGTGTTGATTGATAGATAGATGGGGAGTCTTTGGAAGAGATGGTCCTTAGTCACAGATTGGCCTTTCAGTTTGCTACAATGCTATGATTCCATAACACCAACAGCTTAATGAAACGATCAAAAGGTGAGAGCAACTGTTTCCAAAAAGATGTTGAAAAGACCAAGCTGGTTTATAGAACCTTGTAAAAACCACCCTCTGACAAGAAATAGGAGCTCCGTGCTTTATGTAACAATCCTTGAGAGAGTGAGCTAAATCTATTTTGTCCATCAGAGAGCTGCCCTTTTTAACCATATTGTGGCATTTACTTCCAACCCAGAAAAATGCTTTTACAATGACCCTTTTGCTTTGTCTTCAATGAAAGTGCATGAAAGTTGTTCCCTGACTAAAACTAAATGCTTCTTCATAATGGATCAAAAGGTGTTGCTTTGTGTATGTAGCTTCCTTTTGTTAGATTTCCTTTTATCCCTGCAACAATTGGATGTTAAAACACGTTTGCCCAAATTGCAATGCCAGTGCATATTCGAAACAGAAAACCACATTCTTATGAATATTTCTGGAGTGCTTTATTTCTTTAGAGTGTGTTGATTTAGATGCCTTTAACTTTTCATAATCCTATTTTAACACAACAAAATAATTGATCTTCTGTACTGTGTATGTGTGTCGTTTGCTACAATACTGCTTCTGCTGCTTCTTTTGTATTGCCACGGCTGTATAAAGGTTGGGAAACATATCGCTGACTAATCTATACCTGAAGAAGTGTCTCTACTCCCATCACTCAGCCCAGACACTGAGGTCCTCCTCCAGGGGTCTTCTGCTGGTTCCCTCACTGAGAGAAATGAAGTTACAGGGAACCAGGCAAAGGGCCTTCTCATTACATTGGTACCTCAGGTTAAGTACTTAATTCGCTCTGGAGGTCCGTTCTTAACCTGAAACTGTTCTTAACCTGAAGAACCACTTTAGCTAATGGGGCCTTCTGCTGCTGCCGCGCCACCAGAGCATGATTTCTGTTCTCATCCTGAAGCAAAGTTCTTAACCCGAGGTACTATTTCTGGGTTAGCGGAGTCTGTAGCCTGAAGCGTATGTAACCTGAAGTGTATGTAACCCAAGGTACCACTGTAGTGGCGCCTGCCCTGTGGAGGAGATAAAGAATAACAGAAGTTTTAGAAGACATCTGAAGGCAGCCCTGTATTTTTAACATTCAATGTTTTATTTTGTAAGTCGCCCAGAGTGGCTGGGGAAACCCAGCCTGATAGGCAGGATATAAATAATGAAATTGTTGTTGTTAGTTTATTACAATATGTCTATATAAACAGGTTTGTGAGGTTCACATAAAAGTGATATGGATCTTAAAGAAAAGAATTAAATATTATTATCCTAAAGTCAACATTTCCTCCCAATGATGCTGGTTGTGGGAATTTTATGCCTCACCTTTACCAGCTGAGTAACTCTACAATGTAAAATGTAGTCAACCACAGCTGATAACAGCTGGAAGCCCTGCTGACCTTCCATGTTTGATTTTGCCATGACATCTCTTCTGTCTTTTGCCTTTGAATGTGATCTGCAATGAAGCCATTACATTTAATTTCTCATAAGTGGATTTTTCCTACAGAAATATAACAATTTCTAACACATTCATATTGTGCATTTAGAGTCACTAATTTACATTTATAAAATGCATTGCCGGCATTGAGAGTTTTATCTATTGTCACATAAAGTCTGAAGGTCTTATCAATGGGGAGAAAACACCAAGAATAAATCAATGTACCTAAAAGAAGTAGTAGAAGAAGAACCCAACAAATTTCTTATTGACAGCTGCTGAAGAAAGCTTGCTGTTCAATTCAACTATATAATGGCTTTTAAATGAGGAGGAAAGTTACTGAAGCTTTTATTTTGCATTGAGCTGCTGAAGTAATGTTGAACTTACTGTGAGCACTTATCAGAACCCTGAGAAATCTAACGTTTATGTTGTTGTTTTTAAAGTTTCCAAGTGAAGCTGCCACAAAATGTTGCAGTATGGAGCACTACGGTTCAGAATTCCAGCCACTCAGTTTCATTCCTTACCTTGTTCTCCCAGTTTTCTTCCTCTGACCTGCCTTGGTATTCCATCACCACTGAGAATATTAATTCTTCTTTGGTCTGCACTGGGTTTTGTCCCCTTCTTCAGAGGGGTTTTTTTTTTTAATCCCTAAAACATTTACCTAAACATTTTTTTGGTTTGGTTTGGTTTTTGTAAATGATGCATATTTCCCAAGCATGCTGCTGTTCCTCTGATTTGCTTTGAAGGTGCTGTTTTAACTACAGTGGTACCTTGGTTCTCAAACGCCTTGGTACTCAATCAACTTGGAACCCAAACACTGCAAACCCGGAAGTGTTCCGGTTTGCAAACTTTTTTTGGAAGCCGAACATGCTCTGTTTTAAGGGCCACACTTCCATTTTGAGTGTTACACTGAGGTCTGACTGCTTTTGCTATTTATTTTGCATTTTTGTTTTTGCAGCTTTTTTGTTTTGTTTTTGTGACTGTGTGGAACCCAGTTCAGCTACTGACTGATTGATTGATTGATTGATTGATTGTGTGACTGCAGTATGTACATTGTTTATTGCTTTCATTTTATGGATCAATGGTCTCGTTAAATAGTAAAATTCATGTTAAATTGCTGTTTTAGAGGTTGTTTTTAAAAGTCTGGAACGGATTAATCCATTTTGCATTACTTTCTATGGGAAACTGCACCTTGGCTTAGGAACGGACTTCCAGAACAGATTAAGTGAAATATTTCTATATGCTACGGTGGCGGCCTGAACACTAGTAGCAAAGAACTGGAAAGGGGAAAATGTTCCGACTATAATGGATTGGCAGAATAAGTTACAAGAATATGTGGAAATGGCACAATTGACCAACAGCCTAAGGGGCAAGACAAGAATTTACACAAAAATGGGATAAATACAAGAGATATGTACAAAAATATACCAGTGGTTTTTCGTCTATGGCTGCATTTGAATGACCTTGTACAAAGAAATATAGGAGAAATGGAGGGCGCAAGTTGTTTTCATAGCAAATGTAAAATTACCAAACATGCTCCTCAATCAACTTGTCTCAGCTTTGGCAGATTTCTTACCCAGATACATCTCCCTTGTGTCCCAGATTTTTTAACTGATTTGCACCCCGCACCCCTACAAAACTAGGTCAGGGAACATGATTTCTATTTTCCCATTCCAAAATTGCAATGTCTGCCTTTGCAAAAGGCTGCTGCTCTTATGTTTCTGAAATTTGGCAGGCTTCATCTCCTCAGAAGGAGTTAACATGCTTGCAGTTCACATCCAATTCTGACAGGAAATGAAAAAAGCTAGAGAGCGTATGTGTCTCTGTTTAAAATTTGCCTGGCTTAATGCACTCCTTTGCCCAAGAATCTCATCCACTTGTAAAAAAGGAAAGAAAAAGTTATAGTCCCTGTTATAGTCAGTGTAGTGGGGGTGCTTGAAATAAAGCTTTCAATTTAACGAATCACCTTTAGATTCAAATTATGCAATGAATCAGAATGGTACAGATCAAATCCAAAACAGAGCTGCTTCTAAATGCTACAAATGCAAAATGAATTTTGTGGACACTGTATGCCCTCTATGTCTGTCTATATCAATATATATGTTTTGTTTGCTACCCAGCCTGATGAAGAATTCTGGAGAACTTGAAAACTTCCACAAGTGACATCTTGGTTTACCTAATAAAGGTACTGATCAAATATCGACTTTGGATTTTTTTGCTTGTAGTCCAACATGCTTGCTTTTGCTTTTTAGGTTATCAACGTGTCATGCGTGTTGCACAGTTGTTTCAAGAATGAGTAAAAGCAAGCAGCTGGCTATAAAGGCACCATAGTGTAAATTCTACAGCTATTAAGAGCGATTTATTATCTTGCACAAACTTTCCACATGCAGTAAATTTACTAAGACAGATGTTAAAACTAATGTAATGTCTGTTTGCGTCAAACTATGGTACAGTTGAGGGTGTTAAAGTAGCTGAGACATACAAAGAGACATCATGTCATTTAAAGTTCTAGTTAGAATATTTATTTGAAACAACTAAGAATTATATACATCGTTTCCTGTTTCTTATAGTAAGCGTTATTTAGCTTCATTATATTTCCTGACATATACAATTTAATGGAACTTCTGTGGGAGACTAATTTTGTGAAAGGACATCAGCAAAAAAAATTGAGACTGCAACTAATTCACAAAGGAACCTTCTTCCAGGCTAATAATTGCACCTGACTTTATGAGAAATGATGCTATTATCTCATTGCTTCTTAACAATAACAGATATAGATATAGATGATATAGATATATTGGTAAATCCCAGCTTGCTGAGATGGAACCTTGTTATGTGATGTAATATGATCAGGGCTGGCTCCAGGTTTCTGAGGTTTCTTGTCAGAGGATATCACTGGGGTCCCTTGTCTTCTTGCTTTCCTTCTTAAACCACCTTCCTCCCTGCTCTTGGTCCATCCCTTTAAAGTAAGACAAACCTTAACCAATATGGCAATCCCCTAACATAAAACAAAAACAATACAACTTTTTTTAATGTTAGAAGTAATCAGTGACATTTCCTCATCTTTGAATGGATGCATCACTCATCCCACACATTTAAAATTAGCTTGGATCTCTCTACTATGATTTTCCACTACATTCCCTTTTTGGGAGGGAGCTAATATTATAATATTCTTTGGCAGGCAAAGTATGCTATTTACTTATTTAAATCTAATTTTTGTTTCATATTGGGGTATCTTCATATCTGATATTATAGCAACACTCATAAGAACATAAAGAGCTCTGCTGGATCATTCAAAAAGTACATCTAGTTGAGTATCTTCTTTTCCCAGTGGCCAACCAAAAGATTATAGGATGTCTGCAAGCAGGACCTGAGTTCTATAGTAACTTGTCCCCACCCACTTTGTGATTCCCAGCAACTGGTATTCAGAAGTATACTGCCTCCCATAGTGGAGGCATTACATAACCATTATGGCTAGTAAAAGGTAAAGGACCCCTGGACGGTGAAGTCCAGACAAAGGCAACTATGGGGTTGCGGCACTCATCTCGCTTTCAGGCCAACGGAGTCGGCATTTGTCCACAGACAGCTTTCCAGGTAATGTGGCCAGCATGACTAAACCACTTCTGGCACAACGGGACACCGTGACAGAAACCAGAGCGCATGGAAATGCTATTTACTTTCCTGCCACAGCGGTACCTATTTATATACTTGCACTGGCATGCTTTCAAACTGCTAGGTTGGCAGGAGCTGGGGCAGAACAACAGGAGCTCACCCCATCACGGGGATTTGAACAGCCGACCTTCTGATCAGCAAGCCCAAGAGGCTCAGTGCTTTAGACCACAGTGCCAACCGTGGCCAGTAGCTTTTGAAAGCCTTATTTATTTCTTAAAACTGAATTATATATAATTTCAAACAACAAATTCATATGTAAAATACAAATGCATACACTACATATAAAGATGAGTCAAATACTGCATGGGTTATTAAAAGATAACAATTCTATAACTAGAATTATTCCTTCTCCACCTGCCGCTAAGGTATGTGTACATGTAATGCAAAACTGGTAAACTTTACATTCAGTAAAATTTGTTGTTGTTTTATTATTTTTATTTGTAATCCACCTTGGGAGCACTTTGCTCTGAATGGTATCTTTTTTAAAATAATGAAAAGTAGGGAGAATACTACCTATGGTTCATTTTGTTTCATTAGTTCTTGGAAACTTTATTTAAAATTTAAAAAGACATTACCACAAGTGATTATTTTTTAAAAAATTACCACATGGATGCTTTTGTGGAGATTCCAGCATTGCAGGGGGTTGGACTAGATGACCCTTGGGTTCCATCTCTACAATTCTATGATTCTATTATAACAAGATAATAAGTCATGGTAGTGGTTTCTGTTTGCAAATTGCCTCTTAGATGTAGGAATACAACAATCAGCCATATATTTGCTTCCCAAAATGGTATTTCCTGCATTTAAAATTCTAACTACGTCACAAAGTTCTACTTTTAGAAAATGTGATCTGTCTGATCGGTTTTAAAATGAATCATAGAATCGCGGAGCTGGGAGTTCAAAAAGTCAGTTGTTACCGTTTCCACGCAGAAGACCCTTTTGGTAAGTGGATATAAAGCTGCATCTACCATTTCTCTCCAGAGAACAAGGTGAAGTGACAAAGAAAGAGCTACTGTTACAAGGATAGCTCTGAATTTAGAATCTAATTTTAATAAAATGCATTATTCAGATTAATGAGGGTGTCAAAAACATTCATTAAATTACTGGTCTTGAATGTGAATAGGAGATGTTAACTAAGTGCACATTGTTCCAATGAATCTCAGAGATGAGATGTGCAGAAGAGTTAATCAGGAATGTAGGTGTCCTGCAATACAATGGTAACCTTTCCATTTTAAACTGACAAAGCAGAGAACCCATGTGTGGAAAATCTGCAGAAAAATGCAGTGAATACATAAACAAAATGTGTATGAAAGTTCTCATGAAGAAAAATTATCTGTCTCTACAAAAAAAGCCAAGAGGGATATTATACTAAAGGGTGTTATATTACAGCTATTTATCTCTCTTTTTTCTCTGCCAGATCTTTTAAATCCTGTATCAGTATGGGGTGGGGGTTGGCTGTTGTTTTTAAGAAAATATCACCTTGTCTACCTTGTATGGAGATGTAGCTGCTTCCACCAGGAAACAAAACAGGAAGTTTATTTGTGTTGCCAATGGAAGAAAGTAATAGCCTTCTCTCTTTCACACAACATGCCCTGGAACATAAGATAAATCAAATGCACTCAGCAGAGTTTAACATATCTAGATTAGACTGTTGTTACCTCCTCTGTGTGGGATTGCCCTTAAAAAGTACCTGGAGACGTCTTCTTAAAAAGTCCCCCCCATCCCGCTTTATTTTAACATAACGACCATTACTAACAACCCAAAAGTGCAGTAGCATAACATATACAAAGCAAGCAAGCAAACAAACAAACAAACAAAAATAAGAAGAGGAAGAAATAGTAACACACCAATAGGTATCAACACTACCATATTTCCCAAGCTGGCATGGACAGCGAAAATTTGGCATTTAAGTCCAAAGCATAAGGGGGGGGGGGGGAATCTCACCCAATGAAATAAAAGCATTCTGATTCCTCCATGCTTTTACAGACATGCAATTAATGTGTTAGTTTTTCCTCAATAGCCAAAATCCCTAAGTTCTTATACCACAAAGACAAATATAGTTTTTTCAAGGTTTTCATTGCTGTGCTATTAAAAGCCTAGGAGCATATTAAAAGTTCTTTAGGGCAACAAGTTTTCATATTATCATGTTGCGAAGAGGCCTGAAAGGCACTTTTAAAAAATATATTTCTTTTTATGAAAGATTTTCATTTGATTTTCAACAAAATATGAACAGAACGTTAAGTTTCCTCCAGTTCCGGCCTACTCCCCTCCAAACAGAAGGTTGTGCCAGACTTTACCATAAACCTGTTTAAGAAGTTGGTGGGTGCTAGTCTTCAGAGTGTTCATTTTATAAAGGGGTACCATATTTCTTGATATACTTGAGACCAGAATAATGAAACCCAAGGGCATTTCCACCACAAAGAAGGAATGTCCCTCAAAGCCCACAGCACCACCAGCTATCCTGTGTTGATTGCAATGCGAGATGAATCATCTGCACAAGTGTACAATACTATCTCTGCACACCTCTAAGGGTACATTCCCTCACATATGATAAAACAGATTTATAAGGCTGAGCTGCCACAGTTATTTCCATCCAGATTCCTCTATTTGAACATTTAAATTCTTACTCCAAGAAGCTTTAAGGACCGCTAAAGGACCAGTGATAAGATCCAAAAGCTCTGCAAGACTGATAGAGACCAGCCTTTTGCCTCTGTGTCCTTGATTCAATGCAATAGATTGAAAATAGGTCAGAGATTGATTAGCTTGCGCTTTAAGTGACTGGTCTGCCAATATATGGTGAAGTTGATACTCCTGTAACCTGGAACATCATCGCATGCAAAATGCAGCGGCAAGGCTAAGGATAGGAGACTGTTTTATTCAGCCACGTGGAATAATGTTGCTCTAGTGTGTTTCCACTTTCACAGAAGGTCTACCTCCTTCACAAAACAAAAAGCAAAACAAAAAGCAAAATGCATGAAACTTTTTGTTTTCTCTTTAAAGGGGGCATCCTAAATATTCTAACTAGCTGATATAGATAACCAAGGCTGCAATCCTCAAACACATACTTGAGAGTAAGCCTCACTGAAAGCAATGGAATTCACCATTGACTAGGAATGCATTTTCTACGAGTTTAAATTTCAAATGATATCAAGTGTCGTGTGTCAGATCCCAGACCAGAATAAATATCTGAATTTTGAAGTATTTCTTCCAATTTGTGCTTCAAATTTAGTGCACCGGGGCATTTTATTTTCTGTATTGCACAGCCCTTTGTTCAGAGGGTAGAGTTGGAAATCAATTCTGCAAAATATAAATGCTTTCGTACTAATGAACAAATCTAATGGCAATCGTATGCATTGATTTGGGTTGGATCTGGTTTCAAAATGGACTGTGCACACGTTCTTTTTTTCACTTTAATATTTAACAGCAAAATAGACCACTGAAGAAAGGGGATTTATCCAATTATTATCAGCAAAGTAGCTTTAACTTCCTTCAGATATCCACTATTAAGATATAAAATGACACTTCCCGGACACATCACTAGCACAATAGGGCCTTTATTGATTTTCATATCATGTTTTTCAGTCTGAGATGACTCTCCTGAGGACTTTGCTTCCCAGCAGGAAAAAAATTGCCTTTTCTATGTTTGAATTCAGGTCTATTAATGCATCCCTAGCTGGAGACAGTGTCATTTTCATTTTGTTCTTTGTAGTCGATGTGTCTACACCTTGCTGGTTCAGTATCCTAATGGATGCTAGGGTTACAGGTCAAAGTATAGAAACAAAAAAATGAAAATGCTTCGTCTGAGAATCAATAAGAAGAACTCTTAACACTTGTTTGAAGGGCAAAATGTGCAACCAATGAGAGGCCATAAGAGCACTCAACTAAAACTATTTTGTATCACTACGTTGCACAATGAACGTAGAAAAGAAAAATGAATGATTTTATTTGGCGTGCACAAGTGCTGTCAGGAAAGCCATGGATGAAAGAATCAATACTACTTTTGATATGTCTCATCATTAAACCCTCCAAGGCATAACAAAGAATCCCCTCTTTGCCATGTAATTTAAATGATAAACGACAATTTGAGAAGTCAAATGAATATTTTTCGAGAGATGCGTTTAACAAAAGGGGGATAATTTGACATTGGCCTTCTACCTGGATTCACACAAGACTGAAAATTAAATCTGGGCAAAAAGCACTAGGCTATAGCAGTAATGGAGACAGGGAGACACAACAGTAAAAAATGCATATTGAAATAAATCTACATAAAAGCATCAGTGCAACCACAGCTGTCACATTAAGCCAATAAAATATAATGAAATGGGGCAAATCATTTTACCTGAGTTATGCAATACATATACATTCCATGAAAGAATAATTTGTTCCAGAAAAGAATGCTATGCACACACAAAAATACATGACATTATTTTCTTCATGTCCTACCTGCTGTATACCATTATTGGCTATAGCACTTTATAGACAATCTTATTTTATTGGAAACTGAAAGAGTAAAGAAAGGTAAAATGACTGTATCAAACACTTCAGTCTTTACTGGGCTACTTATCATCTTTGTAAATGCAGTCTACTACCACATTTATAAGTGCGTACAAAGCTTGCTTTCTGTACTGAATCGTGAAACAATTTCTTGCTCATTCATACAATATGGCAGCAATCCTATGCAGACTCCGTTTTTTAAAAATAGAAGTATTTACTTCCAAGGAAATATGGATAGTTTCAAGCTACAAGTGTTCAGAGATTTGGTGCTATAAAGAGTCTCAATGCAAGATCTCACACAAAAAGCACAAAAGCCAATGTATTATGGCAGTACCACAAGCTGACTTGATACATGAGTACAGGAGTAGGGAACTGATTGCATGTGGGGGTTGCATTGGGTGCCAAATTCAAAATGTGGGTGGTGGGCAACCCAGCTTCAGTGGGTGGCATGGCTTTGGCAAGCATCAGGCTGTGCTGCTTGGGGACCGGGCGCAGTATTGGCAGGCAACATTTTTTGTTTTGCCTCAAGTGACGAAACATCCTGGGCTGGCCCTGGCCACTGCAATTTATTTTTCACAAGAAAACAGGACTAATCTGTGGGGATGCAATAGAAAAATAGCACCCTTGTGCAAGATTGTGCAAGAGGAAGCATCTGCTGACTTGTTCCCCCACACGCCTGGGTCACTGTCGCGCTGCCTAACCGCAAAGCTTACGCGGCTGTCATGCTGTCTGGAGTTATATCCTGGTAGAGAGAAGTTATTCTAAGAAATGCAAACCCTAGCTGTTTTCCACCCGAGTGCTACACGTGTATATGCAACATGATGTAATGTGCGCAAGGCTAATAAACATGCAAGGCTGCTGGGAGAGAAAGCTCACTCCTTGCTTAAACCTTCATCCATGACTCTTCGTCATTTTTCCTCCGCACCTGGTGGGCTGGTTCCCCGACACTAATCTCTGTGTGGTGTGGTGTGGTGTGGTGTGGTGTGGTGTAGTGGTTAAGAGCGGTAGATTCGTAATCTGGTGAACTGGGTTCACTTCCCCGCTCCTCCACATGCAGCTGCTGGGTGACCTTGGGCTAGTCACACTTCTTTGAAGTCTCTCAGCCCCACTCACCTCACAGAGTGTTTGTTGTGGGGGAGGAAGGGAAAGGAGATTGTTAGCCGCTTTGAGATTCCTTAGGGTAGTGATAACGCAAGATATCAAATCCAAACTCCTCCTCCTGCTGCTCTTCTTCTTCTTCTTCTTCTTCTTCTTCTTCTATCTCAACAGAATTCCAGAAATCATGGTGCTGTTTGTTCATTTAATCAAAGAAAAATGATCAAAGGTAGCTTGGCTTTTTGGCAAAGATGAAGTAAGCAGTTCACTGAAAGCACAAACCGGTGTAGTGAATGAGGAGAGGAGTACTAAAATGAGTCATTGCTAAAGCATTATTTTAAAGCTTAAAGTAAGAATTAACCAGCTTATGTCTTATTTTCCAGATCTACTGATGTATTAAGTTTTATAAAACCTTAGATTATGTCTGGTGCTTCTACACCACAAGCCCACATTGCATTGCTGCAGAATGATATTCATGTTAGGATAACTTGGCCCTCAATCATAAAGCTATGAATTTACAAGTAAATCCCACTGATTTCAATAATGTTTCCATTCAAGTGTTGATGTAACAAGTTAACCAGCTTTTAACCCAGGGATTTGAATGACTGCCTCTTCATTCAATAGAAAAAAAGCATTGCTCCTCAGCGTGGAGTGATTGTTCCTAAACACACATAAGAAGTGTTAGTTGTTTCCTTTGCTGTCTTGAACACAGTGCTGCATCTTTTTTCTTGTTTTTATCAAATTGACTGGGAGTCCTACACTAGTCATCGGTGAATTGATTTTGCATATCACCCAAATATCCATTTTCTTACAGATCTACAGCAAATACCTTGTTTGCAAAGGCTTCACCTTGACAGGAATGTCAAGGGCTTATAAATGTACAACTGATCATTATTGTTTTCTGTTCCCAGCTGTGGCAGCAATTGAACCACAGCTTTCACTTGTACTACCCTAAGTGGGTTGAGTGCTTTGACCCCTCGCTTCCATGCTTTAATGTTCTGTCAGCTCTGAATATGGCATTATGACTTTCGTTTTTCACAGAAATTGGGGAGGTGTCACGGCTCTTTCAAAATGTGTAGCCTCTTTGACACGCGCTGCCATCTGCATGAACTGTAAAGCTCCATCTGGAATATAATAATAAATGAAGCTACCATTCCCGACAATGCAAAGGTTGGACGGATCCTTGGGGTTGAAAACGCAGCACCTAACAACATCACATCAGCAGCCTTATTTATTAAGCGGCAACAGATTTAGAAAAGCTTGACCTTCAAGAGTCAATGAGAGATGCAGCTGGCCTTGTTACTGTCTTAAACTTGATTGCCACTTGCTAAGATAGATTTAATGCAGCAACCCCGTTCATCAGCGGAAATAGGAAATAGTCAACACTAGGCCTGAGCACACCAATGTCGGTGCAGTCTTGTGAGATGACGGCCTGTTTTCTTGGGGAATGTTTGAATTATCTGTTTCATCTTCCATCTGCCTAAATTTTGTTTTTCATAAAGATTAAAGCAAAATACTAATTCACACACTTTTTTTATTACCAAGAAAACTACAATTTTATTGCTGTGACCATTGGTCAGAATAAACCAAATATTTTTTTCCTGTTATGAAGGATGAATAAAGTGGTACCTCGGGTTAAGAACTTAATTCCTTCTGGAGGTCCGTACTTAACCTGAAACTGTTCTTAACCTGAAGCACCACTTTAGCTAATGGGGCCTCCCGCTGCCGCCGTGCGATTTCTGTTCTCATCCTGAAGCAAAGTTCTTAACCCGGGGTAATATTTCTGGGTTAGAGGAGTCTGTAACCTGAAGCGTGTGTAACCTGAAGCATTGTAACCCAAGGTACCACTGTATTTGAGTCGCTGTTAAGTGCAAGATGTAGTATGATTCCTAAATTAACAACACTCTGGGTTGATTTTGTTTATTTGTTTGCAAGGTGATCAGAAAAACAGGCTCTAGTACCTTTAATACCTGGAATTTTGGTAGTTGAATGGAATCTGTTCCTAGGCAAGTATGTATAAAATGGCAGCTAAATATAAGTGAGGCATTGAAATATCTTTTGAGTGAGGAAAGGTTATATTAGAGCTTTTCAGGAAAGTATAGAAAAAGATACTTAATTTGGTCTGGCTCAGCAGGAAAAAATCTTTCCTTATTTATAGATTGTGGACCTATTTTGGACTTTTTATTTCACCTGTGTCCTGGTGTGGAAATAGGTAAGTTTTCTGCCTACTATGCTGCACAAGTCCAATCATTGTGGATAACCTGGTCTTGGTTGTCCATGCTGTGGTGACTTCCCCCCTAACTACTGCAATATGCTATATGTGGAATTGCCCTTGAAGACAGCCCAGTGACTGCAGCTAGTGCAGAATTTAGTTCTAGGTTTATAATTGGGGCAGCCAGTTTATAATTTATTTAGGAGACCACTGTAAGAAGATGGAAACATTAGCAGGATTTTAATCTCACTTGTGAAATAACAAATACTACTGACAATATGGATAGACATAAAATATAGATTACGAAATAATACGCAGTTGAAAATGTTGACCATAGGACCCATAGAGGGGATGGAGGGAAGTCCCGAGATTCAGAGTAATCTCATTACATGGATGTGTATTTGGTATGGTTATAAATTCATATTTATAAAATCAAATAAAAATGATGTTGAAAAAGTATATATAATTGGGGCAGCATGATAGGACCATGTGTCACTGATCCTTAGAGCACTGTACTAGCTGCCAGTGAGATACAGTTCAAGGTATTAGTATGAGCATACAAGCTTGGGACCCAAATACCTAAAAACCACCTTCCCTCATATCAACCATCTTCAGACTGCAGGACTGAAAGCTGAAGTGAAAGATGGTGACTAGACTGAGTGAGGCAGCCCTATTGTTGATCATCATCATCATTTAGCCAATCACTGATAGGTTATTCTCAGGCATTTGTAGATGACACCCAACCCCTATCTGTGTTGTATCTGAAATAAAAGAGGCTGCTGAGGTGTTAGACAGATACCTGAATGTGGTGGTGGGCTGGATCAATGCATTGATTATGAATCCTGAAAAGACCTTTGCTTTGTGTTCCAAATTCTAGTCCAGGAGATGGAAAGGCAGCCTGTTTTCGATGGAAGTTGCAACAGCCTGGAAGAGAGAAGTCTATAGCTTGGGGGTCCTGTTGGCAATGATGTTGTTATTTGCAAAAGCACTAATCTTGCTCTGGGTTATATGTGAAATACTTTATGGGACTGAAGACTTTACATGAAATGATATTACATATAAGTGAGGAGAGGGCAGAACCTGGTCTATTCTGAAGCAACAGAATGAAGCAAGGCATACAATTACTGTTGTTGTTTTAAAAACGTATATTTATTTATAGGATAATGCCTTTTCTAGAACTAAAATGTAATGTTTTCAGAATTACTGAGCATAAAGCCCAATTTAAAAATAATCCTGTTCAGTGATTTTTCACAACTGCTCAGCAGTCACGACAATGGCATGTTCAATTTTTAATTGCTGTAAGAAGTTGGAGCTACTTATTACCAGTATCATAAGCCTTTACCTTTCATCAGAAAAAGCAGAGCTTATTGCAGTTAGAATTGATGCTGAGATGCAGCAGGTCTTATGCACAAGGTGTTGAGAAAGCAAAGGTATTAGCTGCTGCCACCATTATAAAGAGGAGGAGGAGAACCCGCTGTGCAAAACCAGCTAAAATTTAACCAAAATTGTTTGGTTAAAAGATAATGCTGGAAAACACACAAATAAAACAATAAAAATTAGTGGATGCAAAGGACTGCAGCTCCTTCTCAAGTTACTTTTCTGCATTTCTTTTCTTTCTTTTTTTCTTGTTGACACTACACAGGTGCCTATTAGGGGAAATGCCACATGGAAAGCGTCTTCAGATAATCATGCAAACATCCCATTCCTTTCATGCACTGTTTTAACAGTGTTTGCAGGCACATTTTGAGACAGCTGTGTTTCACATCAAGCTGTCTGTCACAGAGAAGGGGAAACATGATTACATCTGTGCATGTTCCTTCACATTAAGGATCTGTAAAAAAAAAAAAAAAACAGGACTTAGGTGTTCCACATTTTTTGTCTCCCCATTTCTCTGAGGTTGAAATCACATTTGTCAGCAATTCACCAGAGAAACACATATTCATACCTATATATGTGCTAAGATGAAGCTCACGTGGAGCAAACTCAAAGCATAGAGGTTAGCTGCATACTCATTCTGAGAAGCAAACAACCAATAACTGCACTTCAACTGGAATGTTGACAAGTAGCCAAGGATTTAGTTGTACCCAACCTACCAGATAATACAGCTCTATTTTTTTTCTTCTTATTTCATACTAGATACATCAGACAGTGTAATAATATGGATGCCAATAATCTAAGTCAATTAGAAATGTCATGCCACACACATTATTTCTGTGAATACTGGTAACAATACTTGTTGAGAGATTATCATTCATTGTAATCAGTCACTGGATCATTTAATGAGCTTCTTGTCTTGCAAAGAAAAAAAAATTGCATCATTTTATCATATTATAGAGTCACTTCTTTGTCAGTGACCCACTGTGTTCCCTGATCAGATCAGGGAACAATGTCTTCTTGGTGATACTTTCTATACAATAAGTCAAAAGAACAAAATAAGAATGGGATAAATTCTTGTTGGGACCTCCTGGCTTCATACCTTTCTTCCAGATTCTGGAAAGATCATATATGAAGCAAATCAAGGTGCTGGAGGCCATGAAGGAGCAAAAAGTCATTTCAGTTCTTTTCTCAACTAAACTTGCATGAATAAGTTGGGGAGGGGGTGTTCAAGAATTGAGAGAAAACAAAAAGGGTTCAAAAACAATTACTTTTATTAAAAAACCTAATAGTGATAAATATAATATCATCGGAAGCAAACTCCTTGCTTCGTTGCACTTTCGTCTTTTGCTAATCATATGCTACAACCCAAATCTAAAGAACCACCAAAAAGGGACAGATAGAAGGGAATATTTTTGTAACAACTCAGCAGAAATTAATTGCTGTAGCAGCTTAAGAAGAACTAAAGCCCTCTTTTCTTCTGCTTTCAAGTTCAACCCGTTTTGCCTGAGGAAATCTCCTGGCTCACGGGTTTGATGTCAATCCTTGATTATGTTTTGATGTTTCTGCAGATCTACGATTGAGTTCAATTCTCAGCAGCCAAAACAGACATTTGTCATCTCGTATGCATCAGATTTCCTGTGGCATACTGCCCACTTAATCATGCAGACAAGGGGAGCCCTGGCAAAGCGGGGGGGGGGGCGTTGCTGATAGCAAGCCACTGTGACCTAGCAAGCATGGTGTCACATGCAATTACTATTATTTATAAGGATCACTCAAGGCTTGCTGGTGTTGCTGCACACCAGTTTGACCGCACTGGAGTGTTTAAGTAAATATTTGCACGCAACAAGGAGCCGTGTGGAGTGTTTTGTCTATGGCCACAGCCCCCATGCCATGAAATATTCAGCACATGAAATGTCTCCAGTGATGCAGAGTGGTGGGTTTTCGCTCTGATTTGATTAGCAGTGATGATTCTTTCATGAGGTGTGACTGTCCTCCCAGATTAGCATCAGCCCAGTTTCTCTGCAGTAGTCACGGAAGGATGGAGCTGAGAGAAGAGCAGCCAATGACTGCATTTTTAAACTTCTGACTTCTCACACTTCTTCCTTCTGATTTATAGGCTTTTCTTCTCTTACCCAAGATAGCACAGATTCAGACAGAGATCAGGAAATTATAATCAACAGAGAAGTCTCTACGTAAACTCCAAACATCTAGGAAAGTTGAATGGAAAGGTTCTACCCACCTCTCCCCCAAAAAATAACATCTCAGCTATCAAAAATGAGATGGATGATTGATGTACATAGCCAAAGGCACATAAATGTAAATGTGCTTAGTAAAGAGTGCAGAATAGCTGACAAAATCTTTATGAAAGCAGAGCGACTGACTGCCAAAGGCTGAGCATCTTCTTTCTTCTTAAACAGAACATCTCACTGCAAGTGAGAACTAACACAACAGGTATCCTACTTTTCAATAGATATCATTGTGGTAGCAGAACAAGGTGTAGACCATCTTTCTCTTCTGTCAGGAAATGCTGAAAAAAGTGGACTACCTGCTTCTCTCTTTATAAATAGATCACAGCGGAACTGTTTGGTGCATGCTTCTTCTAACCATTTAAACATCACTACACTATAACTGGCGTGCTCTGGTCCATGGGGTCAAGAAGAGTCAGACACGACTAAACGACTAAACAACAACAACAACACTATAACTGGCATAGGACTTAAAAAAAAAAAATCTGTGTTTAAGCCTTGGTGTTTAATGCCTTATACTGACCTTAACAGGGGGACTATTCTTGGAGGATAGTCCAAGAATACAGGGCTTCATGCTACATTGCATTTGGACTGCACTGAAGGCAAGGCCTGGCTGAAGGAGTTGAAGATGGCGTCAGGTCCTTTGGTGAATATGAGCAAGACAAAAGGCTACTGGGTGTAGACCTAGGTTATTAAGGGCAAAAGGATTAAGTGTAATATGTAGCAGGGTCCTATTTATTTTTAATTGAAATTCTCAATGATATAAATTCCTAAATATGGACCAACTGGACATTTTCTGAAGAATTACCAGTACTCCTCCTCATTCCAGGCTTAGTACATGGCAGATTCCTGTCAAAAAAAGAGAGGACACCTGTGAATTAGGCACTTCATTAACCACAAACTAACAGTGTTAACAACCTGATGCTATGCGTGTTCAGTCGGAAGTAAATCCTGAGTTCAGTGGAGCTTACTTCCTATTAAATGTGAAGAAGATTGCAACCTTGTTAATTGAAATATATTCTTACACCAAAGTGTACTTTTCAACACACATATATAAATGTTCACTCAATGCCACTTCATTACTAAGCAAAATGAAAGCCATAAACAGAACCTATACCTCTGGAATTTCAAAACAGCACGGGAAATTTTGGAAAAACTGAAACTTTTCTCATATTTAAATTTTTGAACATTTTCAGAACTCAAATATAAATCTTAGCATAAGAACAGGATAGCACAGCTTCAAAAACTGACCAATTCAAAATGAGACATGTTTATTGGAACTAAAAGTTCTTTTCATCAGAGTACTGTGTATATATTACATCACACTGACTTTTATTTCATCTTAAAGCATTTTTTTAATCTGATGTTATTTTCACTATATCTTGTTTTTATTTCAAGTTTATTTTACTTTGTCATCATTTTCATTTCCTTTTTGATTCATTGTGTTACACCTTCCTTGGCTGTCTGAACTAATTGTAAAAATTGTTAACCTGTAAATTTAAATAAAAAATAAATAAACAATGAGAAAACAAACACCTCTTAAATCTTCTTGGTTAACTTTTAAGCAATAATGCTAAGTTGGAACATGAACATGCCATACTTGATACTTATATACACTGGTCAGGCTGCATCTGGAGTACTGTATCCAATTCTGGACATTATATGTTAAGAAGGATGTTGACACACTGGAGCCCAGTCAGAGAATTTCACTCAGAATGTTGAGGAGTCTCAAAACCAAGTTCTTTGAGCAACAGTTGAAAGTGATGTGCTTGTTTAACCTTGAGAAGAGAAGCTTAAGGGACACGTGATGGCTATATCAAAGGGCTGTCAACTGTATTATGTCTTCTGCAAGATGGAGTAGCCTTAATATCATTACTATCAAGATTTTATATTTATTTATACCCCACCTTTTTCTCAAAATGGCTTACAGATAAAAACAACAACCTCTAAAAGCATATAAAAATCTATGATTAAAATACATTAAACATTGTTAGAATTAAAACTCTCTCATTCATCTGTTTAAAACTTCTTCTTTGGCGATCACTCGTAGCCGAGTAAGATTGTCTTCCATAAACACGGTTTTAACAATGAGTCTGTAGAAAGGGAGGCAGATTATGTTTAGGGCACCTTTTCTAGCCCCTCCCCCTTTTCAGGGTGAGCAG
This sequence comes from Podarcis pityusensis, assembly GCF_964106645.2. Lineage (NCBI taxonomy): Eukaryota > Metazoa > Chordata > Lepidosauria > Squamata > Lacertidae > Podarcis > Podarcis pityusensis. The sequence continues at coordinate 40,018,871 of NC_138027.1, forward strand.
AGTGGATCCTAAAAAGGGCTGCTCAGAACAGAGCCCTACTGCGAATACTATGCGTTGATCAGCGTTTAAAACATACCAATAATTACAATAAAAACTGGATGGCACCATCCCTTTAATTAAAAGCATTCCATTCCAAAAAGCCTGTTGGAACAAGTAAGTCTTCACTTGCTGGGGGAAGGACAGCTTCTCCATGGATGGAGTTCCAAATATGGGGGCAGACACCAAGAAGGCCCTTTCCCACATGTGTGATTTAATCTTTGCTGCTACAGAGGATAAGACTAAAATCAACGTACAGACATTCTAGGGAATTTCAGGTAAACATTGGAAGAAACTCCCTAATCGTAAGAACTGCTTGACAGCGCCTCCAGAAGTGGTGGTCTCTCCTTCATTGGAAGTATTTAAGTAGAGGCTGACCCCTTCCAAATAACAATTTTATTATTCTGTTTAGGCATAGGTTGGCATGCTACAGTTGCATCCTGAACTGAATATCTCTCACCAAGCAGGGGGTTGGGCTTAATGATTTTCAAGTTCTCTTCCCAATCATTCTACAGCAGGTGTATTTTAAACCTGGGAACTTCCATATATTGTTGAACCACAGCTCCCAGCAGCCCAGGGTAATATGGCCAGTGGTCTGAGATGATGGGAGTTGGAGTACAAAAAAAACCATAAGAAGGGCCACGTATTCCTCATAGCTGTTCTACAGTCCATAAATCCATAAATCTACAGGGCATAAATTGCCCTGAGCTGGGAATTTTTACTGAGACATAATGTAGTGTAAAATTGTCCTGTCATATCAAACAGATATAATCTAACCTAACATTTGCAGGGAAGCAGACTGAAATTAATATAAACAGGCTTGTTTATGTATTTACTTAAACTTCTTTCCTTAACCCAGGTCTCAGGGCAAATTGCAATATAAACTTCTTTCATTTTATTCTCACAACAGCCCTGTGAGATCAATAAGTCTGTAAGACAGTAACTTGCAGAAACCCCCAAGTAAGCTTTATGGCTTAGCAGGGATTTTATCCAAAATCTTGTGATAATGCCACCAGACTTTATTTTTAATAAAGTATGCATAAAGGTGACGACTGTAGTCAAAACAAGCAATAGTCCAATATAGCCAACAGTATTATAGATTTGAAAATGGAAGTATTAACATTTAACTCATTTAATTAAAATCTACATGAAAAGAACCTGCAACTCCTGGTAATAAATTCCCCCCCCCCAGCCAATGAAACTCTGGCCTGGTTCACACAACTTTCTTAGCTAAACCATGGCCTATCATATGGGCACAAGGATATGGGCTCCTGAAAAGGTCAGACATGCTTCACTCTTCCTTGATTTTGCTGCTGTGCCATACTGACTTATGCCATAGTTTCACTTAGCATATTATCCAAAGCCAGGCTCATGGCTCAGCTCTCTCCAAACCAGCTTCATTTTATGGGTTACAGGTGGTGGTTTGCCCAGGAGAACTAAACTGGGTTCAGACAACATGCTTATCTAAATTATGGCTTAACTCGCAGCAACACAGCAGCAAAAGACTAGAGAGAAGTGTAGTGTCTGTGATCTCCTCTCTTAGAGTCTGAGTGTTTGACTTAACGTGGCATGTGAACCAGGACACAGTCGATATTGATGTGTACATTGAAATATTTAGCCAAAGTTAAGCACTTTTT